>NC_143135.1:24178333-24866666 GCF_059928025.1 Delphinapterus leucas
GTTTTTACATTTTATTTCAAGCTCCTGCCTTACATAACTTTTGCATAGGCAATTCCAGATCTGGTTTTTAATTTCTCACTCCACTGGGAATTCTCCGAATATTTGCTATGGTTTCATCATGTTCTTATTAACTTGTCCAGCCACATGACAGTTGTTTTTCTTCAAAGATTATGTTTGGGCCAGGCCTGAGTTGAGAAAGTGGGTCTGCTTTCTCTTCTTCTAATCTAATTTGCATTCCTAAGGTTAAACACATTACTACCAGATTGCCTTAATTAACCACATACGTATAGGTAAGAAGCCATGTCAGGACTTCCCTGGTTGCACAGTGGTTGGGAATCTGCCTGCCAATGCAGGGGACACGGGTTCCAGCCCTGGTCTGGGAAGATCCCACATGCTGCGGAGCAACTAAGCCCGTGTGCCACAACTACTGAGCCTGCTCTCTAGAGCCCGCAAGCCACAGCTACTGAGCCCCCGTGCCACAACTACTGAAGCCCACATGCCTAGAGCCTGTGCTCTGCAACAAGAGAAGCCACCACAGTGAGAAGCCGGCGCATCACAACGAAGAGTAGCCCCCGCTTGCCGCAACTAGAGAAAGCCCACACGCAGAAAAAAACCCAACGCGGCCAAAAATAAATAAATAAATTCATAAAAAAAGAAACAGAAGAAGCCATGTCCATTCTTTCCTTGATCCAAAGTTTTGTACTTCATCCGGCTTGCCAACTTCCCAAAAGATTAACTGAAATCAGTTGGTTCATGTTTAAAACGGTTCAGTGTATCTTGTCCTCTATCTCTCTCTCTCTTCCTCTCTTTCTTTCTCCCCCATCACACAAAACACAAACACAAGCACACTCTGGGTTTATTTTGTACCTCCAGTCCTCAAGCAGACTACAGAACTCTTTGGGGAATATATCAAAGGCAAGAGATCTACAGTCTTAATTGTCTTTCATAACTTTGTAGCCCCTTTACCAGATGTTTCCATAAAGATTTTTCTTTCTTTTTTTTTTTTGGTACACCGGCCTCTCACTGTTGTAGCCTCTCCCATTGTAGAGCAGAGGCTCCGGATGTGCAGGCTCAGCAGCCATGGCTCACGGGCCCAGCCGCTCCGTGGCAGGGATCTTCCCGGACCGGGGCACGAACCCGTGTCCCCTGCATCGGCAAGCGGACTCTCAACCACTGCGCCACCAAGGAAGCCCTTTCTTTCCTTTTTTTAATGGTGAAAATTAAAAGATACATTTCAGTATGTCTCTAAAAGATAAGAACATTTAATAAACATAACCACACTACCATTACCACATCAAAAAACTAACAATGATTTCATAATAGCAAATATTCCAATAGTTTCATAAGGTCAAATATTTACTGATTTAAAAAAGCCCTACAAATTCCAAATAAATTCCACACATTGTGAGTGGCTGATATGTCTTCTAAGTCTTTTTCAGTGTATAGGTTTCCTCTCCATCTCTTTCTTTCCATGTAATTTACTAACAGAACTCAGTTGTTTGTGCAGTAGTGTTTCCAGCCGCTGAATTTTGCTGAACAAATCCTTTTGGTGCAATTTAACATTCACAGCATTCTGAAATTTGGCTGTAGGCATGTTTGATTATTTTTACACTTCAAGTCATCAAGTAACTTGAATATATTAAGATAAATCCCATCTGCTCTTTTCCCCCAAGAAATATTCTAGATAGTTTCCTAGATAACCTTTCCATTCAGTAAGTCCCCTGTCCTAAATTTCCAGTTGTCATTTTCGTTACTTTTTAAGGATGCACACAACAAAATGAAAAGAAAAAGAAAAGAAAAGAAACCCAAACAAAAAAACTTTGCCGAATTTTTTTCCTGTAAACATCCATTAGAGGGCGACATTTGCCTTAGTATTATATTTCCCCTAATAAATATTAAACTGCATCCGATTTTCGCATTTTTGACAAGTTGAACCTCCTTACCTACTTCGACTTCTCATCTCTTGTTCTATAAAATGTCATCACACCTTGTGTCCTCTCTTGATTTGGTCCCTGCGGACTTGTGTCGTTCGTATGAGTACGTCCATCCTTGACGCCGTTCCCAGCCCTCACCATGAGGCGGCGGTATTGCATAAATAAAGATGCGCAGGAAGGCAAAATTAAGCCAAACTGCCAAAGAAAAAGGAGTTTCACAGGGAAAGGGCCATTAATTTAAGAAGGAAAGAGACAAACCAGACATTTCTAGTTCGTATCCAACTCACGGCTCAAGGTCAGCACCGTGTGAGATACAGCACAAGGGAGTTATTCAAGAGCGCGGGAGGAGGCTGACTTGGGGGAAACGCGTACACAATCTCCTGCTTGATTTTGCGGTTCCACTGGAGGAGGCATATGCACATTCGTGCACGTGTGTGTGAATAGTTACAGGACAGCAGCGGGACGGAGTGGGACCGCGCATGGATCTGCTGGAACCAATCGAACTTTGACCGCCTCTGAACACGCGCCTGAGACAGGTTTACAAGGGTGCTGCTTGGAGGTCAGCTCTCATTTTACCCGGGAAGGAAAGCGAGTCCTGAGAGGGGCAGATAACTCGCCCAAGGGCACACCGTTAGGAAGAGGTGCATTCAGCCAGGTGTTCCGAGCGCAGGCCAGTGCTAGGGACGTTTCTCACCTTCGCACACCCATTACACACGTGTGTAACAACCCCCCACCCCCCCGTACACATACACACTATCGGACACTGGCTCCTCGGACAGGAAGGATCCAACACAGCAAGAGGTATTGTACAGTTGTAACAGCGAAGACACGGACACTTGAGAATCTGATCAGTTAGAGCCCTCTCCCCAAGTAATACTCAGACTACTGCATGTGTAATATTGCAAGTGGCGGGGTGGGGGGGACGGGGGCGGAATCGCAGGCCTCCTGGAGCCCGTCCATTTATCAGATGCCAGATTAGGGAGAGATTGTTCTGATTGGAGCTTAGAGAGCACCGTAAAGAGAACCAGACGGATGGGGGAAGAGAAGCAAACAGGGGCGTCCCTCCTCCCTCCCCAACTTCACTGGAGTTTCGCCTGGAAGAAGGGAGGGCCTTGGCAGAAAGTCTTAGCAGAGAGGTGGAGCGACTGGCTTGGGTCCCCTCCCCCATGCCGCTGTGCCCTCCCCCAGCCCCACCTCCCTTGCTCCCTACCCACACTCGACTCGCTGGCGTCGGTGTTCGGTAGCAGAGGGCTCGAAAGGGAGCTGCGAACGCCCAAAGCCTGGACGACGGGAAGGGGCAACGCACAGTGGCTTTTCCTTCACATTTTTCTTTAAGTCGTCAGCTCCCGAGCCTAACGTTTCGATCCCTCCTTTCCCAGTCTCTGCTCCCCACCTCCCAGCTCACTCACTCGCCTTCTCTTCCCCCTCCTCCGCCGTCCTCCCGTCAGCTCTACCAGACCCTCGGCCTCCAGCCCCGCCTCCGCCGCCGAGGGGTTTACCCGCGGCGGAGTGAAATCTGCATAGTGACCGCCTCTGTGGGAGATCATTGGTGCAGCCCCTGCCCATCGCGGCCGATGATTGGTGGGCTGCCCCGCGTTATTTGCATGCCCGTGGCGGCAGAGTACCTAGCCGGTGCGGGCGGCAGGCGCCGCGCAGAAGTTTGCTGAGTGCTTCTTCGCCGGGCGGTTCTGTACTCGCACAGCTCTCGGACCCGCCTCCTTCTGCTGCCGCCGCCCTGTTCTCTCGGGATTCCTTCTCCGCGGAAGATAGACGCTTTGCTTGAGGGAAGTTGAAGTGGGCTAGGGGAAGTGCCGAGGAGGAGCGGCGGGGGGCCTTTCCAGTGACGGCTTCGAGTCCAGACGCCGGGAGCGTGGGGCTCCGGCCGCCGCGAATCTCGCCCACCTTCCCGCGGCCGCCGGGCGGGCGGGCGGGCAATGCGGCCGCCGAGGCCCGCGGCGCCGAGAGGAAAGAGGGCGCCCCGGAGAGCCTAGAGCTTGTTTCTGCCCACTGGGGGAAGGACGCATGGAGTTGTGAGCACCCCTCGCTCGGCGAGGCCTCCCCGGGCAGGCTCCCCATGGCCGGGACGTACAGCTCCACCTTGAAGACTCTGGAGGACTTGACCTTGGACTCCGGGTATGGGGCCGGGGACTCGTGCCGCTCGCTCAGCCTCTCGTCCTCCAAGTCCAACTCGCAGGCGATCAACTCTTCGGCGCAGCAACACCGCGGGGCGGCCTGGTGGTGCTACTCCGGCTCCATAAACAGCCGCCACAACAGCTGGGACACGGTGAACACGGTGCTGCCCGAGGACCCCGAAGTGGCCGACCTCTTCTCGCGCTGCCCGCGCCTCCCCGAGCTGGAGGAGTTCCCCTGGACCGAGGGAGACGTGGCCCGGGTGCTTCGCAAAGGTGCTGGCGGCCGGCGGCAGCCCCTGTTCTCCGCCGAGGCGGTTAGGCGCCTGGCGGGGCTGCTCCGCCGAGCGCTCATCCGTGTGGCCCGCGAGGCGCAGCGCCTGAGCGTGCTGCACGCCAAGTGCACCCGCTTCGAGGTGCAGAGCGCCGTGCGCCTGGTGCACAGCTGGGCGCTGGCCGAGAGCTGCTCACTGGCCGCCGTCAAGGCGCTGTCCCTGTACAGCATGAGCGCGGGCGACGGGCTGCGCCGGGGCAAGTCGGCGCGCTGCGGCCTCACCTTTTCGGTTGGCCGCTTTTTCCGCTGGATGGTGGACACCCGCATCTCCGTGCGCATCCACGAGTACGCGGCCATCTCGCTCACCGCCTGCATGGAGAATCTGGTGGAGGAGATCCGGGCCAGGGTGCTGGCCAGCCAGAGCCCCGACGGCGGAGGGGCTGGAGGCGGGGAGGTGTCCGCTGAGGCCCTGGAGATGGTCATCAACAATGACGCCGAGCTCTGGGGCGTCCTGCAGCCCTATGAGCATCTCATCTGCGGCAAGAACGCCAATGGTAAGCACGCGGGCCCCCGACCCATGGTCGGGGTGGGGGAGAAGTCGGACATGGTTACCCAGGGGATGAATTTCCTAGGACGAAGGAAATTCAAGACCTGAGAGAAAGCTTTCGGTCTACGGGTGGAGGAGTTCATTAAAGGGTCTTTCCCGAGATTGTTCTTTCAGCGACTGACTTTTGGAGGGCAAAGTCGTGGCTGATCTTCTACTTTCTGTTCTGCGTCGTGTTGTCGCTACTGGGGGCTGTTCACTGATTGAATCTCTTGACCAAGCCATCACTGAACCTCTCTTGGCGCGAAGCTTACTGCCCCGTCGCTCTCTGCCTTGCTTGACGGATCTATAGTTGGCATCTCTCCCCAGAGCTGGGCAGATCGACTGTGGTTCTGTCCCGGTTCTCTCCAGTCCAGTAGCAGTAGCCAGAGGGCCCAAACACTTAAGACCTGAGCCTTGGGTAAGTGGGATGGGAGGAAGGGAGCAGGAAGCCCAGGACCTTCGTGCTGCCACCTTGGGCTTTGCTGGATTGAAGCATGCCTTTCAGGCCCTCTCCTGGAAGGTGGAGTGGTACTGGTGGGTTCTTAACACTGTGTGCCCAGAGCGATGGAACCTGGTGACTCCTGAATCCCATTCCCAGAAAGGGAACCACATCCTAGCTCCCAGGGCCTGACTTTCAAAGCTGTCACCAACCAAGTGAGCAGTTGATTAAAACCCCTGTGTTGTATTATATTAAATGCACAACCTTATGGACTTTCCCAAAAGAAACCAAGACCCAGTCAGTAAACCACACTATTGGGAAGAGGAGTGGGGGGATGGGCAATGGCATGGTGTCAATTCCGGGAAAGAAACCATTAGGTAGTTGCATTTCTCTGAAGGATGACATAGCTTCAGTGCAGAAGGTGGTAGGGAAGCGCTTGACCTTTTCCCTTGAAAGGTTACGGTGTGACATACATTCAGCAGTAAACTGCCTACCAGACTCCAACTTCAGGAGTCAGCAAACCATCAGTTATTTGGAATGGTACTTTGGCTAGACATCCTTGCAATCTGATTGTAAGGCCATTTTGGGGGCAACATTCAGTGGCAAGTAAGTTGTCAGTGGAAGAGGCCGTGTGGGTGTTGGAATGCCATAAAGGGAGTCATATTTAAATGTGGTTTAACATAATCATAATAGCTAAAATTTTAAATTAGCACTTAACAATGTGTCAGTCACTGTTCTTAGCACTTTATATGTTAACTTGAGTAATCTGTAGGTACCTATAGTATTATCCCCATTATACAGATGGGGAAACCGAGGTACCCGTCAGTTAAATAATTAACCCAAGATTACACAGATATTAAGTGACAAGGTGGAATTTGAACCCAGGCGGGCTCCAGAGTTCAAGCTTTTAGCCACTAGAGGAGAAGAAGCAGCTTTGTTTTCACTGGTCCAATTTTCAAGGAGAGTACCTGACATCCTAAGGCCTCATTTTGAAGGCAGTCTGTATCTACCAGTGTGGCTGACTTTGACTTTCAAGGGTTTTGTTTTTAATTCTAGCACTGACAAAAGGAGAGGCCTGGAATGGAAGGAAGAGCATACGCCTTTTAATTTTCCTCCTCTTAGGTCAGAGTTGAGGTCAGTCCAGGATCTCAGCTGATAATGTCACAGCTGATAATTGTGTTTACCCTCCAGGTTTGTGGCATCAGCATGAGGAACACAGCCCCAGGAGAGGAAGTGGAGGGCAGGGGGATTTCCATGTGGCTGTCATAGCCCAGGGGGGAAGCGTTCCGAACTTTTGGCTGAGGAGAGGCCCAGACTGAACTCAGAGAAGTGAAGACTCCTGAGGGAAAAAACAAAGGCCTATGACCCTACAAACCAGACTAGAATGAAGGAGGATAATGGGTGACAGAGAAACAAAGCAAAACCAAAACATGCCCTTCATGCAGAACTGGTGCCCCTCAGGTGGAGGAATTTCTCAGTTTTTCTAATTGTAAACTGAGGCAGTTAAGAGCAGCTGCCTCTCCAGGGTCCTCTGAAAATGTAGAGTCATGAGAAATTGCTAGAACACAGGTGTCTTCCACTAAAGGGCTATCCCAAAGGGCCCTAGATTTCTTATCTAAGGTCATCACTCCTTGGGATTTTCTTCACCGGATGGGGTTTTGACCCTATAATTTTACCTCTTCCCTCCCATCCTCCACCCCAAACAATTCTTCTTAAGCCATGCAAGACAGCAGGACTCTATGTGACAGGCAGCACATCTCCGAGATGTTCCGAGCAAACGTGTCCCTCCATACATTCCTTGGTCTCCAGGGAGCTCTCCTGCAAGACAGGTGACCATTCGCTTCCCTTGAGTTACATGGATGCTCATTTTTTATACATGAAAACCTGAGGGTGGCCCCAGTAAACAATAACCAGGCTGATTTATTTTCTTTAGACAAAGTGAAATGAATGTTTAGTAGAGGCACAATGAATTACTTATGCCTCAAAGCTGACTTCAGAAGGAAGCATAAACTGCTTAGGAAAGAAATGGAGAGACCCTAAACCTTTGTTGTACTAAAATAAGCCAAGGCCAGCAAGGTTACTATCTATACAGCTGAAGTCTAAGTGGGAAATGGCTACGCACGGGAGGGAGTGTGCTGGTTCGAAGTCTTGTCCTGCTGGTCTTCCCTTTATAGTATATATTTATTGTTGTTATGCCTGCTAATTATACAGCATGGGCACATGCATTTGAGTCAGCTATATAGGGCTCTTAAACTTTTAATGTCTTCCAACCAGGAATTTAAGACCCCTAATCCATCTAATCCCATCCATTACTCAGAGTCTTGGGCAAATATGGTTTCGCTCAGCCCAAGATGGATGATAAAATTTCTATGGTGTTTATAAAACATGATCTCAGCTTCGTAGAGCAGCAGGAGTTATATATTGCTTGCTCATTTGGTATCTGTGTCGCTGTTTCCAGGGCAATGTCATTAAGTGATGATATCTTCCTTGTGGGAGGTAGAGAAACCACTTTAATAGGGCAATATTTATAAACATGGATCTGGTAGAAAATAGAAACTTCTCTCATCTACTTTCTCTCTCTCTCTCTCTCCCTTTCTCTCTCCCTTTCTCTCTCCCTTTCTCTCTCTCTCTCTCTCTCTCTCTCTCTCTCTCTCTCTCTCTCATCGTCGTACATCAGTTTGATGCTGAGCATCACTTCGGGATTTCTTCTTGGCCATTTTTCTTACTAAGCTTTCATGAATGTCCATGGCATTAGAGAAAATCCCCTTCCATTTTGAGACTCTAGGTTAAATGATAGGATTTTGGTGAGAATATTCCTGCTCCAAAGCAGTAACCAGGATGTACATGAAGGTAGCTCTATCATAATGGTAAGGAGCAAAAACTTTGGAATCACAGTGAGGATTTGAAGCGCACCTCTGCTGTTTATATGAGTGACCTGGGGCATATTTCTTTTTTTTTTTTTAATTTATTTATTTTGGCTGCATTGGGTCTTCGTTGCTGCGTGCGGGCCCTCTCCAGTTGCGGCAAGTGGGGGCTACTCTTCGTTGGGGTGTGCATGCTTCTCATTGCGGTGGCTTCTCTTGTGGCTGAGCACCGGCTCTAGGCATGTGGACTCGGTAGTTGTGGCTCGCGGGCCCTAGAGCACAGGCTCAGTAGTTCTGGCACACAGGCTTAGTTGCTCCGCAGCATGTGGGATCTTCCCGGACCAGGGCTCAAACCCATGTCCCCTGTATTAACAGGTGGACTCCAAACCACTGTGCCACCAGGGAAGTCCTGTGGGGCATATTTCTTAACCATTCTAAGCCTCAATTTTGTTATCTGTAAAATGGGGGTTAATAACAGCACCTAATTCTTAAGGTTGATGAGGATTAGGTGAAAGCATAGATTTAAAGATTGTAGCACATAGTAAATGCTTAATAAATAGTTGGCAGTTCATTCAACAAATATTTATTGAGCACTGACCCTGCCTGCACCACAGTTAAAAGTGCTGTGGATTAAGTTGGGGGAGGGAGAGGTTCCTCCTCTCATGAAGTTTACAAACAAATGGAGGAGACAAGGAGAAAATGAACAAATAGGGATTTACTTTTAGCAGTAAGTGTTACTAACAACAACAGAAAACAGTAATAGGATGGTGTGACTGGGGCTAATTTAAGTGACAGCCAAGGGGGGCCTCTCTGAAATTTCATAAGTAGTAGGTAATATATCAATACTGCTGATGTCTAAGGATCACTCAGCAAAGAAAAAAAAAAAAGTGACTGAGGACCTTTCTGAATTATTCAGTTATTTATCAGCTGAGGCAGAGTCCCAACAATCTCATTTGCAGCCGAGAAATGAAAGGGCTGCATCTACAGCAGGGCTGAAAACTCTTCTAGTTGTAGGATTCATTTAACAGGGAGATTATAGGATGGATTTCCATTGAGATAATCAACTCCAGGAGCAAGGGTTAATTGAGCCGCTAGTTGCTGTTTAATCAGTTTCCACACCTGGGTAGTCTGGGCTGAGGTGGCAGCTTCCCCCCTCTTTGACTGTTTTATTGAAGCCCAGAGAGCTGGTAAAACTGAAACAAAGCAAGCTTTGGAAATGCAAACTTTTTTTTTTTTCCTTGAATGCCTGAGAAATGCAAGCCAGCCTTAAGTAGTTAGAAGAACAAGGCGGGGATGTTCTGTTTCCTCCAGGAGGTTTTACCTGCCTCCGTGCGGGCTGAAGGGCCACCTCTCTGTGAATTTCCACAGCACTCAGGGCAGATTCTTGAACTGTTTCCTGTTTGTGTCTCTCCCATCACACTGTGGACTCACAGGCATCACTGTCTCCCCTGTGCCTCGCATGGGGTCTGGCACACAGTAGGGGCTCCGTGAATGGCAGTCAGGCAAATGATTGATCCCACAATACAAAGTGTTCAATTCCAGAAACTTCATTCGAAATCCTTCAACCCCCTCAGAAGAACTTTACCCTGTTTCTACCATGGCAGAGAATTTCAAGTTCTTGATGAATAGAGGCAGCGTTTTGGAGTGTACCCAAACCACAGGGACATCATTCAAACTTTTGATCCCCTAATTTTGAGCAGGGTTCCCAAGGTCACCTGTGATAAGTAAAGGTAAATGGGAGGGATTTCAGGTTGGGGGGGGCTTCCTTCAGTGTGCAGTGCCCATAGTGGGCGTTTCACAGCAGAAGTCTGATGGGCAACAGATAGATCCACAGGAAGATTGAGTTGAAAGACAGAGGCACTCAGTTCCCCTAAGAATAGCAATACCAATCCCGCCTTGCCTGCAGAGCTGCCCTAGACGGCAATTTGTTGATGACTATTGCTCAGAAGAGGGTGCATCTGTGTTGCACCCCATCTGCCTCCAATCTGAGGAAGGCACTAAGGCAATCAACTACCGAGACATTCCTGGGTCGCACGGACAACACCTAAGGTTCTAAAATAAGCCAGATTGTAAAGCAATTATACTCCAATAAAGATAAAATAATAAAATAAGCCAGAGACCCTGGGCTGCGAATCCTCAGGTTGGTCCTTATCCCATTTCCCCATCACTACCTGTCCTTCCCCAAGTAGTGTAGTGGGTGAATGCTTTGGCCTCTGTTTCTACACTTCTACAGCTGTAATAATAGGCGTAACCTTTGCACAGGTCCTTAAACCTTTTTATCTAGGATCTCGCCCGGTGCCCATAAAAATCCATCGATGGGATGCTCTTTCACAGAAGGGTCTCTGGGAACCCAGGATTCACAGCTTGGTAATGGCCGGGCCGGGACCAAGCCCCATATCGCTCAAGCCCTAGGCCTGTGTTTTTTGTGTGAAGAATCAGGGAAACAAAGGTAATGAGGACCAGGGCAGTATTTTTCCCCTGCCAGTGGAGGCAAGGGTCAGACTCACAGCAGCACCTGCTATACATCTTGCTTGTTAATGTCTGCTGCATCCGGGCTCTTTACATCCATTAGGCCAGAGAATCTTCACAACCAAGCTGAAGACCAGGCATCAAGGCCCAGGTGTGGGTCTTCCTCTGAAGGATGCTGTGATAGGCTGTTTAAATGCTGCTTGCTGACGGTCCCAGAGTGTGTCCTGCAGGTGCCATCGATTTTAAGGAGCCTTTATTGCTGCTCCTGAGGGGCGGGGAACTCTGCCGCCCAGGGAGGGCCTTACAGGTGTCAGCTGCTGAGTGATCAATAAGCTCAGTTGAATGGCAAAGCTGCCACCTGCACCGTGATTGTCTTCTAACGGCGGGGAGAGCTGGCCCGGAGAAGTAGGACACGCAGGAGGAAAGAACCCAAAGGGAGCCCGTGTTTAGGCCACTGGCCTCAGGGCACTCAACTCACTTGCTCTGGAGTTGGCGGAAAAGCATTTATGAAGGGGCCTTTGATTTCCTCAGAGTCCACTACGGTCTCGGCTGAAATCTCAGTGCCAGGAGCACAGGGAGAGAAGGAATCCGCATAGCGAGCACTGAGATGTCCTGGCTTTGAAGTCTGAGTTGGGCCCCAAGTTGCCTTGCTTCTTACAAAGGCCTGGAGCAAGTTGCTTCAAGTCTCCAACTATAAGGTGAGGGGCCGGCTCTTATACACGGGCGGTTGTGCCTGCAGGCATACTCATTGCTCCCAGGATGTCAGAGCTGCCTCTGGGTTGAGCGCTGAGAACATAGCACAGGGTAGGGCTGCCCGGGTGTCATTCCTGGCGCCCTCCCTTTTGAGTTGTGTGATCCTGGGCAAGGTCAGTGCTGTGCCTTAGTTTCTTCCTCTATAACAGGATTTCTCAGCCTGTCACTGTGGCACTTTGGACTGGATAACTTTTGTTGCAGGGCTGTCCTATGCCCTGTAGGATGCTTAGCAGCATCCCAGCCTCCACCCGCTAAATGCCAGCAACACCCTCCCTCCCCCACCTCCAGCTGCCAGTGGTGACCATCAAAAATGTCTCCAGACATTGACAGATGTCCCTTGAGGGGCAAAATCACCCCTGGTTGAGAAACACTGCTCTGTAATAGAACTGAAAAGAGTACCCAACTCGTTGGATGTTTGTGGGATTTACTAAAAGTCTCTGTAAGGGACTTTGCACTGAGCCTGGCACATGAAATATTAATTCTAATCACTGCTATATTTTTGCAAACTTGTGTTGGTTTGCGGCCAGTCATGTTCACTTTTGCCGAAGTGGGCATTTCTAGTGCAGGGGAGGATCGGGACCCAAATCCCAGAGTGATGATTGTGAGTCACAAGGCTTTCCTTGGTGACTAATAGGTAGGAGGAAGTTACGGGATCTGGAAAAAGCACCTTTGCACCTTGCTCAGTTATGGCTCTGTTGCCCTCAAGATGAAGCAGGCTAGCATTGGGCATTGACATCTGACCCTCCCTCCAAGCTCAAGGCTGACCCTGCCAGGATGATAGTGATGGTGCAAACTCAACGCTCCAGGCCCTGCAAATTCATTCTGCTATGGGACCCTGCCCATCGCCGCTGCCAAGTTCTGAGCCACAGGACAGCAGGTGTTTTGTGTTTTGCTGGCCTGTCATGTAAACATACTTTGTAATCTTGCTTGTTTTAAAAAAGGCCTAAATGGTTTTGCAGCTTTGGCAGTAGGCTTGGAGCAGCTTGCCGAATTGGGAGGAGAAGCTTCAGAAACACAGCCCGAGTAAGCCTGAGGAATGCCATGCCGGCCTCGTTAATCGACTACTTGCTGAGCGCCAGCTACATCCAAGGCCATGGAGGAGGACTGGAATTATCTTGCCTGTCAAGAAGTTTAGAATCTAGTAGGGAAAGCAAAGCATGTCCATGGATTCTTCCAAGGAAGTTTGGGGTCCCTGCATTCAAATGAGAGGGATGATGCTGAAGCCTCATCTTTCTCACTGCCCATTTAGGGGTGCTTTTCATGAGCTATTTCACTTAATCCTCCCAAGGCCCTCTGTAAGGTAGATATACTGTCTACCCCTTAGATGGGGACCTTGAAGTTCTGGTGACTGGAGAGCTCAAAGGGGAGAGGTGAGCCCTGGCTGGGTGTGAGGGAGGGAGTTGGGGCTGCTTTGTGGAGGGTGTGGCATGTGAGCCAGGGGCACTTGGGCAGGTGGAGCTGGGACAGAGAAGGGAAGGTGGTGCAGAGAGCATGCAGGCTTGCAGGCAGAGGGAGTGGTGTGAGCAAAGACATGGAAGCCAGAGTGTGTGTGTTGGAAAATGGCAAGTGACCCTGTTTGGCTGGAAGGGTTCAGATGCATGATGAGGAGAAGGGCAGATAACACAGTAAAGAGGAAAACTTTCCCACATCTTTTATCCAGATGTTAAGAAGCCTGCCAGAGTGCAGGAAGAGAGTTTTCCAAAACTCATTTTTATAATTCAGAAATGGAGTGTGTCTGCTCCCCAGCGCATCTTAACCACAGCCCCAGACCTCCCATTACCCCTCTTGTTGATTGAAAGATTGACCTCAAAAATGCCCCTGGCCTCTGTCCTAGCAGTACAAGTAACGAAAGAAGACTTTACCCGAGCAAACCTGGGCTGAGAGGGCCTGAAGAGCAAGACTGCCATCACCCCTGCTTCTCCCATGCAATTTGGCTTCTGACTCGGTGTTTCCTGCAGGGCTCCGCACATAGCATTTCAGGCCAAAGCAATCCCAGTATGGAATGAAGGTCGAGGCTGGCACACCCGTTAAATGAGGCTGTTGGACTGACTCTTGCCAAGGCAGAATCCTCAAACACAGAGGCAGAGAGGGACAGAAAACAGGATAAGAGGGTCCCAGAACTTTGGTTATGAGTCTGGCTTGATATCTTCAGTTTACAGTTTATCATTTTGGAAAATAACAGCTCAATTCTCAAAGAGGTTTAGTCACCTTCTAATTCTTGCTAAAGTTGTTTCCAGAGCATTGATAATAAAGATTTCAATCATCATGTTAAATGTTTGATATTGTGGAACCACCTTATAGCTCAGTGCCATCTGGAATGGACTCCCTAGGGTCCAGCTGAATTCCGCTGGCCGTAATGAAATGTGATAGGTCATCAATGGCTTAGCCGATAACTCAGGTATTAGACCTTTTCCTGACCCCAGTGTTATAAAGGAATTTGTCGCTTGGAAAAGAGAAACCTCATGAACATTTTACAAAAGTACATATATAGTTATTTATGGTTAATGGTTTGGGACCCATCATTCGCTTTCTAAAAGTGAGCTGGGTGGGGGTTTGGGAGGGGGGTGGTCAGGCCCATGATGGAAAAATCACACAGGAAAGCTGAATTTGGAAGTATCAGAGATAAAAGTTTAGGAGTGGGGAGAGATTAAAGGGGAACACAAAGAGGGTGAAACAGGTCTTTCAGTGCATGAAAATCATCCCTAAAATTGAGGCCAAGTTTTGTTGAAATTTTAAAACTTTTTTTTTTTAGTCTATACCTTTTAAGATATGAAAAGCAATATTTGCTGTGAGGAGAGCTGTTCATAAACACAAGCCGAGGTTCACGGACCAAGCAAGTATATGTGCACAAGTGTCTGGGACAGTCCAGTTCAGAGAGTGAAGGATGTGGATCCAGAAGATTCTGGGCTGGAGCTTGGCCTCTCCGTGACCTGGAGTGAATCACTCCCTCTTCTTGGCTGTTTGTTACTTTATCTGTGGTGTGAAGAGGTTGGACTAGATTCTCCAATGGCCCTTCTGTCTCTGATAATGTTTCCAGACCCCACATGGACACTGTGAAATCACTTTCCTAAGGTCGAGCCCTGTAATTATTACCCTTGGGAAAGAAGCAGCCCAGGATGGAGCTGGCCGCGCTCTTGGAAGATGGTCCAGGTAGTGGGACTAAATGCCATCCTTTTTATATTGGGATTCACTATGATTACTTAGAGTTTTTTCTTCCCCCACTTGCCTCAGAAGGATGAGTTCTGTCTACTCTTGGCCAGCCCACCCCACCAGCACTCAGCAGCTGTGTCCAGGTCCTGGCAGGCCTGCTTGGTGGTGAGATTGGCCCCGAGGTGACTTCATGCAGCCGGTGTTTGCAGCCCGCCTATCTGACCTCGGATATTTATAGCAGGGAGCAGCTAGAAAAAAAAAAAAAATTAAATATGCTACACCCTTCTTTATACTATGTGGGACAGACAGACATTGTGAGGAATTTAGAAGGCAGGGCAGTATAATCCAGCAAGATATTTTTAAATGCTCTTTGTTGCAGTTGGCAGGGCCGATTCTTCAAAGGCAGGGAAAGTGAGAGTAAGTGAAAATGACAGGCTGCCAGGAATTCCAAGGCTGAGACGGGGAGCTCAGCACCCCAAGGGGTACGGGTTCTGAACCCCGATTTATTTCAGTCACAGAGTCTGAGCAGGGCTTGGGGTGGTCCCCGCCAGAGATGGGTGAGTGGGGCAGCTTGTCCCTCTTCCCCACCAGCCCGTCCACTCTACAAACCCCCAAGTTGAAGATTATAAAATGTTCAGGAGAAAGCAGAACACGTGGCCAAAAAAGAGTGGCTTCTGTGGAAACCAGAGGCCTGGTGCTGCTTCTTTAACTCATCTCAGCAGCTGGGTAAATCACGTTGTATGTGGGGACACCATTTGGAAGCCAGTTGCTTGCAGCTGTTTTTCTGGATGTAATCTTTCCAGGAGGAGCGGGGCAGGCCAGGACTATGCTGAGACCCAATTCAGTAGCAGGTGAGAGGGCCTCTGGGGTAGAGCTGCCTCTGCAAAGGCATTACAGGGACCCCCACCTGTCCAGTGGATGCTTGTAAAGTATCCTGGGTTTTCTACCATGTTGGTCTTGGAGGAGACAGACGGTGGTTACGGTGGGAGGATCTGGGATTAGGATCCAGGGAGAGGCTAAAAGTTTTGGCTACCTCTGCTCTTTTATTCAGCATATATTTGTTGAGGACTTACTGTGCATGGTGATAGAATAGATGAATATGAGAGACACAAAGGAGGGGAGGGTGTAGGCCCAGTGGATCATGAGGAAGGGTAAGACCTGCTGGAGGAGTCACAGTGAGGCCAGGCAGGCTGGGGAAGACAGCTCCGGACAGAGGGAGCAAGTGCACATTGGGTCCAAGGAGGCTGGCGGGGCAGGTGAGGGGGAGCAGGGCGCGTAGTAGGAGATGCAATTGGAGAGGGAAGGGAGGGGTGGGTAGTCAAGTAGGGCCTTGTAGGCCACTGTGTGGCACCTCGGCTTTCAATTCTGAGTCTGCTGGGAGTCACTGGAGGGGCCTAGGCCCAGGAATGATGTGATCGGATTTGCATTTTAACAAGATCACCCTCTCTGCCCTGTTGGAAATGAACAGTAGTCTCAAGCATGGAAGGAAGCAGCACGACTGCTCGGGACGTCTTTGCAGTAATCCAAGTGAGAGAGGATGGTGGCTTGGGTGTCAGTTGAAGAGGTTATGGATGTATTTTGAAGTTCAAGCCAACGGGACTTGCCAACAGCTTAGATGTGAGGGATGAGAGAGGAATCCATGTGACAACGAGGTTTATGGTCTGAGCAACTGAAAGGAGGGATTGGCCATTGATTGAAAGGGGAACAGCTATGTATGGAAGATGGAGGGCTGAGCCAGCGATCTGAGTGTGGTTTTGGTTGCTTGTCTCAAACTTTGTTAGAGAGAGATTGAGCAGGAGGGTGGCCTCCAGATCTTCTTAACTGGGAGGAAAGGCCTCCCTCCTTAATCACATGATGGATTGAAACATTGCCCTCCTTTGCCTTTCCCAATGGTAGGTGCCACACAGCAGGGCTGGATAGGGCCTCAGGCAGTGGAGATTTAATTTTCAGTCTTATAATTCTTTGGTTGATGGCCTTAAGAGCCCCCCTAAATTTTGCCTTCTAGCTTCTTCATAGACAACCAGCAGCCTTTAATGAAGATCATCAAATCCACAGTTTCCCGTCATTAGCGTGGGGTCTGTTTAATTAGTTCCAGTTGTTCTGTGGATTGCTGAGACTTCGTGCATGTGTCCTTCAGGTCTGGGAAAGCGAGTCTCCATTTCCGGACAGCTTTGGATTCCTGGAAGTCAAGTCTGGGTCAGAAATTTAGCCAGAAAGAGAACCGTCTTGGGTGCTTTGAGAGGGCACAGAGGCCTGGAGTCGTCTCAGAAAGGCATTGGGAGGCTCCAGGTGCCTGTGAAATAGTTTGACCTCTGCTCCTCAGGTAGCACAGGTGGCTAAGAGATGGAATTTGAGAGTCACCCCTCCTGACTGAGGTCTCTGAACCTCAGTTTTCCTCTTCTGTTTAATGGGTATACCATGGTTCCAAACTTAGAGTTGTTTCAGGGGCTCTGAACCCTGGATTCACATTAGAATCACCTGGAGAGCTTAAAAAAATTAAAAAAAAAAAGTGTGTGTGTGTCTTAAGTCCCCACCTCCAGAAATTCTGATATAAATTATCTGGAGTAGGGTGCAGACCATGTGGGTAGAGTTCTTGGGAGCGTCTGGTGCTCATTGAGCACTGAGACATTAGCTGTTATTCGTGGTAAGAGAATCATTGTTCTGGAGCATTCATGTGTGCCCCACCCAGGATGGCGACTTTCCTTCACTTCATAGCCATGCTTGCTCCTCTGGTGGGATTACCAAAGAACAACCAAGAGAAGCTTGAACTGTTAGATTTGCATGAAAAGGGCAAAGTTAGATCTAGAATGGCAGTGGCACCATGTAATAATGTTACTTATCCCGCTGCTAAATGAGGGATATTAATTGCATCTTAAAGAGGAGGAAACCAAGGCTCAGAGAGGTTCAGTCACTTGCTCAAGGTCATACAGCTAATGAGAGGTGGAGATTATAATTAAACCCAGGCAACCTTACTCTGGATTCTCCACTCAACCACATCCTGTTCCCTTCCTACCCAGAGAAGCCAGCTGTGATCCCCAGTACATACCTGCCATGTGTTGAGCCTTTACAAAGTTCCAGCCCTATGCTATGTGCTTCATGTGTATAATATCGCGTAATCTCTATAATTACCCAATGAGGTATGTATTCTTCTTAATCTCATTTGACAACTGAAGAGACTGAGGCTCAGAGAGGTCAAGGTAGCATAGCTGGTAAATGACACAGCGGATTCAAACCAAGGTCTGTTGGGCACCATTCCTCACTTGCCATGCTGCCTCTGTCCTCCCCTACTTCTGTCCTCGGCAGTTGCCTGGATGGGGATGAAACACATGCAGTGATTTCCTGAGCAAAGAAATGAATGGGTTGGTCCAAGAGGGTGAGAGGAAAAGCATCCCTCGCAGCTTCTGAACAACCGAGCCATTTAGGTGCCTTAAAATAGTAACATTTCTCAGAGGGGTGGCCAACCTGACAGCCCTGAGAGCTGTGGTGTAGGTATTTGTTTCTTTGCGAGTTTAAAGCTATACTCTGCGAAGCACGTTGCTTCTGTTCTATTGCTGTGAGTGAAATAACCTCTGAGAGATTGTGTGGGCTGCTTAAAATAGTTTCAGAGAAAGAGCGTTTGGAAGCTGTTAGCTTCTTGAGTCTATTCCCTCCTGATTTATGACACCTTAGAGAATGCCGAACTTCTTCTTGTTTACCTTCTGGTTTTTTCGTTCCACCATATTTCAGTCCTTGTGTCATCATAAGCTGAAGGAATTTGTCACCTGAAAAAGTGACAGCCTTTCCTAAGTAATTTAATCAAGGACTTTCTACGCATTTCATTTTTTTTCTTTTAAAAGGAAAAAAAAATGAGGCGAGGCCATTTGTTTTGGAATCTGTCATTTCTCTCTTCCAGCTGCAGAGGTTCCAAAATCATAGCGATGGTGTTTGCTCTGGGGCAGGAATAATTTATTTTATTCCTTCACACTAAGGCCTGCCCTGGGAAGCAGCGTTTTCTTACAGCCTTCCTGGAGTGGGAGCCCAAGACACGTGACATACTGTGAGTGAGAGAAACTGCTCTATTGAACACGGCAGACACTAGCCTTGTGAGGCTATTGAAATTTAATAAAAATTCAATAAGGTTAAAACATCAGTTCCTGGGTTGCACATGTGACGTTTCTAGTGCTCACTCATCATGGGAGGCTGGTGGCTACCAGATTGGACAAGGCAGATATGGACCATCTCCATCATTGCAGACAGTTCCATGGGACGCTTGGCCACTAGAGTGAGTCATCGGTTGGTCACTTGGGGCCAGCTTTCTGGGTTTTCAGAGGTCTCAAAATTTTAACCATTCTCTAGCCTCTCTGAAGCCCTCTGTGCAGAAACGAGAAGATTCATGGATGTGGAGATTAAGGCCATTGATTTTTGTGGCTCTAACCTCTGGACCCTTGACACGAGGTCAGGTTTTATGATTTCCAAGCTGCATGGCCTGGAGCAAATCAGCCTCTGAAGTTGTCCCTTATCAGTGAGATGGTGATCTAAAAGTAAATGGTGATCTAAAATCCCTCACAGGGATTTTGTGAGGGTTAAACAAAATGACAAAATATGTATAAAACACTTAGCAGGGCTCCCCTGGTGGCGCAGTGGTTGAGAGTCCGCCTGCTGATGCAGGGGACGTGGGTTCGTGCCCCGGTCCGGGAAGATCCCACATGCCGCGGAGCGGCTGGGCCGGTGAGTCATGGCCGCTGAGCCTGCACGTCCGGAGCCTGTGCTCCGCAACGGGAGAGGCCACAACAGTGAGAGGCCCGCGTACTGCAAAAACAAACAAACAAACAAAAAAAACACTTAGCAGAATGCTTGACACATAGTAACAACTTACATGTGTTACAGAGTTTTCATGGGTTTTCTCATCTGAGCCAGGCAGTAATCCTCCGGAGGTAGATATTGTTGCCATTTTTAAGACAATGAAACAGGCTTGGGGGAAAGCTATTGCTACTGTCTCTGCTGCTGCTCCTACTAAGGGTAGTAGGACTTGAACTTGAATTCTGCTTTTTTCCACCAAGGCTCTTCTTTCCTCCTGGGCTGGTTGGATGACCCCTTGTCATAAAGTCAGAGGATGTTTGTTTGAACTAGAAGCTCTTCTGAGCTCACTTTCATTCAGGAACTGCCTATTCCTCCCACCATTTGAGGGGAACTCTTTTCAGAGGTGTTTTGCCTAAAGCCAGCCTGCCACGTCCACTTGGAGAGCGGCCACCAAGAGAGCTCCTGCCAGCATCTGTGGCTCCTTGGAACTTGAAATTTACCCAAGAGATTAAGGTTTTTAGTGCTTCACATGCCCTGTGGTCCTTTTGCATCCTTTGCTGTGAGGACTGAGCCTAAGAGAACTCTCAGTGGAATCCTGGCAGAGGATGGCTTTAAAAGGAGTATCCCTTGCGAAGAGTAGGACCAAAGAGGCCTTGCTGATGTGATGGGTAGAGGGACCTGAGAGGATGTTTGCTCACACCTGGGGCTTGGGTTCAAACCCTGACTCCACTACTCACTTGCCCAGATCATACAGCTAGTTATTTAACCTTTCTGTGCCTCAATTTTCCCATCTGTAAAATGGGGACAATATGAGAGCTTACCGGGTATGGTGGTTGTGAGGATTAAGTGCAAAATAAAGCCCTTAGCCTAGTGCCTGGCACATGGCAACCACCAGGAGCATGCCAGTTGCTTCCAGGCAATGGCATTTGGTGCACTTTCACTTTTAGGTGCTGTTTGCATTTTCTACTTGAGGATGTACAATGTTAGCTGTCTAGTCAGAAGTGGTCTTTAAGTGAATGTTAACCCTTTAAATGAATGTCTAAGTTACATTTGTATATCATGGGCCTCTACTTGGTCTTATTTTTCTTTTTTCCTTTCCTTCCTTCCTTCTTTCTCTCTTGACGATGGTGGGGGTGAAAAGCGTGACTGTGCAGTTGTTATTTCAGTACCTCACCTGGTAACCACCAGCCTGCTTCCCTCCTGCTGGCTTGGGCTGTGCAACCAGCACCACCAGTCAAACAGTATAATCAGACAGAGTCGGATTATTTCTATAGGATTAATTTGTGGTATGAAATGCCCAGGTAGTTATGCAATTGCCACTCATTTGCCCACATCCAGAATGTGCTAAATCTGCCACTTGTAATGAAATCCAAATGGCTTGGAAGCATGTGTAGGGAATTTTGAGTAATTTTCATCACAGTTGTTACAAGAGATGGGTTTAAATCCGGGGAATCCAAATGCTACTTAGCAATGGTGATGTCCCTGCTTTCCTTCTGTTCATGGTTCTACTGAAGGAGGCATGACCCTCAATGAGATGCTTCCAAGGAAAGAAGGACAAGGGCCAGGATATTACATCATCGTGTTGACATTTGTGTAGCATGGGCCCCGCCATGGGCCCTCCCAGGCTGACCAGATGCTTGTCCCTTGTGAGGCTTCCCTGGCACTGACAGATCACCCGTGGTTAAAGGGTAACTTGGACTCCTCTTGGCAAATAGTTGCCTTGTTAGTTACTGTGCTGTGGTCTCTTCCATTAGCACTGGGGCCCCTCAAACCTCTAAAGAACCGTGTGTGTGTGTGTGTGTGTGTGTGCGCGTGCATGTGTGTACATGTAGGACGAGTCCACACATCTCCCTCTCCTTCCTAAAATACAGGAACCCCTTAAATCAGTCATTTCCAGGCCTGGCTCATTGCTGAAACACTTTAAAAAATCATACTCCGGGATCTACCTTGGATGTATTAAGTAAGCACCTCTAAAAGGGGGGCCAGAATGTCTGTTTTTAAAATGTTCCTCAGGTGATTCACATTTGTGAATCCCATCCTCTATCACTTGGATTTGGGTTTTGCCTTCGGGGCTCCTTTGAGGGTGTGCACTGGGCAAAGGTCCCCTTAGAGGTGGCATGTGAGGCTGGTCTGTGAAGTTCTTCTCTGTGAGCGGTGGGACTGCCTAGGGTCACTTCAGGAGGAGGTGCGGATGAGTGTTGCCTTGGAGAAGATAAAGGTAGCCAGCCTCTGCTGGATACTATCTTGTTTAATCCTCTCAACCAGACTGTGAGGTCGTGGAGATGAGAACACAGGCTGGTACTTATTGAGTGCAGACTATGAGATAGGACAAGATTCTAAGTGATTTGCATGGATTATCTTATGGCATCCCCACAACAGCCTAGGAGGTGTATGTACTATTATTTATTCCCACTTTACAGATAAGGAAACTGAGGCCTGGAGACAGTTTAAATGACTTGTCCAAGGTCACACACAGCATGGGACAGAACTGGGGTTTGAGGTTAGTGTGATCAGACTTCAAAGCCTATGACTTACATTTCTGGAAGCTGGCTAGAGTTTTAATCATGTGAAATCCTTAGGTTATTGCAAGTGCACCAAATAAGAACCTTGTAAGTAGAATGTCAGAGTTTTTCCAGAAGGATCCTCTGTGCCCTTTCTTTAAGACACTGTCCTTTGGCATTTCCAGCCGTGGTTTTCAGAGCCTGGTCATTTCCCCACAAGGCCCAGGCCCCTGACCGAGACCAGCAGCCAGCCAGTTTTGCTGCTCTTTGTTGAGGATGGCTGTATTTTCTTTTTCTTTTCTTTTTTTTTTTTTTTTTGCCCTACGCGGGCCTCTCACTGCTGTGGCGTCTCCCGTTGTGGAGCACAGGCTCCGGACGCACAGGCTCAGCGGCCATGGCTCACGGGCCCAGCTGCTCCGAGGCATGTGGGATCTTCCCGGACCGGGGCACGAACCCGTGTCTCCTGCATCGGCAGACGGACTCCAACCGCCGCGCCACCAGGGGAGCCCAAGGACGGCTGTATTCTCCTCTGCTGTTCCTCCTTCTCACTCGCTTCCTTCTTCTCTACTCAGCCCTTGCACGCAGCTCTTCTGGGACAAAGACCTCGGGTCAGGGCCTTCCTCAGTAAATAAATAGATCAGGTTGTGGGAGTGCCATACTCACCACCCAGATGCAAACTCAGCACAGGCCTCTTCTGAGCCAGCACCCGTCCTATTCACTCGTACTCAGATGGTTGTCCTCCTCTGTAGACTGAGAGGCGTACAGCTTTGTGATTGAGGGTTTGGATGTGCAGCCGGACTGTCTGGATTCAAATCCTGGAGCCACTGCTCCCTTGACAAATTGCTTCACATCTCCGTGCCTCAGTTTACTTGTCTGTAAAATGGAAATAATAACACCTACCTCATATGGTAGTTGTAGCGATTAAAGGAATTTACCTTCTAAAATGCCTGAAACAGTGCCTGGCATGTAAGTGTTCACTATGTTAGCCATTATGATGATGATGACGACTATCTGGGGTGGGAGGTCTTTGGTGACCCTTCCCATAGTGTGACGGGGGAGCCCACTCATACGTGAACACGTCTTGAGTGTTATAGTGGAAAGATCAAGGGCTTTGGAGACAAACCTGGGTTTAATCCCAGATAAGCTGATTTTTTTTTTTTAATGTGAAGCCCCTCTCCCTGTTTGTTCTATTTTATTTAACGTATAAAGTAGGGGTGACAGTAGCTGCCTTGTGCTGTTGTAAAGGTGAAATGCAAAAATGTAAACGAAACTTCAGCTGGCAGTGAATGGATAGGAGGAAAAATAGGAGCTTGAATGAACCTTAGCAACATAATACACGAAAATAAAAATCAGCCTCAGAAGATTAGATACAACATGGTACAATTTTTACAAAGTTAAATTTTTAAAAGGTACTGAAACACTTCATCACAGCCACAGTAAATACCGTGTAAAGGCGAAAGTGAAGGTTGGTAAACGCGGGTGATGGGACGATGGTCACGTTGTGTCGGAAGAAGGAAAGGGATGAACTGAGGTGTGCGGGGCAGAGATGGTTTGCGAGGCTCTAGCTTTTGTTTTGGAGGTTAGTTCACATTATTATACCTAACCAAAAATGGTCATGAACCAAGGATTATGATACACTCAATTTGTGTGCCTGAGGCTACAAAATTAGTGGATTCTCAATAGGGGGCCATAGGCCACCATTAATACCTCCTGAGATTGCCTGTCATCTGTCAAAATACCCTGAAAACCACGCTTTTCCACCTCCAGCCACAGCGGCTTCCACATGAGAACACAGAACAGTGGGGATATTTAAGCTGCCTTATTTCTTAGGTTTATGCAGGTCTTGGGCATGAGCTCCTGTGTGTGTGTAAAGTAGCTGGACAAAGACAGGGTTGTTTCTGCCCTTGCTGTGCTAGATATAGAGGCTTTCACTGGAATCACTTGAGCACTCACGGCCAGGATTTTTGCTTTCCGAGGGAAGGAGATGTTTGGGCTGGACCTGATGGTATTTGCCTTGGTATGATCTGAGACCTCTCTGCTTCCATTGCCACCACCAAGCATCATGACCTTTGCCGGTGGCTTTTCTGTACCTGATGCTCCTACCCTTAAGGGAGAGGGGAAGGAAGTGTGGGGGCGGCTCATGAGACACCCCAGAGGTGTGCTTGTAGGTCCCTGGCCTCTGGGCATAAATGATCCTCATGTCTTACCCCTCTCCTCTGAATCTGAGAAAGTAGAGGAGATAAGAGCATAGGTTTTGGAGGTAAGGAAACCTGGTTTCAATTTTGGGATCTTCACTGTGTGATTTGAGGTAGAAGCATTATTTGTTTTCCTAATTTTAAATTAAGGTGCGTGAAGGGTAGAACCTGAAGTGTACAACTTGATGAAATCTTCGCCAGGCATATACCTGTGTGACCCATCCGGGTCAAGACCAAGATTTAAAACGCTCCCGCCCCAGGAGATGCCTCATGGCCCTTCCCCGTCAGTTTCCATTCCCTTCCCCAAGTAACCATTATTCTGACTTTTGTCACCATCCATGAGTTTTACCTGTTGTTGAACTTCTGGGGGGTGGGTACCTTATCAAACCTTTCTGAGCCCCAGCTCAGTTTATTTTTAAAAGTGAAATTGTAGTTCTTGTGTTATAGCTTTGAATTGAGAGAATCAAATGAAGCAACACGTGTAGAGCCAATAGTAGAACATTTGTAAAACAGTCAACAGTCAGGTGGAGGGACTTCCCTGGTGGTCCAGTGGCTAAGACTCCGCACTCCTGACACAGGGGGTCCGGGTTCAATCCCTGGTCAGGGAACTAGATCCCACGTGCTGCAACTAAGAGTTCTCATGCCTCAACTAAAGATTCTGCATGCTGCAACTAAGACCAAACGCAGCCAAATAAATAGTAAAAAAAAAAAAATGTCAGGTGGAGCTGGTGATTGTTGGTTATTGCGTGGTTGACTTAAGTGTTCATCTGTTCCTTACCCGGGGACGCAGGCCCTTCCCTCGGTTCTCACTGCAATTCCCATGCATCTGGTGCCCTCTGCACCCATCCACGCCCTGGGACCCCCCGAACACACTTCTGAGATTGTGCCCTCTGTGGCTTTCAGGGTTTCATACTGAAACCAGTTCTCGCTTAATAAGGCAGAGGAAATGGGCAGGAAAGCGGAGTTCTGCTGCTTCTGCCCCTTTCAAAGAGGGTCTGTTTGCTCTATTAGCAAAATCAACAGAGGCGTTGCTGGTGAGGACTGAGCTGGACGGACTTCCCTGGGTCCCCGGATGCTGGCTTGCCCAAGTGCCCGGAGTCGGTCATTGGTGAGGTTTCAGGAACAAGACGGGGAGCTACCTCTTCCCCCTCGTCCTTAAAAAAACAAAAACAAAAAACCCCAAACAATCTACCCCTGTGATTGCCTGAAATTCTACAAGTAAGATTTAATTCCTTAGGTCAAGGCTGGGGGGCATGGAGGGAAGCACAGGTGTCCTGGTCTGGGGGGTGGGGGGCATGCTTTAATGAGGTATGATTCCATTTGATCTTAACCTGAATGGTTTTATTGTGTCATTTCCTGGGGGGAAGTCTTTATGAAGGAGGAGGGTTAAAACTGTGCCATCGGTGGTGGGCAGTGACGACACAAGAGGCAAAGAGAGGTTACAAAGGCTAATTCCCTGTATTTGTGGCGTGGTCTAGGTCATTCTGCCCACAGGACCCTCTACACACATTTACAGAACACCTAAGCCACGTCAAGCGTTGTGTCAGAAGACGGGTGAAAAGTTACAGTCCCTGCCCTTCAGGGAGCAGCTTCTAGTTGGGGAGCAAAAATTAAAGAGCCGTTTGTAACGCAGTCTGTTATGTGCTGTACTTGGAAGACCCCAGCCCCTAAACCAGACTGGGGGCACAGGGTTGCTGCAGTGCTAGAGATGGTGTCATTTGGGTTGAGATCTGAACGATAAATAGAAGTCAGCCCTCAGACATCTAAAACTCGTGACCCACATCAGTGTATCCTTGGGACTCTCAGGAAATACATTTTCAAGGATAACTTCTGCCCACCTGATAAATTTGATTTTATTTTTACTAAACTGTTTGACTCTTTTGCTAGTAGCAAAACTGTTGATTTTTTTCCCCCCAGCAACCTTGTAGCCCCTCTGTCCTGTGCAATGGAATTTTGAATCCATGGATCTTCTGATTCTGCAAAAGATTTTCATTTTCCTGCAAGGTGGGTGAGAGAGGCTGGGTGGGGAGATCCATTTATAAACTGAAGACTTTATTAGTAAGATTTTATGAGTAAGAGAGTAACCCTGCCACAGAACCAGAAGAGAGATGTGTTTGTTATGGAAGAAGATACCCACTTGGCATCCCTCAAGTGGCCAGTCCTTGCGAATGGGGCCAGCACGCCAAATTTCTCCAGTTACCATGGGACCCAGACTTAGACAGGAAATCATGGCAGGATGGGAAAGAGTCCAAAATACACACGGCGGGTATACAGGCTGCAGTTAGAGAAGAGAGCCAGAGAACAATCAATCTATTTTCCTGAACGAGTACTGCAAAATCAAATGGGGCTGTTTTTCCAAGACCCCTTACATTTTATGGACCTGATTTTCAAGCTTTAATTTTTTCCACATTAAGCAATACTTGGGTTCTTTGAAGTGACCCTTCTGTCTGCTCGTGGTGAGCACTTCTTAGGCTTGTTTTGTGTGGTTTTTAAAGCTCCCAAACTGAAAAAGAACCAGTGTCCTTTTGGTCTGGGGGTGGGGGGGGGGGCTTTTTCTCCAACACCTGGAAGGAATATCTTTTTGGTTTTACCACGGCTGTCTCTTTCCTGCGAGCAGCCCACTGGAAACCCAGCCCTCACTCATTTTATGGGATGTGCCAGTGGAAAATAGGAGGGGTCCGCCGTAAGGCAGCACTCCCCGCGTCTGGGCTTCTTGGCAATCAGTGCTGCCAAGTCCAGCAACTGAAGTTTCTCATTCATAAAGAAGCACATTTTCATCCTGCCCGTGAAGTCGTTCAAAGCAATTGAAAAATCAGGAAGGGGATCTTGTACTTTTGCAGATGTAGCTCTGGAAAAGTTCAGAATGGTCCAGAGTGTTCGTAGCTTGGGCACAGTTCCAGGCCTCCAGAGGAACAATTAACAGGTCGCTATTGATCGCATTTTCCGTGAACTGCCCTGATGTATTTCTTGGGGAGTGTGCTACACTGTTGACAAAATGACAGTTATAGTATGGAGTTCGCAGCCTCATGCTGCGCTGACAACTCTCTCTCTCCCTCTCTCCCCCTCTTTGCCGGGTCGCGTATAATTTATCAGTTGAGTTCAGTTCATGGAGTTTATTGCCTTTATCCCACACTGTGACATAACCCACGAGCAGTTTAGGAGTGAGGAGAGGTGATGATGATAATCCCTAATATGGTTTTTATGGTTTTTACAAAGTATTTTCACGTTCTTTCACATTTGGTCTCACCGCTATTAACATTTATTGAGTCTTTACTATATACCAGGTACATTGCTAAACACTTCACAAACTTTATCTTATTTAATCCTTAGAATGACCCTATGTGATAATACTATTTCCCTTTTACAGATAAGGAAGCATCTTACCTGAGATCACCTAGTTAGTTGAGGGTGGACTAGGGATTTGAACCCCAGTCTTCCTGACTCAAAGCCCATGTTGTTAAGTACCGTGCTGCACTGGCTCCCGTTCTCCTGGTGTTAGAGGCAGGTGGCTTCATTCTCCTGTGGAAAAGGCTAAGGGTTTGTTTGAGGTCACAGAGCCAAAAGCAACACAGCAAGGACCAGAAGTGAGGTTTCCCGAGGGACCAGTGCTTTGTCATTACCCAAGACCTGTTACCCTGAACAGTGTTACCCAAGTGAGGTCATCAGCATTTCCAAGTCAGCTCCCACTTGGTCAGAAACGGCCAGTCCTGTGATCATTCTTCAGGGCAGGCAGATGGGAAGGAATTCTGAGATAATCCAGTGCATTAATAATAATAATATAATAATAATATTAATAATTCTGGGGTAATCCAGTGCATGATTCTCACATTCGAAGTAATTTAACCGATGCTAAGAAGCCATAAATTTGCTACTTATAAGTGCGTTTCCATCTAAAGTTTCTACGTCAGGACTCTGCATGTTGCAGACACGTTTCAAACCAACTAAAGCAAAAGGATATTTATTGGCTTTTCTTTTAAGTAAATTTATTTATTATTTATTTTTATTTTTGGCTGCGTTGGGTCTTTGTTGCTGTGCGCGGGCTTTCTCTGGTTGTGGCGAGCAGGGCTACTCCTCGTTGAGGTGAGTGGGCTTCTCATTGCGGTGGCTTCTCTTGTTGCGGAGCACAGGCTCTAGGCGTGCGGGCTTCAGTAGTTGTGGCTTGTAGGCTCTGGAGCGCAGAGCTCAGTAGTTGTGGCACGTGAGCTCTAGAGCACAGGCTCGGTAGTTGTGGCGCACGGGCTTAGTTGCTCCATGGCATGTGGGATCTTCCTGGACCAGGGCTCGAACCTGTGTCCCCTGCATTGGCAGCCAGATTCTTAACGACTGTGCCACCAGCGAAGCCCCTATTGGCTTTTTTAAAAGTCCTAATGGTAAGGTTGGCTACAGGGGTGTGTTGATGCAGGGGTTCAGTGGTGTCTTTGGGACCCTGTCTCCTCTTGCTTGCTGGCTCCTCTGGATTCTGCCCCTGGGTTGGCTCCATTATCCAGCAGCTTTTCTCTTGTGAATATAAACTGCCTGCAGCAGCTTCAGCTTTAAGGCCTAATAGCAAAGGGGACTAGGCAGCTTCCCTGACAGCTCAAACAAAACTCCTGCATGAGTCTCATTGGCTCTAATTGGCCTGACTTAGGTCACGTGCCCACCGTTGAACCAATCACTGTAGTCCTGTGGCCATATGCTGCTCCCATGCTGGGAGCCCTCCTGGTCTGACAACCATAAGTGGGCTATAGAGGAGGGAAGAGTGGATGTTGTGGAAATGAGACACTGGGAGACCTGGGGGTGAAGTAGCGGGGAGATGGGCTGGGAGATCCGGAGGGAAAAGTAGAATGGAAAAACCAGTCTTGTAGAGAAAGACATCTGCACATTAGGCTGGGAAGGGTAAATTTTTTATTTGAAGTGAGTTTCAACAGACCATTAATGAGAACAGGAAGCTCACAAGTATCTTTTTGTTGCAGATATTAGAGAATTTATTATTTATTATATCCACTGACTTCAGTGTATATTTGTTCTAGTGTAACCTTTCCTCTCTGGAAGAAAAGCACTTCTTTTTTTTTGCGGTACGCGGGCCTTTCACCATTGTGGCCTCTCCCATTGCAGAGCACAGGCTCCGGACGCGCAGGCTCAGCGGCCATGGCTCACAAGCCCAGCCGCTCCGCGACATGTGGGATCCTCCCAGACCGGGGCACGAACCTGTGTCCCCTGCATCAGCAGGCGGACTCTCAACCACTGTGCCACCAGGGAAACCCCCGAAAAGCACTTCTTAAATATTCAGATTATAGGTTTGAGGGAGAGAGCCATTTAAGTCCTGAATAGCTGGTGACTGGGCTTCTTTCTGTCTTAATGCTACCTTAAATCATGCCAGATGAATTGAAGTGCCACTTCTCTTCTTCAGTCTGTCTCCAATTTGATGCCACCTTGATGTGCTTCAAGTTTTAGTGAGAACGTTTGGTCTGAGCTGCATGTTGTCAAGTATTATAGACAAGTTCATCTCACAGATCCTTGTTTTTAATTGGCTGCAGATGCAAATGGAAGGTGTGATAATATTAGAGACCACATGTTTTCAGAATCCTGGGTGGCTTGGTGGCTAATTTGCTTTCCATTTCAGAACTAAACCAGACAAGGAGGGGGTGTTATTAAATATTCCTTTTGAAGTACCTACAGCTAACTAGGTCCAGATAGTGGGAATGTTTAGCCAACGAGGGTTCCTTGAATGCCTGCCCTGTGGCCGGCATCTTGTAGGCATCATGAAGGACACAGAAGGAGTGGTTTCTGTCCTGGAGGAATGAATGATCCTATTGCAGTTATAACAGGAACTGTGTATTCAACAGTTACTCTGGGCAGGCACAGCGCTAAGGATTTTGCATACGTCATTTCTTTCAATCCTCACAACACCAATAGGAGGGCAGATGCTAAGTCCTTGGTTTGCAGAGGAAGCAACATAGGCTTGGAGAGGTTAAGCAACCAGCCCTAAGTCACACAGCAAGTGAGCGGCAAAGCCAGGCTCACACCCAGCTCTCTCCAGCTGCAAAACTCAAGTCCCTCACCCCAGTGCTGTGGATGGAGACTGTCATTGCAGGATTTCTCACAGTCAAAAGAATGAGTTCTCCCTTGATAGCAGGTTTCATCACTCGTGAGACTGCAGGCCTGGGAAGAAAGAAGATTGCCTCACGGCTGAGGCCAGTGCCTTTCCAGAAGGAGGAGACTGGGCGGGCCTTCTGCCAGCCTGTCTGACCCACGTGATTCTTCCATCTGTCTGACTTATGACTCTGAGCTGCTGGTCCAGCCTGTCTGCATCCTGGACAGTAGGACCAGTCTTAGCGTGAACCAAATCTTTTTTTCTGGAATTGGGTGGAATCAGAGCTGTCCAGAGCTTTGGAGTTCCCCGTAATCTCTCTGTTTTCACACACTGGACTGGATGACACGTTTGAGATCGCAGGCAGCATGGGGATTGGAGGTGTTAAACAGGCTGCGAGGAGTCGGGTCTGGCAGGCCAGACGGCAGACCGAACGCATCCTATCTGTGCCACACGCCGCCGGGGGCTTGTTTAAACCAACCCTGCCAAGGTCATGGAGGCAGAAAACGTAATCCAGAAACCCTTTCTCCTGGGCAGGATAAGTTGGATTTTGAAGGATTTTCCCCCCCTATCTAATTTCTCTTGGGAGAAATATATCTGGGAGGGGGCAGGAGTAGAAGCAAGGGAATTTTTTTGCCCCCAATGGTTATCCATACGGATGTAGAGCCCCCTGAACAGTGTGACGCTTCAGAGTTGAGAATTTACCGCTAGGAATGAGGGTATAATCCTCGGGATGGGATGGCTTTTTCAACAAGGTCACTGACTCCTGTCACTTTGGGGGTTGCTTTCCCTCTAAAGCTAATTGAGGTTGGAAGGGAATTGGGGGTGAGTGAAGATAAGCAAATGTGCCTGAAGCCCGGGAGGGAGAGCCAATGTCTTTTCTGCTCCTGGGCCCTCAGGGAGCTGGGAGTGGACAGGAGAGTAGAGTCTCCGATGGGGAGAAGAGGGCCTTCTGCAGGGCTCCCATCTCATTCTACTAGAAACTTCATCTTCTCTGATGCATTATATAAAAGCTAGTGTTGGTAATGTCCCTCTTTGTCTCTAATAATTGTCTTTGCTCTGTAGTCAACTTCATCTGATACTAATTATAGCTACTCCGGTTTCCTCTTGATACATGTTCACCTAATGTATTTTTCCATACATTTAATTTTACTGGTTTATGTAGTACACCAAGTGAGTTTCTGGTAAACAGCACAGAGCTGCATTTTGGTTTTTTATCTACTCTCAATCTCTTTCTTAATTGGTACATTTAGACTCTTTATATTTAATGTAACTATTGATATATTTGGATCTAGTTTCTACCATTTTTTGTTCTGTTTTTCCTCTTTTGACTATATCTTATTGTGTAGGTTTTTTTTTTTTAAGTAGGTGCTCTTAGGTTTAACACGTATGTTTTCACAATCAACTTGGAATTAATATTTTCCTACTTCAAGTGCAATGTGGAATGCTCATCACCATATGGGTCGTTCCATATAAAATCTAGTTTTGGAGGAAACCCATCCTAACCCAGTGTAGAGAGAGGAGGCAGACCTGGAAGAAATGAAGTTTGTTTTTATCTCCATTCATTCATTCACTTAGTAACATTTATCCAGCTGGCAGTAGAATCTTCTCCCTTCTGGGTTAGGTAACCTAGTGTCTAGCTGGCCTAGTATTAATAATAGCATTGATGAAAAAATTACTCAGTCGATCTAAGAAAGAAATGGGAAATTTTTTTTTGTAATTTATTTATTTTTGGCTGTGCTGGGTCTTTCTTGCTGTGTGCGGGCTTTTTCTAGTTGCGGTGAGAGGGGGCTACTCTTCGTTGCAGTGCGTGGGCTTCTCATTGCGGTGGCTGCTCTCATTGTGGAGCAAGGGCTCTAGGAGCGTGGGCTTCAGTAGTTGTGGCATGCGGGCTCAGTAGTTGTGGCTCACGGGCACGGAGTAGTTGCTCCGCGGCATGTGGGATCTTCCCGGACCAGGGCTCGAACCCGTGTCCCCTGGATTGGCAGGCAGATTCTCAACCACTGCGCCACCAGGGAAGCCCAGAAATGGAAAATTTTATTCGAGCCAAAATGAGGATTATAACCCTGGAGCAGCCTTTCAGAAAGCTCCGAGAACTGTTCTGCCCATTAGAGGTCAAAGCAGTTATATAAGTTTTTGAGACAGGGGACTGTACATTAAATGACATATTATTGACAGTTTACACAGTCCAGATCTACACTACAAAGAGTAGTGGGTCATGGCCCCTTACAAGATTAAGCAGGAAGTTTATCTCCTAAGGAGTGGTGATCCTGGATGAGATTAAGAGGGAAGGTTATCTTCTAAGGAGGTCTGGTTAATGCAGACTCGCAATACACGCTAAAGGGGACGAAGGAGGCCCAAATGGGCAGAGAAAAATTTTAAGTTTTTCTCGTCTTGCCATAAAATATGAATTTTATTTCATCAATAGTAATAGCTAGCTTTGAGCACTTACTGTGAGTCACCCACTGTTCTAAATAAGTTCTTTACAGGCATTACGTTACTGTCCCTATAATTATTTGCATCTTATAAACGAGGAAGCTAGGGCATCGAGTTGCCCAGTTACAGCAGACTAGCCAGTAAACAGCAGACTTTGGACCATTGATTTTATCCTATTATCAGAAGGCCTCGATGGGGGAAGAACACACTGGAAAGTATACAAGTGCCTAGTCTTTCTTGAGGATCTTATACTCCCCACCATCTTCAGATCTTCTGCTAGAGCCCACTGATGGTCCACTTCAGAGGCTCCTTTGTTTCCAAACTGATTCTCTTCCCCATCTTTCTGTAAACTATGCCGGGGGTTATGCACATAATACCAAAGCTCTGGGAATGGACCTTGAATCTGAGGTTAGAACTGAAAGAGACTCTAAATGTGGCCTAACCAGTACATTTTTCAGATATGGGATCCGAGGTGGTGAAGCAGGCTGCCCGCGGGCGCGCCAGTAGCGGCAGAGCCTGGGCTGGACATGGGCCTCCTGACTCCTGCTTTTGGTTTTTATGCCTCCATGTACTTTCTTGGCAGGAGGGTGTGGGAAGCTGAAGAGTAGCAGAGCTGGAAATTCTGATCTGTAACTGACAGGGACAGCCAGCGGTCCCCACGGGGAGCCCTTCCTTGTATGCCAAGCCTCAGAAGACTTTGGCAGCCGGGCTGTGCTATTTAATAACCTTCTGGAGGCTGATCCAGTGGTATGGCAGTATTGCTCACCAAGGCCGAGGTTTATTTGGAGCCTTAGGTTTTGCATTTCCTGAAGAGGCAGGAATGGACCCCAGAAAGAACTACTGGAGGGGCAACTCTGTCACACTGGCACCTGCTTTTTAATAGCAAGACCTAGTGTGCGAGTGGCAAGTAGATATCACATCATGGACCAAACCTAATCAAACGATGAACACTGCCTGAAGCCCTGTGATGAATACAGGCTCGGTGGAAAGAATCTGGGGATCTATTGGTGATGCCTGTCATGGGCCCAGGAATGGGCTGGAAGCACGTCTGTCAGGTGTGTGTCACCTTGGGTGTAGGGCTTACATAAGCCTTGGATTTTGATTGTAGCACAATATTACCTGCCCTTATAGGATTATTGTGAGGATTAAATAAGAGTATATATAAATTGCTCATTAAATGGTAATCATTCTGCTTAGCATTCGGAAGGGCTTAAGAAAATTCAGTTTATTCTTTCAAATATTTGAGTACCTTCTGTATGCCTGGTGCTGATTTGGCACCAGGGAAAGATTATACAAGATACATTAGGTCACTCTTCTCATGAAGATTGTTCTACGTGGAAGAAATAGACAATAACTGATAAATAGACAAGTGGGGTAGCTTCAAGTAGTGGTAAGAGTGTTGAACCACAACAACAACAAAATCAGACTAAGGTAGAGAAGGACTGCAGGACAGGTGAAGTCAGAAGGTGGCCTGTGGACAGAGGCCTGAATGTGAGAAGGAGCCAGTACAGTCACCCCATTGATACCAGAATCCGAGATGCTCAAGTCCTTTATATATAGTTGTGCAATATTTGCATATAACCTATGCACATCTTCCAGTGTACTTTAAATCTTCTCTAAATGACTGTAATACCTAATACAGTGTAAATGCTGTGTAAATAGTTGTGAATACAATGTAAATGCTATGTAAATAGTTGCCAGTGTGGCAAATTCAAGTTTTGCTTTGGGAACTTTCTGGAATTTTAATTTTTTTTTTTTTTTAAATATTTTTGATCCATGGATACTGAGGGCTGACTAATGCAAAGATCTGGGCAAACATTCCAGGAAGATGGAAGAAAAGGTGGAAAGGGTCTTGACGTGGAACAGCTTGAAGGCTTGGTAAGCTTTCAGCAGGCAAGGTCATTACTTTTGAAATACTTTTTTTTTTTTTTTTTTTTTTTTTTGCTGTTCGTGAGCCTCTCACTGTTGTGGCCTCTCCCATTGCGGAGCACAGGCTCCGGACGTGCAGGCTCAGCGGCCATGGCTCACGGGCCCAGCTGCTCCGCGGCATGTGGGATCTTCCCAGACCGGGGCACGAACCTGTGTCCCCTGCATCGGCAGGTGGACTCTCAACCACTGTGCCATCAGGGAAGCCCTGAAATACTTTTAAAATTTTTATTATGAATAATTTTCGAACATTAAAAAGAGTAGAGACTTGGGTAACGAACAACTGTATATCCATCACTCAGATTCAACAGTTATCACCATTTTGATGCTTTCTTCATTGATGCCTCTCTTTATTTGTCTGAAATAGGTTAAAGCAAATCCCAGACATCGTGATATTTTATCCCTAAATACTTCAGTATGCATCCTTTAAAAAAATCAAGATTTGTTTATATGCTAATGTAATTTCTCACATTTAATTGTCACAGTGCCATTGTCTTAATAATAGTAATTCTTTCATATAACCTAGGACCTAATTCATATTTGCCTGCTTGCCTCAGAAGTATCTTTTATGAGTTAGTTAGTTTGAATCAGATTCCGAAGGCGGTCTACACGTTGTAAATTGTTGTTAACCCAGATGTGTTTTCATCATGAACACTGGGAGAAAGGTATTTAACATCAGACCTGCACCAGTGGAATGGTTTTTGCATGTCTTACTGGCTCAATATGTGGTTTAAATTGTAAGGAGCCCCAGAGGACAGTGAACTACTGTAGATGTTGTTGGATTATCTCCCAAACTGACATCAGAACCCCGTGCTCCATCCTCTGTTCTTGCTAACAGAGCTGTGGCTCTGCTTAGGCATCAGAAGACATGTGCGTTATGAGTCTGGGCTTTTCCTCTGGCCCAGATGTGAGTCCTGAATTTTTTTTTCTTTTTCTTTTTTTGGCTGCGTTGGGTCTTCGTTGCTGCAGGCAGGCTTCCTCTAGTGCGGTGAGCCGGGGGCTGCTCTTTGTTGCGATGCGCGGGCTTCTCATTGCAGTGGCTTCTCTTGTTGCGGAGCACGGGCTCTAGGTGCGCGGGCTTCAGTAGTTGCAACGCATGGGCTCAGTAGTTGCAGCTCGCGGGCTCTAGGGTGCGCGGGCTTCAGTAGTTGTGGCGCACGGGCTTAGCTGCTCTGCGGCATGTGGGATCTTCCCGGACCAGGGATCGAACCCATGTTCCCTGCATTGGAAGCCAGACTCTTAACCAATGTGCCATCAGGGAAGTCCGGTCCTGACTATTTTGACAGATGTGGTTCTGGTACCCTTGACAGTGACTGAGTGAGGAATGGGCCTGTGTCCCAGCTCAGGCCATTGAGGGAAGTTTGCTTGGTGGGGATTCTGGGAGGGCTTTCCTCTCTTACAGGGATGACCCAAATTTGGGGTCATCTTTTCAGACTTTTGGATGTTGCATGGGGGTGTCTGGAGCTGTGGCAGGAGCCATCTAATGACTGTGCAGGGAACATTGGGTAGAACCCACCATCCTGATGCAGACCGAGGGTAAAAAGGAAATAGCATGAGTCCTTGATGACAATGTTGAGTCACAGAACTAACCGTCCTGAAGCCACTCGACCAGAGATGTCTTTTTATGAGATAAAAATGCCACTTTTTGAGATCAGAAGCATCCCATTCACAGGCGTCTTTCTAGGAAAAGAAATATCATCCCTAATAAGTTTGAATTTTCTTTGGATCAGAATAGGGGAACTGACCTTCACACTCTATCCTTATCCTCCTGCTTAAACCTCTTTATTTTTGTGTTTTTTTTTTCAAATTGGTTAGTGTTTCTCCTTTTCCTTTCAACTCCTGGCACACTGCCCTCTCTGATTTGTCCAGAAACATTTATGAAGGTTTGACTTCTGTGGAATGGGAAGTATGTACCTTCTCTCCTTGCAAAGACTTAACCCAAGGTAAAACATCTTTAAACAGTGCAAAGTAAAACTTTGTGGAAGGTTTTAGCACACATTGCTGCAAGAAAGATAAAAACTGTGTTGGAGGCCTTCCCTGGTGGTGCAGTGGTTGAGAGTCTGCCTGCCGATGCAGGGGACACGGGTTCGTGCCCCGGTCCGGGAAGATCCCACATGCCGCGGAGCGGCTGGGCCCGTGAGCCATGGCCACTGAGCCTGTGCGTCCGGAGCCTGTGCTCCGCAACGGGAGAGGCCACAGCAGTGAGAGGCCAGCGTACCGCAAAAAGAAACAAAAAAACAAAACTGTGCTGGAGATTGGTTAAGCTTGCGTGTGCTGCTTGCTGATGGAGTGAGGTGTCCTCAGGAGAGGGCAGGCAGTGAGCAGGGCTTGCCCAGAGGAAATAAAGTTAGAATTTGGCAACCTCTAATGTGGACACATGGTGCTTGTGGAATAAGTACTTGGTGAAGGTAAGGTGTGTGAATGGGAAAGGCTGTCAACTCAGTCTACCAAAAATGACCCCTTGGGTTTCTAAGTTGTACTCTGCTTTGGAGAAAAGATTCTGCTGTAATGAGACATGTCCATTCAGGTGACCTGTTGTCATAAGTCTCTGCACCCATGGGGAGTTGAAATGGCCCGTGGCCTTTCCAGTTGGGGAGTCATCAAGGGACAGTTTATTTCTCATCATCTCCTAGAACTGCTTCAGTCACTGAGTACATTTCTAGGACCCTGTCTTCTGACACAGCTTGTCCAGGAAATGTAAAATATCTAAATGTTAGCCCAAGTTTAACATCCTTAAGAAGGAAAATCTGGGCTTCCCTGGTGACGCAGTGGTTAAGAATCCACCTGCCAATGCAGGGGACACAGGTTCAAGCCTTGGTCTGGGAAGATTCCACATGCTGTGGAGCAACTAAGCCCGTGCGCCACAACTGCTGAGCCTGCGCTCTAGAGCTGACAAGCCACAGCTACTGAGCCCATGTGCCTAGAGCCCGTGCTCCACAACGAGAGAAGCCACCACAATGAAAAGTCCATGCACTGCAACGAAGAGTAGCCCCCGCTCACCGCAACTAAAGGAAGTCCGCACGCAGCAACGAAGATCCAGCGCAGCCAAAAATAAATAAATAAATTTGTTGAAAGGAAGGAAGGAAGGAAAGAAAAAAGAAAGAAAGAAGGAAAGGAAGGAAGGAAGAAAGGAAGAAAATCTGCTCCTTCAAATGAAAACATCAGTGTCTTCCAAAGCTAGAGCTAATTCCTGTTTGGGTCACCTATGCACATACATAGGGGAGATTGACATAGAATCAGGTCCAGCTCTGCTGGTAAATATCTCAGGGGATAAGCTGTGTGTTTAGGATAAAAATAAAATTAAGTAACGTGTTAAAGGATTACTATGTTCCAAGTACTGGGCTAAATGCGTTATACCTATTAACTCATTGTAATGTACTTGCTCTCTAAGAAGGGATGGTGTCTCATTTTCCAGATGACAGAACTGAGGCTCAGAGAGGTTAAATAACTTATCACAAGGTGATGAGTGATGGTGAGGGGATTCATGCCCAGGTCTGGTTAACTCCAGAGCCCACCTTGTTAACCACTTCCCAAAGATGGCAGCATGGCAATTACTTGGTGTGTGTTGGCTGTTCCTTTCTTGCCCACAGCTCATCTTTGGCTTGGAGCTGTCTCGAATTTAGGTTTTCCCTGCCCCGCCTCCTAGACACTGACCAGCCCAGGCATCAGCTGGTCCTGATTGGACCTGCTCCTCGATAACAAAGTGGGAAGAAAGCTCAAATGAGCCTTGCTGGGGACTCTGTGACCTTTTCCACTTGGCTGTGGAATGACAACCTGAAGTCAGCAGGACTGTGGGAAAGAAGGCTGGAACCAAGGCTTCACTGCACTGCCTTTTCCCCTGCCATGTGCTCCTGGAGTTTGGGGTGGTCTCTGCTCCAGTGCTGATCTGTTTTTCTGCAAGGCTGACAAGATGTCCCCAGCTGCAGGAGCCTTTGCTGTCACTCTTGCTGAGGCACTGCTGATGTCTGGCTCTGGAATGTGAGCCTGGGAAAGAGGTGCCTTTGCCAGTAGAACTGACGCAGGCTAGTAACTGGGGCAGTTCTTTGAGAGACGTGCCAGCTTCTTTCCTTAGCCATGAGATGATACTTCTTGGTATTCCTTCATCAGAGCATCTTGTTTCTCTAAACAGTGGGTTTTATGGATTACTTGGGAAGACCTGAGAGCAACATGTTGTATCCTTATCACATTATGGGTCACCTCTCAACTCAGAACACTGAGTTCTGAATCCTCGGCTGGCACCAAATGGAAAATAGCCCCCTGGGCTCTTAGACTCTGTATTTACTTGGTGACTCACAATCTGGTAAAACCACCTTCTTTCGGACTGCCCAGAGATCTAAGTTAGATTTTGATGACTGCTCTGTTGTGTTGTTAGTGGCTGAGACTCAGCATCACATCCTGGCTCTGCCACCAGCTGGCTGAGTGACCTCCGCCAGTCCTTTGACCCCTCAGAGCCTGTGTTTCCTTCTCGGAGACGTGTTAGGGTGTGACTTCTCTAGGTGGTCTCTGGTTGCATTTAAAATCAGTGATTCTATTTTTTTTTTTTTTTTTTATGGTACGCGGGCCTCTCACTGTTGTGGCCTCTCCCGTTGCGGAGCACAGGCTCCGGACGCGCAGGCTCAGCGGCCATGGCTCACGGGCCCAGCCACTCCGCAGCATGTGGGATCTTCCCAGACCGGGGCACGAACCCGCGTCCCCTGCATCGGCAGGCGGACTCTCAACCACTGCGCCACCAGAGAAGCCCCAGTGATTCTATTTTAAATCTTGTCGATGAGCAGTTCTTCTTACTGTTCCTGGCTGCATTTGTTCTCCCAGTCAACCCCTCCTCATCAAGCCGCCTGTGGGCCATGTGCTGTCCTGGGAAGTAAGAACACAGTAGGCAGGAGAGGACACACGTCCCAGCTCCCTTGCCCACAGGAAGATTGTAGTCTCCAGGGTGGAGGGACCTGTAAGCAACGCACTAGTGACTGTGATGACCGTGTGAGCCAAGGGCAGCAGAAACAGAGGGTCGCCAAAGCTAGGATGCGTCAAGCCGATCTAGAGTAGGAACAAAGCTCATGGGTGACATGTTTAACCTGCCCAAGAAAGGTCGTGCTTTCATGAAACACCTGAAAATCCACTCTGCAGTACCGAGGGTTCTTCCATACATTTCTGATTGGAATTGCTCTAGCTCGGTTGATTCTGCAGTTGCCTGCTAGTGGCGGAGAATCAAACAGCCCTTTACGCCTCTCCTGTCCTAAGCACCTCCTTCATAGGAATTCTGGAGTTAATGCTGTTCTGGCCCAAGTGTTCTGCCCAGATCTTTCTATCCCTTATGTCTTTCTGGGCTTCCTCCAAGGAGGTCATTAGTGTGTAGAGAGTGGGAACTGTGTCACAAACTGCTCACCTATCGCTGGGCCCACTGCTGCCGTAGGTACGCAGAGGTCCTTAGTGTACCTGTCATACAGTCAAGTAGGCAAGCCCAGCACACCTCTATTCTTGGAAACTTCTTGTGTATGGTTTTTATCGTTATAGTTTTGTCACATTCGAGTACACACTGTATTTAAAAACTATATCTATCTATCTATCTATATATATGTATCTGTATCTATACAGAATATCTATATTCTGAAGCTCACAGATTATCTGTAAAGTTGGGTTTTAGCAGCACCAGTAGAAATAGGAACTTGGCCTTGCTATTTTCACCCCTTGACCTGGTGTGTTTGTAGTTGGTGAAATATTTGTGGCAAACACACGTTTGCCCTTGGTCACTGACTTAAGCCTGTGGGTTTTAGGGGAGCAAACGAGCAGACTGTAGGAGTTAATCCAAAGAGTCTCTTTGCTTCCCAAAAAGGATAAAAGGGAGCAGTTTGCAGCTTTTCAAATACCCAAGTGACAGGTTGCTCCTGTGATGGGCAGAGTCTGGGGCTGACCACAGAACACAGCCTCGTGTTCGATGCCCTTGGCTGAGAGCTGACTTCACGCCCTGCCCCAGGGAACATCCTTCGGAGGCTGGAACAGTCGTTTCCATCCTGCTGGGTCGGTAAAGCAGAGTGACATCAACGTTTGTAGCCCCTGTTCTAACAAATATGGCTGCTTGGTCCCAAAGTTGGTTCTGGTCCCTTCAAGTGTAGGACAAAGTAAGATTTTTTTTTCTTCCCTTTAAACTTGAATTCCACATGTTTAATTAGCAGCTGGATGTTGGTTAGAAATTACTGCGTAAGCTGGTCTGGGACAAATTATCGTATGCCACTGCAGGTCCCTTCTCTGTAAAGAGACTGACCCGCATGGGTGTCTGGGATTCTGTCTGTGTGTCAGAAGCACTGAGATCCTGCCATGAAAGATGGCCTGAACCATGAAGGATAGCTGCTTTTGTCGTTTCTAATTTGAAAAGGGAAATTGAAGTTGAGGACACCTGTGCCCTTAAGAACTGAATTCATGGTGAAGAAAAGCCTCAGGGCCACGGCCAGCTAGGGAGCCCTCGCCTCTGCTGCATCTGCAGAGGCTGTGGGAGAGCTGTCTGTAGGGAAAGGGAGGAGGACAGAGCAGAGGGGGCTGGATGGGGGAGAAAGGGGTGAATGGGAACCCAGAACTCGTCTCTGGAATCAACCTAATTGTTTCCATTCCTCCTCGTGAATAAGTTGGAGCTGTATTCCCCAAAGCGTTTTGGAGTTTATTTCAGAATTTCCTCCCGGAGATGGGTTTTTGAACCTCAGTGAGCAAATCCCAGACCCCTTGGAGCCTGGGGTCAGGAAGGCCCTGGACACAGGTGATTTTAGATGCTCACTTCTCTCCATCAGCAGACACCAGTCAGCCTGAGCTGGGTGTGTTTATTCAGCGAAATCCAGGAACCTCAGGCCACTGGTTTTAATCAAGACACTCGCTCTGTGGTAACTGGGGCTCCTCAACCAAGGATCTGGTCCCAGTTAGGTTTCTAAATGCCAGGCAAGCTTGTTTCTACAGATAGAGTGTCTGCCACTCACGTGGCCTCCTGCAAACGCTGACTGTCCAAGTGCAGGCCTCCTTTTAATGTGGAATTTTGAAGCCTTCTGGCAGGGAATTTTCCAGTCTTTGCTTTTTGAAAGGAGGGTAAGATAATACGTGGCGGCCTTTCTGGAGAAGTAGTTTGGAGAGATGGGCTGGAACTTGGCAGAATGAACTTTGGGACCATGACAGGGCTGCTTAGGCCTTGTAAACTCGGTGTCGCCCTCAGCTTCTCAGCGCCAGCCCCGAGAGGCAGGGCCAGCCGCAGGGGCATACAGCCTTTGGGGTCTCATGCGGCCTGCATTCCGAGGGGCCCCATGCTTAGCTCAGTGACCTGTCGTTGCTGTCTGAATTCATAATAATTTTTGAATGAGGTTCACACATTGAGGGTGAATATCTGGGCTGAAGGCTGGGCTCTGCCACTCACCAGCCGGGAGTCTTGGGGCGAAGGAGACACTGACCTCTTGGCCTCAGTGCCCTCCTTTCAAATGAGAAACACCTGGCATCTCTCCCCTAGAGCTGCTGGGCAGAGAAGAAAAGATTATGCCCTGCAGCACTTAGCAGTGTGTGTGGCACTTAGTAGGCCCTTGAAAACACATATCTGGCTTACCTTTCTAGTCATTCCATTCTTCATGCAACAAATACTATTGAATATACATGCTGTGGCCTAAATGGTGAGCCTCTCAGCCCCAATTCATATGTCGAAGCCCTAACCCTCTATGTGACTGTATCTGGAGATACGGTCTTGAGGAGGTCATTAAGGTTAAAATGAGGTCCTGAAATTAGGGCCCTCATCCAATAGGATTGGTGGCCTTATAAGAGGGAGAGAGATAGAATATGAGAGACAGAGAGAGAGAGAGATAATGAGAGACAGATAGAGAATGAGACAGAGGATGAGAGATCTGCCATGTAAGGACACAGCAAGAAGGCAGTTATCTGCAAGCCAGGAAGAGAGCCCTCGTCAGAAACCAAACCCTGCTTGACCTTGATATTGGACTTTCCAGCCTCCAGAACCGAGAGGAAACAAGTTTCTGTTGTTTAAGTCACTTGGTCTGTGGTATTCTGTTATAGCAACCCCAGCTGACTAATACAACACACTGTGTGCCAGGTACTGGATCAGAATTGGGAGTATAGATGCTTCATTAAAGAAAGCATACATGGTCCCTGCCTTCACTGAGGTTGAAGTATAAGCTCAGACCCACACCTCCTTCCCTGAACAGATTGCATAAGTCTCTGTTCTGTCTCAATTTATCCAAGAAGAACAGCTTTGAAGTCTGGTGGGACCAGCTGGTCCATGGGACCTCAGGGCATGTGGAACAGCTGTTAATCCAGCCTTCACTGGCCCTCTAGGGTGCCCTTGCTGAGTTTGGGATGCTAGATATCAAAGAATTAAACAAAGCCACATGCATGGGAATATCCCAGGCAGTATTTTCCGTCATCACTCTGTCACTGCATCAGCCCCTCCCCTTTGCTGTTGTAAATTTGGGGTCCTCTCTCTGTTTCCAAGTGTGTTTAGTCATTCCCCGCACTGCAGGCCATGCCCCTTACCCCATCACTGTGTGGCAACTGGTCATGCCCTCGTGATCCACCCCCAGCTTGGAGGAGAACTTCCGTAGGTGGTGCTGGGGGAAGCCCCTCTCCAAAGGCGGCAGGGGTCGAGGTTTTTACATCGTGAATCTATGAATTCTTGCTCCTTGTCCCAGGGGTAGTAATAGTAGTAATGATAGCTAGCAGTACTTGATGAATGTTAAAAAAGCACAGGCACTGTTCTGAGAGCTTTAACACGTATTAACTCATTTTGCCATAGCGTTGCGAAGTCCTACTGTTAACTGTTTCACGGAGGAAGAAACTGAGGCAGGTGAGTCCTCACACTGGCATCACTCCCACTTATATGGGATGGCTGATATCATCGTGTGTGTGTGTGTGTGCGTGTGCGCGCGTGTGTGGTACCAGCTCCTTCTATCTCTCTGGGTGTTTGAGAGGACTTCCCCACACATCCACAAGTCAGATGCTCCTGGTTACATTGACAAGCTTGTTTAAGGCGGATGGAAGGGCCTTGACTTAACCAGGAAGCGCTGGCCCCATTGGGGCAGGAGATGAGTCTGACAGTGACGCAGGCTGCCGCTCAGGTGCTGGCTTGCCTTCTGAGCCAGGTGGCCTGCAAGGAGCTACCAGACACTTGAAAGAATGTGGTCAGACCACATCCTACCCAGGAGACAGCTGGAGTGCACAGGAGCCATCCAGTAGGATAGTCTGTCTTTGAGCCAGACCTCCGCCAGAGCGCCTGTGAAGAGCAAGTGTCTGGTCATCTTCTCACTCCCCTTCCCTGCCAGCCGCTTGCTGTCCAGATGCTGACCTCGCTCCACAGAAGGCTTCAGAACCTCCTGAGCAAGAAATTGCCCATGGGCTCCTGTATACATTGACCCAGTGACAAGGAGCTAATATTAATGCTTTCAGTCCCTGGCCCATTTCCAAATCAAGGATATAAATTTAATTTTAATGTGTGTATCTCACTAAGAAAGATTTGTTTTTTTAAGAACATGGGCTTTGGGAGTCCCTGGTGGCACGGTGGTTAAGAATCCGCCTGCCAATGCTGGGGACACGGGTTTGAGCCCTGGTCCGGGAAGGTCCCACATGCCGCAGAGTAACTAAGCCCGTGTGCCACAACTACTGAGCCTGCGCTCTAGAGCCCACGAGCCACAACTACTGAGCCCGCGTGCCACAACTACTGAAGCCCATGCGCCTAGAGACCGTGCTCCGCAACAAGAGAAGCCACCGCAATGAGAAGTCTGTGCACCACGACGAAGAGTAGCCCCCACTCGCTGCAACTAGGGAAAGCCCACGCACCACAACAAAGACCCAACGCAGCCAAAAATAAATAAATAAATCTATAAAATGAAGAACATGGGCTTTATTTTTTTTTTTTTAATTTTTTAAGTTTAGTTTTTGGCTGCGTTGGGTCTTCGTTGCAATGTGTGGGCTTCTCATTGCGGTGGCTTCTCTTGTTGCAAAGCAGGGGCTCTAGGAGCGTAGGCTTCAGTGGTTGCAGCACGAGGGCTTCAATAGTTGCAGTGCGCAGGCTCTAGGGTACACGGGCTTAGTTGCTCCACGGCATGTGGTATCTACCTGGACTAGGGATCGAACCTGTGTCCCCTGCACTGGCAGGCAGATTCTTAACCACTGCACCACCAGGAAAGTCCCAAGAACATGGGTTTTAGAATCACTTAGGCTTGTGTTTGAAGCCGAACTCTGCCCCTTACTTGCTCTGTAATCTAACACAACTTCTCTCTCTGAGGCTGTTTCCTCCCATAAACTGGAAATAATAGAAGCTATGAGACAGGACTGCTGAGGGGACTGAGTGTTATAATGCATGAAACACACCTCCATAGTTCATGGCGATCGGTAAGTGCTCAGTGAACATTAGTTGCTGCTGCTGCAAAGCACGGTCTGAGGTGAAGGGGAATATTCTTGAGGCTTATTTTTCTAGATCAGTTGAGAGAGAAAATTTAAAAAAAAATGAGAACTCTGAGGACTAAATACCATCTGGGAACAGGGAACGTCTTAGAGTGGTCTTTTTTTTTTTTTTTTTTTTGCGGTACACGGGCCTCTCACTGCTGTGGCCTCTCCCGTTGCGGAGCACAGGCTCCGGACGCGCAGGCTCAGCGGCCATGGCTCACGGGCCCAGCCGCTCTGCGGCATGTGGGATCCTCCCGGACCGGGGCACGAACCCGCGTCCCCTGCATCGGCAGGCGGACTCTCAACCACCGCACCACCAGGGAAGCCTATAGTGGTCTTTTTGATCTAGAAACAATAAAGTACTGAACACTCTACTGGGAACAAAAGCCAGAGACTAGGTCCTGATGCAGCAGGTGTCTGCCCAGCCCTGTACCGTGTCTGTAGCTCACAGCCCGTCTTCCTCAAGGCAAACCGCTAAGGGTAGTTCCCACCCCCAGTTAGAGTTGAGAATGCTTTTCCCCATTTCGCAGATTTGACCCAGAAGCTTCTGACCCCAGGGCTAGTGTTTCTCACCTCAGAGACCCTCTGGTAATGGGTGGACAGTATGGGTTCTCCTGGGATTCCAGTGTTGAACCAAATGGGTGCGTTTGGGGCCCATCTGGATGTGTTCAGTCCATTTGAAGATGCCTTTGCAGGCAGAACCACCTTTGGAGTCACTTTCTCTGAATGAACTGACAGAAATCCTGCCTCAGCAGAAGGTAGGAGTTGATTCCTCCCTTCTTTACGCTTCCTCTCAAATGGGAAATGGCATAATTACCCTGAGGCAGAACGCTAGTAACTAGGGTTATGTTTAAATAATTGCCTCTCATTGAAAATGGACACCTTATTTAAAAAAAAATTTTTTTTTTTTTAATTTTAAAAATAGCCCTGGAGAGCAACCTCAGCTACTGTCCCTGAGAGAAATGTTCTCTTGCTTTCTCAATTAAACTATCAGTAGCAGCTCCAGAATTTCTACTTAGGTGATGTTCTCAGCCTTAATTTGGTTTTAGGGCGTGATTGCGGGATTGGTGTGAAGTTTGGGTGCATGGGGGTCTAAGGTTTTCTTTTACGGTAAATCAGTTTGGGTTGGTTTGCGCTAAGGGGAACCATGAGGACTGAGGCCTTGTCCAGACCACTCTGGGACTTGCATGATTAAACATCACCTTTGGTAATTTTAGACCTCCTGGCGGCAGATAAATTTAGAAGCACTTGCAGTGTGCCTGTCTGGGTCTGTAGCCTGGAAGTGCTGTGTTCCTGTCTAGCCTCACCTCACCGGTGGCAGCTCTCAGAGGCCCGAGGCAGCCCTTCCGGGGCCTGACAAACCAGGGTGTGCGTGAGGCCTGCCAGGATCCCCTGGAATGAGGTCCAGTGCAAGCTGGACAGGCAGAGACATAGGAAGCAGTACTTCTCACAAGACAGAGGGGTGAGATTGGGGTTGAGGACCAGCTTTGGGACATGCCCAGAATGGGGTATCTGTGAGATATCCAAATCTAGTTGTAAATAACAAGTTGGATCTGAAGATAAAGCCTTGAAGATCATCAGCATTTAGATGAGCCACATTTAAAGGTACTACTTCTGGAGTGCGTCCTGGCTCTCAGGCCTCTCTATGCCTTATCTCATTTCACTGGCAAGCATGGGACACACGCTGTGCTTATCCCTCTTTTAGGAAGGAGAGTTGAGGCACAGTGCATTGGAGGGAGGTGCCTCTCAAACCACATGTTTAATTAGTCTCCGGGTCAGGCTCACAGTCTTCCACGGTCAGGGGCAGTTCAGATTTTGTGAGATCTAAAGTTTATCCAGTTAAGAAAAAAAATCCAAACTTACAAAAGCAAAGGGGGGCATAAAAGGAGATATTTATTTAGAATGAGAAAAAGAGTCCAACACATTTTCAAAAGCTGATGCATGTCACAAAATCCAGAAAAATCATTTTATTAACTGTCTGGCGTACCTTGACAATACTTTTCCCCGCATTTTTTAGCTTTGCTCACCTTTTCCGATGACAATGATTCTATACTATTTTCTATGGAAATAATTCAGTCTTTTCATTAGAAGAGATAATCAAAAGTTTTTGTTTTTCTTTTATCACTGAGAGTTGAGAAAACTTTATTTTGACCTTGTAACTCATTATTGGTGATGTCCAGTATTTCATAGGGTTGTTGTCAGATTTGGGGACATGGCAATCACATTTCTGTCGTTTAAAGAGCAGTGAGATTTGGAAGGGTTTTTTATGGGCTAGCTTGGTTCCCTGCCTTCTGAGCTAAATTTCTTCCATTCCCCATGCACCTCTGGTGCAAGCACCGTAGCACACATTCATGTCTTGATATGACCTGTACCCTTGTGTCAGGACACATTTGACAGTAGGAGCACTTCTGGGTGTCGTGAGTGCACTGGGATGGTTAGTGATATAGTAACTGTACTCAGAAATGACTGCTTACAGTCAGCTGGGGTTAGTGGTTGGTATCTCCAACTCAGCTTCCCTTCAACCAACTCCCAGAAATGCCCTCCTGATGCCTGGGGACATGTAAAGGAGTGTCCATTGGAGTGGGGAGAGACAGCGGTCCTAACTGATGTGGTTAATCTTATGTTGGTCAAATTTTATGAAAACTCATGTTCACCTGAACACATGGTTGGACCCCCCCCCCCCACCAAGGTTCTGGAAGGGACCTCTACTAGTGGGGGCTGCCAGAAGGTGAAGCTTCCTTAGCTTTGTGATAACTCTGCCTCAGCTTGAAATCTCCACCCATCAGACCATAGGGGCACAAGTCATCCAGGATAGCTGCACATTCGTGTCCTGTAAGTGCCCACACTTTGTTATTACAGTAAAACTTCTTAACTGTTTAGGGCTGGAGTATTTTTTTAAGGCTCATTTTATTTTATTTTATTTTTTAATTTTTTGCCTGCGCTGCATGTGGGATCCTAGTTCCCTGACGAAGGATCGAACCCACACCCCCTGCATTGGAAGCGTAGTCTTAACCACTGGACCACCAGGGAAGTCCCAGTGCTGGAGTATTTTTAAAGCATGTCACGTAGTTTTGTGTTCTTAAACGGTGAGCAGAGCAGATGTGAATGTGTTCTTGATGACTCAAGGTTGTCGTATGAGTATATGTACAGCACTGTGCTTGCTGTAAGGGAGTGATTCACCAGGAACCCCAAGATGTGACCGCGAGTTGATCCCAATACTGAATAGCCCCACACTTAGTCTTGTTTTACATTTTTACACCTGCTTTCTCTTTTTGTACATTTTTCAGCCCTTCTAAAGCTGTTAGCTATCATTTCTTGCTGCTTTGAACAAGCTGTGGTCTGAGAAACAAAATCAGCCAGCTTCCTTTCAATTAATAGACTCTTCTGAGCATCTGTTATGTGTCGGGTGGTGAGGGTCTGGGAAGTGTACATTACTAATAATGGTTAGTATAACGAGCATTCGTTGAGTGCCTGCTCTACGTCAGGTGTTCTAATCTCATCACACGTGTCCACTCAGGTAGTCCTCACAATCATCTACGAGGTAGGTGCTGTCCTTATCCCCATCTTGCAGGAGAGGAGGCTGAGGCACAGAGAAGTAAATCAGTTGCAGTCCAAGGTTACAGAGCAAGAGGTGAAGGGCTCGGATTCAGTCCCCGGTAGTCTGGCTCCAGAGCCACAGTCTTAACCACTGTGCCCCAGGGCTTCTCAGTGTGTAACCTCTTGTCTCACAACACCCTCAAAGTATATGTTTTAGACTGTATTTTAAGCATAAGGAAATCAAAACTCAGAGAAGTAAAGTAACTTGCCCAAAGACACCGATTCCAAAACACCCACCTTTTTTATTCCACCACGTCGTAACTCTTAGAGATTTGTCGACTATGGGGCCAGACTCATAACCATTGATAATGTAAAAATCAGACCCAGAGAGCATGATCTGTGTCCCCAAGGAAATTGCACTCTCCAACGTATGGGAAAGGAAAGAATTGTGGCGTGAGTCTGAAGAGCTTTCCTGTGAGAGCCATGAATGGGATTCATGGCATTTCTGTTGATGGCATAGACTCTTACATCATTTCCTGATCATAGCTGAGTGCTGGATGGTGGAGATTGCTGAAGGGCTAGGTTTTGGGTACGTGGGGTGTTGAGTTATCCAGGAGTTTCGGGATGTAGTGGTTATGCAGGTTATGCACACAAGGAGACCAGGGGAGACCTAAGGGTTAGTCATTTCTTGGTCCTGACCTCATGAGTATTTTAGAGAAGTGACCTAGTTGTTCTGGACTTCTCCTGTTGGTGACCCAGTGACAGTTACACTTTTGAAGCCCGGGCAAGCATTGGATGCTGTTGAACAATTCTGGCAGCACCAGGAGGAAGTCTGGATGATTCGGGATGTCACTGTAAGGGTTCTTGGGGTACCAGGCTCTGAGTAAGTGAATCATTCAGGGACGCCTGCAGTAAAGTCAGCCTCGAGTCGTGCTTGAAGTTTTGTTCTGCTTTTTCCTTTTTTAAGTCCCTTCTCATCCTCTCATGCTGTTAGCTTGTTAGCTGTCCTTCCTTGCTGTGGCTGGAAATCTAAGCAAGCAAGCTTTCATTCAGCCATCAGGCACTTTTGAGTGCTTCCTATGTGTCGAGCTCATCCAAATTCTCATGTAGCAGAAGTTTCTAAATATTATAAAGTAATATTTGTTTATAAAAAGGAAAAGACGACAACTAAAGAAAACAGCTCACCTTCCGGTCTTTCTTTCCCCCAAGCAGAAGTACTTTTTAGCTGCATGGCAAAAGGCATGAACACAAGCAAATAATGGAATGTCTTTTTAAAAACAACCTCCCACACGTGTAATGGGATCCAGGCACTTTGAGCTTATCCCCCTGTGGGGTCTACAGTGTTGAATAATGAGAAAATTAGTTTAGAATCATGCAAATATTTAATCATCGTATGAAAGTTATTTTACTCACGGCATTGTTGTACTTAGTGAGCTCTGGTACATTTTAGAGTTATTTTTCCCTCTAACAATTTAATTGAATCCAAGTTGTGTCATTTTATTTAAATGAGGTTTTACTGACTCTTAGAAGTCAATGTAATTATATAGTTATATTCCAAGTACATATATTTACCTTATAACATTAATATATTATTAATTATAATTGTATCAGAAGTAAATATAATGTAAAAATAAATATTAGATAACATTATTGTGTCAATATGCATTTTCTTGAGAATGGCAGTCTTAGATAGAAGAATGTCTCTCATCTTAGGTGATATGTGCTGAATTATCAATAGAGGAAGCTGCAGTACCTGCACCTTTCAAATGTTTCAGCCAAAAAAAAAATAAATGTGGCAACATGTTAGCAACTGGTGAATCTAGGTGAAGGGCATGTGCTTTTCATTGTACTATCCTTTCCATTTCTTTGTAAGTTTGAACATTTTCAAAGTGAAAAGTTGGAAGGGGAAAAAAGTACAATTCCAGTCCTTTGGTCCTGTCCTTTAACTGTCTCTGAAGTCAGAAATCATCATGAATGAAATGTACTGAGATAGCAGGTCTTTATTATAAACCTCCTATTCCTTTACTTCACTTATTTCCAGTCAAGCCTCAAAGCCACCAGTAGAATATTCATTTATATGACGTGCAAGATTATTTTTGGCCAGGAAGGCAAAAAAAAAAAATCTCAGCTGCTCTGGTCACTCAATTTTTCAGTTTGCAGGAAAAGAGGTGCATGCAGTGTTATTGCCTTCATGGTGATGCCTTCGTGAGTATCAAATGTTTCAAACTGCAAGCTTTTATTTTTTAGAGAGAAAACAGCCATGTGTGAGAGAGAACGTGTGCACGAGCCAGCAGCTTGTCCGGTAAGGGCTTCCCCACTCACAAATCTTGGGAAAACGCCGCCAAGAATTAACGGATGGGCCCCAGAGGCCTCGCGGCTGTGTCGCTGAGTTTAGTGTGGAGGTTCAGCTTAACATTTTGATTTTCAACCTGCAGATGCAGGACCCCTCCCAGATCACCTGCACCCGTGTGGGGTCTTCATTTAGAGTGCACGTTTTCTTGAGCCCGAGATGTGTGCTCTGACGAGGCTGCTCTGCACTTATGTGTCATCCCAGACTCTGCTCCGAGGAGTCCTAACCTTACTCAGGGGTGAGCCTCTGATGTCGGTGCACACAGCAGAAACTGCACATGGCCAGCATTTCTGCCGAAAATTTCTTTAGTGGCCCGTAATGTACACCATGAGAGGAACCCGGGAACTGAGCCAGCAGGGAGCACAGGTTCATGGTCCTGTCCACATTCACTCTGGGGCCTTCACCCTTTGAGGGGAGGGCAGCGCAAACGCCAGTTGGCAGGGGCACTGCGGCCATGTGGTTGGTTAAGAACCCTCTGCACTTGGATTGCCTGGGTTCGAATCCTGGCCCTACCATATCCTAGCTGTGTGTCCATGGACAAGTTACTTGACCTCTGTGTCTATTTTTTTAAATCTGTGAAATGGGAATCATGCCTACCTCATAGGTTATTAGGAAGATTAACTGAATTCATTTATAAGAAGTGCTCACAACAGTGTTGACACATAATTAGTTTCATGCAACTATTTATTACTAGTGTTTTTTCTTTCACGTGTGTATATTTGCGTTGTTCATGTATGTTAAATGCATGTAAAGTACAACTCAACTGTCAAGATAGAGTGTGCATTAGCGTTGGCAGTTTAAGGAGAAAACTTTTTTTTTTTTTTTTTAAGAAGAAAACATTTGATCTCTTCCTCCTCTAGACAGGAAGCTTCCACGCTGTGCCACCCGTGTCTTTCTTGCAGCTGATTCTGATGGCCTTAGATGTGAGGAGGCTGTTTCTGATCCTCTTGTCATGGTGTAAAGTAACACGTGCTTGACTGGTTGATAAAAATGGTAGATGGAGTTAGAAAGGAAACCTTTGTAAGCAATTAGCGGTTGATGGTTGGCTGACTGTGGTTGGGTGCCACTCCGAGGAAGTGCTCAGCACAGGAAGTGACCTCTGTACCTCTTCCTGTGGCTCTCCCTCTTGACCAGTGAAGTGAGTTGACCGCTGTCATCTTCCTAAATACCACACATCCAATAGGATTGTGGGGAGGGGGTGATGCTAACTATGTGGTCTCTCTATCTGGTTCCCACCTGAGAAAGTATCCTGAGGCCTTTTCCTTAAATCAAGGGACGGGAATGTTGGGAATGAAACCCATCAGGAATAAACCTGCCAGAGGCAGGAAATTGAATTGGAGGTGTCTTATCAGGTGCCGATCTTAACCCTCCCAGAGAAGCACCAACCCAAGATACAGATCTACAGATAAAGTTCCTTTTACAACTGGAGACTTGACAGCTCCAGACCACTGGGTAGCTTAGAACCCCCTGGTGAATCTATAACGCCTCTGGGTAATAAACCAAACTGCCAGGAATGTCCCAGCTCTCCTTCTGATGGGGGCTTTGGGTACCAGAGTTCAAGAGGTCCTGTTTCTGAGGGCTGGAGGCTCCTTAGCATTAGCTGGTCACAGAGAGCATCTTGCTTTGCTTGCTGCCCCCAGGTTTTCACAAGGACACAAACACCGGCACAAGCTGGTGACAGAAATAGCGGGCAGACCAATAGTTGATTTCAGGCCTTGGTAACACTTCTGGCTGTTGCTTGAGCCCCTCTGGGGCCTGGGGAACCAGCAGACCTTCTCTTGCCAGAGACTTTTATGCAGGAATGCCTGCTGTCAAGTTTCCCCAGTAGAATGTCCCTTGATAGGTTTGAATCTATCTGGTCATGGGTTTCAGATAGGAAGGTAAGAGTTTAATTTTAGTAAAGAAGCCAGGGAGACATTAAAATCCTATCTATCATCTGAGAATGGTTAAATTAATCATAGCACTTGGATATGGTAAAATTTATCCAGCCGTCAAAGAATACTTTTTTTTAAACAAAATTGCATGTGTTTATTTATATAACTTGGAATGCACAGGCATCACACAAGAAACACTGCTTTTTTTGTATTTTGGTTATTGTGGTAAAATGTACATAACATAAAATTTACCATTCTAAACTTTCTCAGGTGTACAGTTTGGTGGCATTAGTACACTCACAATGATGTATAGCCATTACCACCCTCCATTAAAGAATACATTTTTGGTGAATTCCCTGGCGGTCCAGTGGTTAGGACTCTGTGCTTTCACTGCTGGGGCCCGGGTTCGATCCCTGGTTGGGGAACTAAGATCCTGCAAGCCTCGAGGTGCTGGGAGGGAGAGAAAACGAATACATTTTTGAAGGAAATGTAATGGCATAGAAAAATGCTCCTCAGATGTCCAGTCATGGGTGGCAAGAGGGCAGAGACAGGACACTATATATATGCCATGGTCCAGTTCTAGAATAACATACTTAAATGTCATACGTGTGAAAATAGGCCAGAGTCTTACTAGTGATTATCTCAGGGCGGTGGAAACACACATGATTTTCATTTCTTCCCTATACTTTCTACTTTTTGCCAAATTTTATGCCCTGAGCATAAAAACATGTTGAAATGTTTTCCAATGTTAAGTGTTCTATAGTGAGGAGAAACGGAAGAGTTCTGAATCCTCAGAAGTGGCTCCCTCTTTGGATTGTTAGAAGAGGGTGATGCTGAAACAGATGTGTTTAACACATAGCAAAGCTCACAGGCCTTTCTTGCTTCTCTCCCTTTCAGCTTTGAGGCTAGGCCTTCATGCTCTGCTGGTGGTTGTGATGTACCAATTTACTCAAGCTTGTTGTTTATGCTAGGTTTTTTGGGGGGTGGGGGGGATTTGGATTTTTTTGAAGGGTAGTTGATGCACAATATTATATAAGTTACAGGTGTGCAACGTAATGGTTCACAATTTTTATATTTTATACTCCATTTATAGTTATTATAAAATATAGGCTATATTCCTTGCGTTGTAAAATATATCCTCATAGCTTATTTTATTCTAGCTTTTTGATGAGCAGGAAAAGTACACATTCATTGACTTAGATTTAAAAAAAATAATTGATGTGGTCAAGGTGATCATTAGAAGATTCAGTTCCGATCCACAGACCCTTTATTTGTAATCCCATTATCTGAAAAACTCTGAAAACACAATTTTTGTCTTCAGTTTATTTGATGGCATGATGGGGTGTGGGGGGGTGTCCTTTGAACAGCAATAACTGTGGGAAAGGAGGAGTTAGAGGGAGGCAGCTCCCTCTAACTCTGATGTTCTTTTTGCCCGCAAGTGACCCAGGTGAGCCAAGATGCTGTCAGAGGCCTTCAAGTCTGTGAGTTGCTTTTCTGTAACAGCTCTGGGGGCTGGAAGGCTAACGAGCTATAGAAATACACTGCAATTGGACACAAAGACATGAGACCACAGAAACGTAGATAAAGTTTCTTCACCCTCTCTCCTTCCCTCCTACCCCCTCATTATTGACAAAGACTGGACACAATCATCTCTACCGCTGGGATAGAATGGATTCTCCCCTCCTCCCTTCCCAACTGGGATGGCTGGATGTTTAAGTAAAGTTAACCCAACTGGAAAAGAGTTTATGATTCACGTTCATTTCATGAGAAAGGAACACACAGAAAGGCAGAGCAAAGGAAGGGAAACAGAAGGGTAGAAGCACTTACAGTCCTTAAGCTGGTTGTTGCAACTTAAAACCTCTTCTCGTTGGTTACCTTGTTGAGTACCCAGAGTTTGAGCCCATGCCCACCCCCAATCTTCTTTTGAAAGAAAGGATGAAAACGCTATGAGGAGATGTATGAGCTCTGATTATGCCCAATTACATTTGGCAAGCCCAAGACAAAAATTAATGGGACCAGATCATTCTTCTGCGTGAGATGCCGTATTGCCCAGCCTAACGATTTTAGCTCTTGCCCTGCCGTAGATCGTCAAACAAATTAATAGCATGCTAATGGGTGCCTTTCAGCCTTCTCGTTTATATTAATGAGTTCCACTCCATCCGATAACCAGTGATTTATAGCACTGGAACTTGGAGCATGGCTATAAAGATCGTCTTTTGTCACTCTTTCTGGGGTGGGGCAGTCAGCCTAACAAGCTAAATGGTAGGGTTTTGTAATTGAATTCTAAAATGTGAAACGCCTGATGTGAGAACATTTCATTCTGATCATGGCTTGGGAAATTGAAAGGCCTTCAGTGTGTCTCCCACCACCCAAAGCTGAATGCAGTCTGATTTGGGTTTCCGCGACTTGAGAAACAAGAGTGTGACATGATTCTTAATGTAGGGGTATTCATGCTGAGCTAGCATGGCAGTTAGATTCAGCGGGCTATATAATAGCTCCTCTAAAAGAAAACAATATATGTTTGAGAGCCATACAGGAAGCCCCTTCCTTACCTTGGAGGTGCTTGCATCCCTCACCTTCAACCTCCGCCCCTCCCTGCCCGCCCCTCGTGACTAAGAGGCAGAGAGCGCTGACTGGGTGCCAGACACTGTACCACCTACTCTATCCTTGTCTCATTTAATCTTCCCAGTGGTTCTATGAAGTAGGTAGTAATATTATTCCCATTTTACAGAGACAGAGCTGGAACACGGAGGAGTTAATTAGCTGACCCCAGCTCTTAGAGCTGGTCAAGTGGTGGAGCCGGGATACCAACCTTGGCCACACTCTGCTACCCCAGCCAGGTGGCCCGCTTCTCTCTTCCTCTGCATGTAAGAGCAATGCAGAGTGGGAGCCCCAGATGAGCAGTCTCTCGGCATGAGGGCCCAAAGTAGCTGCTGTCAGTTTGAGCCTGGGAAAAATGCCGGCTGCAAATGGAACGGCCCACCTTCCTCGGGCTCAGGCAGGGTTCCTTTGCTGGCCGAAAACTCCCATCAGGAGTGGCGGGCTGGCAGGGCCCTGGTGGAGCCGAAGCCTCGTTGGGCTTTGCCGACAACCGCCTTCATTGTTTTCCGCGAGGACTACGCAGTCACGACTTCCCAAACAAACACGAAATCCTTCTCAACCAGGGAGCCCAATACCCTCAGAGGTTTTGGTTTAAACATCACAGGACCGTCTTGCTTAAATTTTTTTTTTTTTAACATCAGTTTGGGTTCGTTTTCTCTGGTCCACGGCCACCATGTATAGCCATGTCCTAGAAACAATCCGAAGACAGCTTTTTTTTCATAAGCAATAGTCTGGAAAGTTAATTGATGTGCCATTCCTGCCTCCCAGTCCAAACCCTTGCCCAAGCCACTCTCTTTACCTGCTTTGATTTAGATTCTTCTAATTCTTCCTATTTTACAATCACCAGCCATTCCAGAGAAACATCTGCTAAAAAGATCCATCCCCTGTAGTGGGAATTAAGTACATATTTTAACTTCAGACAATTTTACTTAATGTTTTTTACATTGCATGGAGCAGAGGATTAATGCAAATGTCCCTGAGAAGCTCCTATGAAACCTTAAGCTGCGTCTTCAATCACTCAGACCATTCAAGGACCAGAATTTGAAAGAGGGTGAAGAAGCACCAAGAATAAAATTAGAACAGGGATCTTTATTAACTTAAACATTTATGCAGGCCCAGTTGTGTGTAAGAAACTCTAAACTCTTTTGCTTTGTTGTACCCAAGCCGAATGCTGTTTTTTATGGGAAGACGAGAAAGTAAAATGGCTTTTTAAAGTAATTGGTTTGAAAGAGAAAAGAAATGAGATTTTCCTCCCAAGTTTTTTGTTGTTGTTGTTTTGGTTTTGTTTTGTTTTTTTTCCTGTAATCTTCTGTATTTTAAAGGTAGACATTAAGACGTGAGTTTTATGCCAAGGGTATATGCCGTGAGTGATTGAGTCTGGTCAATCATGTTGCAGTGAAATGTGGGCATATGTTTTGTGATGTATGTCGGAGTGGTTGGTAGCCAAGAGTCCTGGGTTCTGGTTCCGTTTCTTACACACCATGTGTGATCTTGGGTAAGTCACTTAGCCTCTCTGAGGCTGAGTGAGATAATAAAAATAGGATAAATTGTCTGTTTACACTCAGCTTGAAAATTCTCCAGTGTGCTTTTGTTTTCATATTAAGATCTTCTACTCTACAGCACGTTAGAAAAAGTTAACCAGAATTTGGCTGGCATTTCTTTCACTACTTAAAAAATATGTAGTTGAAAAGACTGGAGAGAAGGGCTTCCCTGGTGGTGCAGTGGTTGAGAGTCTGCCTGCCGATGCAGGGGACACGGGTTCGTGCCCCGGTCTGGGAAGATCCCACATGCCGCGGAGCGGCTGGGCCTGTGAGCCATGACTGCTGAGCCTGCGCGTCCGGAGCCTGTGCTCCGCAGCAGGAGAGGCCACAACAGTGAGAGGCCCGCCGCAAAAACAAAAACAAAAACAAACAAACAAAAGACTGGAGGGAGAGAATAAGCACAAGACTCAAAGGCCTCAGAGAGGCAGGGACCTTTAAGGAAAAGCAAATTCATTCCTAAATTCACAGAGCATCTACTGTGTGCGAGGTACTAGGCTAACAAGTGAGGATATAAAATGAACATGTACATAAATGGCCAAAGCTAAATCTATCTTCCTTAGTGAAATACTTTTAAAAGGCGGGTTTTTTGTTTTGTCTTTTTGGCATGGTAAGCTGTATACACATAGCTAAATTGTATATATGAATAAAAACCTAACACTGAAAGTCTTCTTCACTCATTATGAATGGTAAATTTTTCAAGGTCTTTGAGCAAGTTATCCAGAAGTCCAGGGCTTTTTTTTTTTTTCCTTTTCCCCCATTTCCTTCTCCATCTTGCTATAATTGAAATCTGCCTGAATCTGGAGGACATTACCGTCCCTACAGCCTTCTGAAGCCGTGGCTGTTTACTTCTCCCACACCCTACGTACCCAGGATTTTGATACAGGTCCAAACTCTCCCTTCCTCCTTACTGTCATTTGCAGACCATTTCCCCCTATTTTCTTCTGGAAAAGAAAAAAAAAATACCCAGTTCCTTTGAAGCATACAGAATTTCAGGTTGTGTCGCCTGCTGTCCCTCCCTATTGCAGTCCTCTGCACATCTCCAGAGCCCCATCCGCACCTGCTTCCTGGGTGGTGTTGGCCCCTGCCTCACCGCCTCTCTCTCCCGCATAACCCCTGCCTCATTCTGGGCAGCATCAACATCCGCAGAGGACACTGGTCTCAGTTCCAGTGGTCTTGTCCTTTATCTGACTTCAGCCACCTGCTCCCAGGGTCAGACTCTGGGCCTTGTTATGACCAATAATAACTGCATCATCTCTGAAATCATCCTTTTAAGCTTCCTTCTCTCTGACCACCGCCTCCTGTCTTTCCAGCTTAATTCCATTGGTCCTAACACTCAAGTAGTTCCTCCATTCCAGGGGGACCTCCAACTCATTGACTCCACTGTCCCTGAATACCCTTCATCCTTTTCTTCCCTCCTTGCTCACCTTAGATTTCATGGCCCATCATTGTAATCACTGCCTTGCCTTTCACTCTATCTTACACTCTCTGGAAAATTCTGACCTTGGTTGACCCCAAGTCTGCCTTCTCCATGCCGTCACTCAAGCAGCTCAGTGTGGCTGAGAAGGACATGCTCACAACCACGCTGATTGGATTCACATTAAATTTATGGCCACATACCTCAACTGAGCCTTCTGCTTTGCTTGGCACACCTTCTACATTCCATAGTCAGTTCACTCTTTTCTTCCCCACACCTCTTCTCTCTGAAACCTTAAACACCTACTCTCTCTTTCACGTTCAACTGCTGACTTTGTTATATACATCACTGAGAAAATAGAGGCTATCAGAAGGGAACCTCCTTATATTTCCTTGGCCAAATTGAATGATCTCCTTGCATCTGAACTCCCACACTCTGCCACCCCTCCAGTGGTTGACCCGTCTCTCCTCCTGTTTAGGGCCAACCTTCTTCTTGCGCATCCCACCCACTCTAGCCTACGGAAGAGCTTTGCTTCTGTAGTTCTCCCATCTCTGCTGGATCATTCTATCAGCAGACAAATATACCATCTTAGAGAAGTACCATCTTAAATTTTTTTTCACTGATCCCGAGCTCAGTGTCCCCTCCCATTTCTGTGTTCCAGTGTATAGTGAAACCTCCAGAAAGCATTGTCTATAGTTAGTGTTGTCAGTTTCTCACTTCTCGACCTATCAGCGATCAAGGTTTCATCTGTAGCACCCCAATGAAGTTGCTCTCGTTAAGGTACAGCAACTTCTGCCTTGTCAGACACTGGTCCATTCTTGGTCCTCATCTTACTGGATCTCTCAGAAACATCATTTTTTTTCTTTTAACTTTTTTTTTTTTTAAAGCTTCTAATTTCTTTTCTTCGTTTGTTTGTTTCTTTGTTTTGACTGTGCCACGCAGCTTGTGGGATCTTAGTTCCCCACCCAGGTCCCCTGCAGTGGAAGCGCCACTGGAACGCCAGGGAATCCCCTCTTTTAGTTTTTATTTTGACAAAACTTCACATGTAGAGAAAGTTGCAAGAATAGAACAAAAATATCCCCATATATCCTTCATCAAGATCTCCAACTGTTAATTAACGTTTTACCACGTTTGCCGTATCCTTACTTCCACCCGTCCCTTGCTGTGCGTGTGTTTGCACGCACACACGCAGATTCCTTCCCCCACCTTTTGAGGGGGTCTCAGCAGCATTTGACACAGCTGGTCGCTCGTTCCTTCCTGGAACAGTTCCTTCACTTGGCCTCTGGGGCCCAGTGCTCCTGCCTCGCAGTCCCTTTTGTGAGTTCTTCCTCCTCCTGAGGGCTGAGGGAGCTTCCTGGCGCCCAGCCCTGAGGCCTCTTCATCTGTGCTAATCCTCTGGGTAGTCTCATTTGGTTCTGAGACCTCACTTTATACCTCCAGCCTGGACTAGCCCCCCACCCACCCACACTCCTCGTGCTTCTCAGTCTGCATCAAACGCCCCATGCCTGAAACTGGGGTCCTGATTCACCTTCCCAGACCCTGCTTCTTGCCTAGGGCCTCCCAGCATCAGCAAATGGCACAGTCTGGTCGCGCTGCCAAAAACCCAGCAGCCATCCCCCATTCTTCTCTCTCACATCCCACACCCAGTCCATTAGCCAGCCTGTTGGCTCTGCCTTCAAAGCATCCTCTCTTTCCACTGATCTCTCTCTAATTTAAGCCATGTCTTCTCCCTCCTCCCCTGCATCCTCCTAACCTGTCTCCCTGCCCCCGCTCCTGCTCCCTGAAAACCAGGGCGTACCACGGCCCTCCCCTGCCCAAAGGCCGCTCATCACACTTGGAATAAAATCCAAAGTCCTCCAGCGGCCTACATGCCCTTTGTGGTCTGGCCCTTGCCTTCCTGGGTGACCCCTTTGTTACCACCCCTCAGGGCTTGGTACATGCTCTTACCTTCGCCCAGGTGGCCCCGTCCCAGGCTCCCTCACTTGGTGCAAGTCTCGGCTCCCCTGCCACCTCCTCCAGGAGGCCTTCCCTGACCTCCCTCGGAGAGAGCTCCACTCTCCCACCCCTCTCCATTCTTTCTTTGCTTAATTTTTCTTCATATCGGCAACTGCTGTCTGTCGTTTATATTTGCTTATTGTCTATCGGACCCTTGAGGCAGGACTTGGGTCTGCTTACTAGCAGATGCCCTGGCACATAGGAAGTATTCCATACAGAATTCCATATTCCAGCAGGGCAAAGGCAAAATGACCGACTGGTCTCTGAGAAGAGTAGAGACCAGCGACCCTGGCTGGGCTGCCATCTTCACAGACCATAACTAAAAGAGTCCTCAAGGAAACTGGCTGGTTTCAGGTCAAAGCCAACGTTTTACCAATTTGCAAAGTAGGAAAGATCATCTTTGTGCCACAAGGCATGTAGCTTCTTGCAGCTGTTTTAAAAGTTTCCAAGTAAGTCTTTGCTAAATTGTTCCCAGTCCTCTCTTAGAACACTGTGGCTTTTCCTTCCTTCATTACTGGGAAGGGAGCAGGGTTATTGGATGAACAGAAGGAATTCAGCCTTGGTGCTGATCCAGTGGACTTTAGACCAGGCTTCACACAAAATGAAATATTGGTTTGCTTTAAGGTCTACTTAGATGTGCCTCCCGCCTTCCCCGGTTCATTAGAATATGGGCTGGGTTTGGGACTCAGCAAATTAGTATTTATGGCCTGTGTTTTAGACGTGTAAATCAGTCGAGCTCAGATTCCTAGTGCATTCATTTCAATGTACCTTTGTATTATTTGTGTAAGCCACTCAAAACCTTTAAAAAGAAAAAAAAAAAACCCAGACTCAAATTAGTTACTAGTAGGGATGGTTCTGTGCAGATCATTTTGCCCAACTAAAAGCCCATTTGCATTGCATAATAATATTAAAAACAAATTTTCAAAGCAAATGTAATCAAGATCAGCTACAGGAACAGTTTTCTTTCCTGTGTGCCACCCCCAGAGAGCATGGAGCCGTCTCTGTCCTAGCCGGTGCTCTGGCTGAGCAGACCCGCCAGTCAGCTGACAAAGGGGTCTCCAGCTCTTGCACCTTCCAGGCTGGGAATGTGCTTACAGACCCCTCACCCGCGTGGGAGAGGCTGGTGGGGAAGCCGGAACTGGTCCACTTGGGATAAAGACATCAAAGAGGATTCTGATCCAATTAGAAAAAGATACTATTGTCCTCTGAATTCCCAAAGTTAGCCGGCTGTTATGAACACTTAGCCAGTTTCCTTGGGGATCGCTGTGGCATTGACTTAGATCTGAAGCTCATTGATATGCACACATCTCGACAGACCCCAGTCTCTCCTACATGCAGGGAGCCTGGGAAACCCCGGCACCACTTGCTGCCTTTCCACTCAGCAGATGAAGGTTTTCAGGGTGTGTACAGTGGCTGTAAAATGCTGTTTTTCCTCAGTTGGTCTTAAGTGAGTGTTGGTCTCTTGTGTCTTAGAAAGAAGAATATGAACACTTTATTGGGAAAAAAATTTATAACTGTTTCCATTTATAGCACTTCAGAGAATGAACATGGGAAATAGTTTAAGCTGGTAATTTTAGCCATTAGTCCTAACTGTGGAATTCCCGGAGACACTTACCCATCTGTGTTCAAGTTGCAATTATTCTGTCCTCTCTGGCACACACTTTTCTTTTGTTCCACTTTTATTTCCCCCTCTGAAGCTTTTCTGAAGGCCACCTGTCCATGATGATGTATAGATGATTTTCATATCTGCCATATGTGGCTAATGAGCTGCTTAAAATATCTTTCTTTGACTGCTGCCACTATTACAGAGAAGAACCACACTTGTAAAGTTTAGAAATTGTTTTCCTGGGGTCACTTGTGTTGGCATGGACTGCTGAGGTCAGGGAGGAATTGGATATAATCTTGACAAGAGAAAGTTGGGCCTTCTCTGCTCCCAGTCTGCAGTGTAACCCCTAACTCCAGCTGCCATCTTGAAAACACAGATTTCTGACCTCAAGTGTGACTGAGCAAGGGAGGGTAGCTACTTCCACCCAAATCCAGCAGAGACACATGCCCTCGTCCAGTTGTTCCTATACTTTAATCCGCTAATGATTTGAAAATCATTTCATGATTTTGTCCATTGATTTGACTACATTGTACTCAATATGTCTCTTGAAATCAGTTTTTTATAATTCAGCCTTGTTCTGAGTAATACTATCCACAACACTGAGTTTTGGATGGGCTTATTGTTTTTTTCCTAACACATTATACACGTTACTATTAAATATTTTGAAATGTTTATCCAAGTACCAATAAGTTTCCCAGCGCAGCACTTAGAGTAATATTTCTTTAGTATAAGTGCTGCTTATCTGAAATAATGATTTAGATATTATTTTGGGGAAATCAGAAGGTCTGTATTTAGAGTATACATAGATGATAAGCCCCATTCTGATTTCACAGATGCAAAATCTCAAGACAAGGAGCTATGCATAAACACATTATGGTTCTATGCAAAAGTCAGGAATTTGCAGGGCCCTCTCTGAGTATAAAAAACAGCCTTTAGAAGCATGGTTCAAGACAGAACCAAAATAAAAATTAGAATAGAATCATTAGGGTCCCCACACCATTTAAGATGTTTAATTGAAAACAGAAAAGAAAGAAAAAAGAGGCTAAGAAAATGCTTCATTCAGTCCAACAATCTGTCATGTGCCCTGGCTACTTACATGTATGCACGTGTATATGAGTGTTTTTGGATCTCTCTTGCTCTCCCTCTGTTTCAAATAAGCCTAACTTCAGTGGCCAGCACTCTGGCCCAGATGTCTCAGATGGAGCCTCTTTTGCCAGCTACCCTAAACAGAGTAGTACCTCACCCTGGTAATCCTTATTAATGTCGAATCCCGTATCCTATCCTTAGAACCCTGTTAAACGTGACATTTTTTTTTTTTTTGAAAAGCGGTATCTCTGCTTATTTTTGTCTGATGATATCCAATCGTAAAAAAACATAAAGCATCCCAGAGGGTGCAAATGGATTCCATGATCCTACCCCCAGAGATACACCCAAACATTAGCAGTATTCATCCTTATATCTTCCACATTTTTTTTTCATTTTTTAATATCTTTTTGAACTGTGGTTAAAAAAAAAAAACAAAAACACAAAATTTACCTTCTTAACCATTTTTTAGTGTGCAGTTCAGCAGTTTGTCGTAAAACAGATCTCCAAAAATTTTCATCTTGCAAATCTGAAACTCTCTACCCATTAAACACCCCCCCCCACCCCTTCCTCCCTCCCTCCCTCCAGCCCCTGGTAGTCACTCTACTTTCTGTTTCTATGAATTTTACTACTTTAGATAGCTCATATAAGTAGAGTCATACAGTATTTGTCTTTTTGTGACTGGTTTATTTCACTTAGCATGATGTCCTCAAGGTTTGTCCATGTTGTAGCTTGTGACAGGATCTCCTTCCTTTTTAAGGCTGAGTAATATTCCATTGTATGTATGGACCAGAGCTTATTTATCCATTCATCCATCAATGGACATTTGGGTTGCATCGTCTCTTGGCTGTTGAGAATAATGCTGCTAAGAGTATGGATATGCAAATAGTCTCTTCCAGACACTGCTTTCAGTTCTTTTGGTTACATACCCAGAAGAGGGATTGCTAGATCACATGGTAGTTCTGTTTTTAATATTTTGAGGCACCTCCATACTGTTTTCCACCGTGGTTGTATCATTATACAATCACACCAACAGTGTACAAGGGTTGCGGTTTCCCTATATCCTCTCCAACACTTGTTATTTTCTGATTTTTGGATCATAGCCATCTTAATGGGTGTGAGGTGGTATGTCATTGTGTATCCTTCCTGTCTTTATGTGTCTGTGGAGACACACCTTTAAAACATAAGTGTGATCATATTATATGTGCTTTCTTTGTGGAAAATGGCCTCTCTCTCCTGCTGTGTTTTTGTAAAAAGCTATTAACTTGCATAAATATTTTAACTCTTACTGCCAAGGGAGTAAAACGAGCTAAAGCAGAAGACTGGGTTGGGTTTTGTTTTGTTTTGTTAGACCAGGTATTTTTTTAACGACTGTTACAATGAATCCATTTGGAATCATCTTTTAACTCTATTTCTGTCTATGAAAATTTTTATAAAAAATTTTAATACCCCAATGTTTTTATTAATTCACATTCTTTGTCTGACTTTAGGAGAACAAAAATTGGAGTGAGCTAATACCTGCTTGTTTGCTGACTCTTATTGGTTTACTTAGAGAAGTGTTAGCTTGTGAGCAAACATGGAAATTGGTGTTCTGAGAAAATCCAGGGTAGGGGCTTTGGGGCATGTAAAATCCAAGGCAGTAGGAGGAGCATTTAGGGGCCTGCATCAAATTTCCATGGTAGGGTCAATACAACTGATTTGCTGTGATTTAGGAGTTCCATTCAAATGTCTTTAGGGGCTAGGCCATTCATCTTTGTTAATTTGTTTTAATGAAGATGTTGGAGGTGAGGCAGTTGGGAATAGTGGGGACTACAGTAAGCTGCTGGCCCTGCCCGAAGGCTATTCAAACTTAAACTTTAACAAAAGCAAAGCTGTGTGGGCCAAACAACACACATCTGGTTTGAATCGGGCTCAAGGGTGCAGTTTGACATCTGCTGTGGAGCTGTGGTTCTTTATGGGATATTCTTTGCCTTGGGGGTTGGTTCACCATCTCTCAGGTTTTAGTGACCTGCCCGCAGATCTCCCTTGTTTAGGCTCTAGATTATTGTGCTCCTGGCTCATGCCCAGGGCCCTGTGCTGGCTCCTGCCAGGAAGGACCATCTCATCAGTTGACTTTAATAAATCATTTAGATGGGAATGAAGATTTGGGGTCAGGGGTAGCTTTAAGTTATGGCCTGAGCAAAGTTGGTTTGTGGGGTTCTCAAGAATGCCACGTGTGTTCTGGTGGTCCTGGAGTCAGGCTTGGGTAGATTCCAACTCTGCTGCTCACCAGTTGTGTGTTTCTAGGAGGCAAATGGCTTTGCCTGTCTAAGCCTCATGTTCTACCTCTGAGAGTGGTAGAATGATAAAGGGTTTTCGTGAGATTGAATAAGACAATATAGGGAAAGTGCCCAGCACATGGTCAGCCCTACATTAGCATTAACCATGGCTATTGGGGTGTAGAGGCCTTGTGGATGTGCCATGGTGAATCCTGAAAATTAATTGTAAAATGTTGTGTTGATGGGCACTTTATTTTTCCTGGGGAGAAGATCCATTACCTTTCATCAGATTCTAAGCGTCAGCCATGATAAAGAAGGGACCCCGATGTTCAGGGATGCTGAGGAAGTTGTCACAGGACTCAGATGTTGGAGCATTGGCATGCAGGTCTTCTTGGACCTGGAAACACAAGGTCGAGTTTCGTTCACTCTTTCCATCCCCGTCAGAACCTGACTGATCAGAGATTTATTCCATTGACCCACTTTCTCCAAGGACAGAGCCAGTTTTCCAGGCAGTGCCGACATCAGAATTGGAAAAGCAGATTCTCAGTCAGCCAATGTGACCTCAGTAAAAATGGCCGTGTTGCTGGGTTTCCATGTGAAGGCAGGGGTAGGGGCAAGGGTACATGATGAATAACACCAGAGGGACTGTGAAGATCGCTGCTGATGTTATGACCAGATGCAGGAGTGTCCAGGGAAGGAAGGCTGTGCTTCATGTTGGGGCAAGAAGGTGGAGTGTTTCCCAGTATATTCTGCTGCGACCCCTCCCTCCACCTTCCTCGTGCAGCTGTGGAGGGATTTCTGCAGCAGCGCGGAAGCCCGGCTTCTAGGGCAGTGACCTTGGCCACGTGGCTGGGGGTCATCCTTCACTGTCATCCTCCTGTGGACCTGTGAGTCCTGAACCACACCCTCCCATCCCACCCTCATCCCCGGGGTGAAAACACGACTCGGAAGACTAATGAGGCAGTAGCAAAATAACTCATCTAGTGCTCTGTCCTTCTGTTTCCTTCTTTCAGGCCTGATTCAGGGCACTCAAAACTTGGAAGGGGTGCATGGCCTCTAGGGGACCAGCTATTGGAAATCTTTGATTCTTGCACTTAGGAAAGCCCCAAAGAATGTCTTCACCTCTGGTTCCTTGGCTTTGTTTATGCAATGGGCATTTTTAGATGATTGAATAGAAATTGGTGGAGAAAAAGTCAGATGGGTTAAAGCGTGGACAGTGGGACAGACAGTTGGATAGATAGGTGATAAACAAGAATAGCAAAATGTTAGTGATAGACTCTAGTCTAGATGGTGGCTGTACAGGTGTTCACTGTAAAATGCTTTCAATTTTGCTGTCTGTTTGAAGATTTTAATAATCAAATGTTGTAGGAAATGAGATGAAGTATCTGAGTATAAAACCTTTGGAAAATGGCAAAAGACAATTCATGGATTTGGGATCCCACCTCTCCCCCCACCCTCTGCGATTGTTTCCCCATTTTTTTTTCAAGCTCTGTCTTCATGGCCTGTTCACTCCGTTTGGGGCACTTGGGGGCTTGTTCTAGGTGATGTGGATACAATAGTGAGCAAGGTGGTCCCCTGATTGCAGAACACACACCCTTTCATTCTTTCGGGGGGAGGTCAGACAAGCAATAGTGGAAAGTTGTATAAAAAGAAAAAAATTTTTAAAAACAACCATGGAGACACATAGTGAGGAGGGAGCTGAGCTGCTGTATATTGAGGGCCTAGGGAAGGCCTCTCCAGGAAGGAGCCATCTGAGCTGAGACCTGAGTGAACAGAAGGTACTAGCCATGCAAGGATGAAGGGAGGAGCAATACAGGTGGGGAGAAGCTGCTGCAGAGGCCTGGCAATTGACACATACTTGGTGGATTGGAGGAAAGGAAAGAAAGCCAGTGCGTGTGATCAGGGAGTGGCTGAGAGACAGGTGGGCTGGGGGGTGTGGGGGGGTAGGCGAAGGCCTACATGGTAGGCCTAGAATGTTCCTCTGATTGAAGGAAGCAGTCAAGGTTGGAGGGAGGGCATCCTGCGGGGCAGACCTCTGGGTACCGAACTGTACATTGCATATGATGAACCGGGGTCCCCGAAGTCAAGTCACATGTGTAGAAGCCCTGGCTTGGGCAGAGAGGCTCTGTGTGTTGTGTAAAAGCTGTCTTCACAAATTGAAAGAGTTTTGAAGAAGTGGATCTGTTTGGTGACTAGGATCAGTTGATCATTCATAATTGCAGAATTTTCCCACCCCCATCCCAGGAGCTCAGTTCTGTTGGTGTATATATATATATATATATATACACACACACACCAAATATATATATTTGTAATTATCGTACGGTAAAATCAGCTTTGGGGGATGTTGACGCAGTTCTCTTGTATACATTTGGGTAACCACTGCCACAATCAAGATACAGAACAGTTCCACTACCCCAAAAAGCTCCCCCCTGCTATACTTGAGTCACAGCATCCCCACTCCCCCACCCCCTGACAACCACTGATCTGTTCTCTATCAGTATAATTCTGTCTTTTGAGGACATCATACACATGGAATCTTGCAGTACATAACTTTTTGAGACTGACTTCTTTCATGTAGCATAATGCCCATGAATATGTTTTTAAGCTTCCAAGGGGACATGTTGAGAATAATAATCAAGTGGCTTTTGTTTTTCTGGGAGTGAGGGAAGGGAGAAGAAGCAGCACAAAAATGGCAATGGATGGTGAGAACCAAAAACAGGAGTGGGGGACACAGAGGCGGGCACTGGGCAAGGATGGTTGGGGAATGAACCTGGTCTGTAAAGGGAGATCGTATCAAGCTGTCTTCTGTAAATGTGCAGTGTAAATCTCCTTTGATTTTTTTCCCCAATAAACCTTCAGTACTGGAGGTTGGGTTATGGAGTTGAATTTATTTAGGGCCTTTTGGCCGCCTCCTGCCGGGTACACATGAGTCGAGGACAGAGGCTGCCCATCTGGTTCCAGTCCATCCAAAATACAAGCTGCAGGGGGGCAGCTTTTGGCTTAAACAGGAAACAGTGGAATAAAAGGATAGGGGAGTGGGTGCCTCACTGTGCCCTGGGTCCACGTTCCTGCAAAGCGGTGAGAAGCTGGCTGCCCGGATGCTTTAGTCTCAGGCTGGGAGAGGGGCTGGTGCACTCTGGCTGGTTCTCGACAAAGCCAGAATCCCTGAGTAAACTGAGCAGTTTGTGCACATGTGTGGCAGAGTGAATGTAACAAGACCGAAGGGCGGGGTGGAGAGCCCCTGCCTTCTCAGCTGTGCTGCTCAAGCATCTACCCTCCTCTGGCCTCTCTGAGATCACATGTGTAGAAGGACTTTGTATACCACAAACCGATTGCGGTCTTTTCATTGTTACTGTCCATTTCTGCACCTTCATGGTTAAGAGGCCTGCCGGATAATTAAAGTAGGGGAGTGGAAAAAAGGCCAACCTGTTTTTCCATTAGCAAGGGTGCATTGCTGTGTTTCTCTGGTTACCGCCAGAGCAAAGCGCACCGGGTCCTGCTGTGTGATGATGAGTCCCCAGAGACCCCCGATAGTGATCGATAGCGCCCGCCTAGCTCCGGGGCTCACATAATGAGCTGTGCAGCCCCACCAGAGTCACCAGCCAGCATCGGGGAAACCTCCCCTCCCCCACTGTCCACTTCTACAACAAATGTCCCTCTCCACCCGCCTCCGTGGTCGGGTTTCCCTTTGATTGGCAGAGACCCTGTTATTTCCGCCTGGGCTGCCTGACAGCCTCTCTGCCTGGTCTAATTATGCCGAGTCTATTCTTGGGCCGCAGCGACCCCAGGAAGGCTTTATCAGATTGTCCAACTGACCGTGACCAGATCTCCAGCACCTGCCTCCCTTGCTGATTGAGGATGGAAGGTGTTTATACACAGCCGAGCTGGGGGCTGATAGACTGGCCAGGGTCCTGTGCTGAGGACCGCCCGTCTGAGTGTCAGTGATGAAAAATGGAGTCGGCCTCACCACCCAGCCTCATTAACGCCCCTTGGGGTCCAGACAGCATCAAGCGGGGCGTGTGCAAGCACAGCACCCGCTGCCATTGTTCAGGGCCCACGGAGATAGGTATCCAGCTGCAGCAGGGTTACTTGGGTCCATCTTTTACCGTTTTTATTGTCCTCTGCTTTCTCCACCTTTCCTGTTCCAGTCACCGATTCTCCGCTTCCTGTCCATCCTTCTCTAATCCATCCTAACTGTGGCCTCTCACCTTTGTCTTCCACCCTCATACCTTGCTTCCAGTGTCAGCTTTCAGAGCAGCCAGTCGGAATTCCTGTTTGGGGGTTGATTTATTGGGGTCGTAATGTTCTGTTCCTGAATGGAATCCTTGGTGTTGCCAATCTTTTTCAGGCACCCAAGGGTGTTTCTGGTTATACACAGAGTTCCTGGAAGGCACCCCAGGCATCGGGGCTGCTCCCTCTGGTAACTGTGGTTAAATGGCCCATTTTGATAGGAACATTAAATCATCAAGGTCCTTCAGGGTTCTGTTTGCTAATGGATCACTGGTAGCCTGAGAAGGTAAGAGTGTAACAAAAGCCAGGACGTTTCTGCCCTCTTGGGTGATGTGGTTCGGCCCATTGTCTCATTTAACCTCGGCACCCCTGGGCTGAGCCAAGCTCTCCTACCTGAGAATCATGGGGAGGGCTTTACTGCTCCAAGTGTGGTCTCTGGACCAGCTGCAGCATCACCTGGGAGCTTGTTAGAAATGCAGAATCTTAGGCCCCACCCCAGACCTCCTGAATCAGAGTCTGCGTTGTGATAAGATCCCAGGGATCATGTGTAACAGTGCAGTTTGAGAAACTCTGTACCAGGACCTAAATCTGGTAGGGAAACCCTCCTTTGGATTTGCCAAGAAGTAAGAGAACTCAGCAACTTCCATCAAATGGGCTGGTGAAGAGTTCTCCCTTCTGGCCTGGGGAGGACCTTGTTAAGGAGACAAGAAAACCAGTTGGAAGCATGTTTGCTGAGGCTAAGGAACCCAGTGTGCGTCTTAGGCCCCTGGGGCTAAATATCTTAGCAGCAGCTTCTCCTTATTCTGGAGGAAATGTTTTGGTGTTGCAAGACCACCTAAAAAACAGTGTCCTCTAGGGCCACCTTGGATGGTACCCTCTAGGTTGACTGGTACTTAGTGATGATTTTTCTGTCTTGATCCATGCCCTAAATTACTGCTACCTGTCTTTTGTTAAATTTGAAATTTTGAAGCTTGGATTTATAGGACGGTATTTTTTTTCTCAGCGTATATTTTTACAGTTGCTAAATGGACATACACTGCTTGCTTCTTGAATCAAAAGAAAACTTTTTTATAACTTTTATTGTACAACTAATATGTTTAATGTAGACACAAGTTTAAAATGTGTGTCATCAAAAAAGGAGCTAAAATCATCTATAATCTCACTGTTTGGAGATTATATTTTCAAGTTGTTGATTCATATATAGAGATTTTGGTTTCGTTTCACATACAGAGATTTTTGTTACTTTCCACACTGTTTCATAACCTCCTTTCCATTCAATATACTATCAATATCTTTCCAAGTCAGTAAATAGAGCTCTTCTACATATTCATTTTTAATGCCTTACAAAGTATTGCATTATATGAGCTGTTCTATATAATGAATTTATGTAATTTGTCACCTATTTTGGGACATTTTGGTTTATAGTGTTTTCTGTTATATTGGCATTGCCATGAACTTAATCTGTAGCAGAACTTTTGCACATGGTCTTAATGATTTATTTAGAATAACTTTTCAAATACATATAAAGGCAACCTTCCAAAAACAAGAAGGTTGACTCTGAGTTTTTTTTGTTTGTTTTGTTTTGTTTTTTGCGGTATGCGGGCCTCTCACTGTTGTGGCCGCTCCGGACGCGCAGGCTCAGCGGCCACGGCTCACGGGCCCAGCCGCTCTGTGGCATGTGGGATCTTCCCGGACTGGGGCACGAACCCGTGTCCCCTGCATCGGCAGGCGGACTCTCAACCACTGCGCCACCAGGGAAGCCCGACTCTGAGTTTTGACTCCGTCCTGGGATGTAGCTTTGTGTCTGTTAATGGCATCTTCAGGTGATAAGCCATCAATATGCTGGAACGAGGTGATGCAGCTTCATTGTGGCAAATGGCTCTTAGGAATCATCTGGGCTTTCTGAAGAAAACAAATTATTTGGGTTCTGCAGCTCAGTGGCCCGCCTAGTAGGCAGCCACAGAAGGCTGTGCTAGAATTCCAAAGCCTGGTTGGCAAATCTTCGGTGATAGTTACAGGATCATCTCTACAGAAGGGCCCAGGGGAGGTACAGAGACTCTTGTGAGTGGGAAGCATGACGCTGTATGTATGTATAGGGGCCACACCCTGGATTTCGGCAGGAGTCAGAAGAGATCCGAGGCTTGGGTGTGGGCAGCTGTGCTAAAAGGGGAACTAGAGGTGGTTTCTAGCCAGGGTGGAGCTGGGAGCCAGCATCCAAGAGGGGAGTGGCCTCAACAGCAAGGGGCAGATAAGGATTTGCGAGGCAGCCAGGGTAGAGCCAGGATCAGCTGTCTCGGGGAGCAGGTATTGGAGAACTCCTGCCAGATGTACACGGAAAGGATGTCGGAAGCTTGGTGCATACTCCTGGTCTGGGAGAGAGTCTGCTGGGTGTCATGCTGTTGCTGCGACTGTGGTTTTGGGTGGAGGTTCTCATTCCTGGGGAACGTAGCTGCTCAGCCCAGTATGTTCCCCCATGAAAGGCAGCTACAGCCACTTAAATGCCACCACCTCCTCCTGGCTAGGAACAACCTCTCCAGTGTTGCTTTATCTGTGTCCCAACTAGGGCCTTTCCCATTTTCTTTGTTATGCTATAGTTAGTTATATGTGTGTCTCAGGAAAAGCAGTACGGTGTGGGGAGAGCACCCAGGAATTACGAGTCCACCAAGCTCTTCAGTTAGCATTCTGCCTCCTCCAATTACTGGGTCACCCTTGGGTAAGTTACTTAACTTCTCTGAGCCTAAGGGTCCTCATTTATAAAATAGGGCGGTTGTAAGGACTAGAAGTAATGGCATAGAAAGTGTTCCCTTAGTAGCTGGCTGGATTGTAAGTGCTTAAATTGCCCATTTTTATTGAGGGCTTAGTGTAGTCCTTAAGGGTTGATGGATCGTTGTCTGTGGGCAGATCCCACTAGACATGACTGTTAGGTTAGTAATAGGGGCCCTGAGGTCAGAAGGCTTGGGACAGCCATCCCGCCTCCCAGACCTCAGCTAGGAAAACATTCACTGCTAACAGATTATTGAGCTGTGCCTTTCTGACCAGGCAGGGAGAGAGAGAGAGACAGACAGACAGACAGACAGACCGGCTGACCCACCGACCCTGGGGCAGCTGTTGGAGCTAGGAAGGCGCCAGCTTGCTGAAGGCTTGAGGAGGGCGTTCTGACCTGGCACAGGGAGGGCCCTGTGATGGTCTCCTCTCTGACCTGGATGCCACAGCCCAGCAGGCGGGCAGCAGAGCCACTGCCCAGGAGCTTGGCCTGGCCTCACCGTCTCAGCTCCAGGCTCACCCCTGCCCTTCCTTTGCCATGCCGAGCAGTACAGTGATCAGGCCTCCATGTGCCAGGGTCCCATCCCGGCTCCATCCTTTCCGTTTGTGTGACCTTGGGCAGGTTCTTAACCATTTTGTGACTCAGTGTTCTCATCTGTACAATGGGGATAATAGTACCTACCCCATAGGTTCTTCATGAGGGTCAAATGAGTTTATTTATAAAAAAGCATTTAGAATAGTGACTGGATATAGAAGGCATTTTCTTTATCAGTGTTTGCCAGTGCCTTCTGTCTGCCTCAGGCCTTTCATCATAACCTCTTATTTCTTCTTGAGAGCAGAATCCCCGTCTGATCCATTTAACCTCCACTTAGTAAGGATTCCTAAATATTGGTTGGATGGATGGATGGGGAGGCTCAGCCTATGATACCAGATAGAACTGGGTTCAAATTCTGACTTTGCCCCTGTCTGTGGACCTTTGACTTCGCTGGCCTCATTACCTCTTTGTAAAATGGAGTAGAATAGACTCCTGCTAGGGTTGTAGCAAGGATTAAATTAAAGAACCCATGCGAAGCCCATGACAGTAGTGAGCTTTCAGGAAATGGCGGTGCTAATGCTGGTGAGTGAAATATTGCCTCAGTAAATAAATATGGCCTCATTCTACCACATTAAGTAGGTGATTCCTGCATTTTTTCAGGTTTCATTTTGAAGTATGAGGATGATTTCTGGTTTCTGTTTAGTTTTCGCCGGTGACTGTCAGAACACAGGAAGGAAAAAAGGACACCTATGCACAAGCCATCCTTTCCCACTTCCCACAGCTATACCCTTAGAACTGCTCTTCTGTATGTACTTTTCACACACAAGCCAGTGTCAGACATTAGACCACCCCAGAGGTTCACTGTGACCTTTGGAGTCCACTGTGTGTCCATAGTGGCCAAGATCATTGGGCATCTTCCCAACCTCACTGTGGTGGTGGTCTGGCTTGGAGCACATCGCTTGTCTCCAAGTTGGTGCTGACTCTCCTGCTTGGAAATGCCAACACACACCTTGGTGTGTACAGTGATTTAGTTTTCTCATGAAGGCGCCCGGGCCACCAGGGTGTCAGACGTTTGGGAGACCTGGCAGGCAGTAAGCTGTGTTCCTGACAAGCTCAGACCCTACAGGGTGCTGTGGGGAGTCAGAGAGAGGATATGATTTTGTCCATCATGTGCCCACAGGGGCTGGTGACACTCAGCCATTCCCTCAATACATGAAAACGGAAGCCAGCACACTGGACAGCTTTAGTTTCCTTATCTGTGAGTTTGGGGTGATGATTACTGAGTAGAGGACTTACCCCAGTATCAACTAATCCCCAGAGTAATTCTCAGAACACTGCTCATGTGAACGCACCACAGGAAAAGTTTCCATGGCCAAATATGTTTGGAAAATGCATTACTCTGTCTTTCCTTCTTGGCATTTTATAATACACATTTGTATATTCAAGGCTCTGAGAAGTCCTGCAGTAAAGAAACAAACTTTACATTGTTTAACCCGGAAGTGCCCAAATCAAATTTACCATGAACACGAACACTTTTTTTTTTCAGTCCTAGGGGCTAAATAAAAACACTGAAGATATCTAATTATCCTGAAAGAGTTTATAACAAGTGATTATGTGAACATTAAGAAAGGAGAATCTGTTCATTTTTAATAAGACATTTAGAAAATGGTAGAATTAAAAGTACTTGGCAAAAAAGGTATTTTGTTTTGGTGGCCAGTCACTTTTAGATTTGATCTTAAAATACTCAATGTCTTACCAACCCATGGCCCTCTTGAAATACCAGAGTCGTGATATGCTAGGAGATGCTCCCAATGGGGGTAAGGCTTGAACTTGAGTAATAAAGGTATTTATTTAAAGAGCATTTCAAAGATGCTGTTTATGAGACACTGGATTAACTAGGGCTGTTCATTCAAGTAGTTTCATTTGGACCTTTAAACGCACATTCTCAGCCAAGTGAGCACCTCCTGAGCCTGCCCCGATCTAGCTGTTCCAGCTCGATCAAGCAGTATGAAACTGGAGCAGTATGAAAGATCCAGAGTCATCGATTTATCCTGAAGAATACTTTTCATATATCTTGTGCCCTCAAAATGCTGGACCGTGGAAATCGGAACGGATGACCAGACCCCACTCCCCCACCCGCCTCCCCGAGCCTCATTGCTCACTTGCTCAGACTGTTCTGGTAAGGAATGGAAGTGTGGATCTGCGGGTCATCATTATCCTGGATCTGAGAGTTCATTAGGTCACCTCTGAAACCTCTGCGCCAGTTCAACAAGAGAGAAAGGGCCGCTGCGAGCTCTTGTTTATTTATTACAGTCCTCTAATTGTACATCCCTCTCACGCCCTCGCTCCTGTGGCTGGTCAAGCTAATTTGATCTGACGTCCTGGCATTCGAGATTTGTCAAGTATTGTAACCCTAAGCGGTACTAATATTGAAAACTGTACTTGAAATTTATGTGATCCAGATGTGCATGGCAATAAAGCAGAGAGATGAAATGGCAGGCTTGGGCTGCGGGACGGGGGGAGGGATGAGCGAGTGTGTGTGTGGAAGAATCCTGTTGCCCTATATTTTTTCCACATGGTATATAGCCAAGAAGGATTTTACGTGTTAATATTTTCCCTTAAGAATAATAACTGGATTATGAAGTATAGCTTTAAGTAAGTACCAGCATCGGTTTTATTCGCGGCCAAGAATAACTGATTAAGTTTTGGGGAGCAGAAAGGCGATCTATTTTAAGTTCTTTTTAAAACTCTTAAATCGGTCAGGTCCCTTCAGCAGTGCGGTCTTGAGAATTATTAGTCACACTGAGTCAGGATGTTTGACGTGGTTCTCTTTAGTGTCGAACGTTTTCTATTTCAACATGTCGTTTTTCTCACTGGAGGGCCCCGCTTAAAAAGAAGGGCTTTGACCCCTGAGTTGTCAGTTCTGAGCCCCCCACATTGGTAATGCCCAAGTGCCATTTCTATTTTCCAGAAGCTCATTGAGTAGCTGAATTAACTATGGAAAGGTCTCCGTTCAGGTATCTGATGGTGGCCTTCCTTGGAGCGCTTGTCTGGCATCTCCCTTCTCCACCCCCAAGCAGTGGCCCCCTGTGCCGACTCCAGCAGGCCAGCCACCTTCTCTGCTCATGGCCTTGCCCACCTGTGAAGATGACCACGGGATTTTATCCAGCTGACCTGACAGGAATAGTTCACGTAGCTCACCTGACAGGGAGTTCTGGGTCGGAAGTTTTGGTGTCCTTGACCTGAAAGGGTGGCAGAAAGTATTGTTAGTCCTAAGCTTGTTGTGCATAATTAGCATCTACCCTTAACTAGACCTGGAAGCCCAGGGAAAACTGGTCATGCCAGCTAGTAAAAGCAGATGACGGTGATACAGAAAAGGAAGCAGAGAGCTGGGATCCACATGAGTGGCGGTGACTTTTGGCGGACCTGGCTGTTCACGAAACCCATGGCTGCAGTTGGTGCTTATTTCTAAGCAAGAGATCCAAGATCAGGTTGATATTATAGCCCCGTCTGCGGGTAGAATAAAGGGAAAACGATGTCCAGGATTCAGGGGGAGCCTGTGGCATGCTGGCATTCCCGCTTAACTAAACGGCTCTGGAGAAAGTCCAGGGTGTGCTGTTTCCACGGCAGGGGTGGAACGTTCTCCACTGGGTGTACCAGCTTTTCTTTTGTCATAACTTATAGCCCTAATTCCAAGAGGGTGAGGAGGCCGATGCCTGCATCTCAGGCTCCCCTGAACAGAGCCTCAGCCTGTGGGCTACAGCCCTGTTTCGACTCAGATCTTGAGTAAGGAATGCTGTCATGGCTCCAAGCCAAATAGATTCCAAATGATGGAATCTTATTTTTCCTGTTGGGTTTTGAGGTAAGGGAGTCAGCGTGTGATGTGATGTGATCAGGCCTCCGTGGGGCTCTGGATGGGGCGGGGCCGGCACAGAGCGCAGGTGAGTCATCACCGTCTATTCTGCAAGGCTCGGCAGTCTGGGACCAGACAGGAGGCAGATGGTCAAGGCTGCTGGTCCAGTTCTCTCTGCTGATGTCGTCACCTCATGTAGTGTAGAAGGGTGGAGGACGAGAGCAGGCTGGAAGTGGGGAAGCAGGAACTTTCCGGGACAGGAATGTTTCAAGGCAGCTTTTAAGGCACATTTGCACGGTATTGAGCCACGCTGAGCTGGTGTGGACTGACCCGTGTGTCTAACGGGATCCCAAGACTGAAATGGGGCTCTGCACAGCCACTGGCCTGACTTTGCGCCTCCCAGCTAGCACAGAGTGAGACCTGCTTGGCCAGAAAAGGAAATGACCTTTTCTTTTCTTAATGCTTTTATTTTGTTTTTTTAATTTTTAAATTTTTTCTTTTTCTTTTTTGGCCATACCACACAGCATGCAGGATCTTAATTCCTCAATCAGGGATCGAACCCATGCCCCCTGCAGTGGAAACGGAGAGTCCTAGGCACTGGACCACCAGGGAATTCCCTTCTTTTCTACCCTCCCCTCCCCTCCCCTCCCCTCCCCTCCCCTCCCCTCCCCTCCCCTCCCCTCCCCTCCCCTCCCCTCCCCTCCCCTCCCCTCCCCTCCCCTCCCCTCCCCTCCCCTCCCCTCCCCTCCCCTCCCCTCCCCTCTCCTCTCCTCTCCTCTCCTCTCCTCCCCCCCCCCTTTTCCTTCCCTTCCCTTCCCTTCCCGGTTATCCAACAGAGGTGTGCATTGCTTTGGGGTTGTGTGTTTGTTTTAAATATGTAGTATAACCATTCCAATGCACTAGTTAATACAAGGATGGATGCATAAGATCATACTAGAAGGGCTATAACCAGAACTGAACCATAGCATTAATAAAGGGCAAAATGAGAGCCCAGCCAAGAGGAGCTGTGGTTGTGAGGGGCGGAGCTGTAGCCTGGTGGCTAAGAGCTGTAACCTGGGAGTCCGTGAGCCTGGGTTTGGATCCTGGCCCTGTGGCCTATGAGCTGTGACCTTGGCCTCTCCAGCCTTCTGTCCTCTTACTATAAGATGGGGAGGTGGGGAGGGGCAATATAGAGGTAGGGGTAAGTAAGAGGTACAGACCATTAGGCAGAAAAATAAGCTACAAGGATGTATTGTACAGCATGTGGAATATAGCCAATATTTTGTAATAACTATAAATGGAGTATAACCTTTAAAAATTGTGAATTCACTATATTGTACATCTATAACTTTTGTAACATTGTATCGCAACTATACTTCCTTTGAAAAAAAATTTTTTTAATAAAAAAAGATGGGGAGATGGCACCATGCCATAAATTGGCCTGAGAACTGAGTGCACCTAACAGGAAACAAGTGCTTTTACTAAATGGGAGCTGTTAGCGTAATGGTTGTCCTCCTTTTTCCCATAGCAACAGCCTGTTTTGGGATGATGCCCTCCATGCAGCTCAGTGTGTCTGATTTCCTTCCTCTTTTCTACCTCGTTGCTCCAATACTTGCACATAAGGGGATGTAAGTTCTTAGGAACTTCGACCTTGAAACCGGACCTTCTGGCCAGCATCAGTTCTTCTCCTATGGACCCATTGTCAGGATTGGGTCCTGTTTCATCCTTCTCCTCCGAGGTCTGAGTATTGCTCAGCCATGAAGTCCATGTAGTGGACCACTATTCAGATGGATGGAGGAGTCTTTCAGAGAAAGCATGAGCATTCTGGGATGGTGGTATCTGGGGTCAAGTGCTGGTCTTTGCCAGCTCTGCCCCTCCCACATCCCCCGCCAGCTTACGCTCCAAAGCAGTGAACCTGGAGCCAGCCGAGGCTCCCCAACAGAGACCTCAGGCCTTCCAAAGGCAGGCTCCTCGGGCCTAGGCTGCCTGAGTTTTCTCTTCGAGTTGCAACATGGGTTTCTTCCAAAGCAAAACAACAAAAGCAGACCCCTGGTGTTTCTTTGACTCACTTCTGTAAAGCATCGTGACCATTAACCAAAGGAAAAAAAGATCTGAGCCTTGTGACAGACAGAAGGTAGACCAAAATTATTCTCCCCTCTCCCTTCCTGGTCCCAGGAATGGTGAAAATAGTAAACATAATAGTAGCTAAAAAATCATGGAGTTTTACTTAAGTGCCTGCCTGCCTAGTGTTTAAGCACGTTACATATATTATTATGTAATTCTCCTAATAACGCTGTCAGAGAAGTGCTATTATTGTTGTTCCCCTCTTACAGATAAGGGAACCAGGGCACAGAGCAGTGAAGTTACTTGCTGAAGGTCACACAACTAGTAAAGGCCAAATCAGTTTTGGAACCCAGCCTGGAATTAGATGCTGCACACATAACCACATCCCTGCACTGCCTCTCATGATACTTATCAATTATAAAATAGTTATAATTATAAAAATAAACCATATACACATGTGATAAAATAGCATAGAATTATACACAATTTTCCAATGTCAGTTTCCTAGTTTCGCTATTGTACTGTAAGACTTAACCATCTAGGAGAATGTACCGTCTAGGTGAGGGTACACAGGACCTTTCTATACGATTTTTGCAGCTTCCCTTGAATCTATAATTATTGCAAAATAAGAGGTTCCAACAAACAAATAAACCATGGCCAACACCATATTGAATTATGATTTTATGGCAAGCACTTTACACTCATTATTTTATTTAATCCTCCCAGCAGCCCAGTGAGGTATGGGTGCTTTATTATCTTCAGGTACAGATAAGGAAGCTGAAGGTCGGCAAGGTTAAATAAGTTGTATAAATTCAGTAGAAAGTGGTGAGTCCCTTGGGTCTTTCTGACTTCAGAGCATAAACTCATAATGCTTTTGTGGATGTAAGAATACTTAGAAGGTGTGTGATGTTGGGACCTAGCTCTGTGTCAGGCTCAGCTGAGAGTGGGTCAAGCTCCCCAGGTGACAGCAGCCCTAGGACCTTGTTTGGTCTGTGGCAGACCTGAAAGGAATCAGACCCGTCAGTTGCCATCATCTTTTCTCTTTCCCCATCATCCCTTCCTTTCCATGAAGGATGTGCTTGCCGTACAAGCTCAGAGACCCTAGAGGTATGTTTTGGGGGCTGAATCACAAGTGTTCCTCACATCTCAGTGAAAGAGCAGACTTTAGGCTCAGACCTAGGTTCAAATTCTAGCTTGACTTCTCACTAGCTTTTTTTACCTTGAGAAAGTTACTTAAACTCCTAGAACTTTTTTTTTAACCTGTAAAACAGGAATAATAGCCGTACCTACCTCCTTGTTTTATTACAAAGATAAAGCACTTGGTGCATGGATGTTCCGTAGTGTTTATTTCCACATGTTTGCTCAGCAGACATTGAGCCCTGCCAGGTGCTGCGCACAGACAGCATTGCATGAGCCAGTCGCAGCCTCTGCTGAGGTTTGGCACAGAGGATGCCAGGGATACAAGGACAACTACGATGTGTTTCTACCGTCCAGGAGCATGTAATGGGTCATGGTGCACAACACAAGTTATAAGTATTGACAGAGTGTGAGCCGGGAAAAGGATACCCACCCAGCCTAAGGCACCTTCCTCTGGATCCAGACAGAGTCTGGGTCTTGGACCCAAGCCAGGCACCTTCCTGGGATTCAAGGACATTGCTACAATTTGGAAGAGGGAGCATTATCAATCACCATGTTGGATGGCATCAATGATTATCATCTTCATTTCCATCAAAGGTGTCTTGTGACAGGGTAGCGTCCAGTTCAATTTAGTCTGAATCAGGACACAGCAAGGATATATTTTCTATTTCTGCCCTGGGCTGAACCTGTCTTGAATAATTCAGTGTCTATCTACTCCCAAAGACCAAGCTTCCACGCCCCCTAGCTCCCGTACTGCTTTATTCAGGGTCCCATGGTTGCTTGTTTCTCCAAAAACATACATACCCACCTCTGGCTGCCAGTAATGAGTGTTGTCAGGAAGGAGAATCAACTTCTTATATGTACTACAAGGTGGTACCAGCTGCCCAAAGTCGATAGACGGGCCTCAGAGCAGAGGCTGCACACGGTGGCCTCTGGATATCTTTTGACCTAATACTCTTAAAAAAATTCTTATGCTATCATTATAAAATTAGGAGATTTCCAGATCTAGCAACAGTTGGCTAAAGCTGAGTGGCATCTGCCCCCTTTAGATGGAGCAAGTGTTCTCCAATTTGCTGTAAGCCTCCACCCCCCAAGGTCACTCATTTACCTTGCATGCCTGGCACTCGCAAGCATCTAGTTGTCAACTCCTGACCTAGATGAAGAAGGAACTCTGTCTCCCAAGGTGCAGCCTGTTAATGCTTCGGGAGCTAATTGTTCCACAGTGGATCCTGAGACTGTGTGTGTATATGCAGCAGAAGTAGTGGGCAGCTGCTCATTCTTCATCCTTCCATTAGGTCAGTGTTATGCCTGGCCATCTTATGTAGGAAGCTGAGATCCTCAAGGGGAATTCTCAGCTCTGTAGCAACACCCCAGTTGTGGCAGAATTCCTGGAAAATGGATCTGGAGAATGACACGTGCTGACTTGGGGAGTCATGGTTATGTGCGTACATCTGTGGGGAAGTAGTTGACTTGGAGCATAGTTACGTGATGTGAAATATTCACTGGGGTATCAAACAAGGAGTCGGAAGACATAAGTTTCAGTCTAGCTTTACCACTTGCTAACTGAGCACTTGACTTCTTGGAGTCTGTTTTCTCATTGGTAAAATGGGGATAATGTCAAGTGTGCCTCCCGACAGGGTAGATAAGAGGATCCGGTTACATGATCCAATGAAAATGTTATGAAGTGTAAAGCTGTGTTGAAAAGTCGGGTGATATGACAGAATGTCGTGCTGTGGATGAACACATAACACACAACCTCTGTGTTATTTGTAGATCAGGGATCAGCAAGCTGTGGCCCACAGGACATATCCTGCCCTCTTTCACATTTTGGAAAGGTTGAAAAACAATCAAAAGACAAACAGCGATTCATGGCGCGTAGAGTTTCTACGCAGTTCCAACTTCTGTGTCCATATAAAGTTTCATTGGAACACAGCCATGCCCATGGGTTCAGGTGTTGTCTGTGGTTGCTTTCTGGATGCAGTGGCAGAGTTGGGAAGTTGTGACATATACCAGATGGCCCTAAAAGCATAAAATATTTACCCTCTGACCCTTTACAGAAAAAGTCGGCCAACCTCTAGGGTAGAGCGTGGAGTGCCGGTGACTCAGCCCCTCCATCTCGTTCCCTCACTACTTTTACCGTCAGGTGCTGTTGCAAATAGGTAGCCCAAGAAATAGTTTCAGATGTAAAATCAAGAATTTCTCTCAATTTAACTCTCACGGAGCAACGCTTCCTTCCTCTGGCTTCAGCCAGGGGCACTTCATCCAGTGCTGTGATGAAAACCACAGCATTTTTCTTAAACCAATCCACCTCTTAGCAACAACCGCAAAAGGAGACGAGGCTGTTCCTGTCACAGTGGGCATTTCTCCAGCATGTCACCCATCCAGCGGGCCTGGTCAGCAGAGCTTCCCTCAGCCTCGGACTGACAGGACACACACAGGGCGGCCACGGCTCTGATAAGCTTGTGAGGGCAGTGTTAGGGCCGAATTGTGTCCCCCAGAAGATAGGTTGAAATCCTAACCCCTGACACCTCAGAATGTGACCTTATTTGGAAATAGGGTAGTGGCAGATGTGATTAAGTAAGACAAGGTCCTGCTAAAGTAGGGTGGGCTCTGGATCCAACACGACCGGCATCTTGTTGAGGGAAGAGGGAAATTTGAACACGGAATCAGAGACGCACAGGGAGGAGGCTGAGTAACAGTGAAGGCAGAGACCGGAGGGACACATCTATATGCCCAGGAATGCCAGGGTGGCTTCTGGCCACCACCAGAAGCTAGGAAGAAAGAAAGGATTCTCCCCAGAGTCTCAGAGGAAGCATGGCCCAGCTGACAGCGTGATCTCCAACTTCTAGTCTCCAAAAGTGTAAGACAATACCATTCTATTGTTCAAAGCCACCCAGTGTGTGGTAGTTTGTTACAGCAGCCCTAGGAAACTCACCCACCCTCGGTGCCACCTTCTAATGCCGTTCAAAGCACTTGGCGCTCTCCCCATTCTCCAGACGAGGTAGAGGTGCCGCAAGTTTCAATGACCTGCCGGAGGTTTTGGCTAGTGGCAGAGCAGGATACAAACCCAGGCCTTCTGATTCCACGCTTCTGGGAATGGCCTTCCTCTGGCTGGTCCATCGCACCCTAGTGGAGGGAAGGGCGGGTCATCTGAGTGATGGTGCCTCCTGCCTTGCATTTCTCATTCCAGGAGCTCTGCAGAGAGTATTCCTTTACTGTGGTCATCTGAGCTTGCTCACTTGGGCTCTCAAATGGGTAGGAGGAAAAATCAGTCACTAACTTTAAAAAAAAACAGTGGAGGTGGGGATATGTTTTGCATACATCTGTGTGCTTTTTACAGTTGTAAAATTGGAAGAGGAGTGAACTGTCATTTTCTGAGCCAGGTTACAGTGCATCTGAAGAATGCACTTAAGAGATCTTTGGGGAGATACCCCACATAAAACTCCAACGTGGAAGACGATTTAATAAGGGAAGTCTCCAGTGGCTTCCTGGAAAGCATAAGAACACTGACACTTCCTTCTTAGGTAGCCTCTGGTTGGCTAAGCTCATTTGTGTGGCAAACAAATGAAATCAGCCCTCAAAGCTCCTGAGATGCTGTACTTCTCTCCACAAGGGCAATTCCTTGAAAATTCCTTGAAAACTCCCAGCTCACACACTGGTGAAGAAACTCAGGTTGCAAAGGAAATCTTACCATTAAAAGTCCAGGGTTTTGTTGAAGATGGTCTTTGTCTCTATTATGACTGTTTCCAAATATACAGACAAGTGTAAAGAGTTGTATGGAGAAGTCCCACATTCCTACTGCCCAGAATTCCCACTTCACCTGTTTTTGCCCCACTTCACCTATTGCTTTGTCCTTGTTGTTGCTGAAGTGTTTGAAAGTATGTCCCTTATTCACGTCATCTTACGCCCTCCTACTGGAGTGTGCGTCTCTTAAAAAAAAAAAGTCATCGTTTTTATAACCACAATGTCATTATCGTGCCTAAGCACGTTAACAGGGACTCTTTGGTGCCACTGCTACCCAGTTCATGTTCAGAGTTCAGGTCTATAGTTTTTAAACTACATGGATGAAAATGTGGACTGAGGGGCAGGGAGCGATGCCAATGCGGGATGGGCAAGAGGCTGAGGTTGGGGTCCAGGAAAAGAGAATTTGAGCAAGTCCTCTCAGAACGTGAGGCGCTTTCAGAAAGTCAGCAAGGCTGAGGCCAAGCGGGGCGTTCCTGGCCACTGGGTGTTTCCCCCTCTGCCGTGGTGACCCAGGTTTCTCCATGGAATTCTGCCAGCACTGGAGGGCTCCCCTGAGGGCCGCTGCCTCTCGGACACCTGAGAGTTAGATGCCAGCTTCGGCTATGGAGGACTTATAGCGTTCAAGACCTGTGGCTGGCCGCGACCCCAGCGTTCAAGACCTGTGGCTGGCCCCTACCCCAGCGTTCAAGACCTGTGGCTGGCCGCAACCCCTGTACACTTTTGGTGGCTGCCCAGAAAGAGAATTGTTTCTTTCTCTGAATGGGGTTTTTTACATCAAGAGAACTTCCTTCTCCTACCTTCACCACCAACCCCCCACCAAAAAAAAGCGGGGTGGGGGGAAAGCTGTTTTGGAATTTGTTTTTAGTGGGCTCGCTCAAAAGGAGCTTTCTGTTTATTTTTTGAGTGGCTCTCTGGACCGTTGTGTCCATTTATCATGCCTTACTCCCAGCCCTCCCCCGTCCGTCCCTCCTTTACTGTGCAAACCTAAACTTCATCAAACTGTTCCTAACGACTACCACATGTCCACTGAGGGTGCAGGGGGCGGGAATGGGGAGCTGGGAAATGAAGGAATCCTCCAAGGAGCACAGTAGCATATTAAAATTCAATGGCTTAGTCATCAGAGTTTTCAGCCCAAGCACCGAAGAAAAATAAATGTTCTGTAACAGTCTTGTGGATCTCAGAGGAAGGGGGTGGCCGTGGGGAGGGAGGAAGGGGAGAGGTTGTGGTTTTTAGATAGAGGAGCTCATGCTATAGAGAACAATTAGGGCCTTTGCTCAGAACCAACAAGACACACTACTGTTTTCCTGCTCCACAGAGGAGCACGCAGTGTCAGTGAGAAGGGATTGTTCCGATCAAGTAGCTCAGCTCCCAGATGGGGAAACTGAGGCCTGAGCAGAGGATGTGACTTCTGCACAGTCCTAGGATGAATTAGCGGCAGAGGTGGGAGTGGGACTAGATCCCAGGTCTGGGAACCTCGTGGTCAGTGTGCCCCACCCCCATTCAAAAGGGGTATTTTCCTAACAAATGCTGGAGAGGGTGTGGAGAAAAGGGAACCCTCCTACACTGTTTGTAGGATTATAAATTGGTGCAGCCACTATGGAGAACAGTATGGAGGTTCCTCAGAAAACTAAAAATAGAGTTGCCGTATGATCCAACAATCCCACTCCTGGGCCTATATCCTGACAAAACCGTAATTCAAAAAGACACATGTACCCCAATGTTCACAGCAGCACTATTCACAATAGCCAGGTCATGGAAGCAACCTAAATGTCCATTGACAGAGGAATGGATAAAGAAGATGTGGTACATATGTACAGTATACACAATGGAATATTAGCCATAAAAAAGAATGAAATAATGCCATTTGCAGCAACATGGATGGACCTAGAGATTATCATACTAAGTGAAGTAAGTCAGAGAAAGACAAGTATCATATGATATCACTTATATGTGGAATCTTAAAAAAATGATACAAATGAACTCATTAACAAAACAGAAATAGAGTTAAAGACATAGAGAACAGACCTGTGGTTGCTGAGGGGAGGGTGGGGATGGAGGAGGGATGGATTGGGAGTTTGGGGTTAGTAGGTGCAAATTATTACGTATAGAATGGATGGACAACAAGGTCCTACTGTATAGCACAGGGAACTATATTCAGCATCCCGGGATAAACCACATGGAAAAGAATATGAAAAAGCATATATATATATGTATATATATATATGTATGTATGTATAACTGAGTCAGCAGCTTTGGGGGGTAAAACCGAAAAAAAAAAGAAATAGAGCAACCAGCCAACTCAGATAAATGTTGGTGGCAGAAAGTCAAACAAAAACAAACTGGTTTTCTGAACCAGTCGGAAAGATCCTGGAGTAGCCGGGCAAATTCCCATAGATTCGGGCCACTAAGCATAATTTCCAAGGGCGCCAATCTGCTCTTGCTTCCCCTGCATATTGTAGAAATGATCGTGCCTCTTCCTGTCCACAGTTCCAGGGAAGGAGCCATGTCCATGTGCCACCGTGTGCTCTTGTTGGGCTGCTGTCTAATTGTACGGGCAGCAGAAATTGAAGCTTTCATTTCACAGAGGGAGAAATCAGGACTGGGAGAGCTGGGCAGAGTGGTACCAAGGGAGAGTCGAGATTAGAATCCCAGCCTTGGGCTCCCCACGTTGGGCCCTGCCCACTGGGCTCCCCATCCACTGCTCGCCTCCAAGGAGCTGCTGTTCAAAGATCAGTTGGGCTTGGAGACCCACCTGATGGAGCTGGGACTACCTCCCTGTTTGTCCTGCTGGAGAAGCCAGGGGAGGCCTGGGTCACTTCCCTCAGAGAAGATGCTGGGACACTTTCTCTAGCAGACCGTTGATCTTACAGAGCAAAGCCAATCTACCACCAGTCTCCATAAAGACATCAGTGTGGAAAGGAGAGCTGCCTGGACCTGCACCACCCCCCTGCACCAGCCTTACTGGCAGGCGGTTTTGAGGTCTCCCTCCCAGGCCCCCAGATCACAGCTTCCCTCACAGATGTCCCCAGGAGGGCTGGGGTGGAGCAGGGTGGTGGCCCTGTTGTGCACGTCAGATGCGCCTCTAATTTCCGAGCGTGGGCTTGCCCTTTGGACTTGGAGAAGAGGGCTCCTGGGGTCAGATGTGCGCTCACGTGTCTTTGTTTCCCCTCTGGGCTTGGAGTTGAGCTCTGTCCACTGCGGGTGCTCATGACCTACTGAGGAACGAGTGGGAGCGCGTTAGTCCCGTGCACGTGTGTGCCGCACCTGCCTGCCTTTCCAGCCGCTCAGGGAACATGCCAACCCTACCTATGAGACCCTCAGGGAAGAGCCAAGCTCTTCTGACCCAGATAAACTTTGGTTACCTGGGTCTGTCCCAGCTGACAGTAAAAGTAACGCCTGAGGAGACTTTATGTTTGTACGCATTGGCGGGGGGGAGGGGAGTACTCTGGCCCCAGAGGTGTACTGATTAAAACTGAGAACCTGCAAAGGAACTTTCATTTAAACCTCACCCGCTCTCCACATTCACCCTGCCTCATCCTGCTGCTTGCTTTTGTGGCTGTAAAAGCCTCTTATTTTCCCCACCAAGCCTTTATTAATGAATTTCTAGCCCGAACCCCAGGGATGAGCCTGGCTCTCATGCACGCGCATGCACACGGGGACCGCCACGCATGAGTCCCATTGCACAGTGGCTCCCCTCTGTGTCCTCTCCATCATCACAGGCAGCGTTTCTCACGAGATGAACCCTTAACTTTTCACAGCTGCCACAGGCCCAAGTGCATAATGAAAACCAGAGCCCCCCCCCGCCTCGAGCATTTCTGATGCTCACCCCATCCCAGAGCTCTGTCCCGGAGCTCTTTAGCTCTAGGCCTGGCGCTGCAAACGAGCTCAGTTCAAAACAAACCTGGGGCCCATTATCTCCTTGGCCTGGTTTTGTCCCCCGTGGCTGCCTCGTCCGTCCTCTGCTAGGCCTCGGATGCGTTGCACTGGGCCCTTCTCCCCTGTTCAGGGCCCTGGAGAAGCAGAAAAGGTGGATTTCAGGCAACACAACATGGAGGGCGGAGCTGGGTACCAAGGCCCCTGGCGGCTGAGGGTTCACAGGTGAGAACCGCCAGCGAGAGGCAGCGGGGAGCAGCCTGGCATTGGTCTGGCAGGCCTTCGCAGAGGCCCTTGAGAAAACAGTATTGCTTTATTGTCACTATTAATAATGGCCTTTTATTTGAGCCTTGCTAGGACAATGCTGCAGACAAAGCTGAGAGGAAGAAACAGTCCCTGTCGTGGGGCCTTGTAATTTATCAAGGCTGGTGGAGGAAGGCAAGCCCACTGGGGGAGCTTGTGGAGAGATTCTATAGCTGCTGGAGGGGTAATCGGAAGATGCCCCCAGCCTCACTATGCATCCCCGGTCACTTTGTCACAAGAGTGTCTCCAGCTCCTCCTTTGTGTTTCTTTCACCAGATCTGAGCCCCTCCAAGGCTCTGAACAGAGAGAGGATAAGGTCGGGCCGACCCGGGTCTAAATCTTGCCTCTGACACAGCACTGTGACCTTGGGCAGGTTCCTTTATGTCTGAGTCTGATTCCCCACCTGCTGGGGAGCATCCAGATCGGAAATCATGGGAGTATAAGCCCCTCGCGTTGCTCAGGGAATAATAGCAAGAGTGTGACGAAAAAGGACTTGCTGGAAGTGCCTTGCACCCCTTAGAGGGAGGATCCAGGTGCAATGCTGGGTGCTAACTAACACCACCGTTTATTGAGAGCCGTGTGCCAAGCACCGAGCCTGTTGGCATTTCTGGACCTCGTTTACCTCTCTGTGAAAGGACTGTCGCGAGAATGATGGCCTTCACGCTGTTCACATGAGGCTGTGAGGCTGTGTTGTTTTCTTGTTGGGTGCCGGGCTCACCGTACCAGGGGTGTGGTGACACTTCAGGGCTGGACGGGCTCTGTGAAAACCAGCAGCCCACCCTGCCAAGTCGGAAGTCCTGCTGTCCTCCAGAGACGCTGGCAGCCGGTCGCTGCAGCTGTGTGGCAACAAGTCTGATTTAATTTGGGGGGTGGTACAGACAGCACTGTGCGGTGTTTGTTAAAAACCAGAAGAATGAAGCTTATTCACCAGTCTATGAAAATGGCTGTGCCTTGGGTTGGAGGAAGCCAGACGAGAATGGGTGATAGCATTTTAAAAGAGTGAAAATGCTGATAATTGTAAATGTATCCTAATGCCCATTATGCCCGAGGTCTTTGTGGACTAGCTCATTACAGCTAAGTAGGCAACAGCTTTCCCTGAGGCCTCTCTCTTCCTAGGTTTATAATTCTCTTCTGACTTCTCTGTTAATCTGGAAGATGGGAATCTAATCACTGTTGTCACTAATCCTCCTCCTCCTTAGTCCTTTTATCACCACCTTGGTTTCTCAGAAATAAAAATCAGGAAGGAGAAAAAAGTACATTTTCCGTACAATACAATTGGTATAAACCCAAAAATGTTGGAGGGGGGCGGGTTTTGTAAGTTAAATCCTCTTTCAAATATATGAGAAAAACAGGCCACTTGTTAGAATCCTGTGGTCAATAGTTTTGTCAAGCAAAAAAGCATATGTGTATTTATCTTTTAGGTAAATCTGGATTTTTCACATCCACAGTTACTGCAGTGTGTACTCAAGCGGACAGGTCATCCATTCCAGCAGTATTTCTTTTTTTTTTTCTTTGCGGTACGTGGGCCTCTCACTGTTGTGGCCTCTCCCGTTGCAGAGCACAGGCTCCGGACGCGCAGGCTCAGCGGCCATGGCTCACGGGCCCAGCCGCTCTGCGGCATGTGGGATCTTCCCGGACCGGGGCACGAACCCGCGTCCCCCGCATCGGCAGGCGGACTCTCAACCACTGCGCCACCAGGGAAGCCTCCCAGCAGTATTTCTGTTTTCATATCAACTTACATCTTTTCTCTAAAAAAATCTTTCGGGTTATTAAACCTAGGTGAGGGTAACTGAGACAGAAGGTATGAATGTGCCTTTTGAATTATCATTTAACTGTAAGGGTGCTGTGAACCCAGACAGGACAGAAAAGGGCATTTGGAGGAAGTGTGGCTGTGAAGCAGGGTGGTAGGAAGCCTGGAGTAGAAATTGTGAGCCTTGGTGTCCCGTCAGCTCTGCCCTTACCTTTGGTATGACCTTGGGCACAACTCTTGGTCTCCATGGGCATCAGCTTTTATATACGTAATATGAGGGATTCGAATATTTAAGAAAACCCATGAAATAAGTAACTATTATGGAATTCTTCCAAAGAGGCAATGCTGGGCCAAATGTCCCTTTAGAAAAAGTGTTACTCCCTGGTTATCAGTACAGGTTTCTCCCTGGTAGGATACAGGCATGTTTCTGGACAGAGGTCTGGGGAGAAACTTGATCTGGGAATTCTGCCTTCTCAAGGCCCCAGGACCTCAGTGCGCACTGATGTGTCCTCTCCGGAGACCCCTCATTGAATTACACTGCGATCCGCAGTGGGGACCTTGCGCATGTATTATTCAGGAGATAGCACACCATCCTTCGAGGGCAGGTACTTTATCGGTTGGGATCAGATGGGTTATTGAGTCCAGAAAATCCTCATTTTGTATTCGGCTTGCTTCTCCCTGTCCACTGGACCAGGTCCCCCTTCTCACCTCCCAGGGTCTCTGGGGAAGCTTCAGAGGCTTTCTACAATCAGGTGTATAAACATATAGTTATGTTCCCCCCACACATACACGCACTCTACACCCTTCTCACCAAGAGCAGACGCTTCTGTAGAGCTTTCCCTGTGCTGGGCGCAGTGCCGAGCATGGTATATATTCTAACTCACAACGACCCTAAGGGGCAGGCGCCGTTGTTCCTCCCATTTTACAGATGACCCTGAAGCACTGAGAGGTTAAGTGACTTGCCCAGAGCAACCCAAGATCATCCTCAGTCTTTTGCCGGGTCATTAACTCCACCTCTGTGAACCCTTGACAAGTGTGTTTAAAACAGGTGTGATCTTACCTCCCTCTGCCTCTCTCTCGTTGTCAGGATTAAATAGGGAAAAAAATAAAAAAGTGAGCCAAATGTGTAAGTTATGCCTTATTCAAATGGGCTGTGGAGAAGGCATGTGAGGGGTATACTGTAATGGCCTGTAACTTCTGGAAGGAGTGGCATGAAGCTTACAGGCCAATGTGACAATCCATAAGGTAGGCCATGGGTCTTCATCTTTAAACTTGAGATTTTTATGGGACAAAACAGGTTGGGGGTTCTGAGGGACAGTGGAGTTTCTGGTGTCATTAGAGCACTCTGCCTGCAGGCCCCAAAAGGGAGTCCAGGTGCTACCTCTGTTCCCTCCTTGTCTCCCAGGGACTCTGGGGCAGGGGGTTGGGGAAGAGCAAGGCACCATGGCCCATGGTTGGGATATGCTTTGGAGAGATTTGGTGGCATCAAGTGATTGAATACAACCCTCAGGTGGAGAAGGTCTCCTCCAGGACTGGAAGATGTGACTTGGACTGAGAGGACCTGAAGGCCCGGGGCTAAAAAGGAAAGAAAAAGAGTAACTGTCAGATAGCTTTGCTGGAGGCTGTTCTTGGGCTTTTCTTTCTTCTATTTTTATTTTTTTATAAATTTATTTATTTATTTTTGGCTGCGCTGGGTCTTTGTTGCTGCGCGCGGGCTTTCTCTAGTTGTGGCGAGTGGGGGCTACTCTTCGTTGCGGTGCGCGGGCTTCTCACTGCGGTGGCTTCTCTTGCTGCGGAGCACGGGCTCTAGGTGCGTGGGCTTCAGTAGTTGTGGCCTGCGGGCTTCAGTAGCTGTGGGTTGCCGGCTTTAGAGCGCAGGCTCAGTAGTTGTGGCGCATGGGCTTAGCTGCTCTGCGGCATGTGGGATCTTCCCGGACCAGGGCCCGAACCCGTGCCCCCTGCATTGGCAGGCGGATTCTTAACCACTGAGCCACCATGGAAGTCCTGGGCTTTTCCATAAATAGTGCTTTGCCATTTAATCTTATTGTACTGCTCAAAGTGGTAGCCAATCAACTCGTGTGACTATTTAAATTTGTATTTTAATTAATATTAAATAAAATTAATATTTCAGTTCTTCAGTCGTATGAGTCATATTTCAAGTGCCCGTAACCAAATGTGACTAGTGACCACTGTGTAGGGCAGCACAGATGTAGAACATTTTCATCATTATAGAAAGTTCTAGCAGTTACCTGATCCTTCTGGGTATATGATAGCAAGTTTGCTCTTTCTTAGGCTGAGTTCTGTGGCCCCTTCTAGACTAAAAACTCTTCTTCATATCTTATGGTCCCAGAGGTCTCCTGGAGACTTAGTTGCTCTGAGTTGCTTTTGACCAGTTCTAAATGTTTCAGTCATGTGTTTTCTTCTTTGACACCATAGAACCAGGTCTTCCTGAGCCACACATGGCTCTTGGGTTCTTTTTCTTTTAATTTCTCCCTCCCATGTTCAAGGCATATCTGTTTATTCTGGAACAGTTGTTCTCCATGTGTGCTCGGAACAGACTTATTCAAGTCCGAATGGACAAGTCAGAACTCAGAGGTCAGTGTCAAGACCCATCTTCATGAAAACCCAACTTACAGGACCAGGACTTGCTGCCCTTCATACTAACTCTTGGGGATCATTTCATGTGTGAGGAATAATGGAGTTTTATTGTATAATTAGAATTTTTAAACAAGTTTGTGTTTAAGCAGCTAATAAGCTCCAGAGAAGGTATTTGAGTCCTATGAGTGCCCTGTATCTGGGTGAACCACGGTGTGCTAGTGATTCAGAGCAACCCAAGAAACGCTGGGCTGCGGAAAGGGCAAATTCTGTCTCATTCTTGCAGCTGCATAGCTAGTACAGTCCACAAAATGGAGAACTCACCAGCTAGATTTTTCAGGAGGTAATTTTCCTTTGGGGTAGCCTGGGGCTCCCCCAGACCATCCCCTCTCTAGTGAGTGAGTGTGTGTGTGTGTGTGTGTGTGTGTGTGTGTGTGTTTTGTGGCCAGAGACTGGGAAAAGAGACTTCTTGAAACATTTTTCACTTGGGAAAGAAAAAAAAAGAAGCGTTGGCGATTTTGCCTTGAGTGTTTGGAACCTGACACCAGCCTCCTTTTCCTCCACTGAGCCTTCAAATGTCACACTGTGCAGGTTGCCGACACCGTTTCTCATTACCAACTTGATTCTCCCTGCACCCAGCCTCCTTTCCCCAAACAAACCCCTTACATCTCGAAGGTCAGAACCCCGGACAGCTTTTTATGCAGCCACCAGATGGTGTTTGCTTTAGCATAGATCCACGAATGATGTGTTATTATAGTAGAGGTGCCGAAAATTATATGACAAAACCTGGTTTGTTTCTCTGCTAGAAACCCAAGGCTGAAATACTGCAGTATTCCTTCAAGCCTGACTCAGAAGACGAAAGGGAGACTTTCCCAGAATTAGGGGGCATTCAGCAGGGACCAGAGGGAGAAAAATAACATTATGCTGGTCACTAGCGGCTGGGCTGGTGGTTTATTTTCTGTCTGTGTCATATTAAATTTGCATTTTCCATTTGACTTTTCCTTGTATGATTTATTTCTGCCTCTAGATGTCCCCCAGCCCATCCCCCCACCCAGGAGATTATAAACTGACAGTAGTGTGGGCATCACAGTTAGCTGAGACTCATCAGTTGGATTTCACGAAGGAACAGGAATGGGAATGAGTGTTGGGTTAGTGCTAGGGTGTTTGGTAAGGACCGAATGCCCACCCAGTGCATTATACCTTTTTTTTTTTTTTTTTTTTTTTTTTTGCGGTACGCGGGCCTCTCGCTGTTGTGGCCTCTCCCGTTGCGGAGCACAGGCTCCGGGCGCGCAGGCTCAGCGGCCATGGCTCACGGGCCCAGCCGCTCCGCGGCATGTGGGATCTTCCCGGACCTGGGCACGAACCTGTGTCCCCTGCATTGGAAGGCGGACTCTCAACCACTGCGCCAACAGGGGAGCCCACCATTTTTTAAAAATTAATTAATTAATTAATTGGGTTGCACCAGGTCTTAGTTGCGGCAGGCGGGCTCCTTAGTTGCGGCTCGCCTGCTCCTTAGCTGTGGCACGTGTGCTCCTTGGTTGCGACTGGTGGGCTACTTAGCTGTGGCTCACCGGCTTCTTAGTTGTGGCATGCACACTCTTAGTTGCAGCATGCGTGTGGGGTCTACTTCCCTGACCAGGGATGGAACCCGGGCCCCCTGCATTGGGAGTGTGGAGTCTTAACTACTGCACCACCAGGGAAGTCCCGCATTATACCATTTTTGATGGAATGGCAATATGCTGAGGATTGGATTGATCCTAAAGGAAGTGATCAGGAATTCAGTTTCATTTAAGGAGGCATTGGAATGTCCTTGAGGCCAGCATGGGATCACACTATTTTTAACCCCCTTTAATTATGTCTCCTGGGACAAGACTGGTGGAAGAGGGAAAGAATTTATCTCATTTCTCCCTCCCTCTCCTCATTTTTAGAAAATTATCTTGAAACCACACAGCAGCTTAGAAGGATCTTGAATCCTGACCACCTAGTCACTCTGGTCTGAGGAGACCATGCCCCAGGCTCTCTGGAACCCTCCACCATGTTCCTTCTCAGTTTAGAGTAGGGAAAGGTGAGAAAGTGACGTGTCCAGTTAATGGTAGAGCCAGAATGGGCTCCATCAGGGCCATCTCCCCTGGCCCTCAGGTCAGAAGTCAAGTTTGGGTATAAAAGTCATGTAATGAAAATGGTTTGGGAGCTTTGAGTATTCAGTCCAATTCAGCTTGAGCAAATCTCTGAGCTTCAGGTTTGTTATCTGTAAATTGGGTAAATATTGCTTGTTCTGCTCACCTGAAAATTGAATGTTATGGTATATATGGAAGTACTTTGTACAAGATATGATTTTTTACCTGTGTTGTCTAGTGTGGTAGCCACTAGCCACATGTGGCTATTAAAATTTATTTAAAATCAAAGTAAAAATGTGGTTCCTGATACTCACTGGCCTTATTTGGTAGCCTAGTGGCTACCACATTCACTAGCACCATCGTATAAGAATATAAGGAAGTGGGTGGTAGTAGAAGCATCCCTTCATTCTGGGGTCAGAGTCCCCGCTCCCCCCAACAGGTCCCTCCCCCAGGGGGCTCGCAGCCCAGCTGGGGAAGAGGAGACTTTCCTGAGAGAAGCACAATGATGGTCAGTCCCAGATGGTGGTTCCGAGTTCAGGCTCCAGGGTTCAGCAAGGGAGGTAAGCCACCTGACACAGCCTGGTCCCGCACCGGAGCCCCACGATGCCACACCTGGGAGGATGATGACTGGGGCCACAGTGAGAGGCCAGGCACACAGGCCCTGTCCTGAATCTTCACGTTTCCCCACTTCTTTTTGGTCTGTTCCCTGAAGTGGCCACATCTGTGCCCTTGCTGGGCTGACTCCCCTTAGGAGTAGCATCTTTAGGGCTGTGTGGGCAGCTCACAGTGACCACTGCTTAACTGGTCCTCCTCAGTCACAAGGGGAAGGTGCCATCTGGAGAGAAGGAACCCAGCCCCACTGGACTGCAGGGGGGCCACTGGCCCCTTCCCGGAGAATATGGAATGGGGACCTAGAGAGAGTGACTGAATTCCTAAGAGCCAATCCCCAGTGTGCTCTTGTTTACAAAGAAGCTCTGGAAGAGTGGAGAGCAGAAAGGGGGAGGGGGGACAAAGGGTGTGTGTGCGTTATCCTCCCAATGCTCGGTCCCAGTACTGTCCCGAGGCTCAGCTCTCCTGCCTCTGGGCTCCACCTGCTTTTTTTTTTTTATTTCCTCCTTATACTCCAATATGTCTTTTATAAATTGTGACCGCAAGAGTCCTCCCTAATCTAGTGCCAGGGCCAGTGAAACTACCAGCTGGGCCAGAGGAGGTTGGGTGGTCTCCAGGGAGCCATAAGGTGACTGGACCTGGACATCTGGCCATCTCTTGCCTTGCCCCAGGTGGCCGTCACCTGGCCCTGGCACAGCTCAGGGCCCGACTCCATCCCTCCTTCCACAGGAGGAAGAGCCACTTCCATAGCTGCCGTGAGTGGAAATTCCTCCTATCAGTGCTGACCCTGAGCACTGCACCCCCCAACCCCAGCTAATCCCCATGTCCATCCTGGGGAAGACCCAACTCCTTTAGCTCCACAGCATTCTTCCCAGATGACAGCAGGGCTTGCCCGCTGCTAAATCAGAACGCCCTGGCCCCTTCCAAGCTGGGAGCATCACTGCCACCATCTCCCCTCTCAGCACCTGCACCCAGGTCACTTGTGTACCTGGAGGCCTCACCTGGGCCACGAGACACAGATGCCTGGGATTCTTCACTTCCTTCCTTCAGAAAGACTGGGGACACCGCTCATGACACAACCCTCCCCTTGCACCACCCCCTCCCACAGCTGCCACCACTCACTCCGCGAGAGCCACAGAGGAAGCCAAATGCCCTGGTTATCTCAGGTTCTTCCTGTCTGGAAACAGGGCCCTCCTCCCTCCTCCACCACTGGAAGGGAGTTCAATGCCTTCTTCTATGCCCGAAGGATGGGCTCCTTCTCTGGCTCAGGGCACTTGAGACAAAACTGCCTTGTCTGGCCGTCACCCGCTTGGGCTTAAAACTACCACGCCCCCTCCTTAGCTCTCCCGTGCTGAAGTCTGCCGTCCTCCCCAGGGCGAGGTATAAGGGCGGTGACCGCACCGACTCGTATTTTCCCATATGTTACAGTAGCAGAGTGATAGCAGCACCAGCAGCATGACAAGTCACGATTTAAGTAACTTAAGAAATCATCTGAGCGCTTATGAAATGCCAGGTACTGAGCTGACTGCTGGGCAGACACGGTTTCATTAAACCCTCGCAAGCACCTTGGGAGGAAGGGACTATTATGTTTTCCGTGTTACTGATGAGGAAGCTGAGGCTCAGAAAAGCGAGGTAACCGCCCACGGCCTATGGCTGGTGACTGACAGAGCCTGGAATCAAACCCCCAGTAAGAGGGGAAGGAGGCGGACAGTGTCCTCCACAAAGCCAGTCACCCCAACATCCCCTTGGTGCTTGGGGGAGGGGGTGTGTTTTGGAGGGTTGCTGTATTTCTCAGCATATCTACCTCCTTTGACAAAGAGCCCCGCCTCACCCTGCAGCCCTCACACTGGCAGAGCAGAAATAGTGTCAGGTTGTCTGAACAGTACCTCGCCCTTCACAGGGCCTGATTCACTGGGAGTGATGCGCTCCCACGCCCCCGGCAGCCTCACCCCGTCTATTTTGGTGTGGTTGTCATAGAAGAAGGGGAGAGCCACCCTCCTTGCCTCTGAGAGGCCCCTCCTACCTTCCCACAGCCAGGCTGGCCTCTGCTCCTACGCCGGGGGGAATGTTCACCTCTTAGCTTCCAGCTTCTCTTTACCAGTGCACAGGCATCTGCCCTCCTTCCCTTCCTCCGCGGTGTAACGTCAGAGATTCAGGAGGGGTGAATATAGAGATTGAGGATATGTACTTTGATGTCAGAGCAATATGAGCCCTGTTCTGCCCCTGTCAGCTGTGTGACCTTATGAGTTACTTAATCTCTCTGAACCTCAGTTTTCTCATCTGTAAAATGGGGGTGATGATTTCTACCTCTCCGCATCATTCTGAATGAGCTCATATTGAATGAGCAGGGGGTGATTTGCACAGTGCCTGACACATGGTAGGATCGCAATAACAGTAGCTGCAGTTTTATTAAGGGAGGCACCTGATCTGCGTGCTGCAGAAAGAAGCTGGGGGTTGGTGCCATTCCTCTTGAGGGGGAATCTCAGTCAAGGCTACTGGGGTTTGGGAGGAGCTGGTGTGGAGACTGGAAGGATGAAGTGTCTTTGTGCCGCGACTGTTCACTTTCCACATCCATTCCTCCTCTCCCAGAACTGAGTCTCTTCTTCATGTAGCAGGGAGCTGCCCCTAGGGGTCATTTGAAGAATTGTTTCAGTTGCCCAAAACCTTGTCATTTGGTGTCTATAAAGCCCCCTTTTTCCCTCCTTGTGCCAGGAGGGAAGGGATTCTGGACTCACATTTATCATTACTTTATTCAGCAAGTATTTACTGTATGTGCGCCACGTGCCAGGCATTTTTGTGGGTGCTGGGACTGAATCCCCCGCCCCTATGGAACTCACATCCGGTAGTGCCGAAAGCCTGGAAAGGCCCTCTCAGGAGATCTGCAGAGACTTCTCTTGCACTGGAACCTTCATTGTCTCCCTGTTGCCTGTGGGTGAGATACAGGCTCCTTGCCGCCTGGGTACCCTCCGCCTCCACTTCCCTTGTACGCATTTCCTGCTTGCCTCTCGCTTGAGCGTTCTGCTCCCCTGAGACCCCCCTTCTTTCTGTTCCAGGGCAGCTGACACTTTTCTGCCTTTACTCGTCTGTCTGCCTGAGCTCCCCAGCTCCTCTTCCAGGGCCAGCTCGAGTGGTCACTAAGTCCCCCGTGAAGCCGTCCCAGCCACTGAGCGCCATCGAGGTTATTCTGCTGGGGCCACCCATATGCTTTGACACTGACAAAGTCTTACCGGCCACACCGCTGGCTTTGTGAGAACAGACCTGTGTGTTGGGCCTCTTCAGCTCTGCTGATGGTGTGCAGAGATGGTGCTGAAGAACTATTTTCCTGACCGGGACAAAGCTCTGAGTTAGGTGTTCAGGTGGGGTCAGGCTCAAACGGCCTTGCCTTTCTCAGAAGGTCTTGGAGTGACCTACCCAGGTGGCCTGCCCTCTCGCCAATGTTCTGAGCCTCAGCGGTAAGGCCCTGTCGTATTAGAGGACATTCCCAAAGTGCTTCTAAGTCCCTGAGATGCCTCAGGGGTTATTCTGGTCAAAGACAGTTTAAGCTGGTTGCTTTTATAGAATCTGATTTAAATTTCCACCCAACTCTGGCTAGTTCGGTGTAAAACTAGTATTTCACCACTTCTTTGCAACGTTTTCAGTTGCTCACTGATACCTATGTGATACTACAACTGCTGTAGCTCAGGGGCCAGACTCAGACTCGTCCCTAAAGGCACAGTCGGCACAGGCGCCAGGCACGGACGGCTGAGCTACCATCACTGAGTCGGCACTGGTCTGTGGGTCCCAACTCCAGCCCACGGCCAACATCTGCTTACGTGCAAGTCATGGCCACCTTTGCAGTGAATTCGTGTTGCAAGCATCTTGTATCTCTTTGATGCATCAGAGCTTTTAGGGTTTTAAGTAAACATCATATCACGACTCCATCAGTGACTTTTGCAGTTAAAATACCCCCCAAACTCAACACATCTGTCTTTTTAGAAGTTGTGCATTTGTGTTCATTTATGAAAACCACACTTGTGAATTAATTCACTTGTTTTACATTCTTACGTGAGCTGAGGGGAGGGTGTTGTGATCACATCAGGGGCCTGAGTGGTCCTTCAGGTTCTTCTCTGAAGGTAGAGCCACCTCTGAAGTGGACTGGGCTGCAATTCCGCTTCACATCCTGCTTTTTAATCATTCCTGCTTTGGGTCACCGTGTCCTGGAGTGGAAAGTGGAATGAAAATGGAGTTGTAATTGAAGGTAGTGAGGAAGTCTCTTTTTTAGAGGAAACTTGCAGTTAACCCTTTGAAAGAATGAACCATTACTCCTTGGCATTCCCTTTGTATAAATGTGGGTTTTTCCACAGCGGGTTCCTAGCTGTGCAGGACCCCAGCCCCAGGTGTGGCTCTTAATCCCCCGAGCTTGGGTATGCAATCAGCACATACGTGCCTTTCGCCCAGCGTGAAGCACTGAGATGCTCCAATTTAAGTTTCTTTCTCCCCTACACCTGTGAACCTACTGCTTCATGTACAAAATGGTACCAAAAATAGCCTTTCTCACAGAGTCGTTAGGAGGTTAAATGAAATGACGCATGTGAAGTGCTTAGCAGGGCATCTGGTTTGCAGTAATGCACAGTCGCTGCCAGCCTTTGCTGACATTGGTGGTGAGAGTCGCTGCTTTGCTAAGATTTCTGCTGCTCTGTGGCCCCGGGTGGGCCTTAGCTCCTCAGTGGATGGATCTTTAGCGCTTCTCTTCAGAGCTGTTGAGGGCAGCAGAGGCAGTGGTGGTGGGAGAAGCCCACTCGGAAGCTTGTGATGTCAGCGGCCACAGCACCAACTGGTCAACGGGCCAAGGCAGATTTACACAGGAGACACTGGCCCAACTTTTTAAGAAACCGAACTTCTGGCAAAAAAGTGATCTGTTGAGCCTTCCGAGTGTGAATACAAAGAAATATCATTTGTGTAATATCAATAGGAGCTTTATAAAAAAAAAACAAAACACACAACCTAAAGAAATAAGTGGGGTTTTCTGTTGTAAGACGGTACAAAGCAAGGTGGGATGGCTCACTATGCAAATACTGAGAAGAAGGTGGAGGGAAACCAGATTCTTCTTCCAAAAAACAAACCAAAGGCCCCTTTGTCGCAGATTGGACAAGAGGTTGCCTAACCTTGGCCACTCTTGTTGAACTTGTTTAAGAAGCCCACCTGGTGCCCTGACTGGTTTCTTCCTTTTTTTTGTTTGGCTGAAGAGTCTTCATTTGAACAGAATCCTCTCCTTTTAGGAAGGGAGATAAGGATGGAGAACCAGGTGGTGGCTCCTGCGCTTGGGCCCTCGAAGTCCCGACTGGTCCAGCACACCCTGCCCACACCCCTCAAGTCCTCCCCGGGGCTTGTGCCAGTCCTGCTTGGGGGCACTGGGCTGTAAGGCTTCCATGCTTCTGGCTTCCAGTGTGTCGGTGAGGAGTCTGCCACACCAAGGCTAATCCCGTGGGTGTGGGTATGACCGAGGCAGCAGCCTTAGGTAGGAGGTAGTGAGGGCATCTGACTCAGCGTGCTGGGGCTGGGGGAGCCAGAAGCCTGGGCTCCCAGCCGGCCCCTCAGCCCCTCCTCTGCCATTTGTATGCGGTGGGGGGTGGCTGGCTGCTGGTGGACACACATTGCCGGGAACCGACAGCAAAGGCCAATCCATAAATGACTGACATTTGTGGTCCCAGGATGAGGAAGACCTCTCTCCTCTCCTGGGGTTTGTGTGTTTCTGTGTCTGCAGCATCAAGGGCTAGGGTTCTCCCCCAGACACTTGCTGGGGACAGTCTTGGGAGGAGCTGGTGGGTCCTGGGCTTTTCAGCCATACCTGGCCGCTGGATCTTTTAGCCACCTTTCTACAAATAAGGCCAAGCACAATTGAATTTTCAGAAAGAACTCTGCTCGGAGGAGCCTCTCTGTCCCTTAAGAAGAAGTGTTTTGTGCGGAGCCTGATTTCTGGGAAAGGTGTAATATAGGGTAGAGAAAATCAGCCCTGAGCCCAGGCGGCGTGCGTTTGCATCCTGCTTGGTCTCTGGTTAGTGGGGGAAGATGATCCAAGTTCTGTCACCTCTTTGTGCCTCAGTTTTCTCACCTGTAAGTTGAGGGTGGTGACGTAGTAGCAAACAAGTAAAGAGCCCTCTGTGTGTGTTCTGTGTACCTCATACCGTTAATTCCTGCCTCCCTCACAGCCCACCCTATGAGGTGGGTCCTGTTAGTACCTACCTGTCACCATACTGGAGGCACACAATTCATCAGTAATTAAGCAGGTTAACAATTTATAATAGTGCTTCGGTCACAATGTGCTCTCAATAAATGTCACTTATTTTTATTTTCTGTTGCATGCTTCCATTCTGCCCTTCTACCTCACAGCCAGGGTTAGACTTGGTTTATTCCTCGACTTGAGAAACCTCAGTGGGGATTTGGGTGATAAGAGCTTTTCGAGATCCAGGCTTCAGAGAGCAGCTCTCTCCGATGGAATCTTCAGGCTCTGAAGCAGAGATGCCCAAGGCAGCCCGAAGTACCTTGGATGGCCAGTGTCGGGCCTGGGTGTTGCCCCCCTGCAGGTGGAATTATCTCTCTGGGGAAGGGTCAGCAGCAATGCATTCACCCTCCCTCAGGTAGGACTGGCCGTCAGGAAGCCTCCCCGTGCCTCTCTTTTCCCCTTCCCCTGTACCCCGTGAGGCTCTGGGGGATGGGGGGAAGGCTTTCCCTGACCCCCAGATGGAATTCGTTCTTCTGCTATGAGAGCTCACAGCACCCTCTGCTCCCGCCCTCATGGCGCTCATTTGTTCCTTCACTCACTCATTCATTCAGTTATTCACTTATTCAACAAATATTTACCCCTCTAGGTCATGGCAAAGCACAGAGCTGATCTCCCCGTGGTATGAAACTAGCACAGTATTGTAAAGCAATTATACTCCAATGAAGATCTATTGAAAAAACAAAACAAAACAAAACAAATATTTACCAAGTGCCTGTGGCGTACCAGACACTGTTTTGGGTGCTCCGGACATGTCAGGAAATAAAACACATACAGATGTCTTTCCTTTGCATCCTAGTGGGGCTGGGGGGAGAGGGGAAGAAGGTCCACAGTAAACACAGGAAGTATACACCAGAAGATGGAAAGGGGGAGTGAACAAGGTAAGGTGGATTGGAGGCACAGGGGCGTGGGGAGTGAAGCTGGAGTTTGAAATAGGATAATCAGGGTGGGTCTTATGGCTGTTAAACGCAGGCTGGAGGGAGGGGAGAGATTTTGCCCTGTGGAAAAATGGGAGAAGAATATTCCAGGCAGAGGGGACAGCCTGCATGGCAGCCCTCAGGTCTGACGAGTTCCAGTGAGGACACACGGCAGTAAGATCTGAGGAGTTTTGGGGCAGCCTTGTAGGGACTGAGAGGACATCTTCAGGTCTCGCCTTGGACTCTGAGAGAGATTGGGGGACGTGATCTGAGGTATTTATTGGAAGGATAATTCTGAGTGCTGTGTTGAGTCTAGACGTGGGATGACTTCGGTGGCATTTCTTGATCCGTATCTCTTTCCTCTTAGATCGTAGACCCCCCTGTGGGCACGGGCTGTGGTCTCGTTCTGCTGCTCTAACGCCAGCAGCCCGTCATTTGTTTTCCATGAACGACTCACGGAAACCTGTGCTGGGGCTTGTGGTCCCAGGTGTGACAGGAACAGAGGGAGGCGTGGGCAGCTTTCACCCTTAAGGGTGAGGCTCTGGGTTCCACCTGTGGCAGACAAGCTGGGGCCCAGGGCTCCAGGTAGAGGAAGCAGCCCACCGCAAAGTTCCCGTTTGTCTTCGTGATGAGACCGTGTGTCGGAAGGGAGCCCCGGGTGTGTAGAGGTGCACAAGAAGCCACAGGGAGGGGGCGGCCTGTGGCCAGAAGACGGCCTCCGTGTGAGTAACCTGGATGTCAGCCCCTGCGCATCCTGCCCTCCCCCAGGCCCCTTTGGATCAGAGGAGGAAACAGACAGAAACCAGGACAGCTGGAGACAAATTGCTCTCAGACACCGCTGGTTCCTCAGGTGTCTCGGCACCTCACGGGCCTCGGGTCTGCCCTGCACGCATTTCCAGTGGTTGGCTTGCAGTCTGCTTCCACAGAAAGACCCCCAGGTGGGTTCCCACTGAGGAGGTGATTTCCTAATGGCAAGACCCAAAGAATCAGCAGGCCTCTGGCTTGGAGGCAGGCTTCGTGGGGAGGTGGTGTGGTGAGCTGGGCACAAGCATCAGTACCGAGAGGGAACTGCACAAGTGTGGGTTGGTTCTGACCTTGGGAGGTTTCAGGTGTATCAAGTGTAAAATAAAGAGATGACACACAGCCAGGCACGGGGCTGTCTGCGATCAGCGTAACAACAGCAAAAGCTACCACTTGTTGAGGACTGTGTCCCGGATCCTAAGTTAAGTTCTTCCTGTGGCTTTGCTTACTTAATGTTTAAAACAACCTTATAAGGTGGGTTCTAGTATCCCAGTGTTATGGACAGGGAAATTGAGGCCTGAAGAGGTTAAACAAGGCGCCCAAGGCCACCCAGCCAGGAGAGAAGGGGTGAGAGGGTGAGTGGGAGGGAATATTGAGAGTAACCCAAGCAGACTGACTCCACAGCCAGCTCTTGGCCGCTGAGGTGAGGACTCGATGAAATTAAATGAGGTGATCTGCATGAAAGGCTTAATAATACAGGCGCAAAGCGAGCCTCACTCAGTCCTAACGAAGGCCCTGGCTGCCCCTGTTCCCTGCATGCTTTATTACCCTGCATTTTGTGCTGGGGGCCCAGCTGTGGATGATTCTAGTCACATACTAAAAATGTGCAGGGTTTTCAGTCTCTGTTGCCGGTGAAACTGGTGGCTATCTGCTTTTCCCACAGCCAGCCAGCCGAGGCCTGCTGGCGTTGTCACTTTGAGCTTTGAGAGATCACGGGAGTCCTGATAGAGTGTCTTATCTCCTAAGTGTTTTAGAGCTGTTTATTCATTTAACGACTGGAAGTGATTTTTAAAAAGAGAGAAAGCACCTCTTTTGGCCAACAGTGACATCTCCAGAGGTCAGCATCTGGGTCCCCAGGGCAGGCCTGCTGTGGCCTGCTGGTACCTGGGATGGCTGCCCAGAGGGTAGCCGATCTGGTTTCTCTTTGTATCTCCAGGACTAGTGGGAGAAGCGTGGGACAGGCGTGGAAAGAAACAGAGGTAGTTTGTGAATTATGGCCCCATATAGCAGCGTTAGACTCAGGATCCAAAGCTTCAAATCCCCTCCGTTTCTCCAGACACGTCCACTCCACTCCACTCCTAGGGTACAGAAGGGTCTTGGCCGCAGGCAGGTGGAGTTTTCCGGACAGTTCATATAAGCCAGTGGAATGCCCTCTGCTGAGTCACTGTACCTGGGGATGGGGCGGGTCCTTGAAGAAAGAGCCTTGCTTTGGACATCTCAGGGCTCCATTCCCATCCAACCTGATGCTTGACCTTAGGGCTGTCCCTGGGCTTCAAGTTTTCCCCTTTTAAACACTGAATCTGTGCTAAGCACATTCCATGCAAGATCTTGTCTTCATAGATGCCTCCTAAGAGAATCAATGTTCTCATTTTTACAAATAACAACAACCTGTAAAATAGGTTTAAGGCTAGGACCTATCTCCTGGGATTATTTTTGAGGATCAAATGAGATACTGAATGGGAAGTATTCAGCAAGTGTTCTAGAATGGACTAAGTGCTCATCGAAGTTAGTGATTTCTGCTTTTGGAGGCAGAGCGAGAGGGCGGTGGTTATGGATGAGGCAAGTGGGGATTGGAAGTGGGGTTTGGAAGGATCCTGCAGAGGCAGGATCTGACAGGGGCTGTCTCTCACACCTCTCTTCCCCCTTCAGTGGGGTGATAACAGCCTCCCCGCCTATAGCTGCAGAGTGTCCTTGAAAAGCCGAGGTTATCTTGGGTGTGATAGAAAAGGTGGAAAGTTCCACCAGCTGGCACATCTCCTCCTTAGGCCTCTGCTTCCTCATCAGGCTCCCTGACATAGGTCACCTGTGAACTGGGTGGGGGCAGGGGGAGATGAGGAGAGGCGAAAGGGGAGGGCTGAGGAGAGGTGGGAAGAGGCCTTGGTTCACCTGGGCCCACGCGCGAGGTAAAGTTCTCGGTAAGCACCTGGAGTCCTCCACGTAGGGGCTGTGAAGTGGGAAGGTTGTTTGACCTCTAAGCTCCAGTTCTCTCCTCTGGAAAATGGAGACACAGTGGTGCCCTTCCTGTGGAGACTTCGAGGAGATGATGCAATGTGAACGGCTCAGCTCGGTGCAGAAGTGCTCAGAAGCCTGCGGTGATTAGCTAGCTCCGTCACACGCCTGAGGACGGAAGACCCCAGCTGGTCATTTTTTCCCACGAGTCCACACCCCTCCTCCCCCAGGACACCAGTCCCTCTCCTTCCTCAGAGTTAATACAGGTACACCTGCAACAGAGCCCTCTTACAGCATCCCTACCCCTTCTGCCACCTCTACCCCCGGAAAGGAACCTCACAGTCCAGCAGTAGCTCCCACTCACTGAGCACCGTGTGCAGAGGTGTTTGCACCATGCAGGTGTCTGTCTCACCACCATCACCACCGTGTGTCAGATACTGTGTACCAAGAACCTGATAGTCATTGTCTCGTTTAAAGACCAGACCACACAATTCCAAGAGTCATAAGCCCGGGAGTTCCTACCGATGGGAAATGGTGTCCTCTTGGCCCCCTTGGTTCAGTAATCACGCCTTAGACCAGGAGGGTGTGGCAAGGTCTGACTCATGAGTGACTCGGAGGCACGTCACAGATGTGCAGTCCTAACAAGGCAGCATCACAAGCCCGAATGGATCCTGGTTTCATTTGGAAAAGGCAAAGCCTACTCTTTCCGTGCAGAGTCGTGGTGCAGTCTTGGAAGCTGGGTAGGGAGGGGGGTGGCAGGGGGCCCCAGGAGCACGGTTAAGGTGAATAGCGACTCTGCAGAGAGATTTCAGATGCCAGCCCGGGGAAGTACACTCCGATTTTTAATTCTCTCACTTATTCAAGAGAATGAGGGGCCAGGAGGTAAGATCAGCCTGTGGAACCTTCACCAGACCCCTCAGAAGGGTTTAGCTCCCGCAGCAGCCTTCTGGGGGCCGTGGCCTGTTTTGTATTGAAATTCAGCCCTGGATCCTAACAGCTTGCCATCTTTCAGTGGTTCTTTTCCCGTCTCAATCCTAGACTCCCAGAGACATGCCTCTGTGGTTCATGGTGTCCTTCCAGTACCTTCCACCCTCCTGTTTCTTCACCCCTTCCATGGTTCTTGGGCAGCAGGGATGTCATCTGGCTGGAAACCCAGAGGATGAGGTAGGCACCCTCAGACTATCCCTGGGTGAACACTGCCTCCTCTCTCCACCCTCCTACCTTATCCCAGAAATGCTTAATTACATTCTCTGTTCCACCTCTGTTAGGCTTTAGAAGCAGAAGTATTAACTCGCTCAGTCCTCATAACACCCCATGAAGGAGGTTACTAACAGTTGTCCCCACTGTACAGATGAGGAAACTGAGACATAGAGGGGTTAAGTAATTTGCCCAAAGTCACACAGTAACTGGTAGAGCTGAGACTGGAGCTCTAACCAGCTGGCTCTCAAATCCTTTTAACCACCATGCCATAATGCACCTCTTCTAGAAAAAAGGCAACTCTGACTGAAAAGCCTCCAAGTCCCTCTCTCTCTTGCCCCCAAAACCTTGAGAACTTGGCCTCCCTGAAGATTTCAGCCCAGGCAGTCAAGGGCAGGCTCCTCCAACGGGACTGGGCATGGGAGATGCGTGACTAGAACGTCTATGGGTGCATTCTTGGTTCATTATGAGAAAATCTCCCCTGTCTCTGATTATCCGGTGCTGATGGGGGGACCCTCTTTGGGGGGCGGTTGGCAATGAAGGAAGCAAAGCTCTCTTCTCGTGACCCCTCTCAGTGGTGAGGTCATCCCTTATTCTTCGGCCAGGTTGGATCATCAGAGAGTCCCTAGAATCGTGGCTTCCAGCTTTGAGCCGTTGCTGTCAGCAGCTTGGCTTTACTGCCAGCTAATGGAGTCAATTCATCAAATGGAAAAGTTTTGGAAACTGTGGGAAGGAGGACATTCTTTAAGAGCTCTCTTGGCTTTAAGATTGGGGGATAGGGGTCACACACACAACCTTTTTCATTTGTTCTCAGAAGCCCCACCACCAAAAAAAAAGGTCTGTAATGAGTAGAAGTTGAGGTTATGTTGATTTTCATACGAATTGTCAAATCTTCTGTGTCCATTAACCATCTTTTGTGGTGAGGAAATTGTGTAACTGGAATAAGAAACTCCTCCTGACTATTAAGTGATAGCTCAGTCCCCCAGCTCTTTATCGAGTACTGGGGGTGTGGGGTGTCCATAGAGGGAGACAGCTTGCTTCTCTGAGAAAATGGTCAATTCAGAGTAGAATGTCTTCCTGCCCTTTGCATGGCTGTGGGTCTCTGGTGCATCCTTGCCAGGGGAGGGGAGCCAGGACCGGAGGAGAGTGACAGCTGCAGTTAGCCTCCCAAAGGTCAGTTCTCCCCCTAGACTCTTGTCAAAGAGACTTACCTTGTACTACTGCAAAGTCAGTTACAGCCTGTCTTCCAGTCTGTTTGGGTAGTTCTTTGCTGGCAGAAAGCCCAGGATTGGGGTGGGTGGGATAGGAAAGAGGTAGAGGCCTGAGAGTGAATTCTAGGCTTGGCTTAGCCCCAGGGTAAACTGCTTTACATGCTTCTGAAAAACTCTGTACGTGGGAAGGCAAACCCAGGAGCTGGCTAAAGCGCCAGGCAATGAATCCCCCCACTCCTTATCAGATGGATTCGTTTCACCTGAGCACCTCCCGGGTACAGGGCACTACCCTAAGCACCAGGGACATAGTGATGAACAGGCCAAACGTAAACCTGCCCTTCACGGAGTTTCGAATCCAGCAGGGAAAATCAAGGCCTATGTTCACAATAGGACGTGACTAATGAGATCAGGCACAATGGCAGAGGGCAGCCCAGCTCAGGCACATCACTTAGCTTCCACGTCTCAGTTTCATCATTTATAAAGTAGGGGGTCAGATCTCCCCTCACGGGCTGTTGCAAGGCTTACTGGGATTGTAGATGTTAAGTAGTTGGTGTGTGGTAGGTACTGGATTAATATTTATACAAATGCACGGATGAATATGAATATGGTTATAGCAAATCTCCATTCAACAAATACTTATAAGCACCTACTATATCCCAGGCATTGTTCTAGACATTAAGAATATGAATGAAACAAACAAAAGCCCTGCCTCTTGGAGATTATACCATATTTGGGGAAGACAGATAATATAATAATTAAGTAGAAAGCATAGTATATTTGGTGAGTGTTATCATGGAGACAAATAATGCAGGGAACGTGAATAAGGAGAGATGGAGGTGGGCAGATAAAGGTCAGGGAAGACCTCACTGAAAAGGCAGCATTTGTGAAAAGCCCTGAAAGAGGTGAGGGAGATAACCAGTGCAGACACCTGGGAAGCATTTCAGGAAAAGGAACAGCAAGTTCAAATGCCCTGTGACCACAGCATGCCTGGTATGTCTGAGAACAGCAAGGACGCCAGTGTGGTGTGGCTAGAGAGGTGGAGGTGTGGGGGGATGACGAAGGGCTTTGAGGCCAATTTAAAGACTAGAGTGCTCTGCTGGGTGAAGGGTGGGCATGCAGGGGGTGGGGCACAGTAGGGCTTTGGAAAGAAGAGTGCCATGATGAGACTTGGCTTCTTGGTTTGAGCAGGATCCCTCTCTTTGTTCTGTTGGAAATGGAGGACAAAGAGAGAAGCAGGGAGATCAGCTAGGCTGTTACAGGAAGCCAGGTGAGCAAGGATGGTCTCCTGGACAAGGTGGTATCAGGGAAAGTTGGAAGATGGAAATTGACCTCATGGGGGAGGAGAGTACATTTCTGGGTAGAAGTGGTCTGCCCTGTCCCATCTTGACCTTCCTTCTCAGATGCCAGAGGAAGTTGATGGTAACCACAGCGCCCTGACCCTGGGGTGACCTGGCTTCCTGCCAGTTCGCCTTGAGGAAGCCAGAGTAGCTCAGAAAGTCAAGACCAGACATTTTCTCCCCAAATAAGAAAAGAGCTACAGAAATACAGGTGGGTTGGACCTGATCTGGCCTCGGAAAGTGGGTGTTTCCAGGATTTCATTCCTTTGACTGGGGCTTTGTTTTCTCTTGGGCTTCTTTGAGCCTTCATAGTTGTTTATGCCTGCGGTCACATCCTTTCCCCACAAGTAGCTGTAATTTAGGGGAGGAGATGGCAGATCCTGAATTACCTCTGAGAGGACCCCTGGCTTCTTTCCTGTGTGGCCTCAGGCTGTTCTTGAGTTGGGTCCCCATTTCAGCCAGCCATAACTAGGCAAGTTCACATTTACACAAATGATAGTTCAGAAGGTGAGAGTATCCTTTACAAAGAGCATATTCTGATCAAAATAACAATTATAAATAATCTGGCAGAAGGATTTTAGAGATAACAGGAAAACAATTTGCAATCAGAACGTGCAGAAATACCAGCAGGGCATATCTGGGATAAGTGATATAAAAACGGCCAATACTGAGTGTTTACTCTGTATCCATTAGCACGTTTAATCGTCATAACAACCCTACAGAGGTGGTGTTGTGGACTCTGTTTTACAGATGGGGAAAACCACACACACACACACACACACACACACACACACACACACACACACACACACACACACACACACACACACACACACACACACACAGATTCGGTAACTTGCCCAGAATAATTCTGAGGTAGATGATCTGTCCCCAGAGTCCCTGCTCTTGGCCACAACTCCTTAAGATACCTCTAAACAGCTTGATTCCTTCTTACAATTTAAATGGTTTTATTTTGTCTTCATGTTTACATTCAACTTTCTCATAAACTTGAGGATCTCAGATCATAACTGTCAAAACATTTCCAGGGAACCCAGAGTCTGGATCCTTGAGGGTTCCCAGATGGCTCCGGCGGGCCCAAGATGCAGAGGCTGTCCAGAATGCTTAGGGCAGAGGATGGGGCTAATCCATCAAGGAGAAGCGCTCTGCCACTGATGAGAATTCGTTTATCCCCCCTCCTCCTCTTTGTCCTTCCTCCCCACTCCCAGCCCTGCACATAGGCCTGGCCTTGGGCCCTGAGGCCTCCCAGAGTAAATCAGTAAATTGTGGGGAGGGGTGCAGAGGAGGGATCAAAAGAGAATGGGGTCCTCTCTGCTTCCGGCTACCTATCATCTGTGGCTTACCCTGAAGATGGGGGAAAAGGATCTCCCCTTCCCCGCTTGCAAGGAGCTGCCCTCAGGGAAATCTGGAGGGAGAAGGTCCTTCTTCAGCCCTAGAAATAAGGTCTCTGAAACCCATCAGATGAACCAGCCCAAATCAGGACGAATTTTATTCTTAAAAAGCATATTCAACTGAATCCTGTGTCTTCCGCCCTTCACACAAGGCCAGAGGTGAAAGGCAAGCGTGAATTCTCTAAACTTCAACTGCAAGAGTAAAGGAAGGAGACAATTTCTGTATTTTCTCAGCTATTTCAAAATGCTTTCTAGTTGCGGCGAGTGGGGTCTACTCTCCATTGCGGCGTGCGGGCTTCTCATTGCGGTGGCTTCTCTTGTTGCGGAGCACAGGCTCTAGGCACGCAGGCTTCAGTAGTTGTGGCACACGGGCTCAGTAGTTGTGGCTTGCAGGCTCTAGAGCGCAGGCTCAGTAGTTGTGGTGCACGGGCTTAGCCGCTCCGCGGCATGTGGGATCTTCCTGGACCAGGGATCAAACCCTTATCCCCTGCATTGGCAGGCAGATTCTTAACCACTGCGCCACCAGGGAAGTCCCCTCAAAATGCATTTTTTAAGAATTTAGGTGAAGAGACTGTTCCAAAGGACCTCTTCTTTGAAGGGAAATAACTTGCTCTATTTTGATTATTTTTCCTCCTCCTTTTTCTCCAGCCTCTCTTTTTCCATTTTTAATCTCTCTCTCCCGGCAAGAGTCTCCAGGGATTTACCACCGGAACCTCTTCTCTCCACAGCAGAGCTGTCCCCACGAGCCCTCACCTCTCCTGGCAGCTCTTCTTTCCCCTCCTGGAGATGGACCTACTCTGGGCCTGGGCAGTGGAGAAACCAGGTGCTGCTCCTGCCTCCACCAAACAGCTCTCTCTCTCCATTTAGGGCTTTGCTACCTGGAAAGTTTGTATCAAGGGGAGACGGGTTCCACTCTGCCTTCCTGGCTTTGTCTGTTACCTGGGATGCAAAGACTGTTCCCTTAGCTAACAGCTGGCCTCCTGCAGCTAATTACTGCCTCTAGCTGGCCTGGGCAGCCTGGATCAGGACAAGCTTTGCAAAACAACAATTAGTGATGGATTGCTTGTTGCTGCTTCCTGGGAGTCTGTCAGCAGGACCCGTGGCTTGTAGCTTACCAGCCAAACTGCGGGATCCCCCCTCAGACAGTGTCCTGGATGACCTGGCAAATCCATTTAGGAAGGTAGGATCATAGGCACCAGGTCCTTTTGATCTTCCCCTCTGCCATCGCCTTCCTGTGGGGCTGGTCGAACAAAGGCCAATTCATTAAATACTGGAAATGTGGCCATTAACTGAAGGGGCTCAGATTCGTCCCTCACCTCTGATGGTGATAACAAAGAGAGCCCATTTATTCGTTTATTGGTGAACTCTTGCCATGTGTCAGGCATTAAGGCTTCGTGTGCATTTGCCCTTTTTAATTCTCACCGTAACCACTAGAGAGAAGAAACGACATTCACTTTACAGATGAAGAAACTGAGATCTAGAGGTCAAGTAACTTACCCAGGGTTATGGTCAAACAGCTAGTTGATGGCAGTCATTTTTTTTTCCCCAAAAGGTATTTATTGAACATCTACTATGTGCCTGACATTGTTCAGGCAACCTCTGCCGGAACGAGTTTGCATTTTGGAGGGGAGTGCCAGACTCTGAACAGCTAAGCAAATAAATAGACACAGCGATATCTGTATAAATGCTTCAGGGTCACTAAAAGGGCTCTCTTCCATGGCAGAGCCAGGATTCCCAGAGCTCTGAGGCTGGCAAGAGCAGGCAGCATCACCTTGGAACCTGGGGTCCTCAGCAGGCAGAGTCAGTGCTTAGCACTGCCTGGTAGCCGTGTGTTTGCGTTAGGAAACCATTATGTGCCGTGTCTTATGAGAGGCAGAGCCAGAGCTGGCATTGAAAGTGTCCCCACGATGCTGGCACTCTGAACTGCATCTCTCCTTTGCGAAGCGGGACCAGCCCCAGCCCCACCCTTGCCCAGCCTCACTCTGGATGTAGGTAGTCATCTTGTGATCAGTGAAAGTAACCCAGGAATCCCCCAGATGGGGAAGCCCTGGGGAATTTACTGTGGTTCCGATGCTCTGATTCCAGCCTCTGCTCTAGGAAGTCCAGGGAGGGGAGAACCCAGCAGTTCTCATTCTCAGCCGATACCTGTCCCCCCTGAGGTGGGAGCCCCTCCCCTCGCTCCTGCCTCACTGAGCAGCTACTCAGCTGGCCTGCTGGGCGTCTGCACGTAGCTCCCCGGTGTGATTTCACTAAGGAAGCTCATCTGCCTGACTCCTGGCCTGCTTTGGGCATCTCCTTGGGGAGTGGCTCCTGCCTCTGCTCCCACCCCCGCAGGGGAAGAGCCAGGAAAAGGGGAAAATCCCTCACTGAGGCACCTGCCATGGAAAATACCTGCAGTCCCAGCTTGGCTCTGCTTAAGGTGCCCTGGAGCTGGCAGCTTTGCTAGATACCTGAGAGGCGGGGGCCAGCTGTGGGCACAATTCAAATTACAGCAGAAAACTGTGCAGATCTTAAAATGTAGTGATCTGAAAAATGTCCCCAAAATATAGGATTCAGTGTTAGGTGAAAAATAATGTCATTAGAATCCTATCTGTGAGGGAAAAAGTACTGATAAGGTTAATTTATGCACAAAAAAGGCTATTTGAAGAAATAATATATACCGTACTAGTATATATATATATATATATATATATATATAAAACAGTAGTTATCTTTGGAATGTAAGAGTACAGGAAGCTTTCTTTTTCTTTGTCATTTGCCTTTCTGATTTTTAAATAATAATCATATTTACCATTATAATCAGAAAAAAAAGATTTGGAGGAAAAAATCCTAATAGTTTGAATAGTGTTTAAAAATGATTAAAGAAGACAATTTAGGTGATACAAACACACTTTATTTAACACTTCATGAAGCAGACAGTCTCCTTTTGGAGAACTGCAAAATAGGATGGAAGGCAGGAAGATTTTATGGAATAAAGAATAAAGAACAAGGAGGAGAATAATAGAAAATATCTGATTGGTCAGGGCCACACGGTCAGCCTTGTTTGGGGTGAAAAGGCCCATAGTGGGCTTGGTGTTTGGGAATCGGCTGATTGGATACATTGCTTTTCTGGTGAAGCAGAGCATTTACAGGGACACAAAAGTTATCAAAGTTTCAGTGTGCTGACGTGGCACCCCAGGCTGGAGTGGCTCAGTCTGGAGCTTAGAAAGTTATTTCAGCAATAGATATAATGCTTTCAAGTAGTATAAGTGCTGTCTGAGATATGTGTCTTCAGGTTTTGGTGGGGGCCTTAAGGGAAAGATCGCCTCACTAGGAATTAGGGAAGGGAAGTCCATATGATGCTATTTCTGGGACATTCTTTTTTTTATTATTTTTTTTAGGATATACTTTTTTATTAACATTCAGTAAATTTTTGAGAATAATTTTAGATTTAGAGAAAAGTTGCAAGAATATTACAATAAGTCCCCAGATGCCTGAAACCCAGTTTCCCCTACATTTTACATTTGTCACAACGAATCACTCACTTTGATACAATGGGTTTTTTTGTTTTTGTTTTTGTTTGTTTGTTTTGGCCGTGTTGGGTCTTCGTTGCTGTGCGCAGGCTTTCTCTAGTTGTGGTGAGCTGGGGCTACTGTTGCTGTGCGCAGGCTTTCTCTAGTTGTGGTGGGCTGGGGCTACTCTTCGTTGCAGCGTGTGGCCTTCTCATTGCGGTGGCTTCTCTTGCTGAGGAACATGGGCTCTAGGGCGTGCGGGCTTCAGTAGTTGTGGCACGCAGGCTCAGTACTTGTGGCTCGTGGGCTCTAGAGCGCAGGCTCAGTAGTTGTGGCTCACGGGCTTAGTTGCTCCGCGGCATGTGGGATCTTCCAGGACCTGGGATCAAACCCATGTCCCCTGCGTTGGTAGGCAAATTCTTAACCACTGTGCCACCAGGGAAGTCCCGACACGATGTTATTAACTAAAGTCCATACTTCATTAGGATTTCCTTAGTTTTTACCTAATGCCCTTTTTCTGTCCCAGGATCCCATGTTACTACATTTAGTCATCCAGACATCTTAGATTCCTGTCAGCTGTAACGGTTTCTCATCTAAGCCTTTCCTTGCTGTTGGTAAGCTTGACAGTGAATCAGAAGACTTGTTAGGTGTTTTGTAGAATGTCCTTCAATTTGGGTTTGTCTGAGGTTTTTCTCATGATTAGGTTGGGATTGTGGGTTTTGGGGGAGGAAGACCACAGAGGTAAAGTGCTCTTCTCATCACATCGTGTCGAGGGGTACATGCTATCAACATGACTTACCATGATGAGGTTCACCTTGACCCCCGGGATGTTTGTCAGGTTTCTCTACTATGAGGGTACCTCCCCCACTCCCCCTCCCTTCTGGACCTTTCCATATTGTACTCCTTAGAATGAAGTCACTACGTGCATTCCACACTTAAGGGAAAGGAAGTTATGCTCCAGCACCTTGAAGGGGATGAATCTACATACATTACTTGGAATTATTTTGTGTGAAAGATTTGTCTGTTTTCTCCTCAATTATTTGTTCAATCAATTGTTCAAACATTCCATCATTGTTAATCATACGGATACAGGGATATTTAGTTTACACTTTGGATTCTAATTCTTTATTGCTCAGATTGCTCCATCCTGGGTCATTGAGAGCTCTTTTGTTTGGCCCCGTCATCCCTTTCACATGCCCCATCATTTTGGTTTTTTGGACACTATCTTACTTTCTGGCATTACAAGATGCTCCAAGCTCATCTTGTGTATTTCCTGTCCCGTTCCTAGAATCTGCCATTTCTCCAGGAAGCTCTGGGTCTTTTCACTGGAGAACGGTATTAGAAACCAGAATCTGCCTGTCTGCCTGTGGGATGTGCTGGTTGCTACTGGGGAGCTTGGGACGTTCTTTTTTTTTTTGCGGTACGCGGACCTCTCACTGTTGTGGCCTCTCCCGTTGCGGAGCACAGGCTCCAGACGCACAGGCTAAGCGGCCATGGCTCACGGGCCTAGCCGCTCCGCAGCATGTGGGATCTTCCCGGACCGGGGCACGAACCTGCGTCCCCTGCATCGGCAGGCGGACTCTCAACCACTGCGCCACCAGGGAAGCTCGGGGACATTCATTTTTGAAGAAGGTTTTCAGACTGGGGAAATAAGAGCCAAAGCTGTACAAAAGATTTGTGATGAAAATAAGAGGGAAGAGGACATCCCCGTTGGCACAGTGGTTAAGAATCCGCCTGCCAGTGCAGGGGACACGGGTTCGACCCCTGGTCTGGGAAGATCCCACATGCCACGGAGCAACTAAGCCTATGAGCCACAACTAATGAGCCCGCATGCCACAACTACTGAGGCCTGTGCATCTAGAGCCTGTGCTCCACAACAAAGGGTAGCCCCTGCTCGCCACAACTAGAGAAAGCCTGTGCACAGCAACAAAGACCCAATGCAGCCATTAATTAATTAATTAATTAATTATAAAAATAAGAGGGAAGGGGCTGGAAGAGGTGGTCCCTAAGCCTTTTGCCAAATCAACAGCTTTAGGTGGATACCATTCAGCCCCATTTTACTGCTAAAAGACTGAGGACTTGCCCAGCGTCCCTGGGTAAGTGACAAACCTGGCAGCCAAACCTCCGTGTGGCCCTCAGGTTCTCCTTCACTGAGCTGTACTGTCCGTTAGTGTAGTTTGTGAACTATTAGCTTCAAATGCAGGAGTGGACTGTGGTGTCCCCAAGTCCATGGGTCCACATTCTCTGCTTTCTCTGATCAGAATGGTTATCACAGGGAAACGGGAAGGCTGTGTGTGTGTGTAGGCGTGCACAGGTGTGTATCTGTCCATCCCAAGGGCTCTCCAGGGGCTTCACAGATTCCCACCCCTTCCCTGGCAGGTAGGCGTACCCAGCCAGAGGCTCTGCTTCATGAACTGAATGATGGGGAGTTTTAGAAGAAAGGAAAGTGGACACAGGTAGAAGAGCAAAGGCCAGGGAATTCCCTGGCGGTCCAGTGGTTAGGACTCGGTGCTTTCACTGCCGGGGGCCCGGGTTCAATCCCTGGTCGGGGAACTAAGATCCTGCAAACCACGCGGTGTAGCCAAAAAAAAAAAAAAAAAACCTGAAGCAGTTGGCAATGACTACATAGACATATTAAATATGTTTCAAAGATATTTAATATCATAAGAAAATGATGTGTGATAAGTAAAATGATACAACACTGTATGTTTAAAAAGTATATCAGTACCTCTCTCTAAGTGATGGGATTATGGGTGATTTTTATTTTCTACCTTGGACTTGACTATATTTTCTATGCCCTGCAGTGAACATGCATTAATTGTTCTGGCAATGATAACAGTAATTTAAAGTGAAGCCAGTGAGGGAGTTTCATTCTTGGGGTCATCCTAATCTCCTGTGACTGATTTGTTGTTAGCTGTGTTATCTTACTTTTCTGTGTGCTTCTTTCATGTATTTTGTGATGGCACTCCTTCTAAGGAAACCCGTTCTAGCATAGAATCGTTGCCAAAGAATAAATAATTTTTTAAAAGATTATCACATAATGAGATACTGCTTTACACACACTAGGATGGTTTTAACCAAACAGGCAATAACAGTTGTTGGCCAGGATGTACAGAAATCGAAACCTCCGTGTACTCTTTGCTGGTGGAAACGTAATGATGCAGGCACTGTGAAAAATATTCTGGTAGTTCCTCAGAAAGTCAAACATAGAATTACCACATGACTCAGCAATTCCACTGCTAGGTGTATGCCTAAGAGAAATGAAACTGTATGTGCTCATAAAACTTGTACGTAAATATTCACAGTAGCATTATCTGTAATAGCCAAAAAGTGGAAAGAATCCAAATGTCCATCAGCTGATGAAGAGATAAACTGTGGTGCAAGATCATTCAGCCACAAAAAGGAGTGAAGTATTCATACAGTACAACATGGATGACCCTTAAAAATATTGTGCTGCATATGTAAAAGAAGCCAGACACAAAAGACTGTGTACTGTACATTGTACGATTCCATTCATATAAAATGTCCAGAGTAGACAAATCATAGAGACAGAAAGTAAATTACTGGTTGCCGGGCCTGGGCAGCCGTGGGGAAGTCAGAGAATGGGGGTTTCTTTGGGGGCTGTTGAAACTGTTCTGGAATTAAATAGCGGTTATGGTTTTACAATTCTGTGAATGTACTAAAAACCACCGAATTTACATATTAAAAGCGTAGATTTGGGCTTCCCTGGTGACGCAGTGGTTGAGAGTCCGCCTACCGGTGCAGGGGACGCGGGTTCGTGCCCCGGTCCGGGAGGATCCCGCATGCCGCGGAGCAGCTGGGCCTGTGAGCCATGGCCACTGAGCCTGCGCGTCCGGAGCCTGTGCTCCGCAACGGGAGAGGCCACAACGGTGAGAGGCCCGCGTACCAAAAAAAAAAAAAAAGCATAGATTTAATGACATGTGAATTATATCTCAATTTTTTTTAAGTCTCCAGTTTTGAGTTATAAGTGCTGGGCCCAGACTCCCTACAATGGAACAGTGTGGAGCATGGACTCTGCTGCTTCCTGGCTGCGTGATCTTGGGCAAGTTGCTTAACCTCTTACAGTGTCGGTTTTCTTAGGGTAAAACGGAGACGCCGTTACATCACCAAGGGTCCCTGGGCATTTGTTCAGACCCCACACCCCTCCTCCAGGTCATCCTCTTGTCTGCCCCTGTTAGCTGCTCCCTGAAGAGGGGGGTTTGTCACTCATGTAAGGGGATCTTCCTTTTTGCTTTCCATTCCCACGGGAGAGCCCCTGCATTAAAACCACCCCTTCCAAGAGACTGGGCTTCTGGGTTGGGGGGCAGAGTGATGGCTCATCCTGCCAAGGCATTTCCAGTGTTTGTTTGAAGAAGTAAAAGTCAACTAGGCAGTGGCTTCTTCTGAAACATGTCGTTAATGCAAGCGTCATGGGGCTTCCGAGCTCCAAGCACTCATGGGGAACCTGTTTATTTTTCAGACACGCTTTCTTCCCTCTCTTCCCTCCTTTTCTCTCTCCTTCTCTTTCTCTTTAAGGGAAGGGAGTGGGAGAGCTAGGGGCTGAGGGTGGGCTCTGCAGTCTGCACACAGAGCGTAGAGTCAGAGCTGCTGTTTAGAGCTGCAACGTCCCCATGACCGGTCAGGGCCTTGCAATCCGGACCTCTGTGCTCCACTCAAGCCCATCTGTGAACCAGAACCAGGGCTGGGAGGGCTGAGGGTGGAGGCCAGACTGACGTGCCTGCCCTCCTTCCATTCTGCTGGAGTGCCTGGGCCCAAGCAGTCAGCGCCCGGCAGGCCCCTTCCCTCTGACATCTGCCCCCGACGGCTGTCTCCTAACAGGCCAGACGATTGGAGACGCTGTCACAGAGATGGTTTTCTTCTTTAACTTGTCACACCATCTGAAGCCAAAGCCATTCTCATGGTTTGCTTTACTATTGAGAGTGTCCAGTGTTTTTACTAAGGCTTAAAGCTGAAGTAAATTCGTGTTCTCTGAACATGGGTTTTCCATACTTATTAAGCATCTACCATGTTCTTGGAACTGCAGAGATGGCAGAGAGAGGGAAGGAGTAAGGTGAAAAGCATAGCCTCTGCCCTTCATAAGCTTCTAGGAAAAGGGTTATTGATATCACAGGTAACTCCTACCTGGAGCCTGAGAACCCTGGGAGAGGGCCAAGTGCAGTGGTGATTAGATCCCCACCTGATGGGGGTGATGGCACAAAGACACGGTCCCTCTATCGTGTGCCTGCTCTGTGCCCCACACTGTACCTTCCTGTCATCTCGGTTGACCCTCACTCTTGCTCTCTGAGGGTAGGTGTTATCCCCATTCTACAGATGGGGAAACTGAGGCTTAGAGAAGGTATCACATGTCCAAGGCCACATGGCGAGTAAGTGGTAGAGTCAAGATTTGAGGCCGGCTCTGCCTAACTTGTGAGCTTGTGCTCGCAACCAGGGCGAGGCTCTGGGAAGAAGGTGGTGGCCAGTCACTGGGTAGAAAGAGGATGGACAAGGATGGGGGACGCCACCAATGCAGAGGCTGCAATCATAAGCATTTCAGAATCTGGGAAGAGGGGTGTGGACCATCCTCCTCTCTTCTGAACCAGTCAGGATAGACACACACACGCACAACACAGCTCGGGAATGCGCATGAGTCCTGAGATCCCCAGATTTCAGTGGTGTGGAGCCACGACACGTAAGGACATGTGATGGATATAGGGGCCCCACCATGGGAAGGGAGCTAGGTTTACTGGTGTGGACACAGGACCAGGGCTGGAAGCTGCAACAAGACAGATTGGATTAAATAAGAATTTTCTAGCAGTTGGAGCTGCACATGAGCTCACTTAGGGAGAGTGAGTTCCTGGCCACTGGGACTGAGCCCTCAGGCAGCTACTCAGGGTATTATGCAGGAGTGTCAAACATCAGGGACTGATCAGACAGTGCTGATATATGTACTGGGGGGTGTGGTGAACATTGCCAACACAGTGGCAGCGTATTAAATAAAGATGGGTCCTGGGGAAGTGCAAAAAGGGTTTGAGTCTGTGTGGTTTCTGTAGTCCTTTCCAGCCTTGGTTGTAGAAATACAAGTCATGCCCTTCTGGATTTGGAAGGAGGAGATGCTGTTTGTGTTTTAGTAAAGCCCTGGGACACAGAAGTGATCTCCTGAAACTTAGTCTAGGAGGTTAAAAGATTCTGATGCTTTCTCGCCTTCACCATCTGGCTGGTAGCCTCAGGGTGGACAGTAAGATCTCCGAGGTGGCGTTGCTTCAGCCTTGGAGTAATCTGGGGCGTGCTGACTGGTCAGTGACTCGAATAAATGAGGTTGATGCTGGGGGGCAGGAGACCACTTTTCTCTGCACTCCACTCACCCCGGCCTCCCACCTGCAAGGCACGACCCCTCACACATGCATGAGCTGCAAAGCAGAACTGACGGAGCTAAACTTGGGGCCGCCGGGCACCCCCCAGGCAGGAGAAACACCCCACAGAAAGATAAGGTTAATCTGCAGAAGGCAGGAGTGAGAATGTCGGGGTTGTGTTGTGGGCAGCAGCCTCTGCCTGCAAGGATGAAGATGGGGGATGCGCACGGAGCAGGGGTGCTGCAAACGAAGTGGGGAAAAGCTGAGAGCAGCAGAGGGTGTCAGAGTGTCAGAGAGGCAGTTCATTCCCCCTGTTAGTCATGCCGCTCACATCCAACAGGGATCCAGCCCAGCTGGCTTGAGAGGACGTCCACGGTCTGCCCCTTTTCTGGCCTGTGGCTGACACAGCCTTAATCGAGGGGGGGCTGGAGGGAGGGGGTCCTGCCCAAACAGGCTGATTCACTATTTCCACCGGGTCCGCGCCATCTTGGTGGGCAGATCACACGCCAGCCTCGTAAACTCACTCTCCACTTGTCTATGTGACGTTTATAGTCCCACGGGGAGCTGGCTTTTTAATGAGCCTAATTTGAGGCTCTAAGTAGGCGTCTGTAAAACAAACAGGGAGGGACTCCGGCCAAAGCCCAAAGTCGCCGTTGAAGCACGCAGGGTCACATCCAGTTCTGCAGACGGGCCAGGACTCTGCGTGCCCAGGGCAGCGGGAGAAGCTGCTCCCCAATGACAGGCCTCTCTTCCCAGGCAGGTGCTGCAGAAACCCCTGGAGCCTTGGCAAGAGCCCTTCCCATTTTGGTTCTGCGTGGAAAGCACAGGAGGGTCCTGGCTTTCCTGGTTGGAGGAAAGGAGTGGGCCTGTGTGCAAATCCAGGGCTGGTTGTCAGGGGATCAGATGGCCTGGGTGCTCCCTCGCTGGATGACAGCCCCACAGCCAGCCCTCTGAGGCCTCCGGGAGCGAGAATCTGTTACCCAAAGACACCTGTGAGGAAATTCCCCATCTTCCTGTGGCTTTAGTTCATTTTTTTGAGACCTGGTTTTCAAAATCAGAATGAGACAGAGGTGCTGGCATCTGTCATGAGGCCCTGTTAGGGTCAACTCTCTCTAGCAGGTCCTGGTTGGGAGAGGAGGGGCCTGACCTCCCTGGTGGATTCTCAGGGCTCACTTGCAGAGCTAGGACAACAAGCAGGATTCCCTTCGGTGCTAGAGCGCTGGGGTTTGATGTGACTCAGAGGCCACTGCCCACTGTGAAGTCATATTGGGGGACGCTCCTGAGTCACCCAAAATAACAGTGCTAGGTACTGTGAGCCTTTAGAATAACAGTGCCAGGTACTGTGAGCCTTTAGAATAACAGTGCCGGGTACTGTGAGCCTTTAGAATGGAGTGTGCTGCAGCCATTGAAAGCGATGATGAGAAACAATATTTGGGACCGTGGAAAGCTATCTGTGAAATATTAAGTGAAAAAGGTCATTAAAGTATTAATTTCTTAAAATTAAAAGTATGCATGTGAGAAAAAAGAAAGTACACATGCACGCTCCAAAGCAGAGGTGCATATTCAAAAGTCTGAAAGGATATTAAACTGTAATGTCAATGATGATTATCTCAGGGCAGTAAAATTACTGTTTTTATTCTCTTCTTTTCGCCTATCTGCATTTTTTTTTTTTTTTTGCGGTACGTGGGCCTGTTGTGGCCTCTCCCGTTGCGGAGCACAGGCTCCGGACGCGCAGGCTCAGTGGCCATGGCTCACGGGCCCAGCAGCTCCGCGGCATGTGGGGTCCTCCCGGACCGGAGCACGAACCCGTGTCCCCAGCATCAGCAGGCGGACTCTCAACCACTGCGCCACCAGGGAAGCCCTTATCTGCATTTTGTAAATGTAAATAAACTGTGAGTGGCGTTCTGCAGACACTCACCCAGCAGAAGCCCAATGGTCTGCCCAGAAGATTTCCCCAGTGAAGGGAGCTTCCAGCCCTTATGTTGAGCAAAGTGAGGGCTGGAGTTGCTGCCGCCACCCCAGGCCCTTGGGGAACTTGGCCTTGTGGGCCAGAGCCGCCCTGTTCTCAGCAGAGTCTGAGTCCAGCATGTCCACAGCCAGCGCCACACAGAGGAGCCTGTGAGCACACATTTTTAGCATCCATAGAGACGCAGGGCCCCAGGAGCGGGGAGATGGCTTTATCATCAGACTCCACGTGATTTCATTTGAACAAAGGGTTCCATGGTTTGAAAGTTTTTTTGCAAACTAATGATTTACAGAAACCATCTTGTATTAGAGAAATCACTTCATCTGCAAGTCAAAAAAACCTGCCTGTGGTGGTCTGAACTGTGACCCTCCAAAATTCATAGGTTGAAGTCCTAACCCTCAGCACATCAGAATGTGACTGTATTTGGAAATAGAGTCTTTTAAGAGGTAACTAAGGTAAAATGAAGTCCCACGAGTGGGCCCGAATCCAATCTGACTGGTGTTCTTGTAAGAAGAAGTGATCAGGACACAGACACATAAGGGAAGACCATGTGAAGACCCAGGGAGAAGACAGCTGTCTACAAGCCTAGGAGAGAGGCCTCAGAAGAAGAAAGCAACCCAGCCCACACCTTGATCTCAGACTTCTAGCCTCCAGAATTGCGAGAAAACAAATTTATGTTGTTTAAGCTGCCCTCCCTGTGATATTTTTTCCTATAACAAGAAGTTCGGGGATCGGCAGTTCCTGGTGGTGGGTAGCTGCTCGGTGAGACGGTCAGAGACCCAGGCTCTTGCTACTTTCTACTCTGCCATCCTCAGCATGTTGGCTCTGATCTTGCCCTCGTCCCCTCCTGCAGCGCCTCCCCCCCGCACGGCAGCCCCAGGGTGCTGCTCCAGCTTTGGCAGCAGGCGGCCTGGCTCCTGCTGGCATAATGGCTGCTGCTGTACCTCTTCAGACAGTGTGTCACATTTGAGGCAGGAAGAAGCTCAAAGGCCCTGCCAGCTGGACAGCCTGTCCCTTTAGATCAGGAAAAGCAACATTTTCCAAAACCCCTGAAGTCTTGAATTTACGTCTCATGTCCAAAACCATGTTGTACAACTGTAAGGGAGTCTGGGAAGGGGCCCCCCAGGGCTCGTACTGCAAGTCACTCCAGGCAGAAGCAGGGTTCTGTTAGCCAGGGAGGAGAAGGACGGCACTGGATAGGTCGCTGGGAACAGCGGCACAGTTTCAAGCATCCAGCGGCTGGATGTTTTCATACACCTTTGCAGGGAAAGATCATGGTGTCCTGGAAGTGACACAGTGAGGTTTGAGATGTCCCCCTCCTGAGAATGAACATTCTACAGGGACTTCCTTCCTATGAATGAGCTTCTTTTCGCTGCACCTTCTCAACCTACTCCCATGTTGCATGACGTCGCTCAGCCGTGAGATGACCGGGGAGTGTTTGCTACTCATAAGGTCTGTACGGTCCCTTTGGGGTTCTTGGAGTGAGGAGGGGTGGCTTTGTGAAACATCCTGTTATTTTTCCTCCCTTGCTGGCTGACAGCACATAGCAAAAGCCCTCTCTTCAGACTCCTTCCAAGCTTCTAGTACCTACTGCAGACCCCTCCTCTCGCATTTATTACGGTACTTTTTTTTTTAGATGTTGCGGGTAGGAGTTTATTAATTAATTTATTTTTGCTGTGTTGGGTCTTCATTTCTGTGCGAGGGCTTTCTCTAGTTGTGGCAAGTGGGGGCCACTCTTCATTAATTTATTTTTGCTGTGTTGGGTCTTCATTTCTGTGCGAGGGCTTTCTCTAGTTGTGGCAAGTGGGGGCCACTCTTCGTCGCGGTGCGTGGGCCTCTCACTGTCGCGGCCTCTCTTGTTGCGGAGCACAGGCTCCAGACGCGCAGGCTCAGTAATTGTGGCGCACGGGCCTAGTTGCTCCGCGGCATGTGGGATCCTCCCAGACCAGGGCTCGAACCCGTGTCCCCTGCATTAGCAGACAGACTCTCAACCACTGCGCCACCAGGGAAGCCCATATTATGGTACCTTTTAATTATCTGTCTACATATTTTTCCTGTCCTCTAGAGCCAGGGAACTGGATCTTACCTCTATTCCTAGCACCAAGCTCGGTGTGATGAATAGGTCTGTGATGAATATTTGAGTAAGTGAATGAGTGACAAGAATAGCACAGTAAAAAAAAAAAAAAAAAAAAAAGAATAGCACAGTGCTAAAATTCCCCGAGCCTACTTGGATACTTCTTCCATATTGGAAGCCATCAGTCAACCTTGGGACAGAAGGTCCCATGGCCTTAGAGAATGTGTTCTCTGTCCATAGGATTTAACTGCCTGCAAACAACCCTTTCTGTGCAGGGGAATGGGGACGGGTTGGTACATGGGTATGTCCATATTTGCCATATATGAGTTATGAAGGGAGTGACTTAAACTCTGGGCTCTGGTGCCCCAACACACTTAGCATTGGGGGTTTTTTTTCAGCCCAGATTTCAAGGCACGTGTTGAATTCTCCCATTCTCTGTGAATTGCCTTTTGGAGCCATAAAGATTGAGATTGAAATTTGCTGGAGCCATGAAGATTGAGATTGAAATTTGCTAACTGCTTTAAGTTGATCCGGGAACATCACCAATTTTAAAAGTAGTCAAACATGGTTTTCATTTATTTGGTCTTAGAAATGATCCCTTAATGAATTTTAGTTCCGAAAAATGTAATCTGCTACCTCTGACTTTGATGTTTAAGTGCTTAATGCAAAAGCTAAAAGGAATGAGCAGCTTTATTGAAATAAGAGCCCAAGCAGTGGCCCAGGTGGATTTTTAGACTATGCATTCCTTGGCAAAGAAGATGTCTTCAGCCAGCAGTGGGGCTCTCTAATCTCTAATCTCCTCTCCCATCCCTTTCCCATACAGCTACCGGATTTATCTGTCTGAATGTGCGTTATGACCCTGTCATTCAATTGCTTAAACCCCTTCAATGAGTCCTCATTGCTCTCAGGACAGAGTCTCAGCCCCTTAGAGTCCTGTGACTGGTGCCATCCACCCTGGTCTCTCCCGCGGAGGCCTGTCACACTCACCCATCACTCCGAGCTACCCCTCTCCATCCCTCTGAGGGGCTCTGGATCAGTACAGGGGTCAGCAAGCATGGCCCTGGGGCCAAATCCCACCTGACACCTGTTTTCGTATGGCCTACAAGCTAAAAATTAGTTTTACATTTTTAAATGGTTGAAAAAGTACTAGAAGAAGACTAGTTTGTGACACGTGAAGGTGATATAAAATACAGATCTGCGCGCATTTGTTTATGTGTATGCGCGTTACGCTGGCAGGGCTGAGTAGCTGTGACAGACCCGCAAAGCCAAAAATATTTACTCTGACCCTTTGCGGGAAAAGTTCACCGATCACGGCTTCGTAGTGGCTCCAAGGGTGGGTGGAGAGAGGGCAGTGATCTCCATTAGCCACCTCCCAGGCTGCCCTGAATAAACACATAGTCTAAGTATGAATAATGTGCTGGCTCTACAAACACAGCTTCATGACAAGTCTCAGGGGGCCCCTCCCCACCTATCGCTGCCCCAGAACCTCCCTATACAGGCCCTCCCTCTGCTTGGAAGACCCATCCAACCCCTTCACTAGACTGATATCTACTCTGTGTCTCTTCCTCCAGGAAGCCTTCCTTGACTACTAGGCCTATGTAGTCTGCTTAGAGACCCTCCTCTGGGCTCTTTGATCCGACTCCATGTAGCCCTTTTCATTATGGACTTGGCTGGCATACTGTCTGCTCTCCTTCACTAGACGGCAAACATCAAGAGGGTAGAGACTATGGCCTGTTCACTTTTCTACCCCCAGAGCATAGCCACTTTTAGCAGATTATTAGGTCATCAGTAAACAGTTGTTGAAGAAATTAGTGGAGGAATGCAGAATAAATGATCCATCCGTGGTGAATAAAGCATGATTCTGTATCAGCACAGGCCTTTAGGAAAATAATGGGATCGGTTGGCCTAGGGTCCATCACTTCTGTCGAATAGAAATACTTTTATATGGTATCTGATGGCTTTATCCCAAAGCTATTTGGCCCTGGGAATCTGTGAGGCCATTTGTAAGATATTACCATTTATTACATGCTTACTATGTGTCAGGCATTTTACTAAATGCTTACTTACTTAACTTCTTTTAATTCTCAAATAATCAGTGAATTCGGAGCTATTATTAGGCATATTAGACAGATGAACAAATTGAGGCTCAGAGAGGTTAATTAACTAGTCCAAAGTCACAAAGCTAATAGGATTCATAGCTGAGTTTTGAACCTTCTTCCCTCTGATTCATGCTCTTAAATCATCTGGAGGGTCTAATAGCGTCATTTGGAATGGGAACCAAAGCCGACTGAAGCAGGTTATATTTGTTAGAAGGACTCTAGCACATTTCTGACTAATGATGCATTCATGTTCTATTAATAAATATCTTGGCCATCTGCCCTAGACCTTGTGACATTTGCCTCTTTTTTTTTTAACCCCTAAGGAATGACTTGTGTGTATTACAGGTGCTCGGGCTCATTTATCCCTCTCCTTCCTCTGAGTTGACACTTGGAGACTTCTCCCACTCCCCTCTTTTACTTGCAGGCAGCACTGCTCTCACTGGAGAAGTAGCTCCGGGATCACTCCCAGGACGTGCTTTGCCTTCTCTCCCATTCCCGGGCCCACCGGTACCTCCCACCCCACCCCCAGCAGCACTGGTAGTGGCAAGCCTCTCCTTTCACACTTGGTGCAGCATGAGGATGTCCCCCAGCTCTCCCTGTCCTCAATCCCAGCAAGTGGCAGCCCGTACCGACTGAGAGTACTGGCGGTCCAGACTGCCACGTGGCTGCATCATGATCACACAGGCTCAGCCCAGTGGGTACATGACTGGACCAGAGGAAGTGCCCCTGAGTGGCCTCTGAGTGGCCCAGAGTCCCTACCATCTGGCCAGGTGAAGGGGCTGGCTCTCAGGCCAATTCTTGGAATGAGACTTGCAGACAAAATCTCACCTCCTGCTTAGGAATATAGAACAGTTTCTGTCTGAGTTTCTTTCCCTTACCTTTTTTTTAAAAATTAATATTTATATAAAACAATCAAGTTTTCCTTCTATTTACTTTTTTTTCCTCCATGAGCTCACAACAGTTGTAACAATGGTTTTGTTTTTATTAAAATATATATGTTCATTAGTTAATCAGCAGAAAAAAAGCATGAAGAATAATGGAGAAAAAAATCATCTAAAGTTCTCCCGTGCAGAAATAACTATCTTTTATGTTAGATGACCTCCATTCTGGGCTCTTTATAGGTAATTAGATCATAGTAATTTTTTTAAACGTTCTCTTGTTTTCCTATATAAAAATTTAATTTCAGTTAACTAACTTTCTAACATATTTGAAATTATGGCTATTCCTATGCTCAGAAGAAACATTCTATCACCTTCTTCTCTCTCTAAGTACATCTCCCCCACCACGTCCCCTGTTTCTCTTATAACAATCACTTTTTACACCACCAATAAATCATATTTGTAAAAAGTTTAAAAAGCACAGTAGTTCAAAACATTCTTATAGCCCTAGCGCAGAGAGAACCACTCTCACCTTGGTGGTTGTGTGCATGGGTTGGGGGAAGGGCTGATGTTTTAGGGTGATGACTGTGTATGTTTATGTTTTAAATGTGTTGTTGCCTTTATACAAAAGTGGCTGGTTGTTGTCCTTGGCTCACAGGAATTGGCATGCTCAGCCACCATGGGTCAAGGACAGCAGTTGACAAAGGACCATGGTCATGTGATGGATTTTTTTTTTTTTAAGAGGTGGCAGTTCCAAGACTCATGCTTCCTGGGTCGCTCAAGTTCTTGATGTGTTACATCAATACTTTGGAGCGAGGCCACCCAGAATCTCTTAAAAAGTACTCCAAACACAACAGAGATCTTTTTCCACAGGAAAAATCTCAGTGGTCCACGTGTGAGTTCTCTGCTCCATACCCCCCGATGTTGTGACGGTTGCTGGGTTTTCCAGAGTTCATCTTTAGGTTTAATTTCCTGAAATTGATCTGCTTGGTTACTGTAGCTTTATTTTATTCTCTTGCAAGGTGGGGAAATGGCAATGAACAGGCTGCGTTTCGCTAGGGCTTTTCTCACTTCAAAAGAATTAAGCAGCAGTCCATGATCTCTACTAGTTCTTTTACGGGCATATTCATCCTCCGGGTCTCTGATATGAACCTTAATTAAACATGATATGAACCTTAATTAAACAAATCACCAAAATGCCAGTGAGCCGACATTCCTAGCAGACTTTCTGGGCTCACCCGCACTGCTTTGTTGGGCTATTATTTTATGGTGGCCTCTCTCCCCATCTAAACCCTCACCCTGCTTAGAGCCCCTCTGAGAACTGAGTGAGCCAGCCCTGAGGTCAGAGGTGCTGCTACCAACTGGAGGGAAAAGAGGCAGCCCAAGGCCAGCTCCCCAAGCAAGATCCTCCCGCCCAGCCGCCAGAAGGCCCAAGACTGTCAAGGACTCCAGAGAGAGATGAATGCAGCCCAGTGTTGACCTTATATTTTTACCGCATATATTTTTTTAAGAGAATTGGGGACGCTGGCAACAAGCGTGTTGTACTCCAACAGCCTTTGATCTCGCTAGCCCTGGGTTCTCTGGCCCCTGGCTCCCTGGGCAGTCATAAATGTGCATTTTTATTTCACAGTTTAATGGTAAGCTCCTGGCCCTCTGGGCCTCTCTTAACGGGAAGACCACCCTCAGCCGGTGGAGTTCTGATAACTTAGAGTGAGATGTCAACCAGAGCATGATTATGCCTGCTTTTAATTTCCTGACCTTGAAGAAGAAGGGGAACGGGCAGTGCTAATTGGACTGGTGAGTGGTGACAGAACTGTCCCTGGGCTTGAATGGGCAGAGCCCCACGTGAGAGGCAGTGTGGACTCCCGGGATGGACCGGCTGAGTCTGAATCCCACCTCGGCCATTTTCTAGCTCTGTGACCTTCACCAAGTGACCCAGCCCATTTAAACCTCAGTGTCCCTCATTGGTAAATGGGGTTAGTAACAGTACTAGCTAATTGTAATGAGACCCCTGGTGGGGTCTTCATGTGGGTTCAAATGCTGGTTCATCCCACTCATGGCATAGAGTACTACTCAGTATGGGGTCGCTCATTCCGTTCATTACTAACCCGTGGTTAAAACCTGCTTCCCAAACTCAGTGTAGACCTCAACTCTTCTCTCTTCCTGTCTCCCAACCTTTGCCCCTCACTTGAACTCTTGGGCCTCACAGTATGGCGGTCTCATCTTTAGGTGGGTTCTGGCTGAGAATTACATGAGCTTTCAATTACTCTTGATGAATCATTTTTACAGGGATGATTGACGATTTATCAAGTCAAGCAGATTTCATTCCACTTCTAGGTTTTCCTCATTTCCTTCATCTTCCCCTTGCTTCAACACGCATCCCCCAATCTCGTTGGGCTTCGAATATCAGGAGAAATACCATTCAGTGAAGTGGGTTTTTTTAAGAACCAACTGTCCTTATACTCCATTTGGGTCTCTCTGGAAAATATTCCAGCTTTAAGTCTTCAGCACTTTGTTTCAGTATGACTAATACGCAACAACCGAGCATTAAACGTACTATATATAAAATTCCAGATCAGAGAATGGAAACACTTTAAAAAAAATAAAAAGGATTGGATTATGTGGGCTATTTGGAAACTGTTCAGTGGGGCAATATAATTTTTATTTTCAGAAGCTTATGGATTGAACCCCACCCAAGCTTCCAGCTCCTAAGAAAAGTGGCAGAAGACGCCCTGCCAAGTTTCCTCTCAAGGGCAGTAAAAGAGTAATCCTCTGCATGCCGGGTTTCATTTTAAAGAAACAGGCGACAGGCAGTGGCCTTTGCTGTCTTCACAAATGAGCTTCCCTGAGCTAGGGGGCTAGTGAGTCTGGTGGGGCGTGTCGGGGGGCAGGGGTGGGAGAAGATGCCAGGCACGCAGGCTTGCACAGGTCGCTGGGCCCACTGTAGTCACAGCGCCCTGAAAAGAACATTTGCAAATCTGTGGAGAGCCCTGGGAATGGAAATGGGTTGTCAGGTTGGGGGTACAGTTATGTTACAGTCTTGATGGCCTTTCGATGACTGGTTAGAAAAACTGAACTGTAAATCTACCCAGTTTTCACAAAAAAAGGACATCTTTACGTTTACAATTTTGTGTGTATTGTGTCTGTTGGGCTGTTGTTATAACTTGGGGGAAATTAAATCACAGGAAATAATGCTAACAGGGCCTATTTGTTTCCACAATTCAGAAATTAAATAGTGGAATGAAAGTGGGGGGAAAGGTTTTAAGGGGTGCACTTTAGTGCTAGAGTCCACAGAAGGGCCAGTTGGAGTGCAAGATCCCAGTGCTGGAGCAGACTTGAGAGGCCACCCAATTGACCCCTGTGTCTTACAGAGAAGAGAATGAAATCCCCATCGATTTGGCCTTTGGGCTGAGCCCTGCTTCTGAAAAACCTTAGCACTGAAAATCTGGTTTGTCAACCCAGTGTGCAGTCCATTGGCTTCTGGCTTGTTACTTGCTTGCTTGGAGGAGCTGGCAACCTCTGCCAGCAGAAACCCAGGTCGAATTCCTGCTTGGCAGCCAGCAAGAAGGCGGGACTCCCAGTCTTCTGTGCATTGGGTTTCCCAGCTGACTCAATGGCGCCCTCTCTGGGCACTGGTGGAGAATCACCTGGGAAGGAGCCCAGGGCTGGAGCAGAGCCAAGTGACCAAACTCGGAAAACAGCCTGCAGAAACCAGGATCAGGTGTGCTGCGTAGGCTTCTTTTTTTGTTTTGTTTTGTTTTGTTTCCTATTTATTTATTTTTTTTAAAAAAACATCTTTATTGGAGTATAAGTGCTTTACATGTTGTGTTAGCTTCTGCTGTATAACAAAGTGGATCAGCTATATATATACATATATCCCCATATTCCCTCCCAGCCTCCCTATCCCACCCCTCTAGGTGGTCACAAAGCACCGAGCTGATCTCCCTGTGCCATGCAGCTGCTTCCCACTAGCTATCTATTTTACATTTGGTAGTGTATATATGTCAATGCCACTCTCTCACTTACTCCCAGCTTACCCTTCCCCCTCCCCGTGTCCTTAAGTCCACTCTCTATGTCTGCATCTTTTTTTTTTTTTTTGCGTTACGGAGGCTTCTCACTGTTGTGGCCTCTCCCGTTGCGGAGCACAGGCTCCGGACATGCAGGCTCAGCAGCCATGGCTCACGGGCCCAGCCGCTCCACGGCATGTGGGATCTTCCCGGACCGGGGCACGAACCCGCGTCCCCTGCATCAGCAGGCGGACTCTCAACCACTGCGCCACCAGGGAAGCCCCTATGTCTGCATCTTTATTCCTGCCCTGCCCCTAGGTTCCTTAGAACCTTTTTTTTTTTTTTTTTTAGATGCCACATATATGTGTTAGCATACGGCATTTGTTTTTCTCTTTCTGACTTCACTCTGTATGACAGATTCTAGGTCCATCCACCTCACTACAAATAACTCAATTTCATTTCGTTTTATGGCTGAGTAATATTCCATTGTATATAGGTGCCACATCTTCTTTATCCATTCATCTGTTGATGGACACTTAGGTTGCTTCTATGTCCTGGCTATTGTAAATAGTGCTGCAATGAACATTGTGGTACATGACTTTTTTTGAAATATGGTTTTCTCAGGGTATTTGCCCAGTAGTGGGATTGCTGGGTCGTATGGTAGTTCTATTTTCAGTTTTTAAGGAACCTCCATACTGTTCTCCATAGTGGCTGTATCAATTTATACTCCCACCAACAGTGCAGGAGTGTTTCCTTTTCTTCAGTGCGTAGGCTTCTTAACTCTGCTGATTTCTTGAGAGGTGCTGGGAATTTCCCTATTTACTGGCAGAATTATTTTCATCTCTAAGTATCATAGAAAGAAAGAAGAATATTATCTATTCTTATCTGTAGAAAGGTGTTTGAACCTCTTTGTGAGGGCAGTGGGCAGTCATTGAAGAGTTTAAAGCCAGAGTAAATAAGAGTGCGTGACCAGAGTAAGGGATTGTCAGGGATGGGGCGAGACGGAGGGAGGAGACGGGGAGGGGCTATTGCAGTATCCAGTGAGGGAAGATGGTAGCCTGAACCGGCAGTGACTGGATTTTTGAGATACGAAGGTAATGAGAGCAGCAAGGTTTGGTGGTTGATTGGATGTGTGGGGGGAGGAGGAAGAGGGTTGATAAGGATGACTCACCGGATCTGTTCTTGGGCAACTGGGTGGATGTGGTGCTGTGCTCAGAGAAGGGACTGGAAGCTTTGGGGAATGAGGTAATGAGTTCCGAGATTCAAGGGTTGGGCAACCTGCTTGAGAAAAATTGAGTGACCGAAGATTGTGGTTCTGTGTTCAGATTGAGAAATGTAGAGGCTTCACCTACAGTCAGAGCACACTGGGGTGGAACCTTGTTTCCACAGAAATGCTGATTTTGTAGACAAGGGAGACAGAGGGTACCTGGGTCATGCCTACTGCTTCCCTGCCTCACACTCCAGAGTTCATTTCACAGCAACGATCTGAGTGACGCACGTGGGTATTCTCTGTAACTTTTACAGAGTTCAGCAGGGATCGATTTGAGGTGTCCTTATTAATTAATAAAGGGATACAGGTTTCATTCCAGCATGCTTTTTTTTCCATCATGACTGAAATAAACAGATTTTTTTCTAAGGAATTTAGTAAACAGAGGACGGGGGGGGGGGGTTGCTTTTCTTCTGTTTTTTTTTTTTTTTGGAAGTCCCTTTTTCCAGAATGACCTTGCCCTGGGCCCATCCCCTAAAGCCAGGAATTTCTGTGGGGCAAAGAAGGCACTGAAGTGTTGAGAGAACTTAAGGCAAGTGTTTTCCATCTCCAGTGAGAATGGCTGAGGAGCAGGCTTATGTGGGAGAGAGAAGAATTTCACATTGACATTTAAAAAAGGCTTTTTTTTTTTTTAATTATTTATTTATTTTTAGCTACGTTGGGTCTCCATTGCGGTGTGCGGGCTTCTCATTGCAGTGGCTTCTCTTGTTCTGGAGCACGGGCTCTAGGCGCGTGGGCTTCCGTAGTTGTGGCTCGCGGGCTCTAGAGCGCAGGCTCAGTAGTTGTGGCGCACGGGCTTAGTTGCTTCGCGGCCTGTGGGATCTTCCCGGACCAGGGCTCAAACTCATGTCCCCTGCATTGGCTGGTGGATTCTTAACCACTGCGCCACCAGGGAAGTCCAAAAAAGGCTTTCTTAAGGGGGCAGATTCAGAAGGCAGCCTGTGGAACTGCATTCTGGAAAGATCAGAGGGAATAAGAGAGATGGCCTTCAGTCTGTAAGAGCTTTACGTGAGGCCTCCAGGGTTCCTTAGCAGGCGGTGCCTGCAGGCACATTAAAAGAAAGTTGTATTTCTGGGTCTTTATATTTCCTCCTATCAGACCCCAGGCGCAAACAGAACAGAACCCCTTTTCTCTCACATATCCTTGTGCTCTTTAACTAAAGACAAGGGGGCCAAAGTTAGGACGTCATTTCATTTCAACAGCTTGAGAATCAAGATGTTGAGATTCTAGCCCCAGTTCAGTTTCAGACCCTCAGTAACCTTGGGCAAGTCACTTAACTTTGGGGGCGGGACCCTTGGTTTTCTCATCTATAAGATGGGTGCAAACAGTACTTCATGAAGCCTTGGGAATTGCACGTGATCATGCATATAAAGTTATCACAGTCTTGGCACATAGTGAGCACTCTTTAAAAGTCAGCAGTGGGGCTTCCGTGGTGGCGCAGTGGTTGGGAGTCCACCTGCCGATGCAGGGGGACACGGGTTCGTGCCCCGATCCGGGAAGATCCCACATGCCACGGAGCGGCTGCACCTGTGAGCCATGGCCGCTGAGCCTGCACGTCCGGAGCCTGTGCTCCGCAACGGGAGAGGCCACAACAGTGAGAGGCCCGCGTACCGCAAAAAAAAAAAAAAAAAAAAATGTTATCAGTGGCTATTACTGATAATGACCTCTCTACCTCCCTTGCTGGAAGAATAAATTATGTACTCCTCAGTGTTCGAAGTCCCTTAAAAGCAAAAGGTACTATGCAAAAGCTGTGATGCTATCAATTACTATTAGTAATAATAGGCTCATAATTACTTTTGCCACGGTATTAAATGAAAACCCCTTTGGGTGGGCGATGACTGGGAAAATAGGGACTATTATTAATGGAGCTGCAAGCTCTTGTTACTAGATCCATTGACATAATATTTCTCTCTGGGAATCCTTTGACAAATCAGCTGAATTTCCTATTCCCTTGCCCTAAGCTCTGTAAATTTGATCCACACGTCCCTAGCGTTGTTTCTGTGGATTAATAATGAAGAGAAGAGGAAGAGCAGGGCCTGAGTTAGACCCGTAGATGCGTAGAAGCCCTCCCAAACATTTGGGCTGCCCGTGGGTTTGAGCTTGTAGTTCCGGGTGGGGATGGGAGGGTGGTCTTTTGTTTCACTACTTGTTTTAATGCTCAGAGCCAGATCTTCCTCATGCGTTTGGGTCCTCAGCTGTCAAGGAGAGGTTCTGCTTTGGGGACAGGGCTGGGGGCAGGGGGAACCTAGTCATGCCCTCCTCCTTCCACTGGAAACAGAGCTTTGAGGAAGTGCTTTGATGCCCTGCTTTGCCGAACCAGCGCCCAGATCGGGAGTCCGTTGCCGCTGCCATCCTGGAGGGGTCGGAGGGAGATTCAGAGCGGCAGGTCCCAGCCACACAGCAGGGCAGTGAGGCAGTGCTGGCGAGGGCAGTGAGGCAGTGCTGGGGAGGGCAGGGAGGCTGGGTCAGGGGAGGGGCAGGCTAGGAGGGCAGGGCTGACGGGCAGCCGAACCTAGAGCATGGCCAAAGAACGCTGCCGGGATCTGGGCAGGAGGAAGGCTGCCATGTGCGTTTGCCCCATAAAAGAGCACATGAGGCCCAGCAGTGGGGCTTCCATGGGTGAACCAAGCAGGAATAACACTGAATCGGGACAGCCGTAGGTGAGCTTGGTGGTGTGTTCATTGAATCTGGGCTAACAGAGAGGTGAAGCGTATACATTCTAGAGCCAGTCAGACTTGGATTTGAATCCTAGCTCTGCCACTTGGTAGAGCAAGTTATTCAGACTCTCTGCACATTATCTAAAATGGAGACAGCAGTGCCCACCTTGTTGAAAGAATAAATGAGATAGTGTACCTAAAGCCTGCGTTCCCAGCACATAGGAAAAATAATAGCAAGAGCACTTACTCTGAGCCACGCAGCAGTCCACACGTGGACATCTGGCAACTCACGGCCACACCGTGAGCTAGGTAACTTTTGTTACCTCTAGTTAACACATGAGGAATCTGAGGCACAGAGAAGTGAAGTAACTTGCCCAAGGTAACACCGCTGGTTTAAGTGACAGAGCTAGAATCATGAGCCCAAATGTTCCAGCTCCAAGGCCCTGTGTTAACCTCTCTGCTGCAGGACCTATGGCTGTTGTCATCCTTATGACGTTTCTGGGTACAGGATAGGGAAGTCTAGCCTGGATTTGGCCACATCCCAGGGGCTCTTCTGTTATCTCAAGGAATTTTAAGAGATTTTCCCAAAAGTGACTAAAATAAATTCCTGTGGGTCAAAAAAAAAAGTTCAAGGGGGTTGGACAAAGAAGCCTTGATCGAAGAAGAGGCAGTTACCAAAAATTGGGAATCTTTGTGGCCACATGCTCTTAAGAACCAACATGTAATTTTAAGCCAGTCTGATTTTGCTTTTCTGGTGCTTTCTAAGAAGCCACACAGTGAGTTGGAGAAATTTACAGGCTGTCACCCCCTGGGATTGATTCTGACAGCTCTGCTCCTCTATTGTTGAAGTGCTAATGAAAAACGCTAATTGGCCTTGGCCAGTGGCTGGATGAGTCCCCTTCGTGGAGTGGGGAAAGCAGCATCCTTTTCTCTGTGATTTCTCCTGGTCCTATTCTTGGCTTGAAGAAGGAAGGGGGGGGGGGCAGCATGAGGAAGTGGGAGGACTCCAAGGGTGATGCTGCCCTTTGGGTGGGCAGGGTGAACAGTTTACATCTGACGCCCCATCCACTGAGCTCGGTGAAGACAAAGCCAGGTCTCTTTGTCACCCCGGAATCCTAAAGGCAGCAGAATCCCTGGGCTGAGTGAGGCACTTTGGATATTCAGCAAGCGAAGCAGGGAAGGAATGAATGAATGCTTATATGGCCCACCAGCCTCTGAAGGCCAGTTCCTTGTGCAGCTCCAAGAAAGGATGGTCTCCACTTGCTTTAAACCACATCTACAGGTGGGCCGCCCTCATCCTGGCTCTTGCAGCACCGCCCACAGTGAAAAGTCAGCTGTCCTAAGTGGAGCCTTGCAATTTGCCCACCACCCGCACTCGACCAGACAGGGAGCAGAGCTGTGGCCTTTGAGCTTTGCTTCCATCCTCAGGTGACTTGTTGATAAAAGACATTTTCACATATTGACATATAGGGAAGTCATTCTGGCTTATACATGAGTTAACTTGAGTTTTATGCTAACTAAAATAGCCTGTTTGTGGCCTATCGAACATACATTGTACGTCGGCTTTAATTATTAAAGAAAAGGGCACATTGACCAGAAGTAAATAACGTCTAGGTTAAAAATAAAGATTAAATGCCCCCCTTCCTGGGATGCCAATGCTGGTCCTCTTTGGATGATAAGACTCCCTTCCCACACTTTGTTATAAAGCAGAAACTAACACACCATTGTAAAGCAATTATACTCCAATAAAGATGTTTAAAAAAAAAAAAGACTCCCTTCCCAGATGCTAAGGCATACCGACTTGCTATGTACGTGCTGGTCTGTTCTTTTTTTTCTTTTTCTAACCTTGAAGAAATGTAACCCAGACTTGTTTAATATTCTTTGTTCTGACAAGATATAGAACTGTGCTGAAAACCCTGCTTCTCCAGAGAGGCTTCTCGGAGTAACCTAGACAGTGGGCTTCTGGGCTAGTCCTCAGTTTGGCTCAAATAAAACTCTTTGCTATTCTTACTATTGATTGTTTATTGATTATTTTCGTTGACACTGTCCACCATGTTTCCCCACAGGTGTCCTCTCCCTCCCTGCGTACTTCAGTCCCTACAACGGCGGGTCCCTGGGCCACGACGAGCGCGCCGATGCCTACGCGCAGCTGGAGCTCCGGACCCTGGAGCAGTCCCTCCTGGCCACCTGTGTGGGGAGCATCTCGGAGCTGAGTAAGTGGGGCACCCACGGTCTGCTGGCTCCAAGGGAGAGTCAGGGAAGAGCCCAGCTTCCGGGTCCTGGCTTCCTCCTTCTCCTCCACGCTCCTTACCTTCTCTGAAAGCCAGAGGTTGTAAACTGGTGGCCCACAGACATGTGTGCTTTAGTTGGCAGGTGCATTTAATCACATCCAAATTTGGATCTCTCGTTTCTCTAGAGAAATCAGACGATCTGGCACTGCTGCGCCCCATTCCTGCATGGCAGCGATCAGGGGGAGCTGAGTGGCAGCTAAGGCGACAGAAGGCATTCCCTACATTGCCACGTGCCTCGGTCTCTCGTAGCTGGCCTGTCTCATTTATTTATTTTACCTGCCTGGCCCCAAGGGCTCTGAATTTACAACCAGTATTTGAAAGAAAGCACCTCCCGAAACCTCGTCACAGAAAAAGAAAGAAAAAAGCTGAGCTTCTCTGGCTGAAGGAGGACCTGATCAGTGGTCTCAGCCCTGCGGTACCCTGCGCATCTCCCAGGACCTCAGGGCTCTCTGGAACACAGCGGGAAACCCTGGGGTCTAGGTCATTACTGTTTGGCAGCTGTTTCAGAAGATCGTGTTAGGAGGCATGAGATCCCCGTGTCTCCCGATCTCTCCCTCTCATTATCCCAATTATTTGAGAAATCAAACTGCATGCTCCTCCCGGGGTCATGAGACCACCCAGCGGAGGGCGGGGACACATGCCAAGGGTCGTATAGCACACAGTGTGGAAACAGATGGAGTTTCACTCTGCTCCAGCCTTTTCCACTTGTGATTTCTTTGAGGTTTCTGGCCCCTGAATAGTGAATGGCAAGCCGTTCTGTTTCTTTAGGACACAGCTTCCTCCCTTCCCCCCCGCCCCCTTCCTTCCCTTCCCAGGACAGGAAGTGAAGGTGCCTGATTCAAGGTCACAGAGCAGATTGGTAATAAGGCTGGAACAGAAAGCAGGACTTTGAGCTTTCTGTCTCCTCGGGGCATTCCAGCATGGCCACCTGGGTCCCCTGCCTCTTGAGGACCCTGCAAGAAGTGGGCTTGGGTGTATGGCTTGATCCCCACCCCTGAGGAATGTCTCCTGGACGGTGGGCTGTCTTTGGGGCTATGCGCAGTCTGTTTGGTGAACTCTCTTGGCCTGAGAACAGTGAGGGACACACTTAGGCCTCAGTCCACTGGAGAATACCTTGATTTTGTTTTGCATTTTGAACATTAAGTGAGCACATACTATGTGCAAGACACTGTATGAAGTGCCTTCATCACATGATCTCATTTACTGTGCAAAACGACTCAGCAAGGTAGTCCTGATGAACCGAAGCTTAGAGAAGAAAAGTCATTTTCCCCCAGTCAGGTTGCAAATAAGAATCAGAAAGGGGGCTTGACTCCTGCTGTGTCTGACTTTAGCAAAGCTCTAAATTACTTAGGGCTATGGGCTTCGTAGACGTGACTAGCAGCCCAGCCACCAGCATCTCAGGGCAGCTGAGGTCAAGATCGGAATCTGGGGACTTCACTGCTAACACAGTGGTTAAGAATCCGCCTACCAGGGGCTTCCCTGGTGGTGCAGTGGTTGAGAATCTGCCTGCCAATGCAGGGGACACGGGTTCGAGCCGTGGTCTGGGAAGATCCCACATGCCACGGAGCAACTGGGCCCATGAGCCACAACTACTGAGCCTACGCGTCTGGAGCTTGTGCTCTGCAACAAGAGAGGCCGTGACAGAGGCCCGCACACCGCGATGAAGAGTGGCCCCCACTCGCCGCAACTAGAGAAAGCCCTCGCAGAGAAATGAAGACCCAACACAGCCAAAAATAAAAAAATAAATAAGTAAAATTAAAAAAAAAAAAAGAATCCGCTTACCAATACAGGGTACACGGGTTCGAGCCCTGGTCCAGGAAGATCCCACATGCCGCAGAGCAACTAAGCCCATGCGCCACAACTACTGAGCATGTGCTCTAGAGCCCGCGAGCCACAACTGTTGAGCCCGTGCACCACAACTACTGAAGCCCGTGCGCCTAGAGCCTGTGCTCCGCAACAAGAGAAGCCACCACAATGAGAAGCCCGCGCACTGCAACGAAGAGTAGCCCTCGCTCGCTGCAGCTAGAGAAAGCCCGTGTGCAGCAACGAAGACCCATTGCAGCCATACATACATACATACATAAGATCGGAATCTGATCTTGACTTTTATCATAGAGCCTTTTGTTGTAGTGGTCTCTGTGCCCCTTACAATCCACAGTCAGGCACAAGGCGAGCATTCAGAAACTTCCCTCGGGAAGGGCTTGTCCTTACCATTCAGCCCAGGGACCAAGTCCAATCAGTTCTACCTTCTAAAACTATCCCAAGTTTAAGTTTGCCCCGTCACCACTTCCAGGGCTACCAACTCGGGCCAAGCCAGGGATGTTTAAAACCCAGATTGCATATGTCACTCATCTGCTCAGTATCCTCTCAGTTACCCCCACGGCTTCCCAGCACACTCAGTGAAGTCCAGGATTGGACATATGATCTGCCTTCCTCGTCTTCTGTTCTTCTCTTGTTGACTGTGCTCCAGCCACCCTGGCCTCCTGGCCTCCTGGCTTCCTAAGATCCTCCCACCCCAGGGCCTTTGAACTAGCTGTTCCTCTGCCTGTGACCTTTTCCTCCAGTTGTCCAAATATGGCACGTTCTTAGTCTCTGCCCAATAACACTTACTAGACAGGCCTTTCCTGAGCACCCTGCAGAGGTTAAGGGTCCCACCCTCGTTCTCTGCCTCCCATCTTACGGCTTTGGTTTATTCAAGGCACTAGTGGACACTTGGCATTGATTATATATTTACTTGTGAATAGTTGGTCATCTTCCTCATGTGATTAGAACTTCAGCTTCACGAGAATGAAGACTTTCTCTGTTGTATCCCCTGGTGTATGTATCGCTAGTGATGAGGACAGGACCTAAGCTGTGTATTGGGGTGTGTGTGTGTGTGTGCGCGCGCGTGTGTGTGTGTGTGTAAGAATAAGTTCTCTATCGTCCAGTTTTTGCCTCCTAAAACCCACCTAGGATTGGTCCCCATCCTGGCTCAGCCACTCCTCAGACCAAAGGGAAGAAGGATCCCCAGAGCATCTTTCACCGACAACCAAGCAGGCTGTGTCATGCGCCAAGATGCCCGAGCTCCCTCGCTCTGAAACCAGGGTTTCTGCTAATCGTTGTGAAGGTGGAAGCAGATACCACAGTTTTTCTCTTCAAGACTACAGAGCTTAATGAGGCTAGTGATACTTGGCGCTGAGCACCTCGTACCTTAGAGTTTAGCCCGGCTTTAACATCCGCTCTCTCCCTGCACCTGGCCAGGACCAGCCTGCCAGGTAGGTCAGGAAGTCTCATTCTTGTATCAGGTCCATCTGCATAGGGAGCTCGGGCACTTGTATTTTCCTCTGTCCCTCTCTACCTATGAGAAGGTAAATGGAAGGGAATAAGAAATAAACAAAACACTTCTTTTCAAAGGGAGCCAGATGGTATGGGCCTCATTTGGGAGACAGTGCTGAATCCCAGGCCCTCCCACTCTCTTTTTATTCGATGGCTCCTGATGCAGGTTGGACAGACCAGAGGGAAGCCGTAGCACCTCTGCTCAGGGCTCTCATGATTAACAAGCAGGGAGGGCTTGTTTCTCCATACTTGTGGGTGTTTATGGGCTTCAGACCGAGGTCTCATCAAGCTTAGGGTCAATTGATTCTCAAGTACAAGGATGTCTCAGAAGCAGCTCTGAGGAGTGCCCAGCTGTACCAAACCAAGAGCACAGCCCCGTTGGGCCACAGCTTCTGAAACTCACTGTGGTAGCAGGTCAGGGATGGTATCCCCCCAGCTTTGTTGCAACCTGAAACTTTTATAAAATACAATAAAAAGGAACGTTTAGAAATATGAAATAAAGCACAGGTAAGATGCAAGCCGTTTTATTTTATTAATTGGATTAAGTAGGCATGAAATCACTCTGTCGGATTGCTCTGGAATTTCTTTCAAGCTCACTCTCAGTTTCTGAAATGAACTTCCGAACCAGTAACCAGTTTGCACACCTGTCCCAGTTCACAGACCTGTCGCAGTGTGCAGACCACACTTCAAGCAGCAGTGTCACAGTGGTCGAGAACATGCGTTTGGGACACAGGGACCCCAGTTCAAGTCCTGCTTGTGCCACTGGACAAATCACTTAACTTGTGTAGCCTGTGTCCTCATCTGTAAAATGGAAATGCCTCCCTTATGGGGTGGCTGTAAAGAGATTTTTTTTTAGAGATTTTGTCTTATCTTTTCATGTCTGTCTTGAAGCCTAGAAAATAGAAGGTGGCAGGGAGGAAAATCCCTCTGGGAGAACATCCAAAACAAGTGGCTGTCTTTGCCCCGTAACCTGGACTTGCAGCGCAGCTTAAGTTTTTTAGATGCCTGATCAGAGTTGTCTGCAGGCATCTGTCTCTTTGGTCTTTGAGAGACACCAAAACCCGAAGCTGGGCCTGGAGCAAAGTGTCCGGGGACTCCATCTCCAGTCACCATTCTGCTGCCTTCATGGCTTCCCAAACCTTCGGAAGGCCTCTCTGTTCCTGGCTTCCCTTTTAGGGAGCTGTTAGGAGGTATTCCTATTCCTTCCTCGATTTTTTTGCCTGCATACTGTCTGGAAATGTGCTGCCAAGGGTTCTACACCAGGAACAACGAAACCATCTTAAACGTAATTAATGGTAATGACTTCTACCTTGTCGAGTCTTTGAAATGATATTTCAACAAGATTTCTTCGATGCTATCGGGGACTCTTTGAATTCTCCTCCTTGTGGTCCTGTGGTCATGCTAACAGTTATGACATTTAGACCTGGAGAAACGGGAGCCAGATTTCAACTTATTGCAGCCAACTTAGCTCTACAGCTAGCTGCTGGGAGACGGCTTGGCCTGGGGTTGTCGATGCCAGTTTCTACTACCCAGGAGCCTGAGGGCAGGGCTGGAATCCTCCTGTCCTGGGAAATGAGGGGCAGTGCTTGACTGCAGGCAGAGGTCCCGGAAGGAAGAGTACCACGAGGTGGCCTGTAGGATAGAGGATTACTAACAAAAGACAGTAACAATAATGGTGATATATTTAACTTTACCAAGCACTTACTCTGTGCCAAGCATGATGTTAAGTGCTTTATGTTTGTTATTTATTTGAATCCTCAGGATTTTTAGGTTAGAAACGATTATTTCCATTTTACAGATAAGGAAACCAAGGCTTTGTTAAGTAACTTACTACGTAAAGCACACAGGATAGAAATAGCAGAGCCCTGACTGGAAGCCAGGCAAGTCTTAATCCAGAATCTATGCGCTCATTCGCCTACCTGGTGATTCTCAAACCTGACTGGAGGTTAGATTCACTGAGGGAACTTTTACAAAATACAGACGCCTGGGTCCTGCCCCAGACCAATTAAATTAGAGTTTGGGGGGTGGGAACCAGGCATCAGGAACTCAGTGCCCTCAGCCCTCCTGGCCCTGGGGTCTGGCAGCAGGCACCCAGGCAGCTGAGCTACAACTGCGGGATGAGCAGAGTCCGCTTTGTAGAGAGGAGTGAGGACCTGGGGGTGGCATGGAGGGCTCTTTCCCAGTGGAGATCTCCAATTCCAGGGCTGTCATTGTCCCTGCTTGGAAACAAGCGTTGCTGCTGTGGCTGTCATGGGAGAACTTGGCAGCTAACGAGCTCAAGTCAGGCCCCACCAGAAGTTGTATCTTAAATGAAATGAATGTGTAAGGCTACTTTTTCATCCTCCAAATGTTTGCCGAGCACCCGTTGTGCCATAGAAGCTGTGCAGGGCTCTGGGGACACATGGTATAGAGTCCCAGACCCAGAGGCTCTGTAGGGGAGGTTAACGGAATAAGTGAATGAATTGGTCCTGTCGAACGTTGAACAACACTTCACCTGCCATATTAAAACCTGCTCGTTTCTCCCTCCTTGAGCTCAGCCTCATTCAGAGGCTTTCTCTCCAAGGGGTTATCTGTAAGGGGCAAGCTGACCCACAGGGGACGCCCCCCCTGAGTTCTCAGGCCTGAGAAGAATGGAAGGCGCCACTTTTCCTAGAAAGAGGGGCCCGCAGGTGCCTGGGGCCATTTCACCCGTCCTTTCTCAGCATTGTGGCCTCACACAATGATGGGACGTTTCCTGTCCTGGGCTGGTGGGGAATTGAAAAGACTCAACTGGGGAAGAAACACAGCACAGGATATGGGGACCTGAGGACCCTGCAGACTTCATTAGCTCAGGCCACGGCCTGGGTCCCAGTTCAGTTCATGGACTTTGGAGTCACACAGGCCTGGATTCAAATCTAGACTCTACCGTTTACTGGGCACCGCGGCATCCCTGTGACCAGGGAAATGCATGGTGTCAGTAAATGTTTGCTTACTGGATAAGCCTCAATTTCTTCGTCTGCAAAATGGGGACCCTACTCGGGCCCCAGCCTTGTAAGGATCAAATTAAATTCTATTTCTAGAAAATTGAACACTCAGCACATAATAAGCATAATGGATGGTGGTGGGAGTTTTCCTTGAGGCCGTGGAGAGGGAGGTCCCTTTTCTGCAGAAGTACCTGGACTTTGCACCAGACAGCACGGGGGATAATCACCACGCAGCCTAGCACAGGAATTGGAGGTTGGGAAAAGAAGCCCAGGGAGATTCCTGTGGTGAGAGCTGGGGAAAGGGCCATGGGGTGATGGAGGGAGTGGGGCTGTTGGAAAAGAAACCGTATTAGCGTAAGTTCTGGTGGGGCCGGGCCCCTACCAAGCATTTCGTTCAACTGTTAAGGCAGGACTGGAAGTGAAAGGGAATCTAAATTGCTATCATGTGTCTGGGTGACAGTTTCCACCTCCACCTGCCACCTCTGGGTAAATAGTAATTAGGCATGCCGGCTTAGCTGCTCCTCTAGCTAGCAGGATCCTTGGGAGAATGTGGGCTGTGAACTCAGACTTTTCCTTTTTCTCTCCCTCTCGCCTGCCCTCGTCACCAGGCGACCTGGTCTCCCGCGCCATGCACCACATGCAGGGGCGCCGCCCGCTGGGTCCTGGCTCCAGCCCCGCCCGCCAGGCCCGCCAGCCACCCCAGCCCATCACCTGGTCCCCTGACGCCCTCCACACGCTCTACTACTTCCTGCGGTGTCCACAGATGGAGTCCATGGAGAACCCCAACCTGGACCCCCCGAGGATGGCCCTGAACAACGAACGGTAGGGATCTGCCTTGGGCTGCACACCTGGTGGACCGTGCGACCCAATGTGTGTTGACTGACCGAGTGACCGATGAGGTGGAAAAAGTGCCCTGGCCCCGGCCTGTGTGCCTGTGAGGAGGCGGCCTGACATGAGCGACGGCTGCGAATTCAGACGGATGAAGGCCTGTCCCTGGGGTGCAGCAGGATTTGTTCACCCCGGGCTGTTGTAGGGCGGGGTCGTTGAGTCTCAGAAGGTGGGCCTTGGCCTCTGTCTCACAGCTCTAGCGTTTACTACCTGGGCTCTTGGAAATTCAGTTGCCTCTTTTATAAGATGAGGTATTCGCACCTACCTAGAAAGGTGGTAGTAAGAATCGAGTGAGCTAGTGCTCTCAGAAAAAGCACTTAGGACAATGTCTGGGTGGTAACTGGCCCTCCATCAGTGGTGGCTGTCACCTCTTTTGATGATGATATCATTCTTGTTAGGAATTCTTAGGCACATTTTGCCCTGTTCTCTCGTTTTATAGATGGGAACGTCATGGCTCTGGCAGGTTATTTGATCTCCAGCAGGTTAGTGGATAAATAGCCCCAGGGTCCAGGCCTGCTGGCCCCCAGTCTAGTGCTGTCCACGGGGTCCCAGCCCTTTCCCAACTGGGGAAAGGGCTGCTAAGAACAGATATACAGGTTGTACACTGCACAAGGGGACGCAGTGAGGGGCATGAGTGGGGGACACACATGGAGCCATGTCAGCCTGAGGACAGGGTGCCCATTCTAATTGGTCTACTCAGAGGGCCACCTTTTTTTCAATTTTCTGCCCAGAGGAGATGCTTTTTTTTATAATTTGTCCAGTATATATGCTAACAGGAGCTTCACCTGGAGGCCACCACATGGCCACCCAAGGCAGGGTCTGTCCACGGGCTCGACTCATGGACAGGGGTCGAGGGTTGTGTAATTGAAGGTCCAGGGAGTGGGAGAGACTCGCCTTCAGTTTAGGCAGCCCTGGGTGCCTACATTCCACCTCACAGCAGGGCCCAGGAGAGGGGGAGAGCAGCCCAGGGGTCTCTGTGCCCCATCACAGAGGAGGGAGATCTGAGACCTTGATCCAGAGAGTGCCACTGCTTTCCCAGCCCCCCCACCGCCCATTGTCTTTGGGAGGCATTGGGTCTCAGTGGTGTGGTCCTCACAACCAGGCCCACCTCTCCAGGGCCTCCACAGTCACAAAAGATCAAGATGCAAGTGTAGATCCCCACGCCAGCTCATTAAAAAACAGCCATCATGAAAACACTGGCAATCCTGTGGACATACGGCAAATGCTGGGAGCGAGGATGCAGAGGCTCAGGAGTCAGGTGGCCTGGGCACGCACAGCAACTCTGACATTCAAGAACCTTGAGACCTTTGTGCAAGGTTCCAAATCTCCCTGAGCCTCAGCTTCCTCAGCTATAAACATGGGGCAGTAATGAAGCAGTTTTAAGGATTCGATGATAATCAGCGATGTTTATAGGGCCTTTGCCACGTGCCAGGCACCGTGCTGAGCACTTTACATGTGGGCACACACTTCCAGGAAATAGGTGCTCTTCGCAGCCCCATTTTACAGATGGGTAAGTGGAGGCACAGAGAGATTCAGTAACTTGCCAAGGCCACATAGGCTCTGCTCATAACCTCTGTACCATACCGTCTGTCATTACGAGAGATGTGAAGCAATAGTGGCCCAGTCCACACACACAGTAGATTCCCCGTAAATGCTACCACTGCTGTTATTATCACCGGTGTCATTATTAGACCATCGTTGTCTCATTTCTTGGGGAGCTGGACAGTGAATGCAGGTGGGGCCTGACACGGAGCAAGAAGGCAGCAGGTGGAGGCCCCGGGTTTCCTGAAGGAAGCATCCAGCAGGGAGATGGGGCCAGAGCACAGGCTCTACGCCCCAGCTGTTTCTGCTTTGTGGAGAAATTGTTGTGGTTGCCAGAGCTGGCTGGGAGGGAGAGAGGGCCAAGAAAACATCTGGAGGGGGTGGGGATGGGGAGGAGAGGTTTGCTCGTTAGTGGTGAGGTCCCCAAGGGTGCTAGACTGAGCCTGAGGCTGGGTCACCCAAGCAAAGATGGCTGGGAAAGGAGGACAAGGAACCTTCCTGGGACCTGCTGCCCCAGGCTGGGCTGCTTGGCCCTCCGGCTGTGAGCGTGGCTACTGGCTGTGGTGCTGGCCAGGGAGCTGCTCTTCTGTGGACGCTGTGCCCAGAACCCCTTGGATGTCTTTGTGGCCACCCTGTGGCTTTCCTCCTGGGGGGATTCCCAGCCCCTGACGCTCTAAAACATGACATCAGGGTTTCTGTGCTACACGAACTGCTTGTCTGTGTGTGATTGCGCTGGCTGAGCTTGAGTGACAACATACACATGAGTACGTGTTTAGATATCTCCTTATTTACAAACCACACTGTCTGTGGCACAAAGAAGTCAGTTGCAAAAGCATTTTTCCGTGAATCGTTTCAAGTGAGTGTCAGACATGTGGAAAATTGGAACCACCATCAGGAAAAAAGAATCCCAAAAATTCAGATTTGGGCACTAAAAGGACACCTTAAAAATACCCAGGGGGACAGACAGCCCGGCAGCTCTCTGGTGGCCCAGTTCCTGGCTGCAGGGTGGGTCCTGCCGTGCTTGGATGCACTCTGACAGGGCAGGCCCTGCAGGACTTCGAGAGCCTGGCTGGCCTTTCCTTTGCAAGCTGGGACGCATGTCCCCACGAGGCACTGCCACTCCAATACCCTCAGCAGAGCCCTTCTCTCCTGTGCACCAAGGAGCCGGCGTTTGCTAGGGCTCCAGGGTGACAAAGCTTTGCTTTTGTGAGTCTGGGGATGTCTGTCTGTCTCTTTCTCTCCCCTCCCCCACTTCATTCCCTTGAAGTTCCTCCCTCTGTCCCATGTCTGGGACATGGGGGTCAGGTCCCCCAAGCAGAATTGGACAGAACCTCTGATTTCAGGTATGATGGTGGGTTTGTAGCCTGGAGGCTTTCCGCTTGGGGATTCGATGGTTCAGGGGTGTCTGGGCCCGTGGGGATTAAGGGACCTCTTCCACCGCCTCGCCTACCTGGGCTAAGGAGCTCGGTTTGTCGGCTTGGGTTTGGCCCGTGGCACCACTGACGGTGCCTCTCCAGTCTGTGCTTATAGATTCCGCTTTGAAGAAAGTACCCGTCTTCCCTCCCACGGGGGTTGTGTGTGACCACAGGCGTGCTGACAGAGGGCAGGCGGGACATGCCTTCAACCCTCTGTGCGAAGCTCATCCTGCTACGCTGTGAGCTGCGTCTGCGCTGCTCAGTGGGGCCTCAGTGTCTCTCCATGAGGACCGTTCGCCCCAGGGCCTCCTGCTCTGGGTTTGCAGGGAGAAGGGAGTTGTAGAAGCAGCGGGAGCTTTGCGAGGCACGAGAAGGCAGTGCTTCCGCGGTGAGCCGGGCAGCAGCACAGCTTCGAGCAGGGGCCTGGGCTCCGATCCAGCCTCCCACACAGGCCCCTCCACGCCTCAGGCTCCTCATATGCTAAACAGGGCTGAGTGACCCATCAGGGAGGGCGAGTGAGATGCCACATGTGAAAAGACCCAGCTTTTCCTTTTAAAGGGCAGCTCTCCCGACTTCTGTTTCTTTTGTGCTCCACAACGAATCAGCAAGGTGCGTGTTAGCATTACCTGCATTTTACAGACGAGGGCGCGGGGCCAGGGGCGACCTAGCTGCTGAGTATCTGGGCAAGGATTCGAATCAGGTCTCTCTGACCTGAAAGCCCTCGCCCTTCACCATGCCAGGCTACAGCTTTCCCACCCAGCTGCTGAGACCCAGTCCTAAAGCTCTGAGATAATCTGGGTGGGTGATGGCCCTTGGGGCCACTTTCTCTGGGGCCATTCCAGCCCCACCTGCCTCTCCTCTGTCCTGGGAGAGCCCCGCAGCTGGAGCCTCCCTGCACCCTCCCAGGATCGCTTTCTTGCTGGCAGCTTTGCATCACAGGCACCAGCAGGATCTCAAACACAGGATTAGTCACAGCTGCCCCCCTGCAGGGCATGTCATCACCCAGGACTGAGCTCAGAAAGTGAAAGAACTTGCTGTCAGAGATCCAGGGTTACCCAGGGAGATGGGGGGAGCCTCTTCCCCCATGGTCTGGAGGAGAATGGACAGCCACATCTGGCTAAATGTGGTCCTTGCTCGTCATGCCTGGAGGCAGAGGGATGGGTAGCTGAAATAGCATCCAGGCAGAGGACATCGTTCTCCTGGGAATGAGGGCTTTGGGGAAGTGGGGAGGAAGGCCGTGTAGACATGCCGGAGCAGAGGGAGGCCTGCCAGCTTGCCAGTAAATTGCTGGAGGAGAACATCATCCCGCAGAGCACACGGAGGGAGACAGATGCAGCTAGAGATGCAGAGGGGGCTGAGATAGACAGAGGGTGATCTGATTTTCTGCCTCAGAACCTCGGGAGCTGGGGTGCTCAGACTCACCGAACGGTGCTGCCAGCAGCAGCAGAGAAGCCAGATCCTTGAGGAATATCTGGGAATACTGGAAACGAAGGTGGGCTCCTTTTCCACAAACCAGCCCATCTGCTTAACTTCAAGCCCGGGCCCCCTTGCTTCCCTCTCCCCAGCCCTGCACAGTGCCCCATCATGGAGGGAAGCTCGGTCCGAGGGCTGGGGGCCTGCTGGTGTTCAGAACACTAAGCCAGGAAGAGCGTCTGACTTGGGATGGAACCTGGAAATATCTGGTGTTCTGTTTCTCAGCCCGCAGAGCATGATCTGAGGGGAAAACTGCGATTCAAGGACGCGCATTTGAGATCAGACTTATCACTCTCTTATTTTAGATCCTTCGAGCTGTCACTTAGTCTCTCCAGAGCCCAGGTTCTGTGGACAACTAACATTTAGTCCTCACAACCACCCGTAAGGCGAGCACTGATGAGTTAACGTAGGTAGCACTTCTAGAATGGTACCTGGACACAGTCAGTGCTCAGTATTAGCTACTGTGATGATTAGTATCAGGCAGAAGGAATAGCATATGCCGAGACCACGTGGCAAGAGAGAGTGTGGGACCTGGGGGAGAGAGAAAGGAGCAGTGTGAGAATAAGGAAACACGGTCCAGAACGATGCCCGGGGAAGCTGGGGCCTCCAGGGCCAAGACAAGGGGAGGGCTGAGCTTGCAGCCTAGGACAGGGGTCCGCAACCCCCAGGCTGCGGACTGGTACTGCTCCGCGGCCTGTTAAGAACCTGGCCGCACAGCAGGAGGTGAGTGGCGGGCAAGTGAGCAAAGCTTCATCTGCCGTTCCCTGTCGCTTCCCATCACTCGCATTACCGCCTGAACCATCCCCCGCCCCGGCCCCCCCACCTCCATCTGTGGAAAAATTGTCTTCCACGAAACTGGTCCCTGATGCCAAACAGGTTGGGGGCCGCTGGCCTGCTCAGTGTTTCTGTGATTGGCTGATTTTCACTTGCCCTTTCCCCACACATCCCCTCTCAGCACCTGGACCACTCTGAGAATGAAGGCGCTAGGAAGCCCTTCCCGTGCTGCTGCGAGGAGAGGCACTTCTACCAGGATCCACCCTGGAGCTGTTTGGTACGTGGTCCTGCACCATGGGCAGGTTCAGGAGACACAGGTGGCCCAGAGTGCTGCTTTGATACCTATCAGTCCCCAGTTCCCATGGAGCTGTTTTTGCTCTGAGATCAAAGCCCTTTTCCAGGTGAGGTCCCGGAAGAAGGTGCTGGGTGTCTAGCCCATCTCTTGGCTGCCCTGATCCATGTCATGCTAGCCGAGAGGGTTCCTGCAAGTATGTGGACAGAACTCAGAAAAACTGGAGTTGGCAAAGGTCCCAGCCCGTAGGGGTCCTACTCACTCCACCTGAAGTCCATACCACGACCTCAGGTACTGCCCAAGGGTCAGAGGGTTCCACCAGCCTCTTGGGTCATCCCAGAGGTGCCCTCTCTGCTACCTTCTAGCAGTGTGACACATCAGCCCATCTTTCTAGTCCTCAGTTTCCTCAGCGGTAAAACAGTGAAGATAATAAGATGCTACTCGGGTTAAATGAGATAATGCGGTAAAACACTCAGCTCAGTGCCTGGCACCTAAAAGTACTCATAAATGGTGGCTGTCATGCCCCAGCCCCGCCCCCTGCTCCCCCCGGTTACTAAAATGGTCATAAACATGCTTAGGTGACGGTTGGCGCCGAGAATAGTCTTTCTTCATTGACATAGGATGATGTTTCTTTTTTTTTTTTTTTCATCTTTCTTGGAGTATAATTGCTTTACAATGGTGTGTTAGTTTCTGCTTTATAACAAAGTGAATCAGTTATACATATACATGTGTTCCCATATCTCTTCCCTCTTGCGTCTCCCTCCCTCCCACCCTCCCTATCCCACCCCTCTAGGTGATCACAAACCACCTAGCTGATCTCCCTGTGCTATGCGGCTGCTTCCCACTAGCTATCTATTTCACGTTTGGTAGTGTATATATATCCATGCCACTCTCTCGCTTTGTCACAGCTTACCCTTCCCCCTCCCCATATCCTCAAGTCCGTTCTCTAGTAGGTCTGTGTCTTTATTCCTGTCTTACCCCTAGGTTCTTCATGACATTTTTTTTTCTTAAATTCCATATATATGTGTTAGCATACGGTATTTGTCCTTCTCTTTCTGACTTACTTCACTCTGTATGACAGACTCTACGTCCATCCACCTCGTTACAAATAGCTCAATTTCGTTTCTTTTTATGGCTGAGTAATATTCCATTGTATATATGTGCCACGTCTTCTTTATCCATTCATCCGATGATGGACACTTAGGTTGTTTCCATCTCCTGGCTATTGTAAATAGAGCTGCAATGAACGTTTTGGTACATGACTCTTTTTGAATTATGGTTTTCTCAGGGTATATGCCCAGTAGTGGGATTGCTGGGTCGTATGGTAATTCTATTTGTAGTTTTTTAAGGAACCTCCATACTGTTCTCCAGATAGTGGCCGTACCAATTCACATTCCCACCAGCAGTGCAAGAGTGTTCCCTTTTCTCCACACCCTCTCCAGCATTTTTTTTTTTTTGCGGTACGCGGGCCTCTCACTGTTGTGGCCTCTCCCATTGCAGAGCACCGGCTCAGGACGCGCAGGCTCAGCGGCCATGGCTCACGGGCCCAGCCGCTCCGCGGCATGTGGGATCTTCCCAGACCAGGGCACGAACCCGTGTCCCCTGCATCGGCAGGCGGACTCTCAACCACTGCACCACCAGGGAAGCCCTCCAGCATTTATTGTTTCTAGATTTTTTGATGATGGCCATTCTGACTGGGTTCTCAAGCAGCATCTGGGTTAGTAATACGACTACAGCTAATACAATTACCACTACTACTATTGATATTACCAATGTAACCAGTGCCACTACCAATAATAATAGTTAATAATGCAACTCCTAATATTATTCCTACTTACAAACACTCCTGCTAATTATAGCTAGCATTATAGAGCACGTATTAAGTGACAGATACCATCTTAAGTGCTTCACTAATTAACTCACATTTCTCACTCTACTTCTGTTGATCAGCAGGGAAGGGATATAAGGGAATTATGGAGTGCCTTATGTGATTGAGTCTCCTGCCTAATAAGGGAGGCAAAAACAAGACAGAGGGGAAAAATGAGCACAGACCGCCAGACAATGTAAGAAGAAACTTGGTTGTATGATACTGCATTAGGTCAGCCCTCAGGCCCTGACACTGGCCGGGATTCAATCCCAGCTCTGCCATGTACAAGCTGGTGGCCTCGTTCATATAGCCTGTATGCCTCAGTTTCTTCTTAACACAGGACTAACAGTGCCAACCTCGTAGGGGTGTCATGGGGATTGAGTTAATATATGCAAAGCACAGTGCCTGGCACACAGTGTGTGTCAGTCATCGTCTTCTTATTCCTCATCCTCATAGCCCAGAGGATCTTGGAGAAGACTGGAGTCGTGGGGGAGGTTTTAACGGCCTTAAAGAACAGCCACAGGACACTGGGACAGGTGGGGTGACATTGGCAGCAGAAGTCGCAGAGGGATTTTGTTGCTTCAAAGGGCATATTTCATGACATATTACATGAAATCTACATTTCATGTACATTTTTAAAACACAGAATAGGTTGTGTTGTTTTTTTTAAAATCATCAGTGGTTGTTGTTTATCTAGGCAAATGCTCCTAGGTGGCGCTTGAGTGGTTTTCCCGTGGAGACCGGCATCCTTAGAGGCGCCCGTGTGTGAGGGTCAAACCAGCGCCGCCTCCTCCAGCTGTGTGATCTGAACAGGTCTCCTTACCTTCCAAGCCACAGTTTCCTCCTGTGTAGAGGGAAGATCTAAGCAGCGCCTACTTCCTGGGGGCCCCCCAAGTTCTGGGGCAGGGCCCCCAACACACATGAAGTACACAGCAAAGAGAGGCCTCTCTTTGTTCCAGTCCAGATGCAGGAGGGGGATGTTTCCCCTCAGATGAGCACTTTACATAAGTGGGAGGCGCCCGCGGATAGGCTGCGTTCAGTTTGAAGAAGTGGGCTCGTTAATCTTTTGCTCGGCTTGCGAAAGTGTTTTCTTATCAAATAATAGAGATGATGGCACTGGTGGCTTTATGCTCCTGACTTGTGGTTCCCTTAAATACCATTTCAAGAAGATTTGCAATGTTAAGCTCTTTTCTCTCTTTCCACTCCCCCCTTTTGTGCATTGAATTTCCATCTGCTTACCCAAAATGGAAGCAAAAGAAGTAAAAATAGCTATCGGGTGAATTAAGTACTTGTTTGCATGTGTTTCCCAGGCTGGTGCATCCAGTGACCTCTGAAGTGACTCGTCTGTGGTCTGCAGTACACACAGAGAGCTGTCCCTCCCACCCGCAGTCATTCTCCATCCTCTTATCTGCTTTTTATTTTCTTCCGGACACCCTCCTCTGTCTGAAGTTACCTTGTCTGTGAATTTGTTTACTTCCTTTTCTGCCCCCTCCTCACCCCTCTAGAAGGTAGGCACTGTGGGTCCGGTGTTACCACTGTGACTCCAGCACATAGAACATTCCCTGGCACAGAGTAGGCAGTTAAATATTTTGTTTGGTTAGTGAAATAGGCTATAGAGCCTAAAGGTTGGACTTTTGGAGTCAGAAAGACCATCTGTGGGGTCTCTGCTCTCTCATTTACTAGCTGTGTAACTATGGGCAAGTTAATTTCTCAGGCCTCAGTTTCCCCAGCTTATAATGGAAAATGGCTTGATCTACTTACATAGGTTTTTGTAGGGATCAAATGAGGTAATCCATTGAAAGGACTTAGCACAGAGTAAGCTCTTCATATGTGATGGCTGCGATTATCAGTATAATTACTGTTTTCATAAACCTGTGGAGGGACTCAAATAACTAAATCATGTTTAATGCATAAATAACCCAAAACAATGGTGAATTTAAAAATCACATCTACTCAAAGTGCATGTTTTCTTTCCCTCTCATATATACCGCCTTCAGTCGCTGCCCTCAATTCCCTCGTAACCCACCCCTGACTGTAGCCAGGGAACCAGGCAAATGACAGAGAAGATGAGGTCGACCAGATGGTCCAAAGGTTTAATTCAGTGAAGACAGTTTTGAACGGAGATACGTACAGACTTTGGATTTATCGCAACCCACCACCCGAGAATCTCGAAGAACTCTAAAAACTGGATTTCATCCACCCGTTGGTTCAAAGACTGAGCAGCACGTGAAGCACTCTAAAGTTAGTGGTGTAGCCGTGCCCCTGGCCCCTCACTTGCTGGTTTGCCCACAGTGCCCGCACAAGACGGGCTGCCATCGCTGAGTGTTCAGCGTGGGAGTGATATGACCTGATTTATATTTACATGGGTTAGAAGCATCTGGACAAATCTTTACAGTTTATAAGTCACTTTAAACACACAACTCTCTAGCAGATCTTCACAAGCTCTCAGAGGAAGCCGTTTCCGCTCCCATTTACAGAAGAGCAGACTGAGGCCTTGAGAGGGTAAGAGGGGCACCCAAGGTCACAGCTAGGAAGAGACAAATCTGAGCTCAGGCAGGGAGGTCCAACCATAAGAACGCAGTGAATTCACAGTGACAGTGGAGGGGGTGAGACCTCCCTCCCGCCCCCGCCCCCCCCCACCGCCCCGGGGGAGAGAGAAAGACCCTGGGAACCGGTCTCCATCAGCACCTCCTGCCCAGTGTGACTTGGGCTGCTCGCTCTCAACCACTCAGGGCCTCTTCCCCCACAGGCTTGAGTTAGCTGGCTCTGGGTGGCCAGAGAGGGTGGGCATCTGTCCAGCATCCGAGAAGGAATGAGCCAGGGATGGGGGACAGACGAAGTGGCAGTGCCAGATAACAGGGGCTGGAGAAAGAACAGGATCCCGACCCAGCTGTTGACAAATGCCCCCGGGGCTGCCTGTTGCCTGTGATTTCCTGTCCCATTGTTGCGCCCCAGGTCCCCACAGAGAAGAAGAAGACTGGGAACTGCCAGCCCCAGGGGTGTTTTTGTCACGGGGCCGCCACAATGCCCTTTGTCTCCCAGAGGGCGCCTGGGTGCTGGGAAGTCCCAACTCAAGGGAATGGAGTTTGCTTTCTTACAGAAGGCGGCTTCCTAGGCTGAGCTGTGGACTTTGCAGACGCCGAGGATGGGCCAGGATAGGAGCTCGGGCGATGTCTGGAGTCCAGCTGGGCTGGTTTCTGGCCTGCTCCTACTCGCCTGCCAGCCGGCTCCCCAGATTTACCTCCTCCCTCAAGACCAACTGCCTCTGACAGCCGCTTCCTTTGATGCTTTAATATTTGAGATTTGGGGGAAGAAAGCTCTTGAGGGGCCCGGAGTGTCCCTTTGGGGCCCAGCCCAGCACCCCGTTCCCTGCTTCCTTCAGGACTGTTGAGGCTATGGGCGCGGAGGCTGGAGTTGGGCAGAGTGGGGCAGTGGGCGCACTGGGGCGACTCTTTTCTCCTTCGCGCTCTGCCTCCCAGTTCTCCACCAGCCAGTAGGCTCAGAGCACTTGGCGTTTGGCAGTTTGGTCTCGGGAAGGACCTCGGAATCTCTCTTTTTAGAGCCAGACAGATCACCATTGGCTAGCTATGTGACCTCAGACGTGTGTCCAAACCTCTCAAAGCCTTGGTTTCCACATTTGTAAAACACCCTTGCAGGGTGGCTGTGTTAGAGGGTGATGTTTTCAGAATGGCCTCTTCCTTACCTGGCACGTAGTAGGCCCTCAGCAAATCTTAGCAATGTGGTTTTGCTGCTCAGAAGCCAGTGCCAGCGTCTCCCCTGAGGCTGCAGTTGGGCCGTGGGTGCAGAAAGCAGGGTCAAGTGCTGGGAGCCTTTTCCAGAGTGCACCGCCGTCTCCAGCTCAGGTCAAAGCCGCTAGCTGCCAGTCGGGAATCTCCGCCTTGCATACGTGCATCTCCCGCCAGGCCTCAAGAGCCCCATGCCTCTACCTCCTCCTGGAAGTTTCTGGAAACTCTTTACCTGACAGCGTGAATGGGTCACCTTGCTACCTTAGACTGGGGGGGGTGGGGAAGGCGGGTGCTGTGTGACAATACTCAGCTGAATCCGGACAGGAACACCTATTCAGAGACTAAATAAATGACCCCACCCCTGGCCCACTGCCCTGCAGCTGCCTGTTGGGTCAATGAAGCAGGAGAGCTAAGCCGTTGGGCCCTCCCAAGCTGACTTGCTGGCAGAGGCCAATCGCTGGTGGCAGTGCCCTCACCATGATTCTGAAAGTGTGTGTTCAAAAGAAGGGGCGTGTGTTTGAACAGGTTGGAGGCCCTTGACTGTCTGGCTTCCACAGGGTGAAAGAGCTGTGGTCTCTTGTCAGCCATCACAGACGCCGAGCCTGGGTGATTCTGAGTCTCTTGCATCTTCATGCAGCAGTGAGCCCCGAAGGTAAGGTGCAGCCGCGAGGCCAAGGGAGCCACACCCCAGCCAAGCGGAGAGAGGGAGGCCTGCTTTCACCAGGCTCCATTCCACTTGTGTGGGAAGCAGCGATACTCTGGCCTGCTTTGCCAGCTGCCTGCCAGCTAGGCCGCCTGCCGGCCAGGCCGCCACACAGGGGAGCTTTGGCCTGAGAAATGGTCCAGATAGATGCCCTGGCCCTTGCAGCACTCAGAGCCCTCCCTGCTGTAGGGGAGAGGGTGGAGGGGTGGTGCTCACATGCAGTCTCCAGTGAAATCTGTACCATCCCACCCACATAAGAGGCCACCCTAGAGTCAGGCCCAGTTACCAAAGACAGATGGCCGTGTCCCTTACATCGCGGCTCAAGGCCACATGGACGTCTGCCGAACCACACCTGCCGTCCCCTCCCTGAGACGGCTCCACGTGCCATCCTAGCTGCCCTCCCAGAAACCACCTTAGCCCCAGTCAGCGGAGCTTCCCCAGGAAGCTGTTCCTGGGTAGAAAATTCTCCTGCGGCATGCTTATCTCTTTATCAGGGAAATATTTTCTTTTTTTCTGAAGAGAACCATTTGTTAATACCCAAGCCAGCCCAAGCCTCCAAGAATGGAAGACAAAGCACTTCCCCATTTCAGGAGCTCAGCTGCCTGACTTAGAGCTCGGGAGCCCTGCAGAGAGTCCTGGAGTAAGAGCGGACCCCTGAGAACATGTTAGCAGCCAGAGGGCTTTGCCTCTAGGAGTGAGAAACATTCTATGCATTTCTGTTCTTTTTTTTTGGCCATACCACGCAGCTTGCAGGATCTTAGTTCCCCAACCAGGGATTGAACCCAGGCCCTCGGCAGTGAGAGCGCGGAGCCCTAACCACTGGACCGCCAGGGAATTCCCTGGGCTATGCATTTCTGAATTCAAAGGTTGAGTTTCTAACATGGGCTTCTGTGCTGGGGGATGGGCAGCATCAGTAAGTAAAACAGTCTCTGCCTTCAGAGAAATTATAGCCTGAGGGGAAAGCAGACACAAAGAATGCAAACAAACAAAATGATACCAAATGGGCAAATGCTGTGAGGGTGCGGTGCTGAGGGCAGAATGGGGACCAGGCTCAGGGAGGGTGGGCAGAGAGGGCCTCCCACTGCCTGGAGGAGACCCATGAGCCAGGCAAGGTGCCTTACCCCAGTGCCTAATGCCAGGGTGACCAGGTGTTTCTGTTTGCCTGAGACACTTCTCATGTATGCCTGCCGTCCCAGTGTTGTTGGCAGTAGCACTCCTTTTCCCTCTCAGAAGTGGTCCAGTCCCCAGGATGTCCAGGTCCAGAAAAATGGAAAGCCAGGGCCAGCTTACTAAGCTAAGTGGCAGTGGAGCACACTATTTGGGAACTTGGACATGGAGGGTACCCCGCCTGGGACCGCATCCCAGCTCTGCCACTTACTAGGTGTGTGACCTGGAGCAAGTTACTTTACCTCTCCAGCCCTCAGTTTCTCCATGCGTACAATGGGGATAATAATAGTACCTGTTTCATAAAGTAGATATGAGGATGAAATAAGTCAGTAGATATAAAGGGCTTAAAACAATGCCACGTGTTTAGCAAATGCTCTGTACACGTTAGTTGTTTGTGTTTCCCAGTTATTCCTGGATGCCTTGGAGCCAGGCCAGGATGCCCCGATTGTTACCCAATTGGCCTCCCATCCCACAGCTCACGTTTAGGTTCCCTGACGGGCAACCAATGGGAAGAGGCAGGGAAATCGTTCACAGCTAATCATGACTTGGTTGTAATCTAAATTTATATCCATATGCATATCTGAGCAACTGGAGGTTTTTCTGGTGCCTCTAATCTGTACCAGATGGGTTTTAATAAGAAAAGCGTATTTCCCAGAAGAAAGTCCTAAGCCCTGCCTCTAACAGAAGTCACCTGACCCCACGTGGAGATTCTGCCAGGGGTCAGCTACAGGGTCTGAGGCAGCGGGGCTGCCAGAGGAGATAGGCCCCGGGGTCAGAAGAGAGATGCCTGCCCGGCTCTGACTCCAAGCTGAGCCAAACCATTCTGGTTTACCAAGCAATTCTAGAAAAATAATTAGTCCAACATGTGAACCAGACTAGAATCGCTTCCTTTGTACTGGGAGTGGAATCTGACTTCATTTGGGACAATGTTGGTTTCATTCTCCATGGATGTTTTGGCTTGGTGTTCGGCCACCGTGGCCCTCCAGAAATCTTGGGGGACCTGTGGTGAGGGCCGCAGAGCTGGCAGAGCAGAGCCGACCTTGACCTTCCTAGAGCAGTCTCTGCTTGAAGAGCTGTCGCTTGATTGGGAAAAGCTTGGCATCTTCTCAGGTTCCTGACGGTGCCACTTGCCAGCTCCCAGCCCAGGCGGCACAGCAGGGTAGGGCGTGGAAGCGGCGTGCTTCCCAGCAAGCTTCCTGAGAACGATGGATTTGGGGGGAAGGTCACCCCATTCAACGCCAGTGCTCAGCAGTGATTCCCACTGAAGGTGGGGCAGAGTCGGTGCAAGATTTTAGGGCTGAGGGTGGGAGACATTCTGGCTACCCCCTCCCTTGACCATCACCTGCAGCTGTGTAGCTGGTCCCTGTGAGAATCCTTTCCTGGACTAAGGATGCTCACAGGCAGGGTGGGCTCTAAGGCATCATGGGCCTCCCCAGACCCTCCCAGCTAGGCCCGCGCCCCAGAGTCCTGTGTCCTCCCAGCCAACGGTGGAAGTTAAGAAACCACAGCCCGGTTTCCCAGGGCTGAGCTCAGGCCGGGTGTCGAGGCCCTGCCCAGCCAGTGGGCACCTCCCAGATCTGCCTGCCTGAGTATTTGAACCCAGTCCTCGTGGGTGGGCGCAGAGAGGACATACCTGCTGGCCCCAGACTTGGCCTGCCAGTTGGGGACAGAGGCACAAGGCCTTCTCACTCCTGGGCCTCCAGTTCCAGGCTTGTGCCCCATCTACCAACCTGACTCTCTCCCTAAGGCCCCGCCCACCTCAAGGAAGAACAGAGCCTGCTTTGAGCTGGAAATTGGAGGCGTTTCCTGTTTCATGTTGTTAAGACACTGCTTATAGGGCTGTAATCCCAATGAATCATATGCTTGCTGAGTGGGGCAGAGGTTTTTGTTTTTCCCCAGGCTGTAGGGACCTCTTAAAACCAAGGCCTTAAGAAGTTTATTCTCTTTCATTTTTTTAACAGGCAAAAATGGCTTTTGCAGGCCTGGTCCTATTGAAGGACCTTGTGAGCCCATTGGCTTGATATTCTCAGGCTCATCTGTATGATTAATTTAAAGAGAGAGGAAGAGAAACTGAGTCATGACACATGGGGCTGGGCCCCCTGTTGCTGCTAAAGGGCTCTGTGACCTTGGGTGAGATGCTCGGCCTCCCCGGGTCTCTATTTCCTCCTCTTCACCCCCCTTCCTGTTAAAGACCCGTTTTCTTTGGTGTATTTTACACCTCCCCCCACGTGACATTAGTTGCTATTTTATGCACACAAAGACAAATGCTCCCAGTCGGTGACCCTTTTAAGTGGCTTTGTTTGTCACGGTAGCAGCCTGACCGGATGCGCTTGCCTGCGTGCGTGCGTGCGTGCGTGTGTGTGTGTGTGTGTGTGTGTGTGGTGTTTCTGAGGTTGGTTAGGCCGCCAACGGCATTTAGGGGCGGCAGGTCCCTCACAGTCATCCCGTGCGCACCCCGTCACCACCTCGCATGTTTCTGACCCCATGGCCCCTGGGTCTGTGTTGTCGTCGTCCCTTCCCGTCTTCAAGGTTACTGACAGTCAAGGCCGAGTGTCTGCACGGCCAGAAACGGTCTCCAGATCACACTCCACTTAGCGGTTGTGTTTGTTGCTCTGTTTTATGAGTGGGTGGTGGGCAGCTCGCTGGCAGGCTTTCGCAAGCTTTACATGTTTATACTTGCTGGAGGGTTGGGGTGCGTGGAGAGGGAATTGGCTGGACTTGAAGAAGGCTGGAGCTGAGGCATTTAATAGGACCAGATTCCTATAGCCTTTTCTGCTATTATGTATTTTCTCTATCAACAGACACTAAAATGGTAGTAATAGTTAACCTTTACCAAGAACTTACCATGTGCCAAATGCTGTGCTAAGCCCTTTATGTACATAACCTCTGACCATCTTGTGAGGTGGTCCTGTTATTTATACCCATTTTGCTGATGGGGCAACTGAGGCTAAGGGAGATAAAATAACTTGCACAGGATCACAGTTTAATTCACTGAGAGTGCAATGGATTGCAGCCTAGGGCCGTCTCCTACCAGAGCCTATGTTCTTGACCTCGGTATAGTAGGTACAGCTATTGTCATGTGGAGGCTGTGAAATAACAGCAAAAGTGTTTCTCATGATGGAAAATGTCTAGAAACCACTGACTTAACGCCATCTTTAAAAGAAAAACAGGCCCAAAGAAGGTAATGATCTGCCCAAGGTTACAGAGCCAGTTCGGCTGCTTCCTAAAACTAGGGCTGTCTCCCAGTGAGGATTCAGTGTGGGATCCTCAGATCCTTAGGCCGGGAGCATGCATATAAAACACACACCATTCTAGAATTGGCTGGACCGGGACAGAATCCCAGCCCCACGCCTGAGAGCAGCCTTGCCTCAGGGATCGACTACATTTGTCTAAGGCAGTGGTTCTCAATGAGACTTCTCAGGACTCCACAGGGTCAAAATTATATTCACAATAATAAGGTGTTATTTGCCTTTTCACTCATTTTCTCACAAGTTTCCAGGGAGTTTTCCAGAAGCTGTGTGACATGTGAGCATAGTAACAGTCTGATGGCTGACGGGATATGGGTTTGTGTATTCAGATGTTTGAAGCTCTCTGTTTTAATTTCTGATACAATAATTAGCGCTAGAACAATACACATAAATAAAAGCCCTTTGGGGGCCTCAGTAATCTGTAAGAGTACAAAGGGGATCCTGAGGCCAAAGTGCTTGAGAACCGCTGTTCCGTGGTGCCAGACCCAGCAAAGGGGACAGTCAGTGGCTTGCAGCCACACTCAGCCTAGGGAAAAGGCAAGAAGAGGGAAACAGGCTTTTTTCTCTGGGAGGGAACCAAGCAGAGAGACCCTGGGGATGACGCATACTCAGTCATTCCCAGCTTTGCTCCTCTAGAGCCTTTTCACTCCACAGTTAGGATGCAGCCATGGCCGGTACAGATGGGAGTTTTTATAGGGATTTTCCAGAATGTCCAGTAATGCAGGCCAGTTTCTCAGCATACCCAGTGGGCTAGATGAAATTACCAGAAAGGAAATAGTAGCCTGGAACCCACAGCCCAAGGGAAGGATGTTACTGAGAAAGTCCATGAATTGCTTATCATTTTACCTTCCCATGGGCTGCAGGTCAGGGAGGTGGGTAGACCAAGGAGAAAGGCCTGTAGGGGTCATTTGGGGGGCTGCAATGGCCTTGTTTGTGGACAGGTGGGCACCAGCCACCACCCCAGAGGCAGAGTGACAATTTTAACCCTGAAGGATTTTTGTATGTTGAAGAATATTAATCAGTGTGCAATTCAGGAAACAGAAAACACCTTAGGTGTTTTAAACAGGAAGGGATTTAATGCAGGGAATTCAGTGCCAAAAGAATCATTGGAAGGACTCAAGGAGCAGGTTCAAGGCTGAACCTCCAGGAATGACTCCAAGGACAATACAGAACTTGCTATCAGGGCGGCTACTCCCTCGGAGATAACCCTGGGAACTGCAATTCAGGATTGAAGCTGGAGTCAAGAAGCTTCTGCCATTGCCTTCAGTAGCAGTACTGCTGCCTCTGGAGCACTCAGGAAGCTGGGAAACGGACACCGGAATGCTCTGTAGGGGGAAAAAAATCCCTCCTGTTTTATGAGTTGACTTGCTAGCAGAAACAAGCAGAGGGGACACAAAGGTGGCCTCCGCCTCACATCCATTTACCAGATCTCGTGCAGCTTCGTCTTAACGGTGAAGCCTAATTTGCAAAGAAGTCTGGGAAATGTAGTTTTCCGTTTTCCACGTCTTCAGCTAAGATGGTAGAATGGAGGCTGAATGAACCAACCCCCAGTATCTGCCCACCTGTTATCAACACTGCGTCTTTTCATGTGCCGAGTTGTAAGAGGCACAAGGCGGGAGAATGAATCGTGACACCATCTGATTAGACTTCACGGTTTCCTGAGCTCCCTCCCTCTTGGGTTTCCCGTAGTGCAGCTGGGAGATGCTGCTTAGAGCGTTCGTGGCCACACGCGGCTCTTTGTCTTGGCCGTTGGCCACAATAGGGAAGAATGGCTGGCAAATCCACGAACCGTCTTTTTGTTCACCTTCAGTCTCCAGTGCTGGTGGTTTAGATAAAACCTTCCCCTTGGGTCAGAAGGACTGACATGTAGAAGTATGTCTCTGAGCTTGCCTTGTAGCATTGGAGTGTAAGAATTATAAAATTCCAAAATAACATTTGGGGGGAATTCAAATGGGCATTCACAATTAAAGAAGATCTTGGAAACGGGTGTAATTCACAAAGGGATTGTTGTTCCTTCCTGGATTCTACAAGCTCCCCCACCATAGGGTCCTGGCTTCCCACTCTAACAAGTCCACGTTGTGGCTCTGAAAAGTATATGCCATTCTTTTCTGGGCAGAAACAGGACTCGGTCCAGAACTGATAACTTGGATGCATTATGCCACGTTCCTGATGCTTAGCCATCCTTGCAGTCATTCGGTTTACTGAGGATCTGTTGTGTCTAAGTCCTGTGCTGGGTATATTTTAGAGAACTAGAGATGACGAAGGCATCGTTCTTGTCCTGAAGAGGAATAATCTAGTCAGGAAGATGAGACGCATTCATTCTGGAATAGAATTGTAAGGGATCTTGGAGAAGGAAGAGATTATTTTCTTTGGAAAAGGGATGTGGGAAGGCTTCTAGAAAGAAGTGGCATTGGAACTAAGCCTTGAAGGATAAATAGGATCTGGATGGGCAGAGGTGAGAGCTGGTTCGTTCTTGTGGAGGTGGGAATGGGCAGGGTGGGCTTGAGAACCACGAATGCCTGATGGTCAGGTGTGTCATGATGAAAGGTGTGAGCCAGGCTTGGAAAGTAAGTTGAGTGAGGTTCTGGGCATCCTTGAAGGCCAAGGCTACAAGACTTATCCAGCCTGTGGCCGCCTTGTCACCATAGCGATTGGTACACTCAGTGCACCAGTGAAATGACTCAAACCTAGAAATATTTTCAGAAATGACAGAACCAGGACATCAAAATAATTTCCAAATGAACCACGTTCAAGAATCCCATCCGATTCTCTTTATAAATAAATAAATAAATAAATAAATAAGTGAAAGCATCCTTTGCCCTCAAGAAGAGAAGCTTTGCAAACTTTGACAATGACCTAAGCTTTTGAGATCTGAGATCAGTCATGTGAGGACATCTTTAGGTGACTCCCTGCAATTGATTTACTCAGGAGCTGAGGGGAGAGGATGGAGGTCGTCTTCCTGGACAGAGTACCTCTCTTGTGTGTCTAGGGGAAAGATGGCGACAGCAAGGGCCTAACGCACAAGGATCCCAGGGTATCAGATGAAGTGGGATGTGGAGGGGGCATGGGGGGCAGTAGGCATGAAGCCAAGACCGGCTGTCGGGGCCCCTCCACAGCATGGGGTCTGCTGGGCTGTGGAGTGGTCTTCCGAGGTCTTCACCGTGGGAGATGGGCCAGAATGGGCGGAGGACAGGAGTCAAGCTTGGTGGGGTAGGGACGGCACGGCCTGGGGCGGGGAGGGACCGGCCCTGAGCGGCAGGACCATGGTATTGCTCAGCACCAGGGGGCACTAGTCGCTGTCCTGTGAATGGTGCCCCCTGCTGGCACCCAGAACGCCTGTGACCGGTGCCCCCTGAGTTTGTAGCTCAGAGGCTTTGCTGGACCAACCGCCTCTCCCTGCCTCCTCCTAGCTGCCCCACACCGTAGCCATGGGTTCTGGGTGTGACATAGGTCCTGGGACAGGTCCTCCCTGGAGGACCTCGGGCGCCAGCCTGGGGCCACCCTGCCTGCCACAGGAAGCGACATAGGCCCACCTCAGCCCGGGGTTCAGTTGAGGAGAGAGTGGCTGTCAACCACACACAGGTAGTGTGCCATGTGTCGTCTCACGTGGCCTCACGATGATCCTGAGAAGTGGGGACTGCCCCTCACAAGTGAAGAAGAAAACAGCCTCGGGGTGTTGTCTGTGGTGATGAAGGGGCACAGCTGGGTTTGGAGCCTGGGTCTGTTCGACTCTTTCCTCTGCACCCCAGCACCCAGAAGGCAGGCATCCTCTCCCCTCTGCAGAGAGGGAGATCCCGTCTGAATTCTGTGGAGGGGACAGGAGTCCCCAGTTCCACATGCTGGCAAGCCCCTTCCTTGATGGGCCACCTAAGGCCCTCAGGCTCTGCTCGTGGCCCACGACAGGGATTCCTTCCGAGTCCTGACTGAGTTCCTGTAGAATGGGGCAGATCGCGCTCTCCGTGAGGAGAAGAGTCAGGCCCCCTCCACCTCCCACAGCTGGAAGGCTACAGGGGACCCAGCCTCCGCGGCTGTCCTGAGAGTGGGTGCTGAAGGGGGTCCCCTTCTGTGCTTCAGGGAGCAGCCCGCCCAGGCCTGACCCCCTCTCTCTGCTGCCTCCCAGGCCCTTCATGCTGCTGCCGCCGCTGATGGAGTGGATGCGCGTGGCCATCACCTACGCGGAGCACCGCCGCAGCCTCACCGTGGACAGCGGCGACATCCGGCAGGCGGCGCGGCTGCTGCTGCCCGGCCTGGACTGTGAGCCCCGGCAGCTCAAGTACGGAACCAGGGAGGCGGGGGTGAGGTGGGGGTGGGGGGACGTGTCCATGCCCAGTCCCCGGTCAGCCCTCTGCTCCCTCCTCCTCCTGGGTCGGGAGCGGGCAGCAGGCAGGGGCTGCAGGCGGTTCGCTCGAGCTGCGCTAAGGTGCTCTCTGCACAAGCCCACCTGTTGGAACTGATGTGTTCTGGACCTTGGCTGCTCTCGAATGCATCCTCGGCAGCCACGGGTCGGGCCTGCAGGGCAGACTCCCATCTGGATTTGGGTGGGAGAGCTTTCGCAGTCTGACTCTTCGGGCCACTTGGGGGTATGCAGCAGAAGTGGGCCTCCTTCCTGCGGTTACCACCATTTTCTGGAGCACTTCCTAGGTGCAGGCCGGCTCTGAGCCCTTCCTTCTTACGTGCACTTTCTCAGTCCTCGTGACAACCTCAGAGAAGAAGGGGCTTTAATGCTCATGTTTCAAATGGAGAAGCTGATGGTCAGGAGGAACAGTAACTTGCCCAGTAACTCAGCTAGCAACGTGACCATGCCCGAATTTGAACCCAGGCCCGTATGGCCCCAAGCCTGGGCTCTTAGTTACCTTCCCAATGTGCCTCTCTTGCATTGGACTGGCCTCCTGAAGTTGTTTCAGAGAAGCGTTCCTCTGGCCATGCTTGACCTGGAAGAGCCTTGCTTTTTTTTTTTTTTTTTTTTTTGTCTTCTGTCGCCATTGCAAATGCCAGGACCTCGTTCTGTGGCAGGTATTTTTTACTCTTTGGCCTAATCACGACTCCAGGCTGAAGCCACCTGTTGGGAGCTTGTGGTGTGCCCTCTGCAGACGCAGGTTTTATCTGTGACTCTCCTTGGTAGGATGGCTTGGCTGCAATGGGAGTCTGGGCCACTCTCTGTGTCTCTTTGTTGCTTCGGGGTCTCACCAGGAAGCGCTGAGGCGAGAGGATGGAGAGGCAAGAGCTGGAGCTTGGCCTCGATGACTGAGAGAGTGAGAGTGCGCCCTTCCCTGTGCAGAAACTATACAGCCAAGAGCCGTGGCCCAAGGCCCAAAAGCTGGAGCTTCTTCCTCCTCAGAGCAGTCCCCTGAGAGATTATGTTAGATGGGAACTTTGTCTCTGACAACTGACAGCTCCCAAGAGCTCAGAGCATGTCTTTAACGTGTTTGTAGAACGGCCGACTTATGTGCTCTTCCTGTCACTGAGCGTGACAAGGCCAGTCACTGCCGATTAGATAGTAATTCCCAGTCCTCCCCTGCCAACCTCATCCTCACACCACGCACCAGCCCAGAACAGTTGTGTCACCGCTCATAGGGAGGCCACGTCCTAGCAGGAAGAGCCATGCTCACACACCCCGGTCTCTTCTGCGCAGACCCGAATGCTGTTTCAGTTCCTTCCGGAGGCTGGATGCCCCAGCGGCTACTGAAAAATTCAACCAGGACCTGGGTTTCCGCATGCTCAACTGCGGGAGGACGGACCTCATCAGCCAGGCGATCGAGGCCCTGGGTCCCGACGGGGTGAACACCATGGATGACCAGGTGCGTTCTGAGCACTCCGCCAGCCAGGCTCAGGACCAGAGTCCAGAGGGGTTCGTGACCACTGGAGCTGGTGGCACAGTCCCTTCTGTCCCAAACCTGAGACCCGCCCACTCAGCTCTGTGCTCTAAGAGGTGGGCTGCTTCCTGAATCATGCCCTGCCATCCAGGTACAATGTCAACTCAGAGACTTCCCTAACACCCCTTGGAAATCCTTTGTAACAGGGATTCTGCTTCCCCTCACTGGAAGGCTGGAGGTTGCCCCATAGGGTGCAGGGCTGGGAAAGAGTCCAGAGGAGTCAGCTTGATAGCGAGCTCTAGATCATAATCACTGAGACTTGTATTTGGAGCATCCTGTGTGCCTGCCACGTTCCAGGCCTCTAGAAATCCTGGCCTTCATGAGTTAACATTAGAGGAGACAGATACTAAGAAACACACACACACACACACACACACACACACACACACACACACGAGTATGTTAGTGAAAAGTGCTAAGGCGTTAAATGAAGCCAGAAAAGGGGAGAGGAAGTGTTGGAGGCAATTAACAATTTTAGGTAGAATTTAACTTGACTTTTTTGGCTTTGTTTTTTGTTTTTGCTGTGAATAGCTAACATTTATATAGCACTCACTGTGTTCCAGGCATTGTTCTAAGCACTTTGCACAGAGGAACTCATTTAATCTTGACCACAGCCCTACGATGTAGGTATAATCCCCATTTTATAGATAAGGAAACTGAGGTACAGAGGTCACACAACTAGTAAGGAGCAGAGCTGGGATTAGAAGAACCCAAGTGGTCCAACCCCAGGCTCTTCACCGCTGTGGAAGATGCAGTTTGTGTATTTGATGTCGTTTTGTGAGCTCTGCAATATATAGGTAATGGATTTCCTATATGGGTTTAGAAACCCACACAGAAGCATGAGGGAAGTTAAATGACAGCTGAAGGGTCACATAGCCCTCTCGGATGAGATGACAGCATGATGCAGAGCACAATGAGGCGCCCGGCGAACCCAAGCCAGAGTGGACTTTGATAGGTCGGGCTTGAGCAGCCAGGGAAGGCTTTCTCCTGGGGGATCTGGGCCAAGCTGGAGTGAGGGGTGGTCGGATGCAATGGAGAGGAGTGGGGAAGGCATTCCAGGGAAAGGAGATGCTGGGGGCAGGAGCGTCGGGGCGGGACAGTCGGGCGCGTGCTAGGACAGGTATGCTGCAGCCGAGCTCAGGGAGGCGACAGGCTGGGTCCTGGGATCTCCCCGAGGTGCCTCTGTCAATGCAGGCTATGGGGCTTTCATCCTGGGGGGGGTCATCATCTTCCTCCAGCAGTGCAGTGGGGAAGCCCATGGACACTAGCCTCAGACGGACCTGGAGTTTAGCCCTCCTGTCATAGCTGTGGCAGCTTGGACAAGCACCCCTCTGAGCCTGTCCCCTCGCCTCTAAGATGTGGGAATAAATAACCGCCCCATAGGGTTATCGTGAGGCTTTCACATCAGGCACATAGTAGATGCTCAATAAAGGTTCGTCCAGTTTTCTGTTGTTGATACGGTGATGATCATCCCTGAAATCTGTTAATCAGCCTCTTTTGATTTAGCCTCTTTAGGTACCTGCAGCGGGGAGGGGCCAACACAAAAAAAGCAGTTTCTCCTTAGAAGGCTTGTAGCCTGGTTTACACTCCAAATCATGTTCAGATGTGTGGAGAAAAAAGAAGTCAAGCATGTGCCAAGGGGAATAAAACAAAGCCAGATTCTCACTCGGTGGCAGCGGGCTTTTCTCTAAATGTTCGGTCCTGTTTGTTCCCTCAGCCTCAGGGTCTGCAGAACGATCTGTGGGTAAAAAGGCCTCTCACCCGTGATTAATCTCGGGCCATTTCTTTATCTCTGGGCACTAGGCAAGGATTTATGAGGTAAGGAGATCTTGTCTACACACAGATAACCTAATAAGTAACATCGCGGGGCTCCAGACAAACGCTTGCCAGCATCCAGCTGTGGAATAACACTTTCCACCGTTGCCTTTGCTATTACTGGCCACCGAGGAGATTCCCCGCCAGGGAGGCAGCTCCGTTAATCGCCCACCTAAACTCAGGGAGGGATTGGGCCTCAGCTTTCAGAAAAGCTCAGAACTGCTCACAGCACGAGATGTTAAAGTCAACCTCTCCACCCTCCGTGAGATGCCTCAGGGGAGAGCTTCGCAGCTGAGGCAGACCTGGGTTCCAGCTGAGTTCATCCTCTTACTTACCAGTGTGACTGTTGGGCAAGTTAATCCCCTTCTCTGCTCGTCTGTGAAGTGGGGACAATAACAGAACCTCCCTAATAAGGATGGTATGGTCGTTAAATGAGACGATGCATGTAAGTCACTTCACACGGTGATTTACCAGCACAGGGCCTGGGGGGGGTTTGGATGTGGCAGTGTAACATAGTAGCAGTGATAGTGTTGTGTTATTTTAATTAGTTAGCTTATCCTTAGTTAGCTGCACTAAGCACTTTATACATAGTAACTCGTGCTCTTTACAACAACCTAGTGAGGTAGATACTGTTGTTATTCCCATTTTAAAGATAAAGAAACTGAGTCACAGAGGAGTACAAGTAAGTTGTGCCAAGTTTACAGCAGAAGTAGCCTTTGCACCGGAGTCTGGCCATGGGGCCTGTGCCCTTTGCCCTTCTGGCGACCTGTAGTGCTCATGGAAATGTCCCCTCCTCATCCTTCAGGTGTCATACGTCCAGTGGGCCTAGGGGGGGCAGGTTGTCTTGTTCAGCACAAGACACAGGATTGTTCAGGATGAGCAGCTGGTCAAGCAGGAAGACCTGGATCTGGTTTCTGGGGCAGAGACACCTATGGAACACGTGTCCTCATGTTCTGTTTGCAGACAGTTTAGCATCTGCCTTTGGTTCATGTAGGGTATGACGCCGCTGATGTATGCCTGTGCTGCTGGGGATGAAGCGATGGTCCAGATGTTAATTGATGCTGGAGCAAACTTGGACATCCAGGTGAGAAAGCCCCCAAGGGCTGCACCGGGCTCCTAACCCGGCAAGAGAACACCCCAAGGTCTTCGTCATCCATGCTGGCTGTGATGCTATGGACAACTAGACGTGTCTCAGAGGACTGAAGATGCAAGATGCACAGAGATCACAGTTAGCAAAGAGGGTTTTTCCTCAAGATTTGAACTTTCTGTCAGAGAGGAAGTGAGCTCAGAGGGGAGTCGAGCAGAGAGAATGGCCATAATTCTGTTACTGTAGCACCTTTCCCATTTTATCAACCTAATCCCCAGCCATCCCCACCATCCCCAGATACTTCTGGCTCTACCTCCCTCTGAGGCATAAAGTGTTCCCTCTCTGCCGTCTCTCTGCCCAGGGCAGACATCACTAATTGAACATCCTTTTGAGCCTTTTCCACAGGGTACTCCAGGCAGACATTGCCAATCGAATGTAGAAAGCTCTTGAGTTGACTCCTAGTCACCATCCCTGCAGGGCTCCCCTTAGCTCAGGTGGCTGTGTCACCTGCCCAGGAATGTCACTGACCTAGGAAACACTGATCATTTGTGGTATTTTTCCAGGTTCCAAGCAACTCTCCCAGGCACCCCTCCATCCACCCTGACAGCCGGCACTGGACCTCACTGACATTTGCTGTCCTACATGGACACATCTCTGTGGTCCAGGTGAGCTCCTGCCAGGTATGCAGCATGCCCTCAGCTTGATGGGTGGGTTGAGCCCCAGGCGTATCCCCAGCCTTACCTGTGTGAGCAGCAGCCTGGAGTCAGACACCAGAGGCGCTAGTAACGCTAGCTCACTTGGTCAGCAAAGACCCACCTGGTCTGCCTCCAGGAGCAGGCTTCAGTGTGAGGATACATGTGAGAATTTTAGGGAGCAAGACACAGGCCCAAGTAGTACCAGGCCTGCCTGGCGTCTCTGCATCTGTGGGTGGGTCCTGGGGCGTGCTGGAATCTGGAATCTGTGCAGGTGTGCTCCGTTTCTCTCCTCCAGTAATCTTTCCAACCCTTAGCTGTTTTTACTGCCTAATGAGTTCTGCCGGCTCTATACAGCATGCTGTCCTTCCGGTTCTGCCCCTCCCTGGTAGCAGGCGTAGCCTCTCAGCTCCCCAGTTCCTGAAAGAGGACTCAGATTGGCACAGCTCGCCTGTCAAGCCAAGCCACACTGTGCCCACCTTGGTCCCAGTAGCCGTGGCTGACGTGAGGAGGGGGTTCAGGCCTAGAAGTGGAAGCCGTGGATGAGGCATGGTGACACTGCCACTTGGCTCCCAGACTCCTTCACTCCTCAGGCCACAGGCCCACAGGATTCCAGACTCCTTCCTGGGAGTTCGTATTCCACCCTTGCTGTCTGCTAGATTGTGGGGCCTTTGAGAGCAGGGGTCATGTCCGGCCTATTCATCGCTGTGCACCCAGGCCTGGCCTATACGAGGGATGCAGTAAATGGTGGTCAGTGGGCTGACTGCCACATTCTGCCTGCTTTTTGGTGCGCGTCCCCCTAAGGCCCTGAGTAGAGTTCCACGCTAGCCCAGACTGGCCTGCAGGGCTGTGCCCTGGACTCACCTGGATTGGTGCCCATTTTCACCCTGACAGGCAGGCCTCTTCCTCTTCCACCTTGGCACACTGGCTCAGGCAGTGATGTCCTTTCTGCCTGACGGGAGCCTCCTACCGACAGCCGCCCCCATGCTCCACGCTGTGGGGAGGCTGAGAGGTCAGCCTGGGCCCCTCGGACCTGGTCTCCAGGTGGCGGGGCCGCGGTGTTGCCTTAGCCGGCCAAGCACGGGCTCTGAGGGGGCTTTGGTCTCCGGAAACCTGGGAGGGTTGGAAGGCGGCTCCCTCCAGAGCAGCCGGTCAGGAAAGGTGAGATGGAGCTGAAGTCACCTCTCGGTGAAGCAGACCCACCCCTGCCCCAAGGCAAAGCCGGCCGGCTCAGCTGGAACTGCTTGGTATCTGTTAGCCCTGCCCCATCTGTCCCCTGCAAGACTTGCCCTTGCTAGAATGGGGAGAGGCCACCTGGTGTCGCAGACAGTGAGGTTCTGCCCCAGCCCCACACTTCCCAGCCTTGGGTAGCTCACCGAACCTCTCTGATGAGAACCCTAAAAGCCACTAGTTATTGAGCCCCTATGGAGAGGTGAGCACCGTTTCATTTCATCCCCAGCAAGGCTGCAAGGCGGGCCTCTTTTGCATTTTCCAGATGAGGAAGACTGAGGTTTGGGGAGTTGAGGTACCTGCCCCAGGTCACCCACTGGTCTGTGGCTAGCACTGGCACTCAGCTCTAACACCTCTGCTGTTTCCACTACCTCTGCTGCCTCCAGAGCCCCAGTTTCCCCCGGTTGATTGGGGGGTGGTGCCTTCTCTTCTGCTCATCTGTGTGAGCTCTTACAAAGATCACTGCAGCCAGTTTGTAGGAAACTGTTTGAAAGGGAGAAATAGCTCAGAGGTCCCTATAGCTTAGGGGCTTGGTCTAAGGCCACAGGAGTGGAGGTGAAGATTCTAGACACTTAGAGCCCTGAAGGTAACCAGGAGTTCGAAAATTCTGGTTGCCTGGACGCCCGGGTGAGCCGGTCCTTGGTCACGTGCCACAGGAGGGAACTACAGGCCCCTCCCCAAAGCCTCCCTGCACGTGCCCAGACACTCCCTACCACGTGCCACAGGAGGGAACTACAGGCCCCTCCCCAAAGCCTCCCTGCACGTGCCCAGACACTCCCTACCACGTGCCACAGGAGGGAACTACAGGCCCCTCCCCAAAGCCTCCCTGCACATGCCCAGACGCTCCCTACCACGTGCCACAGGAGGGAACTACAGGCCCCTCCCCAAAGCCTCCCTGCACTGCCCAGACGCTCCCTACCACGTGCCACAGGAGGGAACTACAGGCCCTTCCCCAAAGCCTCCCTGCACATGCCCAGACGCTCCCTGCCACCTGAAGTGTCCTCCCCAAAGCCTCCCTGCACGTGCCCAGACACTCCCTACCACGTGCCACAGGAGGGAACTACAGGCCCCTCCCCAAAGCCTCCCTGCACGTGCCCAGACACTCCCTACCACCTGAAGTGTCCTCCCTGTGCCCTGGTAGTTGCTGCTGGATGCCGGTGCCCACGTGGAGGGCTCGGCAGTGACCGGTGGTGAGGACAGCTATGCGGAGACACCCCTGCAGCTGGCTTCTGCAGCCGGTAGGTACACCGCTGCCCTGCCCAGTGAGGGTCCCCTACTGCCCCACGGGTCCACCTGCTCCTCCCCACGGTGTCACCCAGCCTGGCTGAGCTGCACACGCAGATCACTGGGCGAGCCTTGAAGCCCCTCCTTCTGGGTCCCAGGGGCTCCCCTTCACCCCATCGTCAGTGTTTCTGCCACGCTCACTGCCCAGGCAGGCCCAGCAGAGGGGCAGTGACACGGGCGGTGGAAGCATCCTTGGTCCGCCTTGTCTTTCAGGGAACTACGAGCTGGTCAGCTTGCTGCTCAGCCGGGGCGCCGACCCCCTCCTCAGCATGCTCGAAACCAACGGCATGGCCTCCTCCCTCCACGAGGATATGAACTGCTTCAGCCACTCAGCCGCCCATGGCCACAGGTACCCGCCCGGGGTTGCTGCCCCGTGTGCTGTGGGGCGTGAAGCGGGCTCTCAGCAGAAGAACTAGGCCTGGAGGTCCTTCCGGAGGTGGGGGCTGGGGATGGCTGCACGCACACCAGCCGGAAAGACGGGGCTTCAGGCAGCACGGGGGCCCCAGATGTTGGAGGCCCGGAGACGCTGGATTGCTTAGAGGTCCTACAGTCAGTTCCTGGCAGACGTGGGACTGGAGCAGGCCCTCCCATTCCCCCGTGAGGCTCTCCACCCTGCAGCCACCCAGGACCCCATCCCTTCCCATGCCTGGGGTGCTTCTCCGGTGCCTGCAGTGGCCTGGGGCGCTAGAGGCTTCCACACAGCAGGCAGCTCCACCACGAAGATGCCACTGGTGGCTCTGCAGGAGATAGCGTCTCACTCCAGGAGCGGATGGTGGACCTTGCTTTGCGGGGGCCGGGGCTGCGAGAGGGCAGGGCTGAGAGCAGAGCCGTTAGGCAGCTCAGGGGGCAGAGGGAGACAGGGAAGAGGTGAGTAGAAGGTAGAGCAGGCGGGACACCTGCCTCCCGTCCTCAAGCCCAGACTGTGCCCTTGCTGTGGCCCACTCCCTAGCGTGCTTCCCCCCGCCCCCCGCCTTCTGCGCCCGGCCCCCCGCTCTCACCCATCTCCACCAGCCCTACCCTCAGGCACCACCTCGCAGGGCACGGCCTCCAGGCCTCTCTACCCCGCCCAGTGCCTGCGTTTCCCCCCCGCCCCCGCTGTGGCCTCTTCACCCTGCGTGGAGTTGCCCCCCTGCTCATCGGTTTCCCACTCTCTCTCTGGAACACGGGCTCCCTTGGGTGGGCGCGGTGGGCGCTCACCGTCATGTGCCGGCTCACGCCAGACCGGGTGCTATGTTAAATTGCTGAACTGGCAGAGCTACAGCAGGATGACCCAGGTCCCTCGAGGGGGTCCCTGCCGGGCCTCCATCACACAGTAGGGGAAGGGGTGGGGGAGGGGTGGCCAGGGCCGCTGGGAGGAGGCTCAGCCCCAGGTGACCTGTGGGCCTGGCCCTGCTGCAGCCTGCCCAGAGCCCCAGCCTACAGGCTGTGACAGAACGAGCCTGGGGCTTGAAGCTCTGGGTCTGAGTCTTCATCCTGCTCAGAGTAACCGTGAGCAAGACGTGGTCATCGCCGACAAATGGCGAGGTTCATGGGATTGCTCAGGTTAAATGCAGCGGTACGCGGGAATATGCTCCGTCAAACATCCAGTGTTCTACACATCTGTGTATGTTAATGAATTCAGTATAAAATGCGGCTCCACTTCATATTAATGGAGGGAAAGTGAGTATAAGCATGTCCTATGTTTCGGACACGTTTACATGTGTCAAGCTGGCTGCTATTAGGAGGACTGCTAGGTATCAGGCTTTGCATTTGATGTCATCACATTGGCCTCACGTTAACCGGGAGAGCATGATGCTGATGCCCTGTCCTACAGATGACAAAGCTGTCAGGGCTCAGAGAGGTAGAACAACCTATCCGAGATCACACAGGATGGCAGAACCTGCTTGGTCTCAAAGCCCACCACTTCTTGTCACTACATGGATGGCAGAAGGGAGAGGTCTCCTGCACCTTCCCCTTACTCCCCAGGTGGCCATGGATGGGGGTCGCTGGGAACCCTGGCCCAGCCTGCCTGGGAGGGGAAGACCATGAGCCCTTTGTGCCCGCAGATGCCCCGTAGCTGCCCATCTGGACCACGGGCCGCCAGAAGGCAGCTAGGCAGGCGCCGTCCGTGGCGGGAGCCTCAGGCATCACCCTCCGTCCCTTTACCCACAGGAACGTCCTGAGGAAGCTCCTGACGCAGCCACAGCAGGCCAAAGCAGACGTGCTGTCCCTGGAGGAGATCCTGGCTGAGGGTGTGGAGGAAAGCGATGCGTCAAGCCAGGGCAGTGGCAGCGAGGGGACCGTGAGGCTGAGCCGGACGCGCACCAAGGCCCTCCAGGAGGCCATGTACTACAGCGCGGAGCACGGCTACGTGGACATCACCATGGAGCTGCGGGCACTAGGTGAGACCTTGCAGCGTACGGGTACACACGCACATGCACACACACGCACACACTCACTCACACACAGGCTCTGCTGCTCCTCAGGCCAGGAGAGGGCCAGGTAGCTGAGCGTAGGGCGGGGCTCAATTCCCCCAGGCCTGGTGACTGACAGCCAGGACCGGAGCTGCCCAGAGCCTCAGACAGTCCTCTGTGGGGATGTGTCTCAAGACCCTCACTCCAGCCCTGTGCCCTCAGGTCCCCCAACCTCCCTGGTCAAGTCCTGGGATGTGTAGCTCTGGGAGCATCTGTAGCACTAGGGATCTACATTTCTGGTCAACTAGATGCTCTCCAGTCCCTCAGCCAACCTCCCCACCTCCTTGGGTCTGCAAGCCTGCCGACCTCTCCTTCCCTCCCAGGAGGCTGGTCAGACAGACAGACTTGGGTGCGAGCCTAGCCCTGCCACGTTCGCTGGCGCTGATGACTCTCCATGAATGTGGTGTCGTCACGTGCAGCCCAGAGCCCAGTGCCAGCTCACCATCAGCACTCAGTGCACGCTGACTCTCCCGGGGGCCATGACACACGAACGCCCGGCGCTGGGCCAAGGCAGCAGGAGGCCACGTGGCCCTGCTGTGGCAAGCCAGCCTCAGTGTTCTTCTCTGTGAAATGGGCTCCTACATACAGTCGGTCAACCAGGGATGCTAATGTTACGCATGTCGTCGTGGGGGGTAGGGACTGCCATCGGTCCTTTTTTAACCCATGGTGAGGTGGGGGAGTAAGAAGCAATCCCTCTGGTTATCAGAAACATCACTAGTTTTTGTCGTGATCTTTACAAAGTAGTTGTAAGTTGCTCTGCGGCCCCGCCGACACACTCCAGGGAGCTGGTAAACAGTAATTACGTGGCACTGGATGTGCATAAACAGACCAGTGAGCTGGGCGATAGGACGGGGTTGATTTCAGGCTTCTAGACAGGCAGGGAGCCCCTGCGTCCCCAAGCACCCTGCATATCCTCCGGGTATCCGAGTCTCCCGGGCTACCCCTCGTAATTATAATGGGTCCTCCTCCAGTAAGTCAGTCCAGGGCCCAACAAGGAGTCAGGCCAGTGTGGGTGCTGGGATTGCGCTTGAAAGTCCCCAGGCTGAGCTGTGGATTTTCAGAGCTCGGGCTCCCTGCACTTGGTCCGGAGGCATTCCTCCACCTCATCTGACACGAACCCGGGCACCCTCTGATCTCTCAGGGAGGCCTGTCAGGGTGAACGGAAGCTTTGCTTACTGGCTACACCGAGGGGGCTGGGGGCTGCCCCCTGCTCTGCAGACACTGGGCGCATCGCAAGAGAGCCTGCCAGGAAGGGGTTCATCGGGAGGCGGGCTCGGTGGCCCCCGCAGGGAGCGCTCTGCCCAGGGGTGACTGCTGCCCTTCCCCTGCCCGGGCCCAGGCGTCCCCTGGAAGCTGCACGTCTGGATCGAGTCTCTGAGGACGTCCTTCTCCCAGTCTCGGTACTCGGTGGTGCAGAGCCTCCTGCGGGATTTCGGCTCCATCAAGGAGGAGGAATACAACGAGGAGCTGGTGACCGAGGGCTTGCAGCTCATGTTCGACATCCTCAAGACCAGCAAGGTGAGTGTCTCCGGGCAGGTCCCTGCCCCAAGCTCAGAGAACCCAGGCTCCAGAGCCTGCGGCCCCAGCAGACCATGGGACGGACACGGAGACGGACGCATAGGAAGACAGACACAGGCACAACCCCTCCCACGGACAGATGGACACAGGCACCTTCACGCACGCGGGTGGTTGCCCACCCCACACGCAAACGCGCACCGCCTGGCTGCAGAGGCCGTGGATTTGTCTGGGCTGGAGCCCGGCCAAAAGAGCGATTTGGGGAATCAGTGTTGAAGGGACAGGCCTCCCTCACCAGGCCACCTCCAGGAGGAGCAAAAGGCAGCGGCTGCTCTGATCCTGGCCTGGACTTCTGAAGTTGGCCCGATGTAGCAGGAGCTATAAACAGACGGCCACAGGATGGGGGGTTGAGCTCATGGCCCCTCCCTGCCTCTCCCCCCACAGAACGACTCTGTCATCCAGCAGCTGGCTGCCATCTTCATGCACTGCTACGGTAGCAGCCCTATTCCCAGCATCCCTGAGCTCCGCAAGACCCTGCCGGCCAGGCTAGGTGAGGCCTTCCCCACCGGCCACCCGCGCTTGCCAGGCCTCCCTCCCCTCCCCTCCCCTGCCGTCCCCTCCCCTGCCGTCCCTCCCCTGCCGTCCCCTGCCGTCCCTCCCCTCCCCTCCCCTCCCCTGCCCTCCCCTCCCTTCCCCTCCCTCCCTTCCCTCCCCTGTCCCCCTCCCCTCCCTCCCCTTTTGCTCTCCCCTCCCCCCTCCCCTTTTCCTCTCCCCTTTTCCTCTCCCTCTCCTCTTTGTCCTCCTTCCCCTTTCCAAGTGCCATGGCCTGGCCTCAGTTTCTCTGCTCTCCACAATCCCCACCCCATCTGCCCCCAACACACATGTAAGAAACCCCTGGGGGCAGGCTCCTCAGTCACCCCCTCTCCTTCCCTACTGGCAGATCCTCACTTTTTGAACAACAAGGAGATGTCGGATGTGACCTTCCTTGTGGAAGGAAAGCTGTTTTATGCGCATAAAGTCCTGCTGGTGACAGCTTCTAACAGGTAGGCAACCCGGATAATGAAGTCTCAGCTGCCGGGAGGCTGGGCAGCTTCATGTGGATACAAGGTGATGGACAGGCTGGAGAAGAGCCTCTGCCCCCCACAGGGAGGTCACGGAGCGCGGAGGGCCCATCCGCCCCACGGCGGGCATGGGACAAGTTGATGGAGGGACAGTCGAGATGGGACCCAGAGTTCTCCAGGAGGAGCTCTGAGGCTGTATCCTTTCTGGCCAACTTGCTGCCTTTGATTATTAGAAAACATAAATGTTCTGGCACGAAAGTCAGTTTTCCAGCCGCAGGCGTCACAGTCACTCATCTGGTGGGCAGCAGGGACAGAAGGGGCCCAGCCCAGCCGTCTGGACGATGTAAAACGTCACTCGCCGAGAATTATTTTGAGAGCACGGCAGTAATTTCTAAAATGCTCCTGTTCCTGGTGGCCAGTCAGGTGGCGGACGGTGCCGTCGCCACACGGCCATGGAGTGAAAGTCACGTTCAAGCCCCGTCCTGTCTCATCTCCTTGGCTCCAGGTTCAAGACACTGATGACCAATAAATCAGAGCAAGATGGCGACAGCAGCAAAACCATTGAGGTCGGTGACATGAAGTACCACATTTTTCAGGTATGTGGACCTCAGTGCTGCACGCTTCTCAAGGGATGCCCCCTTCCCCCAGGAGCCCCACCCTGGCTTGTCCGTCTGGGCGGGAGCAGCCGTGAGTCGGTCATAATCTTCCCCTCTGTCCCCAGTGCCTTCTGTGTTTTGCTGAATCTCAGTGGTCAGGTTGGAGCATCTAGGTTTTTCCCAGGCAAAGGTAGCCATTCCATTGTGACTTTGTAGCTTCAGAGCCTGTCTCGTGGGCCCTGAGCTCTAACCACCGGGTGAGGGGGCTGGGCAGACTGATGGACGTGTAAGGACAGGCGCACAGCACACGTGCAGCATGTGAGTCCTTGCTCCCCGGAGTGAGCTCCCAGAGTACAGACGTTGCCCGCGTGCTTGTTGGGAATGCAGAACCTCAGGCCCCACCCCAGACACCCCACATTTTAATAAGACCCCGGTGGGTGGAGGGTGACGTGCGCGTGCGCTGGTGTAAGTCAGTCACTCCTCCCGAGCATCAGACCCCAGCCATACCGGCCAAGCAGAAAAGGCTATGGTGAGCCCATCCTGGGTGTGGAAGATCAAGGTCAGGGCTTTCGATCTCTAAGCTTCCGAGAACCTCAGAGGTTGCGTAATGGAAACTCCACAGGCTGGCCACCAGCAGGCGGGGTCTGCAGGAGGAGGCTGGCTGGGGTCTACGCTGAGCCCCGGTGGGGAGCTCCTTTCTCCAGTGATCTCCAGGCTGCAGGCATGACCCTCAGGGGCTGAGACTGAGGCCAAGAGGCAGCTGGTGGGTGGGTCCAGGACCTGGCCTTGCACAGGACAGGCTTGTGACTTAACGGGAGAGATCACAGCCTCACAGAAGCATTAGGAGCCACCATCTACAAGGGTTTAGTCCCTCTCTCATGTTCCCTGTAGTCATTTATTTAGCATTTAGTCACTTACGGGTACCGTGGAGACAGCAGTAAATGGGACAGGGACCCTGCCCTCCACGAGACAGGGTTATGAATTAATGGTATAGGTGTGGTGGGGAAGGCACTGGGAGAGCAGGACGGGGCATCTAACCCAACGCTGCGGAGGAGGAGGAAGTTTCTTGGAGGACGAGGGCAGCCGGCCAGGTATCGGGAGCTCCAGGTAGAGGAAGAAGTGCACGCAGGGTCTGAAAGCCAGAGACCACGACCTGTTCAGGAAATGCCCTCTGGCCTAGTCGCGGCAGCGATTCAGAAGAACATCCAGAATGAGGCTGAAGCTGCGCCCAAGAGCCATAGCATGAAGGGCCTGAGCTTTAACCCAAGGACAGATGGAAGCTACTAGGAGGCCACCATCATCACAGACACTTAGCCAGGCGTGGTTCCAAGTGCTTTGCCCCTGTTCTTCAGTTAAGCTTCACAGCACAGTCCTAGGAGGTGCAGGTTTGTTATCGCCCCTTGGTAGATGAGGGGTCACAGGCACAGAGAAGTTTGGTAACTTGTCTAAGGTCACAGAGCTGAGAAGTGACTGAGCCAGGATTCAATCTTAGGATGTGTGGAATGGTCCAGTTTGCATTACCTCACTCACTCTGGAGGGTGAGGAAAGGACTGGAGGGGGCGTGACTGCAGCCAGGGGACCAGATAGGAGGCTGTTGAGAAATCCAGCTAAGTGATGATGGTGACCAGGTAGTGGCAGCAGGATGGAGGGAAGTGGGCGAGGGGAGAGTGGATGGAACTCGGCGACTCATCGGGGTGGGAGACCCAGGGTCTGGCATAGGGTGTCTCCCCTCCCCCCTTTTCCCGTCCCTTGAGCCAAACTCACTGGGGAGAGGAGCAGCTCTAGAAACTTACTTGGCTAAGAAGCCCAGAGTCCAGGTGAGTTGGAGCATGAGGTGGGGTCAGGCTCTGACACAGGAGGTGGGTCTGAGAAGGGCAGAAGGGATTGGGCGGGAGTCGCGAGGCGGGGGAGCAAGGGCACACGTGTGGCTCGGGTGACCACTGCCATCAAGGCTGCATTCACTCAGCAGGGGAGGATGCCTGTTCCAGGACAGGCTGGGCAGCCCTTGATGACTTCTCGGGGTTGTCACGAGGGTAGACGGGGACAACGGGTCTAACGTCGGGGCACACGTGAGCCTGGGCATATTAGCCTCTGGCCTCGCCCCATGGGTCCTCTGGGGACAGAGCTCTGCCATCACTGGGGGGAGCCCGAAGCCATCAGTCCAGGGCCGGTGCTCCCTAAAAAAGCCTAAAAGTTTCAGAGCAGCCCCCAAACATCTCATTGGCTCTCACAGCACGAAGAGAAATGGCGGTCATTATTTGTTTTCTAGAACAGGAAACAGAGGCCCAAGGAGATCTAAGCAGTGCTATCATCCAATAGAAAGATAATGCAGGCCACACAGGTAATTTAAAATCACTTAGTAGCAACAGAAACAAAAAGGAACAGGTGAAATGAATTTTAATATTATTTAACTTAATATAGCCAAAATAGTATCATTTCAACCTATAAAAAATTAATGAAATGTTTTAATTCTTTTTTTCACACTAAGTGTTCAAAATCCAGTTTTGACACAACACGTGTTAATTCAGAGCAGCCACGTTTCAAATGCTCAGAAGCCACACATGGCCAGTGGCTATTGCATTAGCACCGGTCTAGACACTTGCCAAGGTCACTGCCGACTAAACCCAGGCCTTTGGGGGAGAGCCCTGCCATTGTGACGTGGCTCTTGACCCCAGGCCTGTCCCTGCAGCATCAGTGGCCTCCCTGTGGTCACGTTCCTGGTGGCCCACTCTGGGCAGGAGGAAGCCTGGCAGCCCCTGCAGCCGGTCCTGACAGCTGCTCACAGGACGGCCAGCCCAGCCCCACAGGCTGCCCGCCAGCAGCCCAGCTCCCTCAGCCAGCCTCCAAAAGGGCACTTCTGCTCTGACTTCTGTGGACTCGTGTGCATTCAGGTGACCTCAGGGAGATGCCTGGGCCTGGCCAAAACCAGCTACCAAATGCAGCAGGAGGCTGCCTTCCAGGCCAGGAAGGGGAGCTGCAGGCTGTCACCTGTCTCCGAGCCTCCTCTATCCCTGGGCCCCTTCTCACCTAGGGGCTGCCCTGAGGCCATCCCTTAGCAAAGAATCCCTGCAGATGTGACCTACCCCACTCCCAGCCCTGGGCGTTCAGGGCTGTCCTGCTGGTGCTGTGCTCCGCACCCACTCGGCTGCATGGGGATGGCGGAGGAAGCCAGGCGCGGGCCCGGCACCACCTGGAGCCGTGGGGCACGTGGACACATATGTGTGCTGTAGGACCGCCGTGTGAGCTCCAGCAGGGGCTGGGGAAGGCCTTCGGGGGCCCCCGCTCCCCTGAAGGGAAGAGACTGATGTCTCCTGGAGAGGCCTTGGGCCTGGATGAGGCCGGTGGGCCCTCCCCACTCCCCCAGGTTGGGCTCCTTCCCTCTGGTGCCGCTTCCAGCCTGGGGGCCAGTCCTAACAGAGCCTGACTGTGCTGGCTGGAGCCATGTTTACTTACACACTTGCCAGCTCCTTGCTGGGGCCATTTCTTCAGCCAACCAGGGAGAATCATTTTTCTTTTTCCAACTGGGAAACTCCCCAGTGTCCAGCATGATGGCAGAGCTTGTAACTCAGACCTCAGTGGAACTAAAATGTAGCCTCCCTCCCGACAGGCCACCTCATGTGGCGTCCCAGGGCCCTCTGCTCCCCAGGACCCTGAAGGTCCTGGGCTGGTCAGCAAGGTGACCTCTGGACCAGATCCCTGTCCCAGCTCTGCAACTTACTTTCCAGGAGGGAGTCGGGATCTGGCTGTCACCTCCACGTGGAGGCCTAGCGCCGACAGGGAGGTCAGGAGTTGGGATCCTGAGGGTGGCCCGTCAGACAGTCGCCCCCTCAGAGCCCCACCTCCCCCTCTCCCAGCCCCAGACTTAGAATTTCGGTAAAAGGAGAAACGAGCGGCACGGTGCCTGGTGGTGAGCTGGAAGGGTTCTGGGGAGGGGCTCAGCCCCCCTCCCTGGCCTCAGTTTCCCCAGCTGTGAGTACTATCTGCCCTCCTGGGCTCACAGGCCTGTCGTGAGGATTGAACTGAAACCACTCTGTGGAAGGAAGCTTGCCACACGCATTCCAGGGAAAACACAAAAATGTCTGACGAGAGTCGGGGGAGGCGCAGACGTCAGCACACAGAGGTCAGGGGGCACCAGGAGGCCGGCAGCGGCTGGAGTGGCACTCCATGGGTGCCGGGCGAGGACTTCGGTGCTGTGGGTCCATCTGGCGCTCACACCGGGCCTCTCCTCCCTACAGATGATGATGCAGTATCTGTACTACGGGGGAACAGAATCCATGGACATCCCCACCGGCGACATCCTGGAGGTGAGGACCTGGCCGGTCTACCCGGCCCCAGGGGGAGGAGCAGGGAGGCTATGAGCCTGGCCCCCAGTCCCGCCATGCCTGTGTCCCCGGCCTGCGACATCTTCCAGGTCTCAACCCCGCTCTCAGAAACACAGCACTTGGAGAGATGAGGGGGGAAGGAAGGTGGCCTCTGCAAGGACCTCCTGGTTCCCTGCTGGTCCTTGCTCTTCTGGCGACGGGAAGCGCCGTTCCAAGAGAGTGTGGGAAATTGTGCACCCACGGAGCCCGGCCTCCCGGGCCACACCTCGGGGTTAGAAAGGGCCACCCCTGAGGACGGAAAGCCCAGGAGGATCAGAAGGCAGCGAGGCCTTCCCCTCACCAGGTCGCTGCTCAGAGAACGGACCCGCTGCTGGCCGTGCACCTGGCTAGAGGTAGATGAGCGGGCAGCTTGTAGCTGAAGGCCTCCTGACGTCAGAAATCCCAAGCAGCGTCTGTCACCCATCCGGTGCCGCCCGAGGTGTCCCAGCCAGTGCGTAGAGAGCCTAGAGTAGAAATAAATCTAGGCCGCCAGACTTGACTGGCAGCGGGGGAGGGCCCTGGAGGTCGGGAGGAAGCGGAGCACACAGCACAAAGCAGCCGTCTGTTCCGTGATGCCTGGGCCGCAGACCTGGCCATGCATACCCACGGCCTCCTTTGCCTCCTGCCAGCTGCTGTCAGCTGCCAGCTTGTTCCAGCTGGACGCCCTGCAGCGGCACTGCGAGATCCTGTGCTCCCAGACCCTGAGCGTGGAGAGCGCCGTGAACACCTACAAGTATGCCAAGGTGAGGACCCCTGATGCCCGCCGGCTGCCTCCCAACACACACTCTGCTCCACTGTGGCCTGGCTAGAAAATGCAGGTGGCCAGGCAGCTCTGAAGGGCACTGTAAGTCCCTCTGTGGCCTGGCGTCAGTGGGGCAGCATCGCAGCCTGGGAGCTGAGCTGTGAGCCGGGTGGATCTCAGTTCCCATCCCAGCCGTGCTGCGCCAGGCTGTGAGACCTGGGCCAAGGAGCTGAGCCTCTCTGAGTCAAATCAGCTCCCCAGGCACTACTTGATTTGCTTCCCGGCACGGCCCTCCTTATTCTTCCTCCTCTCAGCAAACGCCATGGTCACCTGCCACATCTAGAAACGCTCCTGAAACACATCAGCAGTCCCTCCCCTTCCCTCCATCTCCATTGTCCCCTCCCGTGGACAAGTGCTGCCCTGGCCTCCACACTTCCTGGCTTTCACCCTGCAATCCACAAGACTCTTGGAAAAGTGTAAAGACCGTGTCACTCCCCTACGTAAACCCTCCAAAGGTTTTCCACTGCAAACTAAATAAAATCCAGCCCTTATCTGTCGCCCATTACGTGGGCCCCAGGACCCTGTCCACATCTCCCCTTCCGATGCCGCCCCTCTGCCTTCACCCAGCCACGCGGCCCGCGTCTCTCAACTCATTCCCACCACAGAACTGCTGCGATCACTGTCCCCTCCCCTCCGGTAAAGCTCTTCCCAAGCCCTGTTGATTTCCCCAGGCCTCCCCCGAGTCACACACCTCTCTGTCCCTTCACCCACTCTCACGTCCTCACAGCACTGACCACAGTCTGTGGTTTCCTGGCCTGGTTGGTTCCTTGGCTTCCCTGTCTTCCTGAACTGGAACATCAGCTCTGAGACAGCATCGCAGACCTGGGCCTCGAGGCCTGCGCCCAGCACCTGGCCCAGAGCGGGCACTCCATATTTGTTGACCTAAAATAGTTACTGAGCATTTACCAGGTGAACACTCGTGTGCTGGACATACCACAGTGGGCAGTCCCTGCCCTTAGTGAGGGAGCTGCCAATCCAATAGGGATGACTGGCATTCAACAAGCCATCACCAGCAGGACCTAGGCCAAGAACAAGATTTCAGGGATGTTCCTGGTGGCACGGCTGGGATTTGAACCCCGATCAGTCTAACCCCAAGGAGAGGCTTATGGAAGGAATTCAGATAAGGGGCCAGTCGCCCCAAGAGATAGGACATGCCTCCCCCAGGTTGAGGCTTGAAGCTGGGCCTTAGCCCATGGGTACTATTTGGAGGTGAGGGTAGGGGGAGGTTTCAGGCAGGGCTGTGCTGACACAGTGGGTCTCACCCCCTCCCTCTCCCTGCCCCACAGATCCACAGCGCCCCCGAACTGGCCCTGTTCTGTGAGGGCTTCTTCCTCAAGCACATGAAGGCCCTGCTCGAGCAGGACTCCTTCCGGCAGCTCATCTACGGCCGCAGCAGCAAAGTGCAGGGCCTGGACCCCCTGCAGGACCTGCAGAGCACCCTGGCAGAGCGCGTGCACTCTCTCTACGTCACCTCACGTGTGTGAGGTTGGGGGATGGCTGGCTCTGGGCCAGGCTCTGTCGCCAGGCATCCTAGCGGGTGGGAAGGGCCGGGGAGCAAGTGCTTCCCGGGGTGTCTGGGCCAGCACGTAGCTGGGGCCTGTGGACACGCTGGGGCCCTGCTGGGTGGAGGCTGGTTACAGGCCCTCTTGGAGCCAGACCTGGGCAGGCCCAGAACTAACCACTGGCTCAACCAGTGATGGGCCAAGGGCAGGTGTGGCCAAAAGGTGCTCTTCCCCCAACCCTTCCCCGACACCTACCGCTCGCACCTTGAGGGCCGCCATGCACTCACCCTCATGTGATCCTGATTCAGCTCTGCTCAACACAGCTTCAGATCGTGCCCTCCCCCTGGGGCCTCAGGCAGCTCAGACTGTCCAAACTGGGGCTCTTCGGGGGTGTGGGCATCCTTATGAGTGTACAGAATGTATGTTCTGTCTGGGCCCCGGGCCATTTCAGTCAAAACTTGGTATTTTCCCTCAATGTCACGTCCGAAAGGCTGCCCAAACCCTGAACTTACTCAGGGCTGTGCCTTTGAAAGACTTGATGTGGGCCTCCAGGGGGCCGGGGATCGTGCACAGAGAGTCACTTGGAGTCCGTTCTCTTGGCGTCTGGCCTCCTCTGGGGTCGGGGTTGGGCCGGTGCGGGGGGAGTCGCCGTCCTGCTCAGAGAGTGGTTGGCAGAAGGCAGTTAGTTAGTTCCCCTGAACGCCTTTAACGCTTTTGGTCTGAGCCAAGAGTGGCGTGGGGTACAGTGGAGGAGCCTGGTGGCCTCAGCTTTTGTTGCTGCTGTTTTCAGGGTCGATGCTGAAATCCCAAGCCTAGAATTAGGCTGCCTCTGTGGGCTCCAGAGGCAGAGCCCTAAATGGCCCCCCTGGTCCAGTTTCTCCAGTGAAAAATTTGGATTGGAGAGCAGGGCCCACACTTCCCACCGGGAACTGCGGGTCTTGGGGATTTAAAGGACGGGGCATGGGTGGAAGGGAAGGACTGGGAGAGGAGGCCCTTCTACTTCTTCCCCGCTACCTGCCCCTGACATTCTGCAGGCTCCAGGCTCTCCTGGGGTGGAAACACATCGTTGGGCCTAGACCCTTGTCGTATTTATGGGCCAGACACTGGGGGCACCTTCTGGACAGCTTGTGCTGGATGTCGCCTTCAGCTGTCTGGCCGTACCTTAGAAACTATTTATTCACCAGAAGCCCCAGGCACTTTAGGAGGTGTCACTTCGGTCACCTTGAAAAACCCCTGGGGGCTTGCAACCGTGGAAAATATTTTCAACTAGCAGCTTGAGCTGGATGTACAAAGGAATAGGCGTTATTTTATTGCTGTAATATTGTACGATACTGTAACTATATATTAATGTTGTCACTTATTGTAAATGTACTATGGTTTTATTAACAATAAACACTTGTTAACAATGACCTTGGCCTCATGGCTCCTGATAGAGGGTTACCCAAAGTTCAGAGCTGGGGAGGAGCCCATTTAGGACCAGGAAGAGAACCCAGAGCTGATTCCCTCGTTACTTGGGGCACTCATGTCTCAGAGGGAAAGAACCCCTGCTGGAAGCTGTGCTGTGGCCACCTGCCAACCCCTGTCCTACCTTACTTAGTACCTGAACCTGGGTCCAGCCCTCGCTGGGCCTTAGTTTTCCCTGTTCTGTCAAATGGGGTAGGTGTGTTCCCATTCGTTAAGCACTTAAGTGCCACTGAGCTGGACTGGAAGGACGGGAACACAATGCCAGGAATAAGACAGCTGTCAGATTTTTCACAGAACTGGAACAAATAATCCTAAAATTTATATGGAACCACAAAAGACCGAGAATAGCCAAAGCAATCCTGAGGAAAAAGAAAGCAGGAGGCCTAACCCTCCCAGACTTCAGACAATACTACAAAGCTACAGTAATTAAAACAACATGGTGTTGGCACAGAAACAGACATATGGATCAGTGGAACAGAACAGACAGCCCAGAAATAAACCCACTCACCTATGGTCAATTAATCTTCAACAAAGGAGGCAAGAATATACAGTGGAAAAATGACAATCTCTTCAGCAAGTGGTGTTGGGAAAGCTGGACAGCCGCATGCAAATCAATGAAGTTAGAACATACCCTCACACCATACCCAAAAATAAACTCAAAATGGCTTAAAGACTTACTTAAATATAAGACATGACACCATACAACTCCTAAAAGAGAACATGGGCAAAACACTCTCTGACATAAATCATACCAATGTTTTCTTAGGTCAGTCTCCCAAGGCAACAGAAATAAAAGCAAAAATAAACAAATGGGACCTAATCAAACTTAGTAAGCTTTTGCAAAGCAAAGGAAACCATCGATGAAACAAACAACCTACAGACTGGGAGAAAATATTCACAAATGATGTGACCAACGAGGGCTTAATTTCCAAAATATACAAACAGCTCATACAGCTCAATATCAAAAAACAAACAACCCACCCAATCGAAAAATGGGCAGAAGACATAAAGAGACATTTCTCCAAAGATATACAAATGGCCAATAGGCACATGAAAAGATGCTAATTATTAGAGAAATGCAAATCAAAACTACAATGAGGTACCACCTCACCTCGTCAGAATGGCCATCATCAAAAAGTCTACAAACAATAAATGCTGGAGAGGGTGTGGAGAAAAGGGAACCCTCCTACACTGTTGGTGGGAATGTAAATTGGTACAGTCACTATGGAGAACAGTATGGAGGTTCCTCAAAAACTAAAACATAGAGTTGCCATATGACCCAGTAATCCCATTCCTGGGTATATATCCAAAAAAATCTATAATTCAAAAAGATACATGCACCCCTATGTTCACAGCAGCACTATTTACAATAGCCAAGACATGGAAACAACCTAAACGTCCATGGACAGATGGATAAAGAACATGTGGAACATACATACAATGGAATATTACTCAGCCATGAAAAAGAACTCAGCAACACAGATGGACCTAGAGATTATCGTACTAAGTGAAGTCAGACACAGAAGGACAAATACCATATGATATCACTTATATGTGGAATCTAAAATACGACACAAATGAGCGTATCTATGAAACGGACTCAGAGCACAGACCTGTGGTTGCCACGGGGGAGGGCTGTGGGGGAGGGGTAAACTGGGAGTTTGGGATTAGCAGACGCAAAGCATTATATACAGAAGGCATCAACAACTAGGTCCTACTGAACAGCACAGGAACTAGATTCAATATCCTATGATAAACCATAATGGAAAATACAAAAAAGGAGATATATATATATATAACTGAATCACTTTGCTGTAGAGCAGAAATTAACATTGTAAATCAACTATACTTAAAAGTGTTTAGAAAGACAGCTGCCAGAGGGCTTTGCTGATCTGCCCCGAGGCCAGGTTCCCCACACCCCTGATGCAGGGGGCTGCTGGGATAGTTGTTTGCAAGCCCTCCCTCACACAGTCAAAATCTGTGTGGCCCAGCACAGGAAGAGGGGGGCCTGAGGAGGGACCCTGTTGAGCCCAAGCTGGCTGTGTTACCTGTTAATGCAGGGAGGACCGGAAGCCGGTGACTCAGGCCCAAGGGTTTTCTGGGGTCGGCTGTAGTTTGTCTTAGGTGCAAAGTCCAGGCAGAAATAAAGGCTTTGAAAAATGTTTCCTGCCTGCAGCAGGCAGAGAAATTCCTAAGGCCGCTGGGAACACTGACTGGAGTGGCTGTGGTTCGGTGACCGACAGGCCAGGACCCAGGAGCTGGGGGACAACGTGAAGACCGCACAGGGTCAGTCCCGGGAAAGGCCTGCTGTGGGCTTTGCTTGGTGGAGCCCAGGCAGGGCAGCCTGGGGCCCTGGCCTCTGTGGGGAGAGGGCTCAGCACGGACCATGGCGCCCTCTGGGGGCCTTGGGGAGGAGACGCGCCCCTCGGCACCATCCTCCTGGTTCGAGGCCCCAGAGGGAGCTTGCGGGGTGGTCCCTCCCCAGCACTCACCACCTGCAGGGGATCCCCCGCGGAGGTCCGTGTCCACCCTCCCCACAAGTCCCCCAGCCCTGCAGGACGTGCCTCAGTCAAGCACGCAGCCTAAGAGACAAGATCTAGTCAGCACCTGGCTCCACACGGGAGCTCAGCCATATTTTCTCTTTTTGGGGGGCAGACGGTTGAAGGGAAGGTGAGATAAGGGAGGGGTGGGACCCTTTTGAGCCTGCGTGTAGCAGAAACACGCTCTAAAGCAGGCACTTAAATAATTAGAAAAAAATCAGACATTCTCCAAGGGGCCAGGAGGACTAGAACGGAAATGGGGGTGTGTCTGGTCACCTCACTTGCCCCGGCGGCCGGGCCTCCTCGTCGGGCCGCTGCTCCGGAGCATGGGGGCACCTCTCGTCCGCTGCCTGCTCCAGGCTGTCGGCAGCCAAAGAAGACAGTGAACTTCTCCTTAGCAGGAGTCCCTGAAAAGCAAGGGGGACTTGGTTCTACTCTAGCTGCCCCGCAGGCAGTGAAAGCTGGGCTAACTCAGCCGGAATCTCCACAGGAAAGCCATCCAGAGCAGAGGGAGCCCGAGTCCAGCCACCAAGGCCCACACCGAGCCCGCCCTCCTCAGCAGTGTCCGGCCCCCTGCTTTCCTCCTCCCCATACTTCCCTTTCCTTTCTGCTCCTGCCGGTTGGTTGCCCGATAGCATCCAGATGCCGGATTATCACAGCTTTCTCCTCAGCAGAAGCGACACAAGAAGAGCTTCAGCATCTCCCTTTCCTGCCACCCCACCCTTCTGCAGAATCCGCACCACCTTTCAACTTTCACCAGTTGTTTACAGAGTAAAGGGCAGCCGTCTGGAGTCTGAACTGCCTATTCAGGCCCTGGGGATGCCAACCCCGCCCCCTCCAGGCCTTCGGACCGGCTGGTGTAATGGCCTCTGATAATGAGTCTACATTTGTCCAAGGTGACGGTCACTGATTTCCTCCCCTCCCCCAGCCTCACAGCCCCCTTTGTGTCATCTCCTGGTCACCCCGGAGTCCTCCGGGACTGTGGGGGACAGATGAGCACTGGAAGCGCTGAAGCCGGCCAGTACTGGCCCCCTCCCAGCTCGGGGGGGGGGCGGGGGGGGGTGGAGACCATTGAGGACTCTTCTTTGTTCAGGCTTCTTCAGCCCCTTCCCCAGGCTGGTGGCAGCATTCATAGGCAGCCTATCTGAATTCATTTTGCAAGTGAGATTTCCTGAGACAGCGAGCTTTACAGATGTCACTCTGTCTGGAGGCCAGATGGTGAGGTCTGGGGGAGGCGTGCCTTTTCAGGTTTGGAGGAGAACCCAAGATCACAACCACCAAGTGCAGAGACCTGTTTAGGAACACACGCTTTGCAAGACTGTACATAGTAGGTGAAATGCTCACTTCCTTTTCATGCGCAAAGGGAAAGGCTGTCAGTCAAGAGGCTTGTCAGAGAACACAGAGCTGGCCTGGTCTGACTACAAAGCGCACGCTCCTAGCTGCCCCGGTGGGCCTCTTCTAGCACAGGCTGTGGTTTAGAACAAAGCCAGCCAGGCCTCATTCAGCCCATCTTAGCGCTCGTGGGTAACGGAGCAGCTCCCCGGGTTATACTGGCACATGCCACAGAACCCAGAGAGGCTTGGTGAGTGCCTGCTGCAGGCCAGGCACCGTTCTCAGCTCCTCCGGCCGGCCGCGTGAGGGAGGTGCTGTCATTACCACCTGCGGTTTACAAAGATGTGGACCTGGGTTACGAGGTGTGCCCCAGGTCACAGCAAGGGCCAGGCAGAGCCGGTGTCAAGGCCAGGAAGGCTCCCTGGAGCAGATCAGAGGACGCGCTTTGGGGCTAGAGGGGCCGAGCAAGGGCCTGGCCGATCTGGGTCCTGCAGCTGTGGGACGATGTGGCTGGAGAGCTTTAAGATGCCACTCGGCTCAGACCATTTGGGGCTGTGACTTTGCTTTTCAGCTACTCTCCTTAAGAAAATCCTCTTTGAAAGGCAGGCTCAGGCACTCACCTGAGAAAAATGGATCAAATTTTTTTTTTCATCTCTAAACTTTCCTTCAGACTTAATAGGGGGTCTGCAGCTCCAGGAGACAAAAGGCCCTACGCCTACGGGGACAAGGCGCGGTAGCCCCAGATACGCAGTCAGAATCTGCTTGTCTCCCCATGGCCATCTGTCCTGGGAGTTGCACGTTTAATCCTCTTTGGTCCAGAAGCTCCCTTTCCTTCCCCGTCCACACGCTAGACTTCTAGGAACCAGATTACCTATCAGGGCTGAGGAAAGGATCTATTTGGACTCACAGAGGACCAGTCCTTTTAAAGTCTATGAAAAAACAAGGAAGATCAGTAACCAAGGCCACCACATGAATTTTTTAAAAATAAGGAAAAATACAGAAGCTGAAATCCAACCCGGTCAGCGAGCTCCGAAGGATCGCCATTAACCCACATGCGGAAGCGGGGAGAAAGGCGGATCAGAACCAGAGCGCGACGGAACTGACTTCCACTCTGAGCTCTCCTTGCACCTGGTGACGTGGATGAGGAACAATCCTACAGGACCAGCAGAGGGGAAATTCCCTGGCCATCCAGTGGCTAGGACTCTACGCTTCCACTGCAGGGGGCCCTGGTTCGATCCCTGGTTGGGGATGCAGGGTCAAGGTTTCAATAACAATGGTATCAGATTCAGGACTGGAAAGCAGACACCATCAAACGTTCCAAAATACACATGAAGCCACAACATAATTTCTGTGGAGAGGACCAAACGACCTGACAGGAGCTAGGCAGGAGAGGCCCAGCTAGCTGGCTTCCAGGTGCCATCCCAAGTCCCTCGGAACCACCACAGTGAGCACCGGTCAGCATGGCCACTTCTCCCATGGGCTCCTGGGTCCGTAAGCCCTGGCCACGCTGCCCACCCTCGGCCTTGATGCCAGCACCCTCCCAAGTGTACTGGCAGCCAAGATCCACCAAAAGAAATGAGCAAAGTGCAACTTCCACCTACATTCAGTTGACAAGCACACAGGCAGCTGATCTTTCTAGGATATAATTTATTAAAAATAGATTCTCTAACCCCCTCAATCCCTGCTAGCAAAAGGGTCTTTCCCAACAGTTTTTCCCAAATGGGTGAAATACCAGGTATTGGGGACTCAGATGTCATATCCTTCCTCTCCTAAGAACTCAGGCTTTTCTGGGCCACTGCCAGGGCCAGAAGAGGAACGGCACACGGCAGCGTGGGTCCCAGGACGCCAGTCCTGGGTGGACTAGAGCCTCTGCGGCTCCAGGCCCCAGGGAGTTTGGACGAGTTCATAACAAGAGGCCCCGGTGCTCCCCCAGCAGCCTCCTGAACATCCCCAGTAGACTGTGTACTTGACGCCCGAGAAGGAACAAGAGCCAGCGTGGCTTCTACACGTGCGAGAAGGAACCGAAAAACCTGGGCCCAAAGCAAACTATGAACGAATGGGGAGACAGGCCTGGACTGGGGGGAGGAGAGACGGTGCCGGAGGATGGCCAAGCATCGAGTTCTAAGCCGACCCACTCAGAAGTGACTGCTTTTAATAGTCTAGTCAGCTGCCACTCAGTGCAGCCAGAGACAGTTCCGAAAGTCAGGGTATCTCCTTACGAGTCAGCCACCGACACCCAAGTTACTCTCCACTATTTCTTCCACTTCAGTTTTGTATCTTTTTTGTTCTTCACATCTCTGTTTTTCTTCAACTTTTTGTTCTGTTTGGGTTCTTGTTTGGCTTCCAACTTCCTTTTCTTGTCACTGGAGAAGAAAAAACAGTAGTAGGGAGAGAAAGAATGAAGCATGCCTGGATCTGTAACCTTTCAGACTGCTTTGCTTTAAGCTTGCTTTGCTTTGTCTGAAAAAGGGTTTCCGCCATCTGAAACGTGATGTAAGAATGTGCAGTCACACAGCGATGTCCTCTGCAGGCCTACAGGGCATTGTGCTGGGGTCTGGGGGTACACCACACCAACCCAGCTCCTGCCCTGACCAAGCTCTCAGTCTGTGGAGGAACAAATCTACGGCTTAACTCCTGAAATCTGTACACTCCCCCCTCCCACGACTTTAAGAAAAATCCAAGGCATAACAAGGAAAATTCCTTCCCACCACTTACCAGTAAGGATTACCCTGGAAACCAGACATATTATCCCACTGACTGAGGATAGTCCATAATACACAGCATGAAAACTCCCAGAAAAACCATACAATACTTTTTGATGTGTTATTTTATTTTTCCTAAATGAGAAGAAAACCCAAAGGAATAGTAACTCGGGTACACATTTCAGCTGGCCAGTAGGTTCCTCACAGATAGATTAACGTGAGAATAGCTCGGCAAATGGCCACCTTCCTTTCCCCTTATAGGTTAAAGATTCTCTCCAGTGTCATTTTGCCCTGGAAACAAACACCTCCCTATAAGGGGAGGGTGTGCAATTCTGTCCTGAGACCTAACATCACCTGAATGAAGTGACTGCTCAGAAAACAGAAGGCCTCAAAGAATTCGGAATGACAGTTATCAGTATTTTTACTTCCAGAGGCACAAGCTTTCACGTTTCCCCAGACCCCTCAAGCGCATGAATGGCCACACAGACTGGGTAATGCAGATGGCTCCTCAGGGGCAGTGACAGCCAAACCAACAGTGGGAGAGACTGAGCTCTGCGGAGCACACAACCAGGCCGTCTCCACACCAGGCCCAGAGCCACCACACTCAATACGCAGCCATCACGCGCCCTGGGCCACATCTGCCATATTGTCCAAACCAGAAATTAGGACACACTGATAGCGGGCTTTTGTGCCACATCAGAGACCATCAGGAAAATGAGGCTAGCACCAATGCTGGAATCTTCCAGGTAGCACAGTGATTTATGGAGACAGAAGAGAATATCTGATTTCTGGGAACTATGGTTCGTAGAGTCACAAGATTTCCTCTTTCCAAATAAACTCTTCAGGGGACCCTGTTTATGGCAATGCCAAGAACTCACCCTCCCACAAACCCCCAAACCAGCTGTGGAAGCCTCATCTCCAGAGGCCCAGGGCAGGGGAGGCCTCACTGTCTTCCCAAGGGAATCTCCAGTGAAAGTGCCGCCCCACGGAACCACCGTCATCTACAAACACCGCTCTGCAGAGAAGCAGCTGAGGGCGAAGGTTTTTGAAGAGTAGTCCAGGGAGTCCTGGAGTCCCCCAAGACCCCTCCCGGTGGGCCCCAAAGTCAAAACTATTTTCATAATAATTCTAATACATTATTTGCCTCTTCCACTTTCATTCTCTCCCAATTGTTTTGTTTTCCAGAGGCTCCAAGATGTGTGATAGCACAACAGATTGAATGCAAAAGCAGACAGGAGAATTCAGCTGCTTTCTAGTATGCCAGATATTAAAAAGATTCACAAAAATGTAAATGTAAAACAATGCCACTCTTCTCACTAAAATTTTTATGAAAAAGGTATTTTTAAAAACAAAAAACCCATAATGAGTCCATGACTGTTAATTCTAAATGAATAAACATTTTTTTTTTTTTTTTTTTTTTTTTGCGATACGCGGGCCTCTCACTGCTGTGGCCTCTCCCGCTGCAGAGCACAGGCTCCAGACGCACAGGCTCAGCGGCCCTGGCTCATGGGCCCAGCCGCTCTGCGGCACGTGGGGTTCCCCCGGACCGGGGCACGAACCCATGTCCCCTGCATCGGCAGGCGGACTCCCAACCACTGCGCCACCAGGGAAGCCCAACATTTTTTTTTAATTTCTCAGTTTTTCATTTCTAAAATGGGAAATTTTTTAAATTTAATTTAATTTTTTTATACAGCAGGTTCTTATTAGTTATCTATTTCATACATATTAGTGTATACATGTCAGTCCCGATCTCCCAGTTCATCCCACCACCACCACCACCTCACCCCCACCCCCGCTTTCCCCCCTTGGTATCCATACGTTTGTTCTCTACATCTGTGCCTCTAAAAAGTGGGACATAGTGATAGATAAAACCCACACGCACAAAAGCCCTTTGGGGTCCTCAATAATTTTTATGATATAAAGGAACTCTGAGATCCAAAACTTTGAGAACCATTGGCTTAGAGGAAGGTAAAACTCTGGGCTTTGCAGTGGACAAACCTGGTCCTGATTCTGGCTCTGCCTCTTACTAGCTATATGCTTCTTGGGAAGTCACTTAACACCTGAGAGCCTCAGTTACTTCATCTTTAAAGCAGTGATATACCCATAAAACTCCTAGAAGAGAACATAGGCAAAACATTCTCTGACATAAATCATACCAATGTTTTCTTAGGTCAGGCTCCCAAGCCAATAGAAAGAAATAAAAATAACAAATGGGACCTAATCAAACTTACAAGCTTTTGCACAGCAAAGGAAACCATAAACACAATGAAAAGACAACCTACAGAGTGGGAGAAAACATCTGCAAATGATGCGATGGACGAGGGCTTAATTTCCAAAATAGACGAACAGCTCATACACCTTAAGAACAAAAAAAACAACCCAATCGAAAAATGGGTAGAAGACCTGAAGAGACATTTCTCCAAAGACATACAGATGGCCAATAGGCACATGAAAAGATGCTCATCATTGCTAATTATCAGAGAAATGCAAATCAAAACTACAATGAGGTACCATCTCACGCTGGTCAGAATGGCCATCATTAAAAAGTCTACAAATAACAAATGCTGGAGAGGGTGTGGAGAAAAGGGAACCTTCCTACACTGCTGGTGGGAATGTAAAGTTGGTGCAGCCACTGTGAAAAACAGTATGGAGGTTCCTCAGAAAACTAAAAATAGAATTACCATATGATCCAGCAATCCCACTCCTGGGCATATATCCGGACAAAACTATAATTCAAAAAGATACATGCACCCCTATGTTCACAGCAGCACTATTCACAATAGCCAAGACATGGAAACAACCTACATGTCCATCAACAGAGGGATAATGGATAAAGAAGATGTAGTACAGATATACAATCGGATACTACTCAGCCGTAAAAAAGAACGAAATAATGCCATTTGCAGCAACATGGATGCAACTAGAGTTTATCATACTAAGTGAAATAAGTCAGAAAGACAAATACTGTATGATACCACTTATGTGTGGAATCTAAAAATGACACAAATTGAACCTATCTATGAAACAGAAACAGGGACTTCCCCGGTGGTCCAGTGGGTAAGGCTCCACACCCCCAATGTAGGGGGCCCGGGTTCGATCCCTGGTCGGGGAACTAGATCCAGCGTGCGTGCCGCACTAAGAGTCCTGCATGCCACAACTAAGAGGTCCGCATGCCGCAACTGAAAGATCCTGCATGCTGCAAGGAAGATCCCGCATGCCACAAATAAGACCCAGCACAGCCCAAATAAATAAATAAATAAATATTAAGGGGAAAAAAAGAGATCAATAGAGCAAATCTGGGAAAAAGACAGGGCCACAGCAATTTAAAAAAGCACAAATAACGAAGAAGCTGTGTGTTTTATCAAGGAAAGTTTCAAAAAAGACATACACAAATTGAACTATATATGTGTATAACACACATAAAACCCTATTAAAAAAGCAAAATAATAACCAGGTTTGAGGGGGTAGAGTGAAAGGGTGAGTTTAGAGAGGTCAAGCTTAATAAGCCTGAAAAAAACCCAAAACAACAGAAACAGAATCTCAGAGATAGAGAACAGACTGTGGGTTGCCAAGGGGGAGGGGGGCGTGAGAAAGGGATGGATTGGGAGTTTGTGATCAGCAGATGCAAACCGGTATATACAGAATGGATAAACAACAAGGTCCTGTGATAAACCATAATAGGAAAGAATATGAAAATGTATACATATGTATAACTGAGTCACTTTTCTGTACAGCAGTAATTAACACATTATAAATCAATCATACTTCAATAAAAATAAATAAATAAAGCAGTGATGTAAGAAAAAAGCCACCTCTGTTTAGAGCATGAAGGGGATACTGCATTAAAGCCCCCAGGAAGTGCTCAGGTAGTGGCAACTCCAAGGCTGTTGTTCTCAAGCCTGTCTCCCTGGCATGTCTGAGAATACAGGAGATGCAGAGATCCAGGCCTAAGCAATGGCCCTGCCTGATCGGTGGGAGCTATGATACAAAAATAGCATCCCTCAAAGGAAAGAATAGTGAGTTTCCTCAAAGCTTTTGCTCCAACCTCCAATTTCCTAGAGAAAGTTACCAGCGAAGCAGAGAGGCCAGAATCCCTCCCCTGCCTGATGTACGCCAGCCCCTCACCTTTTCAGGCTGACAACTGAGGCATTCTGCCCGGCTTTGTTCAAAACTTCATTCCATTCTTCATCGTCCCCACGGATTATGTATCTAAAAAATAAAGGGAAATATCAAAGCCTGCTCAAAAGAAGAGAAGGCCGCTTAAAAGAAAATAAGAGAGTGACAACGTTTTCATCACACACGTCCTACCACGAAAGCCAGGCCGAGCTGCACCAGCATTTGAACAGCAGAGAGCAGGGGAAAGGCGTGCAGCTGAGCTCCAGGGACAGGAACTTCACCGGAACAAGCACGGTCAGGCCTGCTAGCAGGGGTCGATCCGCACAGAAGGCAGCTGCCTGACTTCTGCCACCTGACTCTCAGCAACCGCCCACCCGCCCACCAGAGGAGCCTCCTGTCACCCCCAGCATCTCTTTGCTCACCGCCACCTCCACAGCCCACACGCCCTTGGACTGGGCCATGTCTGCCCCACCTCGCCCCACCTCTCTGGGATCTGGCAGTCCTGACAAGTCAAGGCTTTGATGCTGCAAAGCTGTGTGCAGAGCTCAATACTTTGCCCACGGACCTCCTGGCCGCCTCCATCTCACATCCAACAACCACCATCACTAATGACCCGGCAACGGGACTACAGGTCAAAGAGGCTCAGAGGCCACCAAGTCTGGAGCGGTTATTCACATCAATCTACCAGGCGGGTACCACCATTATAGCTGCAGCTCAAAGAGGACTGCAATCTCCAGGGCATGGAGGGTTCTAGAACAAGGGGTTTTGTTGGTTCGTTGGCAGTACGATCTCTTCTTCAAACAAATTCACATCAAAAGCCAAATATTAAAAAGTGGCCACTGAAAGTGGATGCTCATGGATCAGCATCCCCCTTCCCTAAGGGGCCCGGGGCATGACATGGGACCCAAGGGATCTCTGGAACACGACCTGCAAGTCATGACTTCCATAGTGGCAGAGCTGATCTGGGGAAAACAAATCCTTCAAAATTATGCAATTAGTCAATGAGGAGGTTTTCAGTGGCTAGTGCTTCTAAAAATGATCCCATGAAACACAGCTTCCAGGGCACCCAGGAAGCGAATCAGAAGCAACCAGCAGAGGTTCCGTGCTTCCCACGAGGGGCCTTACTGAGCGAGGTCCAGGTTCTTCAGCTTCCCCACTTCTTTCTTGTGTTTCTCCTGGAACTCCTTTGCTGCTTCGTCCTGTGGTCGAAGTCCCATACAGAGAGTAGGTCAGAGTCAGGCAGGGGACAAATGGCAGGGAAAGGCCAGGGGGCAGAACGTGACCGCGACGACCAGCAGCCCTCTCCTTCTGCACATTTCCCTCCCACAGCGTTAGAGGCAGCTCTTACTCAGTGTGTATGAACATAAAACGTGCCTTCTGAAAACCTAAACGATCAAACAAGTAGTTCACAACAGCAGCTGCCGGACTGCCAGCTCGCACACGCACTCAGTGGGGGGCCTCGTCAAGGGCCGGGTGGGCACGCGAGGGGCAGGGAGACTTGGGGAGCACACCCCTCACACCCCCAGAACACTAGCGCCGGGGACCCTCCTATAGGGGAGAGGCGGACGTTCGGTGTTCGTACCAGGTCGTCACTCAGCGTCTTCATCGTGGGCTCCATAACCACGGCCTTCACTGCCACCATTTGCTCCTCGATGGCCTTCTCCTGCACTTCATTAAACAGCTACAAAAGACCAAGGCCAAGAAGCAGAAGATGAAGGAGCAGCAGAGGCCCAGTCACTCGTTACCAAGTCATTCAGCACGCGCCCTGCACGGTTTAGGTGTACACACGCTCACGGGAGGAGCAGGAGATCCCCGACTGAATGCCTCTGCGAGACAACGCGGAACGTTACAGATCCAGCTGAAGTTCCGTGTGTGTGTGTGTGTGTGTGTGTGTGTGTGTGTGTGTGTGTGTGTGTGTGTGTGTGTGTGTGTGTGTGTGTGTAGATCTGCAGCAAACACAGCCAAATGTTAACCTTTCTGCATCCTGGGGCAGGGAGTGGGCTTGACACATTTTTCAACACAGGCCAAAGCCCTGCCCTCAGCTGAGGTTACCTTCACAACCTTGCGGATGATCCGGTTGAAAAGTCCCATCAACTGGCCTGAGGGCAGCTCGATCTCCTTTTCCAGCTGGTCCACAGACTTGTGCTGCAGGCCAATCCCCAAGAGAAGAGCCTGGGGGACGGAGAATCTGTTGGAGTGGCTGCCAGGGCAGGCTTTTGCCCATTAAAACCACACCAAGAACCAGAGTTACACTCTCTTGACCAAAACACTGACTGACACTATTGTGGAATCTTCCCATTCACCCTGTTACTGAAACCACTAGGAAAACTCCCTCCTCCTGAAATCTCCAAACTAACTTCTTATCCCGGCAAATAGCTGCTTTATGGCTACAAGTACAAGGTGCTCCTGGACCTCTGATGAAGCAGAGCAAGAATCAAGGCAACGTGGTGGGGTGGAAGAACGTGGGTCCAGACTGCAGCACTTCTACTTACTTACTGCACTGCTGGGCACACGGCTCAACTGCAAAGCCCAAGAGTCCCCACGTGTAAAAGGTGAGACCGCTACCCCCCCATCAGCACCACGAAGAATTAAATGCACAAAGTTATGTCAGAGCATCCGACCGACACCCAGCATATAAACTGCTCCACAAAACCAGCACACAAGCAGCAGGTGACCTACCGACTGGGCAGCAGACAGGGCCAGGTCCCCCAGCTGGTTCAGGAAATACATCTGGGAGATGGCCGGGATCATGTCCATGATGAGGTGATAGTCAACCATGTTCCGTGAATACATCTCCAGCCTCTTCAGGTCATAGGGGAGGAAGAGTGCTTCCAGCTCCTCCCGGCACAGGGCTGGACATGCGACAGAGCCAGACGAGTCAGGTGAGCCCAACGCCCTTGCAGGGTCTGACGAGATTCCCAGATGGCACTCACAACAGTCCCCAGGTGGCACCCAACAGCTGCTCCTCCACTGGGCCTTCAGCAGGAGCCGGGCAGGAGCCACCTAAAAGTGCCTGCCCACCCTGGGCCGCCCTGACCCTCCTCCTGCAAAGCGGAGGCAGCTTGGTCCACGCAGGGAGGGGGACGGATGGTGTGTGACCCTTGCTCAGAGTTCCACGCCAACACATCAGACCAAGAAAGGCTCCCGTGCCCTGGGGTTAGAGGAATGCAACACTTTCCCCACTTTGTCACTTCTCCTCAGGACGCAGCTTCACAGAAAACAGGCATGCTCCACCCAGCTCGACAAACAGATTTTTACACCAAAATATAATTGGCCCAAAAAAAGGGTATACGTACATGTAACTAGCAAGAGGGAAAAAATACCCCACGGCTGTTAACACTAATGATCCCTTACACCTTTTTTTGTGTTTTAAATATTCAAACAGAATCTACATGCCCAAAGCACTTCTATGTGTTGGCCATAGAAGGTTGACAGCATATTCTTATTACAATTTCATGAATGAGGAAACGGAGCCTCAGAATTGAGCTAGTTACCCTAGCTCACAGGATTTAGATCAGGTTCCACAACTGACCAGCTGTAGGCCTTACTTACACCTCTAAAGCCAAGTCCTTCCCCCCAAGTCCTGTCATGAGGGCAGTGTGCGATAGCGGCCCTGAGGCGGCGCAGGGCCTGCTGAGCAGAGGGGGATGGGGGAGACGCAGGCCTGGAACCAGTCCCTCCATTCCTAGTCCAGCCCTCTTCCTGGACCACATGCCCACCGCCTGTTCCACACCAAGCCCCACCAGCCCTCCGGCCGCCCCACCAGCTCACCCAGCTGCACGGGTTTCCCGATGTTCCTGTTCTGAAGGATGTTCAGGGCCAGGGAAGGAGAGAAGGTGCTGAACTGGTAGGACAGCAGGGCTAGGAATCGCCTTCGGAAATCTGCGGTGTTCAACCACACAGTGTCAGAGGTCTGCAGGCCCCTGTGCCTGCACCTGGCCACCCTCCACCTCCACTCCCACTCACCTTTCCAAAAGGCAGAGAGCCAGGCGCCCTGGTCGGCCTCATCCTCGTCCATCAACGTCTTTAGCATGATGCACGAGTGTTCTCCGGTCAGGTCATTCTGGGAAACACAAATCCCTAACTGGCACCAAGACCCCCTTTTACGAAGGACCTGTCACTGCTGAAGGGCAAGCACGCTTACACGGGCCCTCGCTTCCTCCCCAGCAGGAGAGGCGTCCTCGCCTTCATTCTCGCAGGGCCCACTGCCTACACGACAGCTTCCAGAGACCACTCTGCCCTGCAGCTTCCGAGCAGGTGCCCCAGCGATGGCGCAAAGCTGCTCAGACCTTCGGAGCGTGTCTTCTGCTGTGAGCCCCTTGCTCACGTCAGGTCAGATTCTGAACCGGGAGGCATTACAGCTTAAACTCCACATGATCCAATCAACGTGTTTTGGGTGCTCGCAGCAAAAACTGCATGGCCAAAAGCAAGTACGGCAAGAGTTCCCCTGCTGGCAACAGGTTTGCAAGTGCAGGCTCCTTTAGGTACTAAAGCAGTAACCACAGGTTTTTTAATTTCTACTACACAACAACCACAAAGCCCAACACCATAAAAATACCTAGTGGATTTCAACTGAAGGGCATTCAAGTAACAAAAGGCCACCACGCCACAAACAAGCACTGCACAGTACAAGACCGTAGGGACGCGCCATGGCCCACGCCGAGCTCACTGCTTGTGTGGTCCTTGCAGTCGACCGCCAAACTTACACTCCAGCCTCGACCAGGGTCACTGACAAGGACCCAGCCCCTCTACAGCTGCTCCTGCCCACGTGGAAGCAGCCACACACCCAGTGGTCCTCATCAGTCCAGCTTTGAACTCTCAGATGGGTGCCACCCTTGGATACTGACCTGGAGAACTTCTTCATCCTCCCAGCACCAGCTCCACCAGCTGACCAATACCTTCTGTGCCCACTCTTTGCTTCCCTCCTGCTGTGAGGGATGCGGTGGCCACCTCTCCCCCTGCACTCCAGGTCCTACCCTCCTGCCTCTTCCAGGCCTGTAGCCCTGCAATCAGCCCCCCTCACCTGCATCTGCATGATCTCTACAGGATCATACCCTGCAGCAAACGAACATGTTCTGGAATCTCCCGGCTGACAAACCTGCCCTGACTCCAATCTCCCCCCAGCTACCTTATTCCTCTGCTCCCTTTGCCTCGTGTAGGAATCGTGTATTCAGTCTGTTTCCTCACCTCCCATTCTCTCCGGTCAGGTTGATCCCGCCACTCCACTGAAACTGCCTTTATTCCGATCACCAACACCGACAAATCCAATGGTCAACAGTCCTAACCTTACTTGTTCTCTGACAGCAGTGACTCCCCTTCCTGAAACACTCGTTATTCTTGGATTCTGACACCACAGCCCCTGCCCTTCTCCTACAGATCATGGCTACTCCTCAGCCTCCCTTGCTGTGTTTCCTGACTCTTTCCTCTAAATGCTGCAGAGTCTAAGGACTCACCCTCTTTATCCTCAGCCCCTTCTTCCAACAGCTTTAAATACTTATTCACTGAACAAAAGTATTTACTGAGCATGTACTATACACAGCAGATGCTATCAGGTGCTGGGGTTATAGCTGTGAAGAAAACAGGCCACCCCACCCCGCACCAAAAAAATCCTTGACCCCGAGAGTATATTCTATTAAGAGTATGCTGACGACTCTCAAATCTCTGTCTCCAGCCCCGACCTCTTCCTTGATCTCCAGACTCCTATAGTCAACTGCCTATTCCATACTTCCACACTTGGCTGTCTAATAGGCATCACACACTTACTATGCCAAAAACAATTCCCACTTCCACCTCCAAATCTGGTCCTACCCCATTCAGTTTCTTTTTTAATTTATTTATTATTTTATTTTATTTATTTATTTTTTTGGCTGCTTTGGGTCATCGTTGCTGCGCGCAGGCTTTCTCTAGTTGCGGTGAGCGGGGGGACACTCCTTGTTGTGGTGCGCGGGCTTCTCATTGCGGTGGCGTCTCTTGCTGTGGAGCACGGGCTCTAGGCGCGCGGGCTTCAGTAGTTGTGGCTCGCGGGCTCTAGAGTGCAGGCTCAGTAGTTGTGGCTCGTGGGCTCTAGAGCGCAGGCTCAGCAGTTGTGGTGCACGGGCTCTAGAGCGCAGGCTCAGCCGTTGTGGCGCACAGGCTTAGCTGCACCGCGGCATGTGGGATCTTCCTGGACCAGGGCTCGGACCCGTGTCCCCTGCACTGGCAGCTGGGTTCTTAACCGCTGCGCCACCAAGGAAGCCTCCCATTGAGTCTTATCCCAGGAAACAGCACCTCCAACACCCAGTTTCTCAGCCAGTCTCTCCAGCCAAAAACCAAAGAACTACCCTTGATGCTTCTGTTCACTTACCTTCCACACCCCCATCCTTCACCTCTTCTCAGTTCACCTCCCAAACACCCCTGGCATCTGGCCCTTCTCTCCCCTCACCATGTCCTCCCCAGCCAAGCTGCTCATCTCCCCGCCTCTACTCACGGGCCACCGTCCATCATCTACACGGCAGCCCCAGCACCTTCCCTCTAACCCCTCCCTCCACCTGAACGGGGAGGGAGCGCAGAGTCCCTGCCCAGACCCACCTGCCCCGCTGTGAATCACCACCCTTTCCTTTCAAGGTCCCTCCAGCCACACTGGCCCTTTGTTTCCTTCAAATCACCAACTTCCTTTCTGCCTCAGGTCCTCACATTTGCTGTGCCCCCTGCTTGAATACGCTCACTTTTCTGCAGGCAGGACTGTCACGTGGCTGGTCCACCCTGATCATTCAGGTTGCAGTTTGAAAGGTCACCCCTCAGAAGCCTGACCACTCATTACACCGTCACTATCTGAATACTTCTCGTCTGCTCACTTTTTTGCTGCCTATTTCTCCTCATTAGAAAATAAGCTTCACGGCTTGTCTTGCTCACTGCTTGATTCAGTGCACGCACTAAATAAATTTTTTTTTTTTAATGAACTGACAGCCACTAACTCTCTCATCTTCCATTTTATCCTCTATGGCTCTGTTGTCCACACAAGCGCATCCCTCCTTCAGATACCAGCTTATAGTATGCACTCCTCCCCTAGAACCACTTTTCTTCCTGTTTTTAAAAAATACAAATTCGAGGAGGCCCCCAGTGACAGGATTCCAGAACGTGGTGAACAAGCCCACGTGCACTTCCGCCATCTCAGCGTGGAGCGCGAAGCCGCTAGAGTGTGCAGTGGGGAGAGCGGCCGTGCGGCCCTCAGTAGGGGCGGCTGCTCCGGGGGCATTCAGAGAAGCCTCCTGGCGGCACAGGCGCACCGCTCAGGGCACAGCGGGAGGCTCCAGGGCTCTGCGAGGACACACCTGTCACCACCCTCCCCTGCCAGGCGCCTCACTCACCGGGGTCTGTCTCACATAAACAGGGACAAAGCCAGCTCGTTTCCAGAACCTGCAAACGATACAGAGCAGGTCACCACGTGTGCCTTCTGGGAGCGGCTGACACACAGAGCTGGGAAGGGCGGGGGGTGAGGGCAGCGGTGCGGGGGCGTCAGGACAGCTGACACCACTGCAAAGGCAGACACACAGCCCACAGGACTCTCATTCTCAGGACACCAAGGCCAAAGGGATGCTGCGGGAGGAAGGGCAGGCGAACGCTTACCTGAGGAGCCTGGGGGTCAAGCCGTAGCACACCCCCAGGTAGTCCAGGTGCTCGGCAGGCCTCTCGTTCAGTTTGAGAAGTAAGGGAGGCAGGTCCTTCCGGGGAGTGACGACCTCTTCCAGCAAGCTGACAGCCTGGAGGATGCCAGAGGGGAGAGCACGTCCACCCAGCGGAGAGAGAGGAAGGTTAATGACATTCCCAAGCACCCCTGGCCACACCAAGCTCTGGACGAACACAGCAAAAACCGGGACAGGTGTCTTGGTTTTTAAAATGTAAAATCACCACTAAGTCCAGTCATCATTCCTAAGGATACCAAACCCCTAGACAAGCACGGACTCACACTGCTCAAAACCCAGAATTCGGGAAACAGCCACACGGTTTAGAAATGCCAAACGCATTTACAGAGACAGAGGTAAGGCGCTGAAGACGCAGGCCTGTCACCGGATGGCTCTGTGTCTTGGGAAGTGACAAACCTCTGAGCCCGACCTTAAGTATAAGCCCCTTCCCACCTCCTGAACAGGCACACCCTGAAAAATCAAATGAACCCGTGTGAAAAGCTGTCCCAGCTCCTAGCGTTAAGCATTCTTACCCAGAAAGACAGAGCTTCCCTGAGTCTGAGTTCAGTACTGAGAGGAGGAGACTGCACAGCTGTGGCTTTAAGCCGGCTTGTGGATCAGCATCACCTGGGAGCTTCAGGCAGATTGCTGGGCCCCACCCAGAGCCTCGGATTCGGGAGGCCCGGGGCAGGAGTCAAGAGCTGACACTCTCAACGGGCCTCCAGGTGAGGTGGATGATGCTGAACCGAGGGCCTCAGTCTCAGTGTCAGCTGGGGAAAGAGAAGCTTCTCCAAAGCCAGAGAGGAACTCTGCTGCTACTGCTCAGAGAGCCCAGACGACAGGACAGCTCTTGATGATACTCCTGGAGACCCAGAGGATGGCCCTCCCCGGAACCAGGAGCTCGGCCAGAAGATGCTTACCTCACTGCTGACAGTGTGAATTTCTTGTGAGGGCTCCAGGACCTTTTCCTCGAGACAAGGGAATCTGCCCTCATAGTACATCTGCAGCAGCTGCAGGGCTCGGCTGCCATAGCCCATCTGTGACCAAACATGGAGGGAAACAGGCAAAGGGAAGAGAGATGTCCTCAGTGTCTAGGCCACTCGTACGCCCCTGTATTGCTTCTAGAAAGCCTTCACTCCAGGTCAAACTGCACTTCGCAAAGGGAACCAATGAAACCCCTCAACAAGGTCAAAGCAGAGACCCTTAAGACCTAGCATGGCACGACCCTCACTCTCGCACTGTCCAGCCCGTCAAGAACGTGAGGATGGCTGAGCATGCTTTCTGGTCCACAGATCAGCGAGCTCGGAACTGACGACTCTACGGCTAACTCTTCGGTGAGGACTTCTAAGACAGGAGGTAACTACAGGAAGCAGATCTGGTTCACGAGTCCCCTGTCCTCACAAAGAGTGAGCACATACAATCATCCTGCCCACCCACCCCCAGCCCCAGGCAAACCGTCCGCAGCAGAGGGGGACCTGGACCTGCTACTCCTTGACCAGCTTCCTATTTAAACAACCGCATACACCTGCCCGAACGAGCGGCCAGCAACACGGCTTCAGCTAATTACAGCACACCAGGTTTAAATAACAGCACACACGAGGACACGCTACCGCTTGATAATCCGGGTGAACAGCAATGCGAACCACCCTTCCACCCGAAAGGCCGCCGAAGTCTGGGTCTTGGAACTGTGGGGGAGACACAAGCCGGTAACTAAGCAACAAAAGACAGTCTCCAGCACTGCCAGCTTCACTCGCTCAGACACACCAGGGAAAGCACATCACCTGTTCCGACACTGTCCATGGAATCAGGTCCCCCGAAGCCTTCTTGCCTCGAGACAGGCTGTTCAAGATGGACTGGCGAGAAATCTCCCCCTCGAGGCACACCTGTTGGGGAAGCAGGACAGTGCACACAGAAAGGCCGGCTCCAGGTTCAGAGCCCACCCCCAGAACCTCACCAGCACTCCGCCCTTGCTCTGACTAGGCCGGCTGTTTCCACTCCAGCGCATGCTTAACCCTGTAACCAACTCATCCATTTCCAAGAGAAGTTTCATTACTGTGTCCCCTGGGCATCCTGACACCCTCACTAAGAAGGCAGAATACTGACATCCTCCTGGCCCAGAGAGCAAAACCACACTAGAAGAGGGTCTCCACACATGGTGTACATGTGAGCTCATCAATTAAGGCTCAGGACGCTCACGTGGCTCTCTACAGAACTGTGCAACGTCAGTGACTCCAGGGTCTAACAGGAGGATGGTTAAACATAGTACCGTACGTGCACGTCATGAAATACAATGCAGCCTTAAAAATTACACAGATTATGAATATCTGACACATTGAAAAAAAAACCCAGATTACCAAATACTATGATCGCATGTTTATGAACAGGAAAAATGAGAAAGAAATGCATAAATACAGGCTAGGCATTAAACACATCTTCCCAATCTGTGTCTTCTAATTTTACAAGTAGCATGTACTGCTTCAGTAATAAAGGAGGAAAACAAAGTGCTGGTTTAGGAGCTGCAAGTCAAAATACGAGTGGCCAGTTCTGATTTTCTCCCATCCATGAACAGTGGGGCTTTGGGTCTCTGTCTGGGTGGTAGTTTCCTTTGATGCACCCTAATCGCCTGCCTGGATACGTCCAGTCACTAGGCTTGAGACCAGGAATCAGCAGCTTCCCCTTCTGCACTGCGGTTACCGAGCCACTAATCCTTGATGCCTAAGTGGGTCCCAAAATCAATGCCACAAGGACACCTCAGCTTCTGTACCTGGATGACAGCAAGCACTTCAGGAAGGGCATTCTGGGTGGGGGGCACGGGAGGCAGGAGGCAGAAGAGATGGTGAGCAGGCGCATCAGAAAGCATCTGGAGATCGTTGGGAGAGTTCTGTGGGGCACCAACAGGTCAGTGAGAAGCACTCCTCATCCTGTCCTCACTCGAGAGGCTACTCCACAGTCATGACTGGAGAACTGCCTTCCCCAGAGCCAGGTGATGTGCTGAAACCCGTCAAAGCGCCTTTCCAGCATCATAGCCGGCCAGCCTGAGACCCTCCGTAAGGGCTTAAGTGGGACTTAAGCCTCCAACGTTTGCTGTCGCCTCACCACGAGTGCTGAGGCTGCAGAGCCGGAGCAGAGACCTGCTTAGTTAGTGCTATATACTTCACAGCTGGGAAGCGAACTTCTTCCTGATAAGAGGCTGCTATTTCAAGACAACCTCTCACCACTTCTAACATCAACGCTTTGGCTTTCCGTTTAAAGGGTGTTCATAAAAAAGCTACCTAGACACTCAAAAAGTGTCCTTTCCAATGTGCCTTTTTAAGACTTTCAAATATTCCAAATTCTCATTCACTGCTCCTTAAAAACAGCCCAGGGGTATAAGGCTGGTCTCAGGTCAAACAGCAGCCCCCGGATTACAACTGCTATGTCATCTCAGCCCATCCATTTAGCCAACAGGCAAGAAATATAAGTACCCCTTTTAAAATGGGCAAAACTTTCCACCCTCTCCAGCTACCACACATGGAGCTACGTGCAGAAATCTCACACTCTGTATGCAAAGCTGGAGCCCACGACAAGCCTGAACAACAATGGGAAATGCAACCCCTCCAGCAGGATCCCTGGACCTTGCCAACATCAGGACGTTCAAGTCCCAGTGGAATGGTCACCTGAGCCACTGGGTAACAAAACATGCAAAAAGCCGAGTCAAAAGGCACTGCCCAGTGCTGGAATTCACTGCTAAAGTTCACCCGAGGGCTAGCTGCAGTTACCTTGTAATGAGAAGCCACATAGAGGGCCATAAGCCGTTGGAGGAAAACCTCAGAGGCTTTGTGGTAGCAAAAGAGGGTATCTCTATTAACATAGTAGCTGGATCTGGAGTTAAGCAACCAAAGCAAATCAAAGAGAACCCAGAACAGGACACACTACTTCCAAGGGTCACCTGGATATGTGGGTTTCCCTCAACCTGGGAAGAGGAGCCCCTGGTTCTGAGCAGAAACATATTAGGGAGGAAAAGAAGGGAAATCAACAACATTCAACTTTCCCCTCTCCCTAGAGCAGCAGCCTATGAAGCAAAGGGCCAAAACCCTTTGTTCAACTCTTCCATTGCCCCCTCTCCCTTTCACAGGGCAAATGGAACCCAGGAGGATACAGCTCACAGGCTTCAGGCAAGGGGCAGCCAGAGATGATCCGAGTGATGTTGAGGCAATCCAGGCACAGCAGGTCGTTCAGCCACTTCTCTACTGCATCCCCAGGGGCGTATCGGATCGACTCGTGCAGGGAAACCTCATGCAGTGTTCGCGCTGTTCCCCACAAAACACACACACACAGTGAGGAACAACTAGTAAATACTTTTTGTCCACAAGAGCAAGGCAAATGTTCTACTCTATCTCTGTCACATGGCGCTCACAAAATATGGCTCAAGAATTTAAAGCGAGTGGTTTTAAATTGTTCTGGTGGATGTTCAACTTGCCTCGACACCAATCCCAAGGGGATCTCTCTAAGTCAATGCAACCAATGTCCTGAGATGGTGACAAACAGGAATCTAGCCACCAGAAGGCCCAGGTCAGCCTCCCATCTGGTCACTGGTTTGCTGTTCCTCAGAGAAAAGCAACTTCACCTCTTGGGGACTCAACCTCTCTGCCTGATGGTCAGACGGTCTGTTACCGCCCATGTGGTCATGAGCGGAAGGATCCCGCAGGAGAGTGTGAAGTGACTTGCTGTGCACTACAGGCGCATTCAGAGCTCCAGGGGTACCTGATGCCAGTCTGGCGGTCGTCGTGGTCTTGTTCTCGGCGGTGGTGCTGACCTGGCTCTGGGCACTCTGTTGACGGAGCTGCTGAATTAGCTTGAGGGACAGAGACCGGCCAGTGCCCTCGTAGCTAGGAGCAAAAGCAAAGGCAATCGGGCATGAGGTCCCAAATCAACTCTCTAGGAGGGAACAGAGAACTACTTTCCTCGTCCTGATGAAACACCAGACTTCTGTTCGCCAAGGACAACCCTGTCACCTCTGAACTTCCATGCCCAAAGGAGGCAGGGCTGCATGGTGGCTCACCTCGGAGCCATCTGGGCCTGGGCTCAAGTCCTGGCATTTAGTACCTCTGGACAAAGAACTCAACCCCTTTTAGCCTCCTCCTCAAAAGGGGACTATTCCACACATCTCACCAGACTGTACTGTGAACTAACAAATAAGGACTGAGGGCTCCCCTGGTGGCACAGTGGTTGAGAGTCCGCCTGCCGATGCAGGGGACACGGGTTCGTGCCCCGATCCGGGAAGATCCCACATGCCGCGGAGTGGCTGGGCCCGTGAGCCATGGCCGCTGAGCCTGCACGTCCGGAGCCTGTGCTCCACAACGGGAGAGGCCACAACAGTGAGAGGCCCGCGTACCGCAAAAAAAAATAATAAATAAGGACTGAGAAGATGACGTGAATAAAGCATTTAGCATAATGGAACTGGAACACAGGTAAATGGCCAATTAATAAGAGCTGCTATTAGAAGTTCCATGCTTGAAAAAATGAACAGAGAACACTTCCAGTTTGAAAAAATTAAGATTAAACAAGTCCACCACCCAAGTAACTTTTCTCATTACTACTTTCATTTAAAAGATGACATAAAGAAGTAATAAAAAATTTGGGGAAAAGAAATCATCTATAATCTGATCACTGTACCAGCTCTTTTCAATTGTTATTTCCTCCTTGTCTTTGGTCACAAGCACACGTGACCACAGGGTGCAGACTGCTCAGTGGGTTTTTTTAATTTTCGGTTTTACACTGTTTCATAGTATTCATTATCATAAATAAGGGTACTGTATAAATACTTCCTCTAACTCAAATACTACTTTTAAAGAATGATCAAAAAATTAAATTTTGAAGTGCTTTTATTACTCCTGCCTGCCCCATATAACAAAGCATTCTCAAAGGAATTCCATTTACTTATTTAAAAAAAAAAAGTAAGCACAAGCAACAAAGCTAAAAAAATTTTGTGTTTCAAAGAACATTATCAAGAAAGTGGAATTTCTTGAGTGGGAGAAAGTTGTTGAGTGGGAGAAAATTTTTGCAAATCATGTATATGAGACTTGTATCTAAACCATATAAGGAACCCTTCCATACAACTCAATAATAAGTAAGACAACTCAATTAGAAAAATGAGCAGAGGATCTGAATAGATACTTCTCCAAAGAAGATAAATAATGGCCAATAAGCATGTAAGATGCCCCACATCACCAGCCATCAGGGAAATGCAAATGAAGACCACATGAGATACCATTTCATACTCATTAGGATGGCTATAATCAAAAAGACATATAAATGCTAGCAAGGATATGGAAAAACTGGAACCCTCAGACACTGCGATGGGAAGGTAAAATGGTACAGCTGCTTAGGAAAGCAATCTAGCAGTTCGCTAACAGTTAAACAGAAAGTTATCATTTGACCCGCTAATTCCACTTCTAGGTATATACCCGAAAGAACAGAAAACATGTCTGCACAAAAACCTGTACATGAATGTTGACAGCAGCATTACTGCTACTAGCCAAAAGAGAGAAACAACCCAAATGACCATCAAAAAGATGAATGGAAAAACAAAATGTGCATAAACATACAATGGAATAGCATTCAGCCATAAAAAGGAATGAAGTACTGATATAAGCTACACGGATGAACCTTGAAAACATTCTGGTTAGTGAAAGAAGCCAGTCACAAAAGACCACATATTCTAAGATTCCACTTATATAAAGTGTCCAGAATAGGCAAATCCATAGATACAGAAAGTTGACTAGCGGTTGCCTAGAACTGGGGGTTGGGAAGGAACTGGAGGATGATAATTAAAGGATATGGGGTTTCTTTCTGGGGTAATGAAAATGTTTTAAAATTGACTGTGGTGATGGCTTCACAGCTCTATGAATATACTAAAAATCACTGAATTATACACTTTAAATATATCTCAATAAAGCAGTTACCAAAAAAGAGCAAAGCCCATTTTCTTTAACTGTTTTCAGTACAAGCAAAGCAGTCAAATAGTAAGTCTATAATATAGAATTACCTCTTCAAGGTGTGACTTCCATATAGAAATCTTTTCAATATTGAAGACATGCATACACTGAACAGGAACGATTTCCCAGTTTTTTTTTTTTTTTTTGGCCATGCTGCACGGCTTGTGGGATCTTAGTTCCCCAGCCAAGGATCAAACCCAGGCCCCCAGAAGTGGAAGCTCTGAGTCCTAACCCCTGGACCGCCAGGGAATTCCCAGTATATTCTTTACATAAAAAAGCAAATTCAAAACATTATGAAAACTATGTTTATGTTCTTATTCAAAATGAAAAAGTTAAATAAATGCACAGAAAATGTACACCAAAATTCTAACAGAAGCTGTCTCTATATGGTCAGATCACCGGTGATTTTTCTTTTTGCTTACCTTACCTTTCTAGCTTTTCTAAAGCAAACAAGAACTAAATATTTCAAAATTTTAAAAAAGCTCTTGAGCCTGCTTTCTTATGATAACTATACAGTTACTTTAATACTATATTTTCACATAAGCCTCAGAGATAAGACACTGGTATTGCCATCCATGTGCCCTTTAGAACTTCATCAGGTCTACGGACAGAAGGAGACACTCATCAGCTGGGTTATGAAGTTCTTCAGTCTGGTGCTGCCTGTTCTGGTGGGCCGTAGCTCAGACCAGAAGTGAGCTATAGTTTGCTATGAAGGGGCCAGCTGCCAAGGAGAAGGCCGAGGAGAGAGAAACTTCAGGAATCAGCCCTACCCACCCAGGCCCAGGTCACATTCGTTAAGTGCTATCTAACTGGCAACAACCTACAATGGGAGCAACGGCTCCTGCCCAAGGTGCCTCACCCGTTGATGGTGGATGCCATGAACACAAGGTAGGGGCCCAGAAGGCTCTTCACCAGGGGGAGGGGGATGGCAGCAGCTTCATCGATGACAACAAGTTCAGCCTGGCCCAGTTTCACAGCATCTGCAGGATGTATATACTGCCAGAAAGAAAAACTTGTGTTATTAGCTTGGCCACCTGATACCATGGCTGTGATCACTGGTGAGTCACCATAAAGGCCTCTCTTTACTCTCTCTCCCCGGTCCTATTTCTTCTTCTCTCATTCCTCCTTCTCGCTTTTCCCTGGCAGGGCAAAGCTGGGATGGGCTTAGAGTCAGATGCCTGGGTCCAAACAGGTCGACCACTGACTGTGTGGCCCTGGGCAGGTCACTTCATCTCAGCACCTCAGATTCCTCTCCAGAAAATGGAGGAAATACCTGATGGCTGCTTGAGAAAAAAAATAGGTAAATCTGTAAAAATGCCCTACCTGGGACCTGGCTGAGTGATAGGTGGTGCCTCCCTTTCTCTCCTCTCTCCCTTCTCAGGCTTCTCCCCAGCCTCACTCTGGCCAGTGGGCCAGAGGCAAGCTTGGTCCCAGCAATGGCTAAAGGGGAGGAGTTTCTCAAGCATCTCCTACACTCTGGGTACTGTGTCCTGCTTTGACACTGTCAATATAAAGCCCAGGTCCCCCTGCACTGGTGGGGACACTTCTAAGACTTATAACCTTCTTAGTGCTCACACATCCTTATTTATATTATTAGCTGGGCCGTCTAATGTCACAAACTTGCCATGAGCTTGGCACCCTTATGCATATAAACAACCCTTTCAGTTCCTACAGGGGTTCCTGCTCTTTTTAAAGTTTGCAAAAGCCTATGAAGAGGTATTTTTACAGGAGAGGAAACCTGAATAGCCAACTAACATAAACAAAGGTACTCAACCTCACTAGTAATCAGCGCAATGCTCAAGACAACAAGGAGACCCCACTTCACACGCAGACGGGCAAAACTTAAATAGCAGTAAAACACCCAGTGTTCGTGAGGACGTGGGGAAACAAAAACTCAAGAGAGTGCTGGGGTGAAAGTAAATATGTACAAACACTTTAAGGAAGAATCCGGCAAAATCCAAGAAAGATGGAAATCTACGTATACCCTAAGACCCAACAATTCCAATTCTAGAAACATATAAATAAACTGTAATGTGCTCATATAGTGCTTAAAAATGAATCAACCAGATCTACAAGCTTCAATCTGGACCAACTTGAAAACAAATGTTGAGTGAAAAAAAGGCAAGCTGAAAAAAGACAAGTATAGTATGTTACCATTTATGGATACATAATTATGTAGTGAAATACAAACAAATGAATTGAAAGGAAACACACCAGGGACTTCCCTGGTGGCGCAGTGGTTAAGAATCCGCCTGCCAATGCAGGGGACACGGGTTCGAGCCCTGGTCCGGGAAGATCCCACGTGCCGCGGAGCAACTAAGCCTGTGCGCCACAACTACTGAGCCTGCGCCCTAGAGCCCGCGAGCCACAACTACTGAAGCTCGCGCGCCTAGAGTCCATGCTCCGCCACAAGAGAAGCCACCGCAATGGGAAGCCCGCGCACCACGATGGGAAGCCCGCGCACCGCGATGGGAAGCCCGCGCACCGCGATGGGAAGCCCGCGCACCGCGATGGGAAGCCCGCGCACCGCGATGGGAAGCCCGCTCGCCGCAACTAGAGAAAACCTGCATGCAGTGATGAAGACCCAGCCCAGCCAAACATAAATAAATAAATTTATTAAAAGAGAGAAGAAAAAGAAAGGAAACACACCAATCTCAGAGCACAGTATGGGGAGTGACGGAAGGGAATGGATGGGGAAGGGTACAAGAGGGACTTTAACCGTGTCTGTGAGGATTCAGATCTTTAAAACAAAAATATGCGTGTGCGTGTGCGTGTGCGTGTGCGTGTGCGGTATGCGAGCCTCTCACTGTTGTGGCCTCTCCCGTTGCGGAGCACAGGCTCCAGACGCGCAGGCTCAGTGGCCATGGCTCACGGGCCCAGCCGCTCCATGGCATGTGGGATCCTCCCGGACCGGGGCACGAACCCGTGTCCCCTGCATCGGCAGGCGGACTCTCAACCACAGCGCCACCAGGGAAGCCCATGAGTGGCTTTTTAAACGTGAAACAAACACAGCAAACAGCAAAACATCAGCATTTCTTAAGCCTGAGTGCTGGGCACCTGAGTGTTATCTTATATTGGTCTCTGTGCTTTCCTGTAGTTTTCAAGTATTCCATTACAGGTGAGATTTTTTAACTGCTTTGCTGGAAGCTGATGGGTCGAGGGGGCAGAGACCCCACTCATTTCCGACAGCAGATACATGTCCTCAGTAAGGCCCCACATCTTGGATCCTTACAGAGAAAAACTAAACAAGCACCTCATAAAAGCAGCAGGAAGCAGGCCCCTGGAGAGGCACAGCCGACTTTAATATTCTTCTGTATCGCAATTTCCAGCAAGAAAAAAGAGGTCTCAAAGAGACACAAATGTAGCCTCATAAAGTCACGTCACCTCTTCTGCGCTTCAACTCCAGTCTGGAGACAAAAGGACTCTGGTAATACGAGAAGGTCTCTGATGACAGATCCAAGGAGCAGCGAGGGCTGAGCCAGGCATTTCACGGAAAGCTTCTCCCTCTTTGGTTTGTGTGTTTTTCTTGAGTTTTAACAGATCTCTGTATTCTCAGGGCCTGCAGCCTGCCCCTCACCCCGCCCTACCCCAACACTGGACTCTCTTCCCCTCAGCTGAGAGAACCAGGCCAAAGTAGGAAGAAACACACAGAAAGAAGAGAGTCTAGAAAGAGACCCAGCAAGAAAAAAACTAAGGTCCTTGAGGGAAAAAGGCACAAACACTGAACCTCATTTATAACCTGGATCCTTGATAAAAGGTATACCTCCTTGACAGACATATACAAATGCCTCACAGGCATAAAGGTCAAGGGCGTAAATTGCCAAGTTGACCTGGCCCACTTCCCACCCCAACCCAGCTCCAAAAGTGATCGATAACCTGCTCCATTAGGAGCCCACGGGCCCCCATCCCTTCTGCAAGCCTGTCATGATTTAACAAAATTGTAGCCTTTGGACACGTACAGACCATTCAGGCTTACAGAGCACTGGAGATTCACAGAGCTTTCGGGGAAACACTGTTTAAAAAGGAAAATAGGCCACCAGCTAAACCACAAAGATTCAGAGTACATTTTACAAAGAACTTTTCTTCTTTTAAATGGTGAGGTTATTTATTGTCCTCGCTACAGATGCATCATCTCAAAACCTGCTGTAACTAAGCAAAATTGGAAATGATGTCGGAAAAAATGATTTTATTTCTCTTAGCTGATTAGCATACTTACAATCCTACTCACTCAATTTTCAAGGGACAAAACTACAACTTTCCCATCTGGCTACATACATTTGGTAGTCTGCTTGAATGTTTTTCTTTAGAAGAGGCTGAAAATCTGGAACACGTTTACCGTAAAACAACAACGCTGTCTAAAAGATATGCAATTACACAGCACATAAAACAACTATAAAAGGAGACGTCTTAGAGCATTTATATACAGCAGGACACTGGCCCCACGTGGTAGGGTTTTAGAACAAGCCTCACCTGAATGGTCTGCCTGTGTTCCCGGAAAATGTTCACTCTGATCACGGCTTTGTTAAATTCAGGATTTAGAGACTGAATGATCTCATAATCCAGATGCTCCTAATAGGGAAAGAGCCAAACCAATGCCAAACGTCAGAAACAGGCTTTAGAAACTAAATATTACGAAAGTTTGCATTCTAAAGACTTCACCTGGATTTATACTCAGCATGGAATCAAAATAAGCTCTTATCCTAATTTCCTACCTGATACTGCAGAGCATCAAATCCTTTAAATACAAATTCAAACAGAGTGTGGAGGTTATCCGGGCTCGGAGAGGTAACAAAGATATTGGAGTACCTGTTGAACAAAAGGAGGATTTTTTTTTTTTTTTAAGTAATTAGGAAATCTAAGAAATGTTTAGAGAACTTAAAAAAAGAAAACATTTTTGTTTGCCCCTGTTACACAGGGGATAACCAGAGACAGTGGCAGAAAAAAAATCAGGACACACGTTTTGGGGAGGAAAAGTAAAGCAACTCCAGACCTGAGGGTATTCTTCCTCCCAACCTAATGAAAACGCATTACCAGTTTGAAGGTAGCACATCCCAGCAATCAGCTACCAGCATCTGTGAAAGCACCCTGCTGAGGGCACTGTGGGGACCGCTCCCTCAGTGCCAGGGCCGGCACGCGGCTCCCCAGTCCTGCGCCCTGGGACGAGAGGGGGCTTCACTCTCATCACTAGCTGTGCTGCGAGGGTTTCAAACCGTGAAGCCAAAGTGCTCAACTGTGCTCAGGCTAAGGCCACAGTTAACCTCTGAGGGATCCTTGTTCAGTGTAAAGGATGCTGATGGTGGCGGGGCTGAGTGGTACTGCCAGAGCAGCGAGAGAAACAAAGGACTAGGAGTCAGGAGCCGAGTTCAGCCCCAGCACTACCAGCACTGACTTGGGGGGGTCTTGGGTGAGTCACTGAAACTCCCTAAGCCTGGGTTTATCCATCTATGAAACGCTAACATTGTTAATTAGGAGCACCAAGGAAGAGAATGCATACGGGATGTGGCAAATTCTAGGTCTGTTATTTATGTCTGGGAAGCTGGAAGTACATGACCTCCTGGCAGTTGCAAAAGTCTTCCGCCCAGGGCAAAAGGATGCAAAGGAACATCAAACTGAAATGCAGCTCCTCAGGAGCAAACAAGATCTTCTACTGATCAAAACCATTAAAATGTCAAACTTGTACTTTTCTAAGTCAGCAAAGCTGGTCATATTCATGCTCATCTCCTGAGAGTTTTTAAGTTTCTTAACCCCATTTCTTTGCTCTTGTGTGTTTGTTCAACTCTGAATAGTGAGTTGGCCCTGGTGTATATCTGTGTGTGCATGCACACATATATGTGCACCTTTGGGGGTTTGGGGGAAACAGCATTACTCTTTCTAGACAGGAACCCAAGACCTAGAGAAACCACACAGGAGCCCGCTCAGACCCAGGAGCAGCTTCCCTGTCCCCTGACCCCCTACTCCTGCACACTGCTCCCTCAGAGCTCAGAGTGCCTAAAGATGGGGACCCCCTTACCCAAAAGCCACCGCCCCAGCAATAGCCAATCCCAGGGCTGCAGATTTTCCCCTTCCTCGGGCAGCTGTGAGCACAACAGTACTCCTCAGGGTCTTTTCCGAGATCCCCTCGATGAATTTCAAGACAGCTTTGGCCTGTGGAAAGAGAAACATATTAGGTGAGCTTTGAGAAAGGCCAAGGTCCAGCCATCTACCACCATCGCTGCGGAGAATTCAGGCTGATGCCTAGGCTAACTCGGGGGCAGAGGGGCTGCAGGGCAGTTCTTACTGGCCAGAAAGCAAGGCCCAGCACCTGGACTCTCACTCCCTTCATCGTCCCCTCTGGGTCTCAAGGCTTTAAACACCAACTAGGTGCTGATAACCCCCAAGTTCACACCTCCATCCAGACCTCTTCCCCACACACCAGACTCTCCTATACACGCAACTGTCCCTGCTCTGCCCTCCACCTGTACATCTAATAGACATCTCACACTGAACACCTAACATCCCCTCCAATCCTCCCCCACCTACGATCTTCCCCAGCTCAGCTAACTGTCCTATTGTTTAGGCCAAAAGTCTTCTCCATTTTCTCCCACACCTGATCCATCAGCAAATCCTGTCCATACTTCCTTCAAAACAGAAAAATTCTACATTCCTCACCATCCTCCTCCTCCAGCACTCTGGTCACAGCCACCACCCTGCACCGCCGCCATTATCACAGGAGCCTCCTTATCAGTCCTGCTCCCACCTTCGTTCCCCTACAGCCTAGACTCCACGCAGCACAAGGCGATCCTGTTAAAATTAAGGCTGGCTTCCAGAAGCATAAGAATTCCTTCAATTGGATAAATAATTTGTGTATTTGTTTAAAAAGAAAAAGCATGATAACGGGGATTAAATAAATAAAGCCAGCCTGGGGATCCCTCTGACAGCTGTGCGGAGACCATAAGCATAAAACTCTCTGCTGGCCCCCATCGCTCCCAGAGTAAGTGCCAAGCCCTCCCAGGGGCCTGCATGGCCTGCACGGTCTGACCTCCGTCGTTTCCTCCTACCCTCACCCACTCGCTCTGCTTCAGCCCAGTCGGCCTCCTTGTGAGTCCCTGAGCGCACCAGGAGAACCGACCTGAGGCCTGTGTACCTGGTGACCCCTCCGCCGGGAGCACTCTCCCTGCAGAGAGCCACGTGGCTCGTTTTCTCAACTCCTTCAAGCCCACTCAAAGAGCAGCTGCTCACCAGGCCCTCTCTGACCACGAGACGGAGACCCGCAGCACCCCTCCCTCCTCCCGGCACTCCCCATCCCTCCTCGCTGCTCTTCATGTTTCCCCACCTACACAGCACCTTCTACTACAATACGTGGTTTGCTTATTTCCTTGATTCCCTGTCTTCCTCATCCCACCAGAATGTAAGCCCCATAAAGCAGGTGCGTCCCTCTTGTTTACTGCTGAGCCCCTGCCTAGAGGAGTGTCAGTGGCACTTACTGAGAAGAGGGACCATAACACTACTCAGGGGCCAGACTCTGCTCCCCACGGGGAATCTGCCCTGGGAACAGGCCATTGAGACTGGGAAGAAGGCCAGATGGTCCAGCCTGGCCTGTCTGGTCCTGAAGAAGCTGCCTTACATGACTGGGCATGGACACTCAGAAGATACTGATAAGACGCAGTCCCAGGCAGAAGGAAGGGAAGGAAGGAGAGGGGCTTCAGGAAGCCAGAGTCTCTCCAGATGGAAACACTCAGAGGGGATCCAGGTCCTACTCGCCTTAACTCGGCCTTGGCCGAACACTGTATTTTATCCTCTTGTTGTTTGCTTTAGAGTAGAAAGGTGAAGAACTCTGATAAAACATAAGTGGCAAAATCTACAAACATAATGAAAAGGTATGAAATCTGGACTAAAAATGCCCTCTAAAGTAATATTCTAAAATGAAAAACCAATACAAAAAAGCAGAGTGGTTTATAAAAACAAACAAAATAACCAGTAATTATATGAAAACAGTGCCTGCTTCTCTCATAACTAAAGTAACAACAAACTGAAACAACGATCCTATGTTCCCATATCAGATTCGTAAAGACATACGAGTTTAACAGTACCCAGTGTTGGCAAAACTGCAGAGAAAAAGGCCTTTTCATACACGGTGCGGGTTCCATAACCTGGCATGACACCCGTTTTAATGCACACATACTCTACCCCAGCAATTCTCCTGTTAAATTATCCTAGAGACAGTGCCCACAAATGTATCTGTAAGAATGTCCTAATAGCATTACTTATAATAGCAAAAAAGCTGGAATCAAGCCAAATGTTTAATGGGGACCACCTTCCCTTTGCACACTTTAAAAATACCCATTTATATGCACAGAGAAAGATCCAAAAGGACACACAATAAACCATTAACAGTAGCTGTCTCTGCAGAGCAGGACAGCCAAGGAGAAACACCACTTTCTATTTTTAATGCACACTTTCCTACTTACTGATTTTTAAAATTTTTTTGCCATGGGTCATTTATTTTCTTATAACAATACTACTGTATTATAGTTTCTCCCTCTTCTGCCCTTTCCCTATCGTCTCTCTCACTCCCTCTCTCTGGTGATAAAGTTACCAGGAAGTGGTTGAAAGCAACCCAGAGCCTGCAGCCTGGGCTGCAGAGAGAGCTGCGTGGTTGGTGATTCTACTTCCAGCATGGAAAGGGAAACCACCCTATTGGGTCTCAGCCCCAAGTGGGCAGCATCATTGCAGCTGTTTTCCATCATGAGGGAAAAGCCCAGTGCTGAGAGAGGCCTGTGCTGCTTGGCTGGCTCAGGCTGGACCAGAACCCTGAACACACCCGACAGCTTGCAGGCCTCTGGGCCACATCCATTCAGCTCCCATCACCGCCCAGGAACCACCGGAGAAGCCAAGTTTACCAGCCCTGGCCACTTCAGGGAGCACAGAAATGCATCCTGGCAGCTCCCACGCAGCCTGCTGTCTGTACCTAGAGATCAGGTACACAGAGGATCCTCACCACAGGTCCCTCATCAGCCCTCACACTGGAGCCTCCAGCTCTCCTCACTTACGAACAAGGCATAAGCGAAAACCTTTACATCATCAAAACTTAATGAAAATGGGGGCTTCCCTGGTGGCGCAGTGGTTAAGAATCCACCTGCCAATGCAGGGGACACGGGTTCGAGTCCTGGTCCGGGAAGATCCCTCATGCCGCGGAGCAATTAAGCCCGTGTGCCACAACTCCTGAGCCTGCACTCTAGAGCCCGCGAGCCACAAGTACTGAAGCCCGCGAGCCTAGATCCCTTGCTCCGCAGCAAGAGAAGCCACCGCAGTGAGAAGCCCGCGCACCGCAACGAAGAGAAGGCCCAGCTTGCCGCAACTAGAGAAAGCCCATGTGCAACAGCGAAGACCCAACGCAGCCAAAAATAAATAAATTTAATAAATTTAAAAAAATAATAATGAAAATGAAAGGACACAGGTCTAGCACCCCGTGCCTGTGGCGTTCCTCCATAAATGTAACCCATCTCCCCCCGACCCCCAGCTCCCTGAACTGTTAATGTGGGGCAGGGGGAGCTAATCCTGGACCACTGTCGTGAACACATGCTGCTGCTGCACGCCTGAGTGTGAGCAACAGAAAAGGGACCTCGCCCTCGGAGGAGCCAAGCCTTGTTCTAACTTGGCGTCTGTCACTCTCCGTCTGCTGTCTCTCCCCTCCGCGCCGTGCAGACTGGGCTGGGGACGTTCCGAACGCACGCTCACCTGGTCTAGGGTCTTGCAGCACTCCACCAACACGCCCACAGGCTGGGTGTCCTGCAAGCTCTCCTTCAGCTCCTTCAGCTCCAGACCAGAAGGCCCAAGACTCTCCTCCTACCAGAGAGGAGAGGAGGAGAAGCTTTGCTGCCACCCCGGGAGGGCCAGCACAGAAAACGCAGCCTGCCCCACGTTCCCGGCTCCCGGCAGCTCACCGGGGTCTGGGGAGGGAGGGCCTCAACGCTGGCGGCATGGGAAGAGATGGGCAGGATGTTGAGCTGGTCATCGATGGCGAGACACCTCTTACACGAGGCCAGAGAAAGAATAAACCTGAGGAACAAACCGCAGTCGTGAGGTGCTGAGGGCAGTGTCTGCACAACAAGGGAAGGGCTTTTCTCCAGGAAAATCATCTAGCCCCACGTCTCTAAGAAAGCTGGAGAAAGCCAACACCGTCATCTGGAGGGCAGTGCTGGATGATTCCCAGCCTCCCTTACGAGGCCCGAACATGCTTTATAGAGCAAACAAGCAAACGGGGAGCTCCCTTAAGTGACTGATTACAAGGGCCCCTACTGTGCAGAAGCCCGCTGCTCCAGGGTGCCCCGGCCCTTCCCCCATCCTGCCAGGTTCACCCTTTAGCACTGTGTGTCTCCTTGAAAGGGGAACGCCAAAGCCACCCCACATGTGCTCACCAGCCACACAGGGAAACAAACGCATACACAAATGGACTGACCTCCTGCCACAAGGAGGAGAAAATAAAGGAAAGGGTGGAGGGGAAAGCTCCCTCTAGCACTATAATACAAACATTTTTGCGTGTAGCAAAACATGTGTTTGGCTATAAAATCCAAGCTTCTCCCACAACTGCAAGAAAAGGGCCTCCCGCACTACTTTCACAGGCTTCCCTTCCAGCCAGTAGCGCTGGGCGACCTCCAGGCCCACTCCTACTGAGCAGCTTCAGAGGCGACTGAAATCAGGTCGCACGGTTCACCCAGGCCAGGATTCCTAAACCTCAGCACTACTGAGATTCTGGACCAGATAATTCTTTGTTGGAGGGGCTTTTCGGTGCCTTTTAAGCTGTTCAGCGGCACCCGTGGCCTCTACCACCACCAGCCTCCCGCCCTCACCGCAGGTCACGACCGTCAAAGTGTCTCCAGACACTGCCAAGTCTCCCCAGGGGCAAAACTGCTCCAGTTGAGATCCGTTGACTTAGGACATGGCTTTTTTCTTCTTAAGGTGTTTCACGTGTTGCTAACTGGCGTTCCCTAAAAAGGGGTCTGTGGTCAAATAAATTGGGGTCCCTGGTGCTGTGAGACTTTTCAGAGGCTAAAACAGGCTCACGTGAATCCTCAGAAAGGAAAAACCGCATCAGCATCTCCCAGACGTACCGGACCGGAGAACCCCTTTGTCATAAGGCCCCTCTTAAACATCAGTGCTCTGTGAAACACATTTGGGAAAGGGGTGGTCCAGACAAATCACCCCTCTGACAGATGCGCAGGCTAAAAGCCAGAGCGGGAGAGAGACTTGGTAAGGGCCAGAAGCAAGACAGAATCCAGGCCCCAGCCTTCCACTCACTTTTATTGCTTCCAGTTAGCTGCACAACTACCGCTGCTATCGGGAATCTCACCATTTGGGGCTCCTGCACTACCTTCCCTGAGACAGAGCACAGCTTTCAGTTGGGTCCAAGGTGAAAATTTTCCTCCCACTGTGGCTCCCCACAGCTGAGGAAGTGAGAAACGTGCTCCAGACCCACCTCTCATTAAATCTTCCCACCACATCCTGATGGGCCTCCGTCCTGTATCTTGAATGCACGTCCTAAAAGAGACAACATCCATTAACAGAGGCACCCAAATCGCACTGAGGTTCAGCGTCCAAGTGTGAAGAAGTTCCAGCAAACAGCCCTGGGGTAAAAGAGGCACCAGTGATGCTGCTAGAAACAAAATCTACTCCTACCTAACCTGCCATGCGAAACTGGCCGGATGGGATCTGCTGCAGCAGGACTCAGACACTAAATGCAATGTTTCTTACCACAACAAATGTCCCCTCACCTCACCTTTGACTGTTCCCACATTTTATCCAGCAGCACAAAACATATTCACTCGTTCAATAAAATGCACATGCCAACGCCAGACAAGCTGGGCACACACCGGTGTTTAGTAAAGCATGAAACCTATTCTCCTGAAGCTTACAGTCAAATGGTTGGACGGAGACAAACAAGTAAATAGATACAAATTTTGGTAAATGCTATGAATGAGAAACAGGGTGCAGTGGCAGCCAATGGGGGGGTGGGGAGGGGGACTACTTATATAGGGTAGAGAGGGAAGGCCCTCTGAGTTGGTAAGCAGGCAGCCAAGTAACAGAGGGAGGAAGAACAAACAAAGTGACGTGGGCACAGACATTTGCTCGCTCACAGATATTTCAGGGGGGCTTACTGAAGGCCAGGCACCCTTCCAGGATCAGGGAATATACCAGGGAGGAAAACAAAGTCCCTGCTCCCATAAAGTTTGGAGACTGGCACGGGAAGCCAGACAATAAACAAATAAATGTCTAACTTCAGGTGGCTGTACCATGCTTTGAAGCAAAATAAAACAGGTTGAGGAGTGACAGGCCAACCACATATGCTACACAGGGTGTGAGAGAGGCCGCACCGAGGAAGTGGTATCTTGGCAGGGACTGGAACGCAGCGAGGAAGTGAGCCAGCAGACACTCCGTGGAAACGGCGCGAAGGCCCTCAGGTGAGAGTCTTCTGAGGGGAGAGGGCGCACCTGAAGACCTCCGAGGAGGCCGGAGGGGCTGGGGGCGATGGGGCAACAGGAAGCAGGCGCTGAGATCTGAAGGAAGTCCACTTCACCGGGCGGATGCAGCTCATGAAACCCTGAGGCCAAGCCTAACAGTTCCTGAGCAGCTGGCAATGTACAATGACTCCAAACCTGCGGCTCAACACACCCATGTGGCAGAACCAGCTCTCATCCAGGGAAACCCTTCCAGCCACCCCCTCAGCTGGGGCAGAAAAAAAATACCCCCCCACCCCCTGGAGTCAAAGTTTCTGCCAGTCCGGGAGCGGGATGGCAATGCTCCTCCACTACCCATTAGGGTGAGGGCAGGTGAGAACGTCTGTGCGTGGTCCCCTTTTTGTAGTACACAAATGTAAGCACTGGCGTGGCTCTCTGTGGAATACTGTTTTAGAAATTGAACTACACAACAGCTGCATCATGTCTGAATCTCACTGGTGTAGAACCTGCAAATGCCTGAGAGCGAAAGCAAAATTCACAGATTCCTAAGCACACCCAGGGCCACTGAGGCTTCTCTGCAGAAAATTCCTCATTAGCTCCAAAGAGCTCCCAGCCTAGAAATTATACTGACCGCTCACTGGAGTTGCTCAGTAGGAGTTCTTAAAAGAAAGCAGCAAAAACACAGATTGATCTGAACCGCCACAATCAAGTTAAAGAAAAAAACGGACACTTACCATGGTCATCGTGTACAACTGCTTGAGTGAGTTCATGGTCCGTAGGAGGATAACCACCAGCCCACCACCTTCCACTGTTTCTACAGTCCTGGCCAGCAAGTTTGGAGTTAAAGCTTCAAAATCCTGGAAAAAGGAAACCTTAGAACTGGCTGCAAAGAGCACCCACTGGGAAGCTGTTAACGAGGGGCCAGGCGATAAGGTACAAGGAGGGCTTCAGAGTACGAACTCAAGACCATACCCCGTACCTGACTCACCAGGACACACACACACACATGCACACACAGACGGTCCCTTACTCAGGGGATCACAGAAGAGAGCCCAGCCCTGGAGAAGAGGGATACCTGGTTTTACATGTCAAAGTGTTTCCCGTAATCCCTCATAAAATCTTATTTGGAAAGAAGTCCTCCAATCCGCACTGATTGACACTTGAATTTCAGAAATACCTCACACTCATTTTCTGCTCTGTTCACAGATGGAAACTGTCTGACAAAACTCAACTGCACCACATGGGGGAGCCGCTGCCTAAAGGAGCCACCATCGCTTCACCTGGTAACTGGTGAGCAGAAGCAGCTCCCTACCAGTCAGCAATGGGGTGAGAACAGGCAAAACGCTCTTTTCAGCCTCCAAGGTGGGTTGTAAGCCAGCAGTGTATGGACAGCCCACTGGAATGCGGAAAGGGAAAACTAGAACTCCTATTCAAAATTTCCCACCTCATTTCTTAATTTATATTTTAAAACGTATGTTTTACGATGCACGTAATCATAGTAGTGCATGCATATAATAAATACATATCAAACTGTGGGAACCTGTGCTTAAATGTGAGGATTTGTGCTTAAATGTTTTCTTTGGTGGGTGGAGCCAGGGCGGGGGGGGGGGGCAGATGGAGTCACAGGTGCCAAAGAATCAAAGAACAAAACAAAGACCACCAGAGCTCAAAACAAAGAAAAATGTGAAACTTAATCTATCAACTTGCCAGGCAAGAGAAAATATATACCAGTGAAGAAACTCACCAGCTACTTCTCTGAGGGAGGAAAGCTAGGAGACTTTAAGGACGAGAAGGGCGGTGATAGGGGTGGTTATTCGGTCAAGCACTCTGGATAGGACGTCCAAGTACTCGGGTCCGTACCTAGTTAGCTAAAACAAGTCCCACTGCTCTCTGGTCACAAAAGTCTTCAGTTAGTTCTAATAGGGATCTGGGGTGCTAGGGTCACTCAAAGTTCAGTGCTTTACCAAGCTGGTTAGGCCCAGTTGTGATGGAGCATCACTGCCAGTTTGGGTATCTCTAGACAACTGCTGCTTTTGGTAGAAAATGCTCTTTTAATGTTGGTGAGTTATCCAGTTCCTATGGAAAGTGGCCAAGTCCTCCACAGATGAAGCTTTGGGGCAGGGAGTACACGTGACTCCTCTCCTCTCTGTACACCTGTCCTTGTGGGTGACCAAGCAGCCCAGGCACTCCCTAGCACTCTGACTCCAGTCACGGGCTGGGGCAAGTCACCCACCTGGAGAACACACATGCCAAACGTATTGCCCAGGATCTTGTGGGTCTCATTGTAGTAGCAGTAGCGAATGTTTGTGGCAGCTACGAAGAGTTCAAAGGGGTCATCTTGCTTTATGTTCAGCGTCCCGCTCTTTATTTTTTTCTGCAGCTGTCGCATTCTTTTCTTCCGATGACTGCAATCACCCCCCATCCCGTGAAAGCCAGTTAACCAGAGAGGCCAGAGTTGGGAGCAGGGGATAGGCTCAACGATCACCCACTTAGACCTTCAGAGCTAGAAGGGAACTTGGAAATCATAATGCTCATCCCCTCACTTTAAAGCTGAAGGAAATGAAAGAGGCATTAGAGCAGATGGGCTTCGGAGGGAGACAGTGTAAGTCTGTGTGAGAACCCTGCCATTTTGATACTTCACTTTACAAAAAGGGTAATGGGAGTCCCTAAACCTCACATTCAGCCAAAGCTTGAAAGCAAACCTTAGTGGCCTCATTACCTCAGTCTCAAGCCAATGCTTCAACCACACAGCACCGCTTCCCAGAGAACCTGGGAGGGGCACTGTGATGGCAGGTTACTTTACTCATTTTTCCTAACTGAATTCATCCACTTCCTTCCCAGATGGTGGGATCAAGTCCTCAAGGGCAGCTCTAATCTAAGACAATACTGATAGAGGATATAAGGGTTGGAACGGAATCTGGACGTTTCCCAGAAATCCCTGAACTTTTCTTTTGTCTTAAAAAACCCTGAATACCTAACTGTCAATTAACTGTTTCTTTTAGAGAAAAGAGAGAACGAGAAAACTCCAGAATCAAGGGTTACAGCAAACCAAAATTTTACCATAGTTCTCTAACTGAATAGTAGAGCCAAGGCCTTCCCCCTGGGGCTCCACTTCCTCAGCCCATGACTTAGCATCAGCCTTAATCTAATGCTCAAGACAGGGGCAGGAGAGCTGTAAGAGGCACAGAAGAGATTTTTAAAAGTGAAAGCAGGTGGGTTAAGTTTGAAAGGCAAATCTGCCCAAAACACTGTAAACTGCCCAATTTCGCAGGGGGTTTCCCCACAGCAGAGTCCGCCCCAGAGACGCATATACTGGGGGATAAAGGAGGGAGAAGAGGCCCAAGGACAGAACCACACAGGTGAGCTGGATTTAGGGAAGGAGATGAGCTCGGGGAGAGAGAAGAGCTCAGGAAGGTGGTCCAAGTGTCACAGAAGCAAAGAAAGGAGAGCATTTCCGAGATGACTTTATAATGGTTTATCTGCCAAGGAACAGCACCCCCACACCCCAAACTCCTCCACACACACAGTCGTAGGCAGAACTGCCAGGTTTCTGGTAGGTGACCCACCCCACCTCCTCTGGCCCAGGGCTGGATGTCTTTCCAAAAGAATGTGGGAGAAAGACTGATTTCTGTGTCGTTGGACCCAAACCACGTAAAACTCAAGTGGTGTTTCTGCGATGGGCACCATAGAAGGCAGAAAGCTGCCCTGAAGTGGGAAAAGAACAGAGCAGACACGCAGAGATGAGAGACTGAGCAAGGACCAGAGCGTCAGCACTGCGGCTCTACACCACCCCCGCGGAAGAGCTGAAATCTCATCCCCGTAGGCTTCAGAAGCTAGCCCGTATACTGCCGACCCTTGAGAAACCTGGGGGTTAACTTGCATCTAACTTAAGAGTCGGCCCCTCCGCAACCGCAGCTCCTCCACATCACAGGATTCAACCAACCACGGACCACGCGGTACTGTAGTATTTACTACGGAAAAACATCCGTGTATAAGTGGAGCCCTGCAGTTCTAATCCACATTGTTCAAGGGTCAACTGTACTTCAACAAATTCCCCTTGTGCCTAAGTGTGTTTGTGTTGGAGGTCTGCTCTTTACTATATAAGAAGTCTTAAGTCCACAGCTTCAAAAAATAAGAACAGCCAATTGTCAAAAACAGCAGTGAACTACTAGAGGAAGAGCTCTGAAAAAAAGGAGAAAGAGGGGGAAACGTTGTTGCATTAGGCATCAGGTCGTTGGTAACTTCCAAGAGCAACTGAAGGAACCTGCATTATTAGAGGGGCTTGATCAGCTGAGAAAACTCGTGTGCAGAAAGCAAGGAATTGGGCTGGGGACTGAAAAGAGCATGAAAAGGATCTGAAATTTATCGTCAGGAATGAAGAAAGGGCATCAGCTCTATTATTTTTCTCTACTAGAAGTGTCCTCAGAGATAGCACCTTCATTAAGAATCCCTGAAAAACCATGTCAAAGAATCATTTCCTAGCATTTAACTAACAAGCAGGGACGGGAAGTGGGATGGGACGCTCAAAGGGCACGGCTTACCTGCTAAACCCCAGCTCTTTCTTATAACACCACAGCACAGAAGGTCGAGCCTTCACAGTTGCTCTGGACAACATGTGATGGAGTATGACCACCTGCCAAAGAAAAAAGCCATAGCATCTCAGGACCAAAAGAGACCTCCGGGACAGCCAGGCCCGAGACCACAAGGCAAGCAGTGCCCAGGCGGGGACTAGAAGCCAGCGCACATACACTTACCCTTGCGTTCAGTCCACCACCCCACATATCAAAAGCTGTTAACCTGTCTGTTAATAATTCTAAATACTGAGTATTTATCACTTCCAATAAGTAAAAGAATGTTCCCACTAGGCATTTCACTTAAAGAAAACCAGTCATTATGTGTGAAACCCCAGAGTATCTGTTAACATGCTGACTCTTTGGGACAGGATACAAAGTAAGTCAGGGAGCATTTACCAGGTCTTACCTGATCCTTTCCTCGATCTCCGACCACAACCAAGAGAGACCTCTGCCGCTCAGCTATCCCATTCTCAATGAGAATCCGGATTCGGTTATCCACTTTCTTCCGATGCATGGTGAAAAACTATCACTAAAACAGAAGGAAAAGACACAACTGGACATGAACATCCAGGTTCTGGGTGAGGAACATTAGCTGGCTGCCTCCTGTGGGGCTGGGAGGCTGAGCTAGGGCACATTTATAAGTATCATCTTATTGAACCCTCAAACAGCTCCCTAGGGAAGACATCGGCCTCATTTTTTAAATTACGAAACTTAAGCTTGAAAGGTGAAGAAAATGTTCCCTTGGCATGGGAAGTCAACAGGGAAGCTTTAATTCACCCCCCTATGGAGAAGTTTTTCAAAAATTGGAAACAATGTTCAAAAAAAGAATGATTAAAATGTATGATATATCTATGGGAAAATAAAGTGGTTTTCAAAAAAATTTGTTCAAAATCATTTTCAAATATTATCTAAGGATATGGATACAGATGCTTATTAGAGGATAACATGGCAGGATATGCGTGTACATAATATATATATAGAAAAAAAAAGACTGGAAGAAAACACCAAAATGTAAAGTAGTTATTTATGGATGGTGAGATAACAGATGATTCTTATTTAGTTCTTTTGTTTTTTTGGAGTTTTGTGTTTTGTTTTTTTTAATTCACATATATTACTAACAAAGTCAGGAAAAGAAATCAATTGACTATTACTATGATGGAATGTGGCCATCTGTTTCCTCAAAGGAGGGAAAACTATACTGAAGCCTGTACAGAGAGATTTCAAAAGTTATTGTGATTACGTATGATAGAACATTGCATCATTATAATAAACACACCAAAGAAACATCAAAAATATCAATTATGCTTCTACAATGTAAAAGTAAAAATAACATGTTACTTAGAAACTCCAGTGCTTGCTGCATTCTAATTCTACACCTAAAGCTCATTAACTGAACCTTAACCCTGCCTTAATTGTCCTTCTAACCTCTCAATCCAAACATGGATTTTAGCAGTTCGATCTTACTGTAAAACACTACGTCATAATCAATAGCTCCTATTTTATAAAGAAAGGACCAAGTATAAATACTCAAGTACCCCAAGGAAGAAAAGTGACGGGGACAGGATTCACAGGCAGGCCTCCCCTGATTCCAAAGCCTGAACCCTTTCCAGTTCACCAACCTGACCAGCTTGTCAGCTGAGTTGCGGGCCACACAAAGACCCCACAGCCAATCAACAACTAATTATTGCTTTTTGTTCTAGTTCCTGTGGGAGCCCCAGAAGTAGTACCAGATAAAGCCTTGACTTCGAGGAGCTTTCATTTTCCTTAAAGAAAATATTTAAGAGAAAGAAATGAGGGATAATCTGTCTAAAGACAGACAAATTAGATGTAAAATTAATTGCTACAGTGGTCTGATGAAAGTCTGAGATTACTGTGGGCTGGAGTTGCCATGGAAGGCTTAATGGATGAGGAGGGCCTTGAAAGAAGAGAAAGAGGATTATTTTTCATTCATCTATTAGTCTAACAAATATACATAGCATCTATGTGCCAGGCACCATTCCAGGTGCACTGGCAAACAAAACAAAGCCCTGAATGTGCCTGCAGAATACGGAGTATAAACGAATGAGCAGAGTGAAGTAGCTAAGAGCGTGGGAGGATCTAGATGAAATCAGACTGCCTCAGTTCAGTGCCAGGTGCTGCAATCAGGAACTGTGGGCAAGCTCCGCAGAAAGCAAACGTGTTGTCACCCACCCACCCACCCCACCCCACCCCACCCCCAGAGCCCCTAGAGGATGGAGATCAAGCCACGCAACCCGCCAGAGCTCTCGAGAAGCACTCCCGAGAGTGGCCGCCTACTGGGGAAGAGGGTCCTGTTATCTAGGAGAGCCCGGGTGGGGCGGCAGTCGGCATGGGCCGGGCATCAGCACGGATGCAGAGCCTTCGTCCTGGAGCCAGTCTCCTCCGGGCCCAAGAAGGACACGGACACCGACCTCGGCACCCATCCCCAGCCATCCCGTGATGGGTACCTGCGCCCAGAGCTGGGCGGACTCCAGCCAGGAGCGAAGAGGAAGCACGTGGGGGGTCACCAAACTTCTGCAGGAGAAGCGGGCGCAACGTGCTGCCCCTAGCAGATGCCTGGTCGCCGACTCTCAGTTTGCCTCCCTCGGCAACGCGCGTCCAGCTCAGGCGCCCGTAGGCGGTGCGTGCGCTGGCGAACTAACGGAGCGGAGACGGCGAGCGAGAGGGGACCTTTTCCACCCCTGTCCCTGCGTGATGACGTCATGGGCCCGGGAGGCGGGGCTGCAGCAACTGCGGCTGCGCGGTTTAGTCTCTGCCCGCCGTAACTGTGGTGCGCGTTGTAAGTTGCCCCTTCGTATCAAAATTAAGAGACCGTGACTACGGAGGGCAGAGTAAGCAGATGCCCGCACCCGCAGGGCCTGTCAGTGCGCTGGGGCTAGCTCGGGTGCCCAGACAGGTCCGGGGCAGCACACGGTAAGTGGTCTGGGGTTTTCAGTGTTAGCCTGGTTATGCGAGATGACTGGCTCCGGGGATCTGTGCGTAATTTTGACAGTCCTCTTACTTTAACTATTTTAATGTGATAAGATGGGGAAACTCGATCAGCAGACCTGTCTCATTCAGCTCACTTGACCCTCCCCATCCTCAGTAATGACCTTGTAGACCTCTCTGGCATTCCGTAGATTTTCTACCCACTATTGCTGCTCCTGTACTTTGGCAGGCTCCCTTTAGGCCTGTATCTGGCTGTCAAATGCTGTTGTTCTGAAAACCAGCTCTGAGGCTCTGCTTTCGTTACTTCCCCTCCCCCCCCCCCACTCTCGGACGAACTCGGTCAACGGTTGACTTGAAGGGCCACCTATGTAGTTTTGGTTTTTTTGGCCAGATCGTTGAATTTAACAAGTCCAACTGCTTGCTCAACATTTCTCGATGCCTCAGAAAGTTGAAGCCGAATTCATTTGCCTTTCTTCCTTAAACTCCTTCCTCAAAGCATAATGTAATTCTCTACCTCCAAATCTAATGTCATCAGCAGCACCGCCCATCGTATTTTTTTGTAATTCCCTCAACAAAATGTCAACATGCTAGACACAAGAGATAGTGACCAAAACAGTCCTATCTTCTGTGAAACTTACAGTCTAGGTAAGAAAAAAGTGTTAAGAAAAAAGTATCCAGTGAGTAAAAAATAAGGCACTGCTTTAGAGGTGGACTTGGAAGGACTCTGAAGTGGTGACTTGGAGTAAGACCTGAATTTAGAAAGAATGAGCCTTAAGAACAATGGAGGGAAAAGCTTTCCCATGCATTAAGTGTAACACATGAAGACCCCCAAGATGGAAAAAGTCTCAGCAAAGCAGCCAGTGTGACCAGAGTACAGTGAGCAAAGGGAAAAATGGTAGGAAACTAGACCAGATAATTGAAGGGCACATGGGCCACAGATCTGAATTCTACGTGTGATGGGAAACCACTGGGGTCTGAGTAACAGGGACGTGACAAAATCTGATTTGCCCTCTTAAAAGGCTCAATCTGGCTGCTATGCAAAAAACTATACTACAGGAGAGCAAGAGTAGAAACACAGAGAACCGTTATAAGCTACTGTAGCTACCTGTTCTGATGTGGTGGTCACAAAGTGCTAGTAGACTCAGGATATATTTTCAAGGTAGAACCACATGTAGATTTGCTTAAGGACTATAGATACAAGGTATGAAAGGGAATCAAAGATACGAGCAACTGGATGTAGGTTCATGAAGAAATCAATTTCGAATACTCGACATTCAAAGCAAGATATTAAAGTAGGAATTTGTTTGGGGGAGTTTGGGACCTAGAAATACTTGAGTGACTAAAATGCTGATTGTAGTCAAAGTCCTGGAATTGGATAAGATCACCTAGGGAAGAATGTTAGCTAGGGATGAAGTCTGCAACCAAGGCCTGGAGAACTCAGCAAAGGATACTGAGCAGTGGCCAGTTAGATAGGAAATATGTAGAATCCCATTTACTACCACCCTCCACTTTATGTTGTAACCGTTTCTTACATGGGCTACTCCGATAGCTATCTCTTGCACGATATTATTTTGTTCTCAACACTGCACTGTTTTGGGGGGGGGTTGTTTTGTTGTTGCGTTGTTTTTGCTGCTCCACGAGGCTTGCAAGATCTTAGTTCCCCAACCAGGGACTGAACCCGGGCCCACAGCAGTGAAAGCAGAGTCCTAACCACTGGACCACAGTGGAATTCCATGCACTGAGCGTTCTTAAATGGCAATTTTATTAGGTGACCCACCATCCTCTCCCCCCCAACCCCACCCCCTATACACACAGCTTAGAAATCTTGTTTCCAACTGTTGAGACAAAACTTAACATGGAATAGAACTTACAAAGCTATTCTTAGTAGCCCTTACTGTTGCTTCAGCCTCTTTCTAGCTCTACTAAATCTGTACTCTTTTCACTTGAGCCAGAGAGCCTTTCTCAGTCACTGGAGACTGGACTTGGGACATGTGGTTCTCTCCCCTTCTTTACTAGTTTACTACTCCTCATCCTTCAAGTCTTAATTACTCCTCTCAAAAAAGTCTTTCCTGATCATTTTAACTGGGTCCTATCCTATCATGGCCTTAATATCTATCATCAACCATGTTGCTCCATCATGGCTTTTGCCATACCTCAGTGTCATCACGTCAATCTCTTTGATCAAACTGTTCAATGAAAGCAGGAACCACAGTGATTCTGTCACCACTGAATGCTTAGTGCTTGGAATGGTGGCCTGGCAAAGAGTACCCATATTTGCTGAATGAAGCGTTAGTTTACTGACTTAATACAGTGGCTCCCTAATAAACACACCGTACTTAAAGAAAACCAATATTACAAGTTAAGAACACAACACTAAAAATTGTCTTTACTAAATCAGGTGGTCTTTCACTACTTACAAACTTAAGGAGCCAGTCTTCTGCATGGGACTGGATTAGGCTTCAGAACAGCTGTTAAAGTAAGGTACTGAAATCCCAATTGAGAAGAATGTAGTAATCTAACAAGTAAGTAAGGCAAGGCTACCAGAGATTTAAATTTTTTCCTCTCCTCTCACGAGTAGCACTTCTTCACTTAGAGCTTTGCTTGATGGTATAAACAACTAAAGCAAACTTCACTCAAGGACAATAAGGTATCAGGTTTTAATATAATTTAATCTAATGTAATTTAAAACATTCACTAGTCTTTACCAGTAGTTTTGTAGAATTCAAAATGGGAAAGGGTATAGAGATGAGGCTTAACAAATTACTTTAATATTCCTGAGGGGTCTCCCTCCCCATTAACTCTTTAGAAGGGATAAACTCAAGGGCAATACTGATTCTTTTGATATAACTTATAGTCAATAAAACTTCAGAGTTCTTAATAAGAACTCAACTGGGATGGGGATTCAGAAGCTTAAAGATGAACTGAAGGGTTTTAACTCTGTGCTTACCTGTATCCCATTTCCCCTAATAAGATATATTACTGAAAATATAATGAACAATACAAATTTCCTAAGACACTTAGGAGGCTGACTACTCAACTACCTTCTACATTTTATGAACTGCTTGTCGACAGAACATCTCAGTGCATGAGCCTTCTGAGAATAAACACACATTCTCATGTCTCTAAGTGAAGTCTCCCACATAACAGAGTCATATACATAGGAGACAAAAAAACTGCAGAAGCTAACTGATTAAAAATATTTAACGGATTTCGTTTTAATATCAAGATATGATGATCAGAAAAACTTTCATATTCTTTAGGGATATTAGGATCTGAAAAAAAAAAGCCTTAACCAAGGTAATCAATGACACTCTACCTTAAAGCTTTAAAATAGAAGTCTCATTGTCCACATGAGATGACTGATACTGTGCATTTACTTGAAAGTACTTTATATATGGAGTCTTGCTATACCAAGAAGCTACAGGGCCACATGTGATAATCATTTTCTTTCAACTCTGCTAGAATATGCATTTGCCCAAACAAGGCCTTCTGCAGGTAGGACAAGTATTCACATTTTATACAGAACACCTAGTACCAAGACTCAGATCTTAATGGGACTTTTTAAAAAGTTATCTGCCCCATAATGAGGCACTGCTTTAAAAAATATAGTCTGAATTGAGGCATAAAATTGAGGCATAAAAGCTTTAGATTTAGACTACAATGGTAGAATGCCAAAAAAAAAAAAAGCATAGTATCTCAAAAGGAACAAACGATTCTTTTAAAAACATACATAGAAATAATCAAACTACTAACACCTTTACATATTCACAGCATCTGCACTAATGCATAGAAGTCTGAAACCTAGAAAGCATTTCTCCTCCATCCCATCTCTGAACTGATTCATAGAGATCACTGTATAAATAACTTGCTTCAATTTTGATTTCAAATCTCATGAAATTATTTTCTACACAGATAGCAAATTTAGTTTTATATATAGGATTGTAAGCATACATCATCTATAGGGATTACCCAGTAAATCACGAATATTTTATCTATCCCCCTAAAATACAGCAAACATATGGTTGTGGTACATCCCAGGCAGATGTCATTTAAAGCACACAAGGGGAGGTGCTAGCAGAAGAAATACTTATTTGCAAAAGTAAACAGATAACCCTTCCAATATGATGTACCACAACCACACATGAGAAAAGAACTTCTTTTATTTTAAAATAAACATTGAAGATTCCCCCACTTCCCCACCACCCTACAAAACTTCTGAATGTGGAATGTTCAATAGCCTAACCATTTTAGTAGGTTACAAAACCAGCAAAATCTCCAGTTGTCTAACGGTGAACGTTTGAGAATGGTTTTGTGGGGTTTTTTGTTTTTCTTTTTTTAAAGTAGCTGAGCACCTACTGGAAAAATTCCTTAGCTAAAGGCTGAAGACTAAATTCAATTTCTGCACAGAAAATACCATTAACTTAGTAGCCTTTGCTTAATAGGTGGAATTAATTCTCCATGAAGTCCAAGTGGGATACAACAAGCAGCATTAAGTTCATAGGCACACAAAACTAGTGCTCCAACTGCTAACACAAATTTCAACATAGTACATAAATTACTAAACTGTCCTCTTCATCAAACTTGGGACTCGCCCTATACATCTATGGGAAGGAATCACCACTTTGAATATAAATACCTCCATGAGAAATGGATAATTCGATTAGGGTTAGACAAAAGATAAGTGCAAGTACTATAGAAATAGCTGCTGGAGATAACCATAAAATTTGGAACACTAACTGCATGGGGTGAACCACATAAGCTGCTAGCTGTTGAACACCAGTGTTTCAAGATACAACTTTTATAAACATGTTTTATTTGTTTGCTTATACCATCAGAACTGAAACTACTGACTGTCGTTTCCCTAAAATAGGGAAATCAATCTAAAACACATACTGGTGCTTTTCAAAGGGTGGTAGCAGCAGGCATTTGATATCTTTTTCTTTTAAAAACTTTCAGGCTTCAGGAAAAACATGTGACCAAGGTTGTTACGATTATCCATTAGAGATTTTCATCAGTACCTGTACCAATTTAGGTGACAATACAGCAAGATCCAAGGATTAGTGACAGACAATGTACATCATAAGGAATGATATATAGTACCAATCCTTACAAAAATCATTGTCAAAGAAACTGTTAAGTGTTCAAAAAGGTATCTAAATATTTCACATTAAGTACAGAAGCGGCCATCCAGATTAGATCCCTTATTTGTTGCATATTTTTCAAAAAGTGCCAATCAAAGCCTAATTTTGCATTTTGGCTTTGTCTTATACAGTATCAGCTGTTAAAAAGCAATTTGCATGTGTTTTCAACCACAGTCGTCTGGCCAGAGAATGAACAGTGCTGTGTCAAACCCTAAGGCTGGTAGCCAGCCTTATATGTGTGATTAAGGACCCATGCATAATTTGGTATGCATCTAAATGTTCAGTGCTCCAATTTAACTGGAAAAGCTGTGAAATGCAGTTGTTATGCCAAACCACACTCCATTCCTTCCACCTTCCTTTCAAGGGAAATAGTTTTGTCAATTACCACTGAATAATAGGGCTGATTTGTAGATTTTATCCAAAGTCAAGTCAATCTTGCTTTTTCCAAGCCACTTAAAATAACTATGGAGATACCACCCCGTTAAAGTATATGATGTTTTACTCCTAAGCAAGGGTGAGGAATCTGAGTATCATGTGCAAGACTCAAGATGACGTTTAGGACAGAACATGCAGAGTAAAAATAGTTTCCTTCCATATCCAGGTAATATAAAGCTGACAACTGTAGTCCTGTCTTTATGGGATGAAAACAGTCCCTTTACAATAAGTTTCCTGAAAGGGAGAACAAATAGATAATAACTCTTCTGGTAACATATTATGGTACACTGGCCAGTGTGTTTTTGGCGATTAAACATAATCCTGTGAATCAGATTAATTCACTTGCTGAGTGTTCATTTGCGGCATCCCTCTGTTGGGTCTTGGGGGCCCTCCACGACCTAGAAGACAAAAATGGCATTTGGTTTTTCTTTCAAATATTATTTATTTTGCCTTCAAGCAGATTTTCATCTGAAGTCAAGAAGCATGTGGGCAGCTTGTCACCACATTATTAGGTTTAAGAGGTCAATTCTTCAGTGTTCAAGTTTCACCTGTCCTGGAAGTTGTCATGCGCAAATTTGCTCATGTTCTCTAGCTAAAAGAAGAGTAGAGCTAATGGAGTATTCCACCAGTACTCATTCATTCATTCATTCAACAAGTATTTATTGAGTGCCTACTATGTGCCAGGCACTGTCATCAGGTGTTGGAAATAGATACAGCAGTGAAGACAGACAAGGTACCTGCTCTCATGGAGCTTACATTCTAGTGTACACTCTAGCTTACATTTCAGTAAGTAAGTAACATCATACTATCAAAATTAATAAAAGCACCAGAATGAAAAACAGACCTTATTACCTAAACTGTTAAAAAGAAACTACATAACATTCAAAATTGTATAATGACTTGTAACAGATAAAGTAACTTTTTACATGCTGTTAAAACAGATTTTTAGCTACCAGTCAACTCAACTTTCATAGAATATGCTACAAGGTGAGAAAGAAGAACATAACCCACATTCACATGCAAATATCCTTTGATACTTCAAGTCAGTAATTCTCAAGTGATCCATAAATTTTTTTAAAAATGCACCCTTTTTGCTGGCCAGTTTCTACTAGCATTGAAATCAAAGTACTTTGTAATTCCTCCTTAACATACATTTTATACATGTTATGGCCAATATCTAGAGGAAATCTATTCAATTTTACTTCCCTCCAATCAGAGAACCATTTAGAACTTCAGACCATATGAAACGATACCTCTAATTGTTACACAGATTGACTTCCTACCCAAATAGTAAGTAGTTTTCCTATGGTAATAGACAAAAGCCAAAAACTCTTAAAACCTATAATTTTTAAGTATAATTCTGTAAGTTAGTTACGAACTTGGAGGTTTTGTTTCAAAGTCAGAAATAATTTGACATTTATATCACTAATAATGGTCCAAAAGGCATTGAAATTTCAATTAGTTCTATTACTTCTAAACGGTTCTCTTAATGTAACTATGGCTTATCCGGCCATTAAAGGGTTTCTGGCCCTAAAATATAATATGCATGTTTGAAAAATGAAAGAGGAATAATAAATTTATATAAATGTTTAATCTCATTCCAAAAATGTCTTACAAAAATGTTTTGGTAAGTACTTCCTAAAAACATTTAGCAGGTTTTAGGACCTGAAAAATAATTTGCAGTTGGAAAAACACTTTTTCTGAGGAGGAGAGATGTTCTAGTTTTCAAGACAGTTTATATATAGTAACAGGGAAAGTCATTCAAAAAATTAAATTTGGGTTCAAGATAAGTTTTAGAAACAAAGCATTTCATTTAATCCCTAGCAACAAGTCTGGAAATGATAAATGTATTCCTAACATGTAACCTACATGCAGACTATGAACAGCTCTTCCAAGGCCAGAACAGAAGCTCCACTTAGGAGCTAGGATCACCACCACAAAATATTACCTCGTGGGGCTCCCCGTGGTCCACTCTGCCCAGAGCCTCGCTTGAAATTCTGCTGATATCCATCCTAAAAGACAAGCTAGTTAGTACTGAAGAAAAGGCAATTTTCTAATGCTTACCCATCTATCTCTATTCTTACAGTCTAACACTTGTAGAATACAGAATTCTTTATTCTTTTAGACATTTAAATACAGCATTACTACAAGTTATTCTTTAATCGTACTTCTATTCTCAAGATCAATGAGATATATTTCTCAGCTCTTAAACATCACTGTTTTTACCAGCCTCTATTAAATGAATACCTATATTGAGTGCTAAGAAAAGCAAAAATCATTCTCCATAAGGAAGTATCTTGTACAAGGTACAAAATTAGCCCCAAATTACTTAGTTGCTCAAGTGCATCAAGCAACTACATTAGTCCCTTTCATTGGGGTATTTAGGTCAGGTTTATATTTTATAACAATTTTACCTACCCGCTGATAGCCAGAGTAGTCCCGGGGAGCACTGAACTGAGACTGTGTATATCCACTGTTTGGAGTGTTAGAGAATGAAGGGCGGTAACCATCATATCCTCCTAAAATTTAGGACAAGAAAAAAAACAACTTTCTTATCTTCAAAGGGAATTTTTACTTTCTCATTACTGACCAAGGGAAAAACTGAAAAACTGTAAGCTATGCTAGTTATTCAAACTAATCTATTATCCTGATCCAATCTGTTTATACATTAACTGCCTTAGAGGATAAAATTTTCACCCATCCATGCACATACACAAAAAAAAATAACAAAAAATCTCCATAAGGTCTGACAATTTATAGAAAGCAATATCCCCTACAGGACAGTGGTAGACATGGGTTTAATACATACAAAAAAACTCAGTCCCAATTTTGCCAATTTAAATGACGGTATCAACACATACTAAAAATGTTTATGTTGTACATAAGAAGCTAATGCAGAGAGAGACATATTTTTCCTAAAAATCATATGACATATTTCTATATATTGCGCAAGTCAGAAAAGAACATGAACTTGCTTTCTGGGGTTTTTCTGTTTTTGTTTTTACCTCTGAATCCATTAGCAGGTCCCCTGTATCCATTCATCAAGCCTCTAGCACCACGGGAGCCTCCACGAGACACACCACGACTGTTGTAATAGGGCTGACTGCTACGTGGAAATCCAGTGTTCTGCTGGGGGGGCTGCTGGTGGTTACCAGTCACTTGATGGGTCTGGTCCTGGGAACCATGGTAAGTGCCAACCACTATAAAAGAAAAAAATACATACGTACATACATATGTATATACACACACACACAGCTCATTACAATTTGTCTGATTTCCTACATGCTTTCTGGTTTAAGAAATGTCTTACACAGTTTCCTCAAAGTTTAATTCTGTCTTTAAATTTTCATATTAACAATAGGGAAAACTACACATTAATGAAGTCCCTGTCTTTCTCCTGTATTAAGCTAAAGGGAATAAAATTCTCCAACAAATTCCAAACCTTTGGAAGCGCACACTGTGTGAGAGCACACAATTCTATCCTTCCAAATGACCTGAAAGGCTATATTATTAAACATCTTCTGAGAGGCATCTGCTTATAGCACAAGAGACCCGCAACAGTCAAAAGATCTTACATACTGAAACACTTACCATCTTGTACCATTTAATTATTTCATTATAAAGCTCCTACTGGTAGTTTTCGTATTCTTTTAAATTTTCCTTGATACTTATTAAAACATACAAAAACATACTCTCCCATAGCTAAGCAGCTATATGCTAGAATACTCAATTACAAAGATAAATCAGCAGAGAGAGGCCTTCAACTTACACCCCACCCTAATACTTGAGTACATTTCAAGTACTTTTAAAGCACAGCCAATTTAGAAGAGAGTTAAATGGTACTCACATGGGCACTCAACCCCCTGGAGTGAAGGGAAGGTTCTAGAAGGTCCACACTATCTTATACCCCCTCCTCCTTCCACAATGGGGAGAAGTCTAAAATCTAGAAACCTTCAAAAATGAAATACCAAGGTACATTTCAGGTATTACCCCAATGTTCATAATTTACAGGGGAGAAAAAACAGTGCTAACAGTATCTTTGGGAGGTGAGGAAGGCATAGACCAAAGGAAGGCCCACACCCCAGGAACAAAACAGTCAGCAGCCTTTAGTCAGCCCAAATCTCCCGTGTTTGGGCAGAGAGAAAAGGTGATGTGAGTCTTGAAAATATTTAGCTGAGCTATTTTATAACCTCAAGAAACCCACATTTATTAGTTCTTCAAATGATATTTTGCAATGAAAAAGCTAGAGAATGCCTAGGAACAGAAGGGGTCATGGCTCCTTTTTGAACTATGTAATGGACCAGATACACTATTCACAGTGTGCTCTTTCTACATAAATTACCTTTTACTACATTCCCAAAATTTTAACTTATAAGCAAATATCACAAGTACCAGTAACATTTTCTATCTAAAAAGATTCATTCAGGGAATTCCCTGGTGGTCCAGTGGTTAGGACTCTGCACTTTCACTGCAGGGGGCATGGATTCAATCCCTGGTGGGGGAACTAAGATCCCACATGCCATGCGCCATGGCCAAAACATAATAAAAATTTTTTAAAAATAAAAAGATTCATTCATATGCAAGTAAAAAGTAGAAGAACTGAATTTTCGACTCACTTTTTATCAATAAGAATTCTATTATGCCTTTTGGTCAAATCTCACTGCAAGAAACTCAAAGTAGAACAATTAAAGGGTGATCTTTATTTAAAAATACCAGAATTCCTATTTGAGTGCATGTAAAGCATAAACACTAGTCCATAAAAAATAGCCAAAGATCCTTGCCAGATCCTTTTTTTATGTTGTTCCTGACTAGATACTAATTCAGATTAAAACAAAACTTCTGGAATGATGGGATACACTGCCTTGTTCAACAAATATCAGAATGCCCTCAACCTGCCAGGCCTGGTCCTAGACACAAGGGATGAGTTAGCTGCCAACACATAATCTTTGCCCATAAGGAAGTTTTAATAATGGGAAATAATAAGTAAATAAAATATACATACAAGTAAAAACATCTATACTGTATCAGGTAATAAGTGATTAAGGAAAACACCAAGTAGGATAAATGAGTGACCAAGTGAGCACATTACATTTGGACAAGGCAATGAAGGAAGGTCTCTGTGAGGTGATATCTGAGCATAGACCTAAAAGTCAAGAAGCAAGCCATGGAAACATCAGTGGAAGAAAGTTTCACGCAAAAAGAAAAGGAAGTGTAAAGGCCGTGAGAAAGGAAAGAATTTGTGTTTGTGGCTGGTATGGGCACATAAGGAAGAAAATAGGATATACAACCAGAATCAAGGCAGGGGCCAGATCATGGATCTTGTAAACCAAGGTAAAGACTTTGGATTTCTTTTCTAAATGTAATTGGCAGTCACTAGGAGGTTCTGAACAGGAGAGAGACATCTGATTTACATTTTAAAATAATCACTCTGGCTACTGTGTGGAGAACAGACTGGACTAAAATAAGAGTCAAGGGAGACAACTGCAATATTCCAGATAAGAGCTGATGGCTGCCTAGATCAGAGTGGTAGGGTGGAGGTGTCTGAGCAAAGCAGATGGGCCGATTTGATTTTTTACTGAAAATATCTGTAAATGTTATGAAGTTAAGTTTCATAAATATAATGTGTATTTTGAAATGGTAACAAAAGTTATCTAGTCCAGTGCTTCATAGTCAATTAGTAATGTCAAGTAGAATATAAGAACAAGATAGCTTGAAATCAACTGGCACAAAGGGCCAAACTAACCAAATCAAATGATATACAGTAATTTTTAATTTCATTACACCATCTGAAAAAAAGGTAAAACAGCAAGCATGTTAGCATAATGTCTAAAGGCACCAAATATATCCGCTCCACAACCAACTTATGAACACAAGCATGCCTCATTTTATTGTGTTTCTCTTTATTGCTCTTCACAGATACTGCGTTTTGTTTTGTTTTGTTTTTACAAATTGAAGGTTTGTGGCAACCTTGTGTAGATCAAGTCTATTAGTACCATTTTTCCAACAGCACTTGCTCATTTCATGTCTCTGGGTCACATTTTGGTATTTCTTGCAATATTTCAAACTGTTTCATTATTATATTTGTTACGGTGATCTGTAATCAGCGATCTTTGATGTTACTACTATGACTCAGTGAGGTCTCAGAGGATGGTTAGCATTTTTTGACAATAAAGTATTTTAAAATTAAGTCACGTACACTGTTTTTTTAGACATAATGCTATTATTGCACACTTAATAGGCTATAGTATAGTGCGAACAGAATTTTTATATGCACTAGGAAACCAAAAATTTCACGTGACTCACTTTGAGATATTTGCTTTATTGCAGTGGTCTGGAACCGAACCTGCAATATCCTCAAGGTACGCCTGTACATGGCAATGAATAATTAAAGGAGCCTGAGAACAAGAAGTCCAGTTTTATCATTCAAAAACACAGATTGCATAACTGCCAAATTTCTGTCAGACTGTGGTTGATTCAACCTCCCTGATTAGTGATGCTGAGTACTACAGTGACATGTAAGAAAAATCAGTGCTGACCCAGGTCTGTCAAGAAGTTAGACAATCAGAGATAGTCCAGTTACTCACATCAGTCAGTCCAGTAAAATTAAAGTATTAACTCCTATGGTTCTTAATAGGGTTTGCCAGCTTGTTGTGGGATTCCAATTAAATCTCTTAAGAATTAAATAACCAAAGACCTAAAAAAGCTATTTATGTCTTACAAATGTAAGAAATCTAAAATATCTATATCCATATTATTATTGTGATAGGTATGACAACTGGCCAAATTATGACCTTACTTGCCAACAAGGACCTTGTTTCAACCTAGTCCACCAAATGCAGCCACACCAACTCCTTTACTGCTTAATTTTGTATAACCAACTTGCTGCCAGGTATCATGCCAGCAGGCTTCAAATAATTAGCAATTAAGAGCAAAGTTGATCACAATTTGAATAACAAGTTTAATTCCTCTAAAATCACATAATGAAATAGGATAGGATATTATGAAAACTCACTAACCAAGGGAAAATGGGCATAAAGCCTCCAAAAACTGCAATAATTCACATAGAGCAAATATGGGCTTGATTTTACTCAGCATCAGCAATGAAAAATTCATATGGTCTACTACCAAAACAAAAACTCTTGGACACTGCCACTCAAAAGTCCAAACTCTCCTAACACTGTCAATAACTGCACTGCAAAGCAAGTAGTCAAGGAGGTGACACTGGTTTTCCTACCTGTTTGAAGCTGTTCTTGCTGAAGCTCTGTTTGTTCTACTTGGTGAGGCTGACTGGAAAAGCTCTGGTTATAACTGGTCTGGTACTGATTTTGCTGTTTTAAAGTTTCTGGTTCATTAACAGGAGGAACTGGGGCATTCATATTGAACACCTATAAGTAAATAAAGTAAATGATTAGTTCTTCCCTTTATGCTAATCATTTCCCTACTTTTAACATGGCCATGGCAGATCTCAATTCTGGTTTTACCTGAAACGTAAGAAAGACCATTACAGAAGTCTCAGACATCTCTCTCTCTCTCTCTCTCATACACACACACACACACACACACACACACACACACACACAAACCCTCAGTTCATGCACTTCAATGTCGAAAATACATATATACCATACAGCACTTAAAGCAGAGTATAAATGGGGATTAAAAATCTAAAAAGACATATAATCAGAAGCCTTGGAAATGCTATTATAAATGAGAAATCTTTTTAAAAGATGCAAACCCCTGATAAAATATCACTTACAGAAATTAAATCTAAGAACTTTAATTTAAATAGTTATTTTTATTGATATTTTCATCAAAAATTAAGCATTTAACTCTGAATTTTCCTGTGAGCACTGTTTTGGCTGTATCCCATCAATCACAGTATTTTCATTATCATTATTTTCTAGAAATTCTGCAATTTAGAGATGCTTACTGAAAAACCAGGGTGAAGTATCAAAATGTCCATTACTTTGAGATATACTTCAGTAAAATCAAATATTAAGCCAATATGGCAAAGTGTAAACAGCTGTTAAATCTAGGTAATGATCTATATACATAATAGATGTTATACTAGTCTACTTTTTTCATGTTTACAGTTTTGTTAATCAAATCAAAACGGTGAAACTACAAAACAAGAAGACATGGGCACATAACTCCTAAGACTCAAATTTATCTCTGGGAACAGAAAAAAATGAGAGTCTGTGTTCAATTAAATATACCCTACAGTTAGGGTAGATGCAGACTCAAGCACAAAGTTAAATAAAGACTTTCTGTTGAGACTCTAGCATGAAGATAGTACACACCAGGCACTTAATGTTAGCTGGATTAATTTGCTTACCGTTTGCATGGATTGGAATGGAGCTGCATTTACATTGATTCCACTGCTATGTAAAGGTTTGCTTGTCCCAGCCTGGAACACCTGAGGCTGAGAAGCAGCAGGAAGGGATGATGATGCTGTAGTCTGGTCTGTATTTAAAGAGATTGTTGCCTAAACACAAAGTGAATAATCACACTTTAGTGGTAAACTAAGCCAAGTCTACTACCCATACGTATGTTAACAAGCTCAACTATTTTATGAAACAAAAATACTACAGTGCATGCACTGGGTCCAAAACGAAGAGACACTGTATTAACAGTTATTTACCTCCACCCAATTCATGTATAATTGCCTCATCAAGTTTACATGACCTGGTAACAGAACTTGCCTGAATCTGGTCAATTGGTTCCTTTTGTGGTCGTTGCTCGGTAGCATGAGAAGGCTGGTACAAGGGTTGAGATGCTGTATATCCCTCACTTGTAGATGAAACCAAAGGAACCTACAAAGAAGTAAAGAAATCAAAGCTTCATTCTGTTATAAACCACCTTTAATACATACAGGGCTAAGAAACAGATATGATAAGGAGACTATAAAACCTAACAACTGCAAGAATATATATATTATTAAAGCTCAAAGTTAAATAAACCCTAGTCCAGTTATGAAGCTCCCCACAAATGTAGATAACATCTACACTAAGTTTTAAAATTATGAAATCTAAAATATGTCTTCTCAAATTCTCAGTTCAAAATTAAAAACCTTCTTCCTTCATTATAATTATAAAACACAAGGATTAACAAAAAAATTTTTTTAGTTCATCAAAAGAAAAATAAATGTAAAGATGGAAATAAAGGCCAATAGCTAGCTACCCATGCCAGACTTGGACACTTATCAAATTCCTACCTGGTTTTCATAAACTAACTAAGAAAGAGACCCAAGAAGTGATTAAAAACAAAAAGCTGTAAAAATATTTATATCACTCTTACCTGTGTAGCTTCTGGTTGTACAGAAACTTGATTAGGTTGAGCAAGTCTAGATTCAGAATGAACTGCAAAATTGATCAAACGATACTGTCATACAAAATCTAATTTCTTCAGAGATGTCTAAATACATTTACTTGCTCTTTAAAGTCAATTTTCTATAGCCAAATCCTTTATAAACTTTTCAGCAATCATGAAAATAAATGGGGAAGTATAGGCAGGATTTTAGCTTTCAAGTGAGGATTTTCGATTAATTGATAGTCACTGTAAGTCAACTGTCACAATGGCCTCCACTTTGTTTTGCAAAGTGTTAGTGAGACAGTACTAATGAAGAGGTGTGTAGAGCAGAATGGTAAGAATCAATGCTAATGTTACCCACAAAGAGCCTTTTAAAGCAGTAACCATAAAGCAGCATTACTCTTACTCAAAACTTTTAGATAATATTCAGTAACATTTTAACATTATCAACTTTCAATATAATTTCAAATGTTGCCACTGGAAAAAATAAAAACATACCTTTAAAAAGCCTATATTCAATTCAACGTGCATATTATTGCCAACTCTCACCATCCTTCCACTACTCTCCCAAATCACCGTTAGATAATAAAAAATACAGTATCTTTCGTTAGCCATTTAGAAATCATCCGTTTTCACTGGAGTCTAGTGAACTCAGCCTTACCTGAACATCTAAACAGCTTTACAGGTTACATCAGTCCTGCATGTGTTGACTGGCACAGCTAAGAAAACTATGTATTTTCTTCCTCTGGTAGAGCTCAAAAAATGAACACTGATCTGTTTTCTACTCTTGGTAGAGAGATATGAGCTCCCTTTACTTTAGAGAAATCCTAACTACCTTAACCATATTAACTGTGTTCATTAAACATGCTATTACCAGCAACTCCTTTTATGAGACTTAAGATTAACAACATTAGGGCTTCCATGGTGGTGCAGTGGTTGAGAGTCCGCCTGCCGATGTAGGGGACACGGGTTCGTGCCCCGGTCCGGGAAGATCCCACATGCCGCGGAGCGGCGGGGCCCGTGAGCCATGACCGCTGGGCCTGCGCGTCCGGAGCCTGTGCTCCGCAACGGGAGAGGCCACAACAGTGAGAGGCCGTGTACCGCAAAAAAAAAAAAAAAAAGATTAACAACATTAAATGTGTTGCTTTACATGGTTCCACTTTTATGCCCTTAATGCTGACATGCTGTAGGAAAAAAACAAGACTCAAAATTACTAATGGTCCTAAAGAGATGCTCCACTTAAGCTGATACAAAGGCACCAACCATATTTAGTGTGCTGCTGTTTCAAATAATGGTGTAAGACTAGTAAGAATTTGAAACTTACTATCTCTTCCACTTTCCTCTTGAGCATTCCCTTACCCACTCCACTATTTTTTACCGACTCCATCTTATTTTTTATTTAAGTAATAAAATGTTCAGAAATTCTCCTAAAAAGCTGCAATCATCCTTCAGAGAAAGATACCTGTTAATACTAGATTTATTCTTAGATTAATTTTGAAATTTAAATAGCCAAGCAAAATTTCATTTATACACAAAAACAAGCAAAACAGGTCTACAGTTTTACAAGTCAGGAAGTGGTTACTAATGGGGCAAGGAGAGAGGTAACTACTGACTAAAAGGGAACACAAGTAGCCTTCTGGGGTACTGGTAAAGTTCCACTTTTGGGTGCTGGCGTGTTCAAGTTTGTGAAAACTCACTGTGCTATAAATTTGCTTGTACTTTTCTGTATGTCTGTATGCCAATAAAGTTACAAAAAAAAAAAAATCCACCACCACCACCAATGATGGAACTACAGATATTATTCACATTACAGGAAAAAACAGTAACATTTCTCATCAAATTAAAAGATACAGAGACTTCCCTGGTGGTCCAGTGGGTAGGACTCCACGCTCCCAATGCAGGGGGCCCAGGTTCGGTCCCTGGTCGGGGAGCTGGATCCCGCACACATGCCGCAACTGGGAGTCCGCATGCCGCAACTAAGAAGCCCGCATGCCACAACTAAAAAAAAAAAAAGGATCCCGCATGCCACAGCGAAGATCCCGCATGCCACAACTAAGACCCGGTGCAGCCAAAGTAAACAAACAAACAAATAAATATTTTAAAATAAATAAATAAAAATAAAAGATACAAGATCTAAAAGTTAAGCATTAAAAAGAAAAATAATAATTTTCATAAACTTTACAAAACCTGAAAGCATTAGCTCTATACTTTCTTTCTCACATAAACATGTATCATTACTAACCTGGAGGGCAAACCAGCTGGGGTATGTCCATGTTCTGTGCTGGATTCATAGGCTGCGCAGATACAATGGCAGGATCAAGGGTCTGGTTTTCAAAATCCAGCATTGAATCCTACAAGTTTAGGTAGAATGTAATGGAATTAAGTTAAATAATGTAAACACTTAACCCTTCTGTCATAGTGTTTGACTAAACAGCACCTACCTGTATGAAATTATAGGGCCCCTGCATTTGCGCCATGAGGTCCTGTACTCGCTGTCTTCTCACGAGGGGATCTGCCTGAGCCACTGGGGTCAAAGAGTGGGGCTCTGGTACTGAAGGAGATGCAGCCTGAGGCTGCTGCTGGAGTGAATTTACCACCTAAAATGGGAGAGAAGGAGAGGGGACTGGGTTGGTAGAATGACAGAGCTCCACTCATTATCATCATGACTGGTCCCCAAATTACATACACCACCTACACTGTAAACAGAATAGCAGACTGGAATGTATTCAACCTGACCAAATTATGCCAAATTTAACATTCTGATCAATGCTATCACTTCTGTAGTGTTTCCAATTCCACAGGGTCACCATGTCGCATTTCAGATTTACCTTGTAAACTGCTTTCAAGAAAGACTACCTGTGATAACTTCCTAAAATTATGTGTTTTGCTTAAACTGTTAAGCCTTCTATATTAAGCAAACCTATATATCTATACCAAATATATATCTATCTCAGTACATGATATATAATGAGCATTCAAGAAATGTTAGCTATTATTATCATCAAGCTTTGAGTTCCTATCATTTCATTCTCTCTGGCAATACCATAGGATCAAGCTCTATCACCTCATCAAAACTGTTACAAAAGCCAAAGCTCACTCTGTCATTTTTCTAGCTCTAATAATTTCTGATTATTGTTTTTAGTAATTCCCTGCTCTACTGAGAAATATCACTAATTTTTATTACATCAAATTTATATTCCTCTGTCTGGCTTTTAAGTCTGGGCAAGTCATATCTGTTAAGCCTGGGCAAGTCACAACCTTATTTCCTTTGTAAGCAATACTGAGCTAACAGAGCCTGGTAACCAAACAGCACTAGGGTGAAGGAGAAGTCTAAGATGACACTCCAACGTACCCCTGTAAGGTAGTCTTTCTGAAGGCTATCCATGTGGGAGCCCAGATTTTTATAGAGCAACCTGATAACAGACAAATCATGTACTTTAATAGACAGATTAACCCCATAAATTACAAATGGATATTTGTATATTTTTTTGTAATTGTATCAGCAAAGCAGTGATTATATTAAATATCCTCAAAGACAAACAAATCACCTTTTAAACAGAACAGTCTTACATGATGAGTTTGTTATTCTAATAAACGTACTAAGAATGCAAAAGACTTAATCTAAAATTGTTCTTAGGAGAGATAAGAATTGCTAATTAAAGGCAAAAGACATCAACCTTGTAACAGAGAACTCTTACCTCAACTGTTTCAACTGTCCACTCATCTACCTGCTCCTTTTCACCACTGCTGAACTGTGTTTCTGCCATAAATTGTCTATTTACATACTGCAAAGCAAAGTAAATGTTTGAGACCTCTGTTTGAAAGGCAGAAAGGGAAAGCTAGCATTAAATAAAAATCATACCTCTGTTGATTCAACTTCACTTTGTTCAGTGTATTCTTCTGCAGGCTCAGGTTCTAAGAGGTTAAAAAATGATACAAAAGAGTGTAAGAAAACTTTTTTTAAGTTAACAATTCATTTAAATCCAAATAAGTAAACAGTTCACCATCACATAGTCTGAATTTATTTACAAAGTTATAGTTAACAGTACGTTTCTGTATTTTATTATTCTTACAATATATTCAGAAAGTGTTTTCTTTACCATTTATTCCACAATTATTTTAGTTTCAATAGTAATTATTCTGGATCAAGTATAATGCCAATAAAGCAGCATCCTAGTCTCTATTTTAATCTACTTGGTAAAAGTGGTAAGGGGGGAAAAAAATGTCTTGGGAATTCCCTGGCAGTCCATGGCAGTCCAGTGATTAGGACTCGGCACTTTCACTGCCTGGGCCTGGGTTCCATCCCTAGTTGGGGAACTTAGATCCCACAAGCCTCACAGCACAGCCAAAAAAAAAAAAAAAAAAGACTGCCTTACTGCCTTATATTGATCTGCAACCATAAATTCCATTGATGTGCAATGTTCCCTTCTAGTTTCAACCTAATGCTTACCATGTGCCAGGCACTGTATACATACTTTACAAATTACTTCCTAAATGAAGAACCTGAGGTACAGAGAAGTTCAGTAGGTTGCCCAAAGTTACACAGCTAATACGTGTTGTAGCCAAGATTTTATCCAGGCAGTCTGATTCTGGAATCCATGCTTTTACCCATTATAAAGTTTATGCTCCAACAACGCTCCCTACAGTACTCAAAATTTTATTCATCATCTTACATTATCATAGAAGTCCTCACAGTAAGTGCTTACCTACCTATTAGTGATGTGCTAGGTGCCAGAATAGATCTCTGGTGACTGACGAATCTATAGTTCAAGATCATGGAGTTATAATCACTCCACCATAAAAAAAACCAGAAAACCTCATACCGTTCACCTCATATACTGGCATTGCAAGCAGCTATAAATCTGCGTACATCAGCCAAAAACCTATTTGAAAAACCTTACAACCGTTGCTCCCTCATCCATCCTCCAGCCTAGCAATACTGCAGCAAGAGAAATACCAGTCTGTAACAATGATCAACATAAACAAGATAGGGGCTTCCCTGGTGGCACACTGGTTAAGAATCCACCTGCTGATGCAGGGGACATAGGTTCGTGCCCTGGTCCAGGAAGATCACACATGCTGTGGAGTAACTAAGCCTGTGTGCCACAACTACTGAGCCTGTGCTCCAGAGCCCGCGAGCCACAACTACTGAGCCCATGTGCCAGAACTACTGAAGCCCACACGCCTAGAGCCCGTGCTCCGCAACAAGAGAAGCCACCACAATGAGACTCCAGCACACCGCAACAAAGAGTAGCCCCCGCTCGCCGCAACTAGAGAAGAGCCCGCGCACAGCAACAAAGACCCAACACAGCCAAAAATAAAATAATTTTAAAAATAAAACTAAAAAAAAAGATAAACAACTGATATTTAATGCCTCTGGGAATTACTCTTAACATGCTTTGTCTTAATATTTGGTCATGCTTAAAGTTTCTTTAAAGATCTAAGTGTACAAATATAACTAAATAAATGTATAGCTTGAACTTGTGGCAAAGGAAAGTAAAACCAGGACCCTAAACTAAAGCTCATATCCACCTGAGTACTCACCAGCTTCAGCTACCTGGTCTTCAACTGCAGGTGCTGAGGCTGCCTCTTCTTCCTCACACAGCCCATTCTGGTGGTTGTGAGTGCTGTCAAAGTAGTTTGACTGGAAAACACGCTCAACAATTTCCTTTAGAGCTTTATCTAAAAACAGAATATTAATTATAGTCTTGGACTATCTGAGGATGCCTGACTTAAAAGATTCAACGTTCTACAAAATACAGTGGTAAGAAAAAAAAACCCATCAACTATTACTTAAAAACATAAAACCATTAAATTCCAACAGAAATTTATTACAGAATAATAGGGAACAACAAATTATTTGTATTAAATTTTTAAGTATTTTAAATAAGTTAGTCCAAAAAAACCCTGACAATTATCATTTATTCATTCAATAAACATTTACTTAGCACCTAACTGTATGTTAAGCAATGAACTAGGCACTGGGGCTACAGAGAGGTATGTAAAGATACAGTATCTGCCCTCACTAAGTGAACAGTCCAATAAAGAAGAGTTATCAAATACTCACAAAAACAGTAAAATTACATCTGTGAAAAGTACTACACAGAAGTACAATGGACTGGACCTAATCAGGGAGAGACCATGAGAGGCTTTTCTGGTATAAGGGCTGCAAGAGCTGGGATCTGAAAGGTGAGTAGTAGAGAGGAAACAAGTGTTTCAAGGCAGAGGCAACAGCATCTACAAAGCCCTGTACACAGGGTGCCAAATACAAGAAAATTAAAGTATGCATTGTGGCGGGAGCATAGGGAGTGAGAAAAAGCATAAGGAAAGATGAGTCTGGAGAGACTGGTAAGAGCCAGAATATGCAAGGTCTTACAAACTAAGGGCAAATGTATATAAAATGTGATTAAAATAAAACCATTAAAAGATTTTAAAGAGGAATGGATGGTGAATTCAGTTAAGAGACTGCATTAGACAACAGAAAGGCAGAAAAGCAGAGAAAAAGAAGTAGATTCAAAAGATATTTAAAAGAAAAATAAAATTGTCAGAATTTGGTACATAAAGGGGACAGGGCGGTGGGGGAAGGTTTGTGTCAGGAGTTAATCTCCATTTCCTGGCTTTGTATAGTAGATGTAGAGCAAGACTATTAAATAGGTCACTATACGGAAAAATGAAACTTCAGGGACATTATATCAAAGTATTATAAAATTAATGCTATTAAAAGTAAAACTATAGGGGGACTTCCCTGGTGTTACAGTGGTTAAGACTCCACGCTCCCAGTGCAGGGGCCCCAGATTCGATCCCTGGTCCGGGAACTAGATCCCACACGCATGCCGCAACTAAGAGTTCACAAGCCACAACTAAGGAGCCCGAGAGCTGCAACTAAGACCCGATGCAACCAAATAAATAAATAAATATTTTTTTTTAAAAAAGTAAAGCTATTGGGAATTTCCTGGCAGTCCAGTAGTTAGGACTGCGCTCTCACTGCTGAGGGCCCGGTTCAAGCCCTGGTCAGGGAACTAAAACCCCGCAAGCCACACAGCACAGCCAAATAAATAAGTAAATAAATATTAACTTTTTTATATATATATATATATATGCACACATATAATATATATGTTTATTTATTTATTTATTTGGCTGTGTCGGGTCTTAGCTGCAGCACACAGGATCTTCGTTGCGGCATGCGGGATCTTTCACTCTTCTCTACTTGTGGCACGCAGGCTTCTCTCTAGTTGTGGCACATGGGATCAGTTGCCCAGCAGCATGTGGGATCTTAGTTCCCCGAACAGGGACCAAACTCGCGTCCCCTGCATTGGAAGGCGGATTCTTAACCACTGGGCCACCAGGGAAGTCCCAATAACTATTAACTTTTGAATGCTGAACACTTCACATGTTTTCCTTCCCCTGCTTCAGAATCTCCTGCCTCAGAACTATTTTTAAAAAACTTATGAAAACTGAATGCACATAAAAACACTAATATGAGTAAATTATATCTTTCCATTAACTATAAAGATGTTACATTCCTCAGATGCAGGAATGAGGCCAGGTAGAAAATAACACCAAAACAAGCTACGGCTTAGACTTTAACCCTTGTTACTCCTCAACAGTGCTCATGAAAATTTTATCAGGCTTGACCTAAAGCTACTTTTTGAAGCTAACAAGTTTATACACATGTCAACTGCTTTCTAATCAAACTTCAAGTGGGGAATTCAGTACATATTTGTAGCAGAACTAAAATCAAGAAGCCAAAAAGTTTTTTTTTAACGAAGAAATACAGACAACACAAGTTAACAAACCAAGAAAATGATTTCTTACGTGAAAAGACACAAAAGCATTGGTTCCTCATATTCGATTTACCCATCTCCTTAAAGCAAATACACTCCAAATTACATCATACAGTTTTGCCAAAAAAAGTATAAGCTCTTTTCAACCAAATAGCTAAAAACAGGGTATAAACAGATACTTTTGCCTTAATATGTTCAAAAATCTACTTCCCTAAATCGACATTAAAAATAGCTAAGAATCTATTCCCTGACTTACTAAGGGGTTAAAATCTAAAATTCCTAATTTACTGAGGTAGTGTAACTTAAAAATATCCTTTAAAAAAAAAAAAAAATCAACAGGGCTTCCCTGGTGGCGCACTGGTGAGAGTCCACCTGCCAATGCAGGGGACACGGGTTCGTGCCCTGGTTCAGGAGGATCCCACATGCCGCGGAGCGGCTGGGCCCATGAGCCATGGCCGCTGGGCCTGCGCGTCCGAAGCCTGTGCTCCGCAACGGGAGAGGCCACAGCAGTGAGAGGCCCGCGTACCGAAAAAAAAAAAAAAAAAAATCATACAACTGCATATTTACAATTAAGGAATTCACATACAGAATACTGGCCTAGATATTAGCTTTTTAAAAAACATAGAAAAAAATGAATGTCCCAAATTGGCAGAAGTTCAAGAAAAACTAAAGATAGACTAAGGCTATGACCATGAGTAGAATGTACAGGGTGCAGTAAATGTTTTTCACAAAATTTCATCTGTAAGGAAAAACCAGTCCCCATCTAGTACCAAAAACAATGAAAGTCAATTTGGTATTAATCTGTCCACCTCAAGCAAAATAAGTTATGAACAAAACCATGTTAATTTAGGACTCCCATCTTTATAGATTTTTGATTGGTTGATGCTGGTGTTTTGACTTACACACAAAAAAATTGCAAAAAATAAACAAATAAAAAGATACAAAAAGTAAATAAACCAAAAAGTAAACAGTCGATTAACGTTATTTACACAGTTCTAAAATTTCTTTAATATTTATTTTTATTTTATTTTATTGTGGAAAGAACCCTTAGCATGAGATATACCTTTTAACAAATTTTTTTTTCAACAAAATTTAAGTGTACCATGTATTATTGTTGACTACAGGTGCAATGTTGTACAGCACACCTCTAGAATTTATTCATCTTGCTTGAATGAAACTTTATGCCCAGTGATTAGTAAGTCCCCATTCCCCCTCCCCCCAGCCCCTGGAAAATACCATTTCCTTCTTTGATTCTATGAATTTGACTTTTTTTTTTTAAATATCTTTATTGGAGTATAATTGCTTTACAATGTTGTGTTAGTTTCTGCTGTATAACAAAGTGTATCAGCTATATATCCCCATATCCCCTCCCTCTTGCCTCTTTCTCCCACCCTCCCTTATCCCACCCCTCTAGGTGGTCACAAAGCATGGAGCTGATCTCCCTGTGCTATGCAGCTGCTTCCCATTAGGTATCTATCTTACATTAAATTTTAAAGATTCTTAGTCACAAAATCAAAAGTTGTCAGTGATACTCACAGGTTGTTCCACATACAGGTTTTTCCTTCCCTTCCAGCAAGTCCCACAGGTGAATGGAGGCATGTTCATACTGCTCATTCAACCTTGTAATAATAAAACAGCTAGTTAATTACCTTTCGGTTGTCTACTCAACACAACATTTAGAAATTTCTATTATCAAATACCACTATACCTCAAGCTCATGTCCCGTTCAGGGTCTGCTAATTTGTAGAACTCATCCAGCAACGACAATTCCTCTTCTGACAATATTGGCACTCCATTCAAACCTTGCTTGAGGTCAGTTCTCACTTCGTCATCTCCCAATTTGTCCAAAACATACTGCAGCTCAAGCACAGTTTTTAAACGTTTCTGTTCAGCTTCTTCTCTCATAAGCTGCTCCCGACGTGCTGTCTTCTTTATTGTTTTCTGAATCTGCATAAGAATATAAACATAGACGTAGAAGTAAGTTTTACGAAACTCCTTTACATCAATTTCAGGTCCAATGTAAATAAGACATATTTCATTCACTGAGTTAAATGAGACCCTGATATACAAAAGAATGACTCCCAACTTAAAAACAGTTTAATAAGTAATCTGTTTTAAGTAGCTGCTGGAAATTCAAAATACATCTTTTCCTAGAAGGTATTACACTATGGAAATGGTATCAATGAAACAATATATTGGGGATTTGCTTCAAAATAATCTAGCAGGCAGGGAGCAAGGGAGTAGGTGTATAGATGAAATATAATTGCCCATGAAATCATGGTAACTGTAAAAGCTAGGTATAGGTAAATGTGAGCTCATTATAGTCTTTTCTTTAGTTTTTAAATTTTCCATAATAAAAAGTATAAAAACTAAAAATTTTAATTAAGGTTGAGACAATTAAAAAAGAAACCCAACCAACAGCCACAATAAAAAAAAAAATCTTATCTATGTCTATCTCTATGAAAAAATGGTTCAAAATACTAATTTCAATTGCCTACTATTGACTCACAAGAAGATGTCAAACCCACTACTCATCCCAACAATCCACCACTTCCATTCTAGGAAGAAAGGCAGGAATGAGAAAATAAGTCAAGAAAGCAAAAGTAAGATAATAAAGAAAGCCACTTTGGATGAAACGAGGAGTTCAAGTAGGGAAGACTATGAAGACTTGAAAAGGTAGGCTGGAACTAGGTTAAAGAAGCTCTTGAACCAAAACAAAAAAAGTGTTTAATAGCTGCGAAAGTGCAACAAAGCATCAGAGTTAAATAAAAGGACTGCCAATGAAGTTAAAGGCCCAGTGAAAAGTTCCTGAAAACACCAGTGTTAAAAAAAGAAGCAAAGGAGGATACAAGTATTTTCATTTACATAGTGACAGTAGCTTCAAAAATAGATTCTATATTAAATTGTATATAGCAATTCTACTTCTGTGACCCATATTTTTTTTTTTAAATCAGAAACAAGAAATTGGACAGGGTTCATCAAGCCTGACGCTCTGATCTAAGCCAAGTGGAACAAATCCCTACTTGGGTGTAAATTAAATTTCCCTTACTCTATTTTGAGGGGTATCAATATTTTCCACCTTTAATCAAATTTAGTAAGTAACAATAATATTAAGTGCATGAAGTAGTTATACGTCAAATACTGTTATAAGCATAACCCTATAATGAGGCACTATTACTGCCCCTCCCCTCTCCCTTTTTCTCCCATCCTTTCCTTGCTATCCTACTGGCTCTGTTTCTCTGGAAAACCCTGACTGATGCAGGTATAGACTCTTTCAAAGTCATACAGCTATTAAGTAAAAGTGGCAGAATCAGGATTCAAATCAGGCAGTTTGGTTCCAGTCAGAACTCTTCATCTCTGTACTGCGTTGTCTCTCATCACATAATAAACTGTTTTGTTTATTCATTTCACCAAATCAGAGACAAATTCAAATTTCAACGTTGTTATAAGCCTTTCTCCAAATAAGCTAACACTAATTCAGAAGGCTATCAATTTTCTGGTCTCAACTTTCAACAAATTATTTGACTTTGCTCACATTTAATTTTATCCTGTTCCCAAAGGCTTCTGTCACATCAAAAGATGTTTGGGGAAAAACACACCACTTTGTTGGATCAAGAGTTGATACAAGTGCAATATATTAGTCGGCCACATCCCTTAAGATCTCTATGGAGAAAGTAGTTACCCATTATATCAACAGGTTTCTTTATTTTCTGATAGTTAATGGGATTGTAACATAGTCATGAGGCATAAAAGAATACATGGAAGATAAATGTCTATCACGTTTATACAGTTATCTCTCCGTAGCCAAGGGGAATCGATTCCAGGACTACCCCCCACCCCACCCCCCGTGGATACCAAAATCCATGGATGTTCCAAGTCCCTTACAGTCCACACTCTGTATCTGCAGATTCAACCAACCTAGGATTTCAATCCTTGGATGAAGATCCCGTATATACAGAAGGCTGTTATATTTGCATAAATAATTTTTTAAACCAACGATACATGTCTGTCATATATGAAACTCAGTCCTTTTAAAAGGCATCTTTCAGGTGTTACACTGAACTTTACAGAATTGGAAAGCATCTTAGATATAACTGGATCCAATCCTCTCCCCCTTGCAGAGAGCTTATCAACAGTAATGCAAGAATTAAAACTCAAAGAGACAAAATTTTCTGCCCTCCTCATTTTTAATATTTCATAAACATGCTATTTTTTACTTACATCTTGGCTTAATGCCATGAAACTCCTCTGTAGTTCTTTTGCAAACTCCAAATTATTTGTGACTTCCTGGTACTTAGATACAGCATCCTAAAATAACAAAGAAAGAACCCGACTTTACTGGAAACACAAAGAAACACAAAATTAATTTTCCTATTAAAATTAATGAGCATAAAATCTTAATAAAAATATAACATCTTTACCAGCTGATCTTGATTAAGCCTTTCCCCTTTGTTCATTCGTTCCTGATAATCATCAAGCTTGCCCTATATTAAAAGAAAAAAAAATTATATTCCATACTGAAAGTATATACCAGCTTAACCATGCTAAAATAACAAACCCACATAATTCTCTAAGTTTGTCTCAAATCTTGCCATAAATATACTTTTTAGATATACTACAGTTTAAGTCAGTATATAAAATAGCTTTGAGTTAAAAAATGAATTTAAATACCCCAGCCATGCTGAATGATACCAAATACTGTTATTATAAGCCAATGAAAAAAACGCTGCTTATTTTTTAGGTTTCTCAAAAAAGATATGCATCAGATGGCCCAGGCATATAATACTCATCCACATAAGTGAGGGCCACAATTTGGTGAAAATCCCAGTTACACCTAAGTGAGCATATCAGACATTTTATTAAGTGTTAAATTTTTGTCCCTCCCTCCCCCTGCCAAAGAATTCATGTAAGTGACATAAAAGAGTTTATTTTTCCTGAATAAACACACATGCATATTGTCTTTGACATGCCTCACTCATTTCCCTTGAACTGAAATAACTTCAAGCTATCATATCACCTACAGGCACAGTACACTAGTCCACAGCTTTCCTTTTGTTATTTTCTCACAGATGTAATTAATGTGCAAGGGGGGGAAGAAGTTAAGCCTCTGGTTCAAGATCATCTCCCTCCCCCCCACCCCTAAGTTGAAAACTTTGGAGGTTTCCTAGGCTACTACTATTAGATAAGCACCCCCTGCCCACCCCCCCGCGGAGATACTCAGGTACTGAAGCACAGTTAAAAATTCAGATATTGTTTTAATAAGTTGAAATCTAAATTGAGGGGCGGGGGGGGGGGGCGCAGGCGGAATTCCCTGGTGGTCCAGTGGTTAAGACTCCATGCTCCCAATGCAGGGGCCCGGGGTGCCATCCTTGGTAAGGGACCTAGATCCTGCACACAACAACAAAGATCTCACATGCCACAACTAAGAACCAGCGCAGCCAAATAAATAAATAAATATTTTTTTAAATAAAATAAAATAAATTTTTAAACAATCACAATAAATTACAAACATATACTTTACCCTTAGCAATAATAAAATAATGAAGAAACCAAATACAAAGTAAGGGTCTGATAAAATTCAGAGGCACAGAAACAAGTTTAAGAGCAACGCTAGAAAGGTGTTTTAGGTCAAATGATCCATTTTCTTTATGGCAGAAAAGACAGTAGTCAACTTTTATAGCCATTCTACCCTAAATGAAACAGCCTATCACAATTCCTTAGTTATATGGAAGGTAAATAAAATCAATACAATCATTAAAACATTAAAGGATGATGAAACTATCCAATTTTATTTAGGTGAACTATTTACACAATCAACAAGCTTCCAACTAAACACATATAAAATTCAAGTCTACCAGATGAAAATCAAGATTTTTACACTGATATGACAGGCCTAACCCCATGTGCAAAAGATAAGCTCAACTGCCTCAAACACTCTGAGGATGGAACAAAGACAGTTCATTCATTTTTTTAAAAGGGTAGGCTAATTTTTCTTTAAGAAATAAAAAACAAGTTAAGATTTGCTTTTAATTATGATTTAGGATGTAATAACAGCGTTATAATCTGCATTCCACTATTTAGAAGATATGCAGACAGAAGGGAGGCCTGAAATTTAGTGTCAGTACACGGTTAAAATTCTAGCAACCAGGCAAAAGAAAAACTACTATTAGCTTATACCTTGCATTTATTATCTTCCCTTTTTATGGTATTATACATTTTTCAAGGAAACTGTTGCTAGATCAGGACATTAATACACAGTGAATGTCCTACATATCCCACAAGGGATAGTTTTTTGTTTTTTGGGTTTTTTTGTTTTGTTTTTTTTTGCAGTACGCGGGCCTCTCACTGTTGTGGCCTCTCCCGTTGCGGAGCACAGGCTCAGCGGCCATGGCTCACGGGCCCCGCCGCTCCGCCGGGGCACGAACCCGCATCCCCTGCATCGGCAGGCGGACTCTCAACCACTGTGCCACCAGAGAAGCCCAAGGGATAGTTTTATATACCTAGATTTTTTTAAAAAAAAATAAATTTGGGCTTCCCTGGTGGCACAGTGGTTGGGAGCCCGCCTGCCGATGCAGGGGACGCGGGTTCGTGCCCCGGTCCAGGAGGATCCCACGTGAGCCACTGTCGCCGGGCCTGCGCGTCCGGAGCCTGTGCTCCGCAACGGGAGGGGCCACAGCAGTGAGAGGCCCGCGTACCGCAAAAAAACAAAACAAACAAAAAAAATTTTATTTATTTATTTTTGGCTGTGTTGGGTCTTCTTCATTGCTGCACGCAGGCTTTCTCTAGCTGTGGCAAGCGGGGGCTACTTTTCGTTGAGGTGCGCGGGCTTCTCATTGTGGTGGCTTCTCTTGTTGCGGAGCACGGGCTCTAGGCGCACGGGCTTCAGTAGCTGTGGCTCGCCGGCTCTAGAGTGCAGGCTCAGTAGTTGTGGTGCTCAGGCTTAGTTACTCTGTGGCATGCGGGATCTTTCCGAACCAGGACTCAAACCCATGTCCCTCCCCTGCATTGACAGGCGTATTCTTAACCACTGCGCCACCAGGGAAGCCCTATACCTAGCTTTAACTTTGTCATTTAATGTCTCGAGAACTTAAAACTCCTGAAAAATGCCTATATATATATATATATATATATATATACATATACACACACACACGTATGAAAAACAAAGATTTTTTTAAATGTTAAGAATGGTACCTGAGTGGTACAATTATAGGTGGAATCTTTTTCCTTTTTTTGTACCCTTAGATATTCTGCAATAGACATATAATAAAAAATTAAAATCTTGTGCTATATAAAAGATGTTAAGATTGTTAGATTTCAGGATATTGTTAGGACCTTCACCTATAATAATCCATGAGTATGAATCTATATTATCCTAGGACAAGATATCCTATAGCAGAAAAGCTCCAATTTTCTACACAATAGGAAATTTACTATTCATCTAACCCAGAGATCTATGGCAGATTACATTTTCTAAAGATGGCTCCCACATACTGTTCTACAATGTGACCTTGGCACTTCCCCATTAAGAACTAACCCAATTCCTCTGCCATTTTATTGAGTGGACGCCAACCAACAGTGTACAGTGGAAGTAATCCCGTATGACTTCCAGGGTTGAGTCATTAACAGCACTGCATCTCTGCCCTGTTTGCTGGTCACTAAAACCAATCATGTTTGGAACCCCGAGCCATCATATAAGAAGTTCAATAACCCCGAGGCTGCCATGCTATGAGGAAGCTAAGCCATGAAGACAGGTCTCATATAAGAATTCTGGTCAGCAATCCTAGTGTTAAGTCATCCTAGCCCAGGCATCAGACATGTGAGTAAACAAGGCTGAGTCTTCCCAGCTGAGGCCCCAGGCATCATAGAGCAGGTCAACCCCGCTGCATGCCCTGTCTGAATCCCTGACAGGCATCTTCTGTGCTCATGATGCGATGAGGTAAGTGTTGGAGTAATCTGTCACACAGCAATAACTGGAAGGTTAAGAGGTAAATAAACAGAGAAAGCAGCTACTTTGTGAAACTCAGCTTCATAGTACACATCTTCATGGAATACTGTCATCAAAAAAGGATGCAAAAAGACCTCTGTGCAGCCAAAATAAAGATCTATGCATTAAATACAAGTAGAAAAATTGTTCATTTGGGGTTAAAATTGGTAGTATGAACTTAGTCACTACATAAATAAGGACTTGGTTGTCAAACTGACAGATCCAGCATTAACCACAACAAAAACAGAGAGGCAAAGACAGGAGTAAAGGACTCCAGACAAACACAGCTTTTTTTCTTCCCTAAGCTAGAACATGGTTCCTAACTTATAAAGTGGTAAAGACAAATTTGTTAACTACTCATATCATCCACATAAAATGAATATTAAGGTTTTTTTTTTCCAGGAGAATGTAGTCGTTTTTCTAGCATCAGATATCTTAATCAGAAAGCCTACCACAATATTGATATAACTGAAACCTGCCCTCTTAGATTCTATCTTGAAATATCTACACTGAAAATTCAATTTAGGGTTCCTTTTTCAACTACTGAGCAGCCTGAATGTATTAAAAATTCATTTATAGCACCACATATGAGCAAGATAAAAAATCAGGCCATTTTCCAGACTACTCAGAGTCTCTAAAGCAGAACCATGGGATAGCAGTGGGACAGACATTACCCAGTAAATGTCAAAAGACTATATAGTCATGTAGTACTAAGAAATAATTGTCCCAACAAGTGCTGTCCAGTCCTACCTCCTGTTTCTTTGTTGCCTATAATAGTTGACAGTGTTTGTTATGTGACAGACCACATTCAAATTTAAAGTATCAGGGAAGCACTATTATCAATCATATTTCATCTAAATGGAAACTGAAAGAAAGGGCAATTAAATAACTTGCCTAAGGTCATATATCCCAGAAAAATTATGTGTGCCTCAACACTTGCCCACTCTGTACTCCAGCCACCACTACATTTCATTTCTGCCCTCCTGCTGCTGTTTTCCTCCTTTTCCTTCTCCAGAATCACAGTGCACCCAGATCCTCCATTCTTCCCAAAGATTTTTTCATCACCACCAAAGTTACTTTATTGAAATGTTTTTAAAAAATTCACTACAGTGCCATGAGGGTGCTAGAAGATAAATATCCAAAATAGCTGTTTTCCAGAGACTTCCTGCCTGTGATAACCAAGAAATTACACAGATGAATAATTTTTAAAATATTTTTAAATTGAACAGTTCAAAAGAAATGGCAAAAGAGATGACAGACTCCAAAAAACCAAAAATTCTTCAACTAGACAACTGTAAACAGTCACAACAAGGAAGATTAGGAGAGACAACATCTTTAGCTCCACTATCTGGGAAACTATGTAACTTTTGTTCTCAATTAAGGGGATCTCCAAACTGAGGCAGAATACTTAAAAATGAAGTCTAAAATAACAAAAGTGGTAAGAACGCCTAGCTATATCTTAAATTATTTTACGTCTCCAGGCCAAATAAATCACTTCTGTAGTACTGAAAGAACCTGTAGAATGGAAACACAGAAAGACAAAGATTTCTCTTCCTCTCATCTTCCCATAATCTTCAGTGGCCCTTCTACACATTATTTCAACTCCCCAATCCCTGCATTCCTGTTCTTCACCTAGAAACATCAGTTCTGACTTTGCCCACACAGTGGTAGGCAGCTGACCCTGCCTCCAATTCACCTTCCACCAATTCAACTGAGACTTAGTTGTTAGTAAAATTCATAGAAGACAGGAAAGGTAGTAAGAATCAAGTTTCTTCAATTTTTAAAGGGAGGTAGAGAGAACATACAGTACAATCCATTGATGATTCATAACAGCTCTCTTCAAATGCTGGAAACCTTCACATGCAGAAGTCTGAGTTGTTACAGAAAACAAAGTAAGTATTAAACAGTGGTGGCAGGGACGTAACTCTAACATCATGAACTTAAAGAGTTGTCCAAAAATGAAATAGACTTTCAATGAAAAATGAGCATTCTACCAGGCCCTAGAAGAATGATTAATGCAGAAGCTCAACGAATACCTGTCAAGACTGCAGGATTCCTGAACACTGAAGAACAGAAAAAGGATGCTAGACTAGATATTATCTAAGGTCCCACTGTAAGATAATTTTTCAGGCAGATAACTAACCAGGAGTTTAATTTGACAAGATTTTTGTCCAACTGAAAAGAGAAAAAAGTTTCTGTAAAAACCTTCATTCCTTGTCTATGGCAGTAAATATGTAGTTAAATCTGAATGAATGGAAGCACCCTAGCAGGAAAATGAAAAAGTTTAAAGAGTTTCAGCATCACCTACTTTGAATTATATTCTTATAAAGTCTAAATAAAGCTTGTGCATTTGAAAAACAAATGATCAAAAAAAAAAAGAAAAGAAAAACAAATGATCATAGATAATCTTAACAAGTGTCTTTTGAATTATTAGTTGCTTTAACCAAACTACGCATTAGGATGAGTTGGTACAACTGGTTTATATACTCTGGTGGGAGTATATAAATGTAGAAAGATGTGAACTGTAATTCATTTAAAATGGAGACCAAAGATTTTTTCCCAATGATTAAAGTATATTTCAGCTATTTCTATGTGTGGATAAGAGTATTAAGGGGAATGCAATGAAATTTCTAATAATTTACAATGGTTCAAATACCAACCTATTTGCCTACTCATCAACTTTACTCACTTAAAAAAATCCTTCAGGAAAAATCCCATTTCAATAAAAAACAGTGCAAGTAAACAGTACAAAATGTACAAAAAGCATTTTCCCCCTCATGGATTAATCCATTTTAACACGGTTTTACTGATGAAGCTACAAATACTTCTATGTAATGATTTACCCAAACTAGCAAATACTGATTTAGCATATGCCCTATGCAAGGCACGGTGTGATGTTAGTAATAGTCTCTGCCCTCCAGCAGCTTACCACCTATTTAGAAAAATACATAAGGTAAGAACATAAGGCAATATAAAAATGTAAAGGAAGTGTACAGACAATGGGTAGCCCAGAAGTTAAAGGAAGCAGACTGCATGGTCAAGAAGCATACCTTCCCCTTTCCCCAGGAAATACCAATTCTGAACTCTGCTCAATAAGGTCTCTTTCATCTATGTTTTTACACTCATGCTCTATCCAACAAAAGCACTGGTATATAGCTAGTGGGAGAAATAAAAAGATGAGAAGTCAAGCACCTTATAATTCCAACTTTGGCTGACATTCTCTTCTGCTACTCCTCTCATTCGTCTCTACTGCATACATACTATTCATTTCCTCCCCCAAAAGAAACCAATTATTAAAAAATATCCAGAAGCTTGCAAGACAAGAATTAAGATGTAAAGGTTGACACACCTCTGATTTCTCTACTGGTGATGCTATCCCCAAATCTTCTGGTCTATAACATACCAAATTTGAGGAGACTGGCAAATGTGCATTTGGGGCTTACCTAAGCACAAAGAGAAACTTCAGAGTTTAAACTTTAAGAGTTCATTTCATTACAACAATAGGGATGTCCCAGTGATACCTGGTACAATGGGACTTCAGCTCTACTGCTAGTTGCTGGAGCCCATTACCTAGGCAGCCTACAAACACAAATTTAACAATGAGATGTTAATAAAGGTCTATCAAAGAAAAAATAAAAAGCTTTTTTCTTTTGCTTTCAGCGTTTTTAAACAGAGGAACTCTTAACATTAAAGTAAAAGGCTTTACTTGGTTCTACAGGATCAGCTTAAACATGAAAAATTACACTTACGTTGCAGAGCATTACAAATTCTAATTATCCCTCTAAAACATTACAAGAGACCTTGGAATTCACCCATTTCAACCTGGGTCATTTTACATGAGCATCTCAATTTCCTCTTCTGTAAAATAAATTGGAATAAATTCTCAGATGGCTTTAAGCTCTTAAAATATCTTAGATTCTGTAATAGTATGATAATAAAATTAAGGCCATATTGTTGTAAGTTTAAACTTTTGCAAGTATTTATTAATTTTTTTTAAAGATGAAGTAGTACTAGGCTAATCCTCATCTAGTTCTAAATGTAAACTAAGAAATTAATTACGTAAAATTATGACAAATTGTATGCTTAATCTCCAAGTCACACAAAATGTATTCTGATAGAAATATCTGCCACATGGGAATGACCCTAGAGCAAAGTAGTATGGCCAGGTTAAGACAATGCATTCTCATTATCATGCTGAGGATTCTACTCTCATTCTTGGAAAAGGTAGTGATGTTATCACATGATGGAATTCACACCTTTTCCTTTCCAAATCCAAATTTTAAACACTTCTCTATGTCACACACTCACAGAGCACACCCAGACAGGCAGAGAGTAACAAATTAAGCATTATACTTTTTTTCCTCCGTGACAAGGTGAATGCAAAACATAGTAATCTTGCCCTCTGCATTGCAGAGGAACAGTTCATGCAACCAATGGAGAAACCAACACATCAGAGATTTTAACTGTCAACAAAAACTTCAGATGTTATCCCCAAGAAAAGATTTTGCTTATAAAACAATTATGAATGCTTTTGTTCAAAATACTTAAAAGAATTCTGTACAACAGCTGCACTGAAAATTCTAAATAGAGGCATACTGCATTGCTCTGGAAAGAAATGTTATCCTTTCTAACACTGATAGCATCCTTTTTCAGAATAATGTAAACTGCAAAGATATAAAGAGCAAAAAGACTTTAGGAAGTATGAAAAACAGTACACTTTGGCTATCACTTCTGGTCACCTATTGGTTACAAAACTGCCAGGCCATTGTGCTAGACAACACTGATTAATCTTTCACCTCCCAAAGTCACTACTGTCTGAACTTAATGTATCTGAAAAGAGTATAACAATTTTAAATGTCATCTATTAAAACGTCCTCTATTCTACATCAAAACTGATTACATCTTACCATATAAATGAGCTCTCTCTTGAGTTAAAATTAAGACCTGGTTTCAAAATCTCATCTTGCATAGCCTAGGGCCCAGTTCTATGCCAAGAAACTGATGAAGAAAACTAGGCAATCACTCAATTCATTATTACTTGTCCTTTAATCAGGTGAAAGATTGGTGAATGGAGTTTTACACTTGACTTTTTATTACAGCTGCATTTCTTCTCTATGCTAAACACTCATGAAGTCTTTATAAGCCCAAATTTCAAAAAGCCACCAGGCCATTTAGTTGCATTACACGACAGGATCATATTTCTTCAAAGCTAAGCATGCATTCTCACTGGACAGATGCTTAGCCTCCCTCTAATGGCTCAACTTACCAAAAAATTAACAAGTAACTTTGTTTTTTCAATGAAGTGCAATAAAATTATTCCAACTCTCTATGTCTCGTTGTGATGTTACTTATCAAGCAATAATTTTTATTAGAATACTTGATTTTAGAATCCCTGGAAAAAGGCATTTTGTCCAGAAGGCTCCTATGAAAAGGTCAAAACTAAAATACTACTCAAATATAACTTGCTTAAGGAACTGAAGTAAAAAGGAATCCAGTTATAAATAGTCTCTTCCTTTACTCCACAAGCATTTCTAAAAAGGTTCAAAACTACTTTGTAAAGTAAATCCTACTTTAGGTGTGTTAGAAATGCTCACTGTTAAAAAATGAAGCACAGTTAAATCCTTTCATACAGTAACTCATCTAGATATAGAAAAAATTCCATTTAAACTAGGAACTAGATGTGCTTAGAGGAAAACCCAAATGCCTTGAGTTTCCCAAAAAGTAAAACCTACAGTTTTAATAGTAATTAAGTCACAACATCAGTACTGTCAACTCAACTAGTTAACACGAGGCTCAGTCTATTAGTTACCAAAACTCCTCACTTAACTGTAATTTGACATTTCCGCTATCTAGCAACCAAACACTGAGAAGACAGAAGATATGAAATTCATTTCTTACTTTGTGTAGTACATTAAATCTCCATCACTACGAGGGAATTTTTCAGTATTTACTAGCCTAGTCCATAATCTCTGCAATAATAATTACATTACTTTCTCCTCTATAATTGGGGGGAGGGGGTAGGCAATATACAGTAATACAAACCTATACATGTGAATGACCTGTCATGGTTCAGGGCCTCACAGGGCTTATGAAACTAGATTTCTCATTTTTTTCAGATACATACTAGAATCTAACAGCCACCTCACAACTAAGGTACCTGCTAGTCAGTGCTTGATTTTTATTATAAACATCTTACAAGAATCATTTTTCAGCCATTAAAATATAAATATCTATATTAAGATGTCCACACTTAAAATATTACATCATTAATATTTATCTTCTGATTCCCACCCTAGAAGAAAACAGATTTCTTAGGAATTCTGAAAACAAAAACCATTCAAGCAACAACCAGATTGAGAGGATTATTTGCTGCATTAAGATGTTTTTAAAAGGTACCTAAGTCTCAATTTCAAATACAGATTACAAAAACTAAATCAGATGGCAGACTCAGAAGACACTGGTCTTGGGTGTGCTTTTCCTATTACATATTTGAATGCAGCTCCTTATCAATTAAAATGCTTTTGTTGCTTTGTTAATACTGATAAATCTACTATTTAAATCATTTATAATAAACCACACAAAAGACAGAATTTTAAAACTCTAAAAATGTTTTAAAACTCCCTCCAAAATGTAAAATGAATCATTAAACACGCAATTAAAATAATTACGGCCTAAATATCACCAGTGTTCTTCAAGTTATTTCCCAGAGCCCAAATTTTAGCCAAGTAGTTACGATCTCAACATCTTAAGTAACACTATTAGGTGTCTGGCTAATTAAACATTTTAAAATGACTTCTTCAAAATTCAAGATGCTGTAATAAATGTTTTACTAGAGGCAGACAAGCAGAACCTATTAAATGAAAGTTATTTTCTTAAGGTAAAATGCAAAAGTTTGCCTAATAGTCACAGATGTAATTACCCCATTTTTGTACTACTGATTCGTTTTCCCTTTCCCCCTCCAACCTTACTGAAGGTTCAATTATCCACTCTGCCGAGACCCTTTCTCTACACACACACACACACACACACACACACACACACACACGTGTCCCTCTAAACTGAGCTGGCACAGTCCTGCGCTGAAAGCATAAAACAAAAGGCCAACTTGAAGACAAACCTCACTGTGTGACCTAGACTGGCTGAACACTGAATCCAAAAAATTGTGGGTGTGGCTCGATTTTTCTTTTTGGTGGGGGATTGAGGGAGGCCAGTTGGGGCGGCTGCCTGGTCTCTGCCCTCCCCCTCTGCTTTCGCTTTGTGCTCACAATGCAGCTCCTGTAAAGCTCTTCCCTCTCCCCGCAGCCGCCGCCATGTTAGACGCGCTCTCCATGTGCCCAGAGACCCAGCGAGCCCCTCCGTCTAACGGACCCACCCCCCCTCCCCCGAGTCCCGATCGGTACAGTCTCCCTCCCATCCCTCTTTATAGTGTCCCAGAGGGACAAAAATCCGCTGCAAAAAATCTTCCCGGGATCGAGTGGATCGTGAGGCTCGCGGGGGCACCCAGACAATTGAAACAAAGAAGGCAACGTTAAGGGCGCCCGTCAGATGAGGGCGGGAGTAGCAAATCGAAGACCTCCTCTAGAAGGGCCGGATGGAGAAGCCATCCTCCGTCCACTTTCCTCCCAACGGAGAAGAGGGGCCACGGCGCAAGCCTCAAGTACCTGGTAACGGAGCGGACAAGCCCCAAGGATACAGGACGCAGGCCGCCCCAACTCCGCGAGGCGGTCGGGTGGACCCTGAACGCCCCCCACCCCGGGACCTCTTCATTTTCCCCCGCTGACCCCCTCGAAGAAATGGGGCCTCGGCCACGGAGAGAGGGGCATCCATCGCACAGTTACGCCCGGCGACGGCACAGGCCCCCACCCTCACACAACCCAGTCCCAAAGACCAAGGGCCCGGCCCCCAGCACGAGGAGTCATAAAGAGACCTGGGGGCCAGCGCCGCGTCCGGGTCAGGGTCAGGTGACAAGCACCTCTCCGCGGAGCCCGCTCTCTGCGCACGAAGCTCCGGTTTACTGGGGAGACCGGGCTTGGGCGCTGGGGGCCGGGTGGAGGGGAAGCGTCCGAGACGGGGAGAGTGAAGGCTGCGGTAGTCGGGGTCGGAGCATCAAACCCCCCCTTCCCCGCCAACTCGTGGCACCTTTTTCTTCTCCAGGTTCCTAAGTTTCTTGTCGATCACCCCGAGAATCTGCTTCATGGCCTCGGTCTGGACAGCGCCGGTGCCGGTCGTGGGGTGTTGAGAAGCTGGCGCGGCGGCCCCGGCCCCCGCCTCACTCCCGGTGGAACCCGAAGGAGGTGGCGGTCCGGACGACTTGCTGCCGCTTCCGCTGTGGCTGGTGGCCGAGGGCATCTTGAGACCGTAAGGAGAGAGAAGAAAAAACGGGAGGAAGGACAAGAGCGGCGAGTCAGGCGGCGGACGGGGCGAGACGCGGGACAAAACGCGTAGCGGGCGGGAGCTTGCGCGAGCGGGTGGGGGCGGGGACGGGGATGGGGACGGGGCCGGCGCGCGCCGCCGGGGCAGGAAGGGGCCGCGGGCGCGCGCGCGACCCGCCAGCGGGGCGCCCGGACGGGCCTCGCCCCGCCCCCCGCCCCTCCCCCGCGCGGGCTGCCGGCTCGGCCTACCCGCCCCGGGGCACCGAGGCTCGCGCCGGGGGCGGGGCCTCGCAGCGCCAGCCGCCAACGGCCAAAGCAACGGTCCCCACCGGGGAGGGCCGGCTCTCGCCGCCCTGCGAAGAAGGGAGGGAAGAGAGAGGTCGGGGCTGAGGGACGGAGAAGGGTGAAGAAGGGCACTGGAAATGACCGGGGGGTGGGGGAGGGGGAGACTTGAGGAGTGAGCCCCTCGCGAAGATCCAGCCGATCCGGAGGTAAAGGACACTCCGGGCAGCGGCCCGCTTCCCCTTCAGCGCCTTGTTCCGGGGTGGCGCTCACCGTGCACGCGCGGAGGCCGCTGGAGATCCCGAGTGGGCGGCTGAGGGGGCAAAGGTGGCGGTGCGTTCCGAGCAGTGTCGTGCGCTCCTTGGGCACAGGCCGCTGCTCCCGGTCCCCGCTGCACCGAGAGCCGCTGCTAGTGAGGCGGAGAACCGGGAGCGGGAGGGACTTAGGCAGCCAGCCCTCTGGGGCGGAGGGGGCGGGAGAAGCGGCGGGCGGGGGCCTTCGCGGCCGCTCGGGCTGCCCGGCGCGAACGCCTGCGGGGAAGGGCCCGCCCGGACTCCCGCCCGGCCTGCCCAAGCCCCTGGCCTGGGGCGCGGCCGCCCGGTGCAGCTCGGCACGGCCCCCGGGAGGCTGCCAGAGCGGTGCCTGCAGTTTTGGGCGAAATCGAAGCTAGGGTCCTTCAGGCGAAGTCGCTTGACGTCCAAACGGAGACAATAGGTGTCAAGCCGCTGGATCTGGAGCTGGCGACTTCCCTGCGAAGAGCCCTTATTGGGTGGGGGTTGGAGGGGTCGGGGCGGCGGCGGGGGGGGGGGGCAAAGGTTTCCGCAAGTAAGGGGTGCGTGATGGTGGGTGGTGCAGTCCCACCTTCTAGAATTCCTTCTGTATGCAGAGCATGCAAACTCCCACACCCCGAAAGGTCTGAAGACAAGTTGCCACTTCCCCCACAAAACAATCACCTGGTAACCTAGGAGGTCTCTGTAGAACGCGTTTGAAATGAGCAAGATGGATTTTATTTTTTAAGTCTTAAAACTCTGGACTCATGTGAAAAATAATATTCAGCTCCCTTAAGATGACGTGTACTCAACAGGCCTGAGTATTACGAATCAGACTTTTTTCCTTTTGTTTTAGATTTACCTAAAACTTAAGAGAATGTTAAATGAAACCGAGACATCTTATTTTTCTCCAAGAGAATTATTACACCCTTGTAATAAGGCTGTGGACGGTGAACAAAAAAGAGGCCAAGTGCTGGAAGAAAATGTATTAAAAGGAATATAATCAGTGGGAAAGTCAGCAACGTAATGTTGTATGACAACAGTAAATGACCAATTTATAATTTAAATTTCCTGAAAAGGGGATTTAGAAAAGGATTCTACCAAACCACTGTTCCCTGGGAATAAAATGAGTAATACTGGTTAGCACAGTGTATCCTGAGGGAGCCTAGAAAAATAGCAGCAGCCTGCAGCCTCAAGATATTCCAGTTAACTGCAGTCTGTTATCTATTCATTCAAATATTCATAGAGTACCTAACTATGTCTTAGGAACTCTGTGATGCTAGGGACTGTGAAAAAAACAAAAAATTCTATATTCATGGAGCTTACATTGTAAGTGGGGAGAAAAGTAAATAGTGGAGAGGTAGAGAAAAAAAATAGGGTGGTCAGGAAGAGCCTTACTGAGTGACATTTGAGCCAACACTGAAGGAAGTGAGGAAGAAGGTCACGCACTTATCTTGGAGGAAGAATTTTCCAGGTAGAGGGAAAACCAAGTGCCCAGGATCTGAGATGGGAGTGTGCTTGGTGGGTTCAAGGGACAGCAAGGAGGCCACAGTGGCTAGAGCAGAGTAGGAGATGAGGTCAAAGACAAAAGAGGGCCAGTCAGGTAAAACCTGATAGGCCATTGTAAGGACTTTGGCTTTTACTGAGTGAAATGGGGAGTCACTGCGTGCATAGTCTTAAGCAGAGGAGTAACATGATCAACCTGTGTCTTAAACCCTCTTGCTGCTATATAAAGAATTTACAGTAAGTGTGTATTAGAAGTGAGAGGGAGGGTGGAGCAAGCGCAGAAGCTGGGAGCCCAATTAGGAGGCTGGTGAAATAATCCAGCCCAGAGATGGCGGTGGCCAAGGTCAAAGTGTTACAGTAAAGGTGGTGACAAGTGGTTGGATGCTTTATAGTTATGATAGTAGAACCAAAAGGATTTGCTAACCAGTTAGGTGTGAGTGAAGTCAAAGTGGACCTGAGGTTATTCAAGACTGAAGCACACGAACTGTGCTTGGCACTAAGCTAAACACTATGCTAAGCCTAGGGCTAAAAAGGGAGATTAGAATCCTTCAGCTCCTAGCAGCAATTAGTGTACTCAGCCTGACCACTAATCACTATCAAAATCTCAGGCCTCGGGGCTTACCCGGTGGCGCAGTGGTTAAGAATCCGCCTGCCAATGCAGGGAACACGGGTTCGATCCCTGGTCCAGGAAGATCCCACATGCCGCGGAACAACTAGGCTCACGTGCCACAACTACTGAGCCTGCGCTCTAGAGCCCGCGAGCCACAACTACTGAGTCTGCGTGCCACAACTGCTGAAGCCCGTGAGCGCCTAGAGGCCGTGCTCCGCAACAAGAGAAGCCACCGCAATGAGAAGCTCGCGCACCACAACGAAGGGTAGCCCCTGCTTGCTGCAACTAGAAAAAGCCTGAGGACAGTGATGAAGACCCAAGTAGCCAAAAATAAATAAATAAATAAATTTTTAAAAATCTCAGGCCCCACCTCAAATCTACTGAGGTAAATCTGCATTTTAAGCTCCTCAGCCAATTTGTATGCCTGGTGAAGTTTGGGGGGAAAAAAAGTTGCTGCTTTATTAGAACTTGATCACTGTCTTTAAGATCAGACACGAACTACACTACCAGACAAATTCTTCCCAAACCTATAGAATCAAAAATTCTGAGGGTAAAACCCAGCAATCTGTGCCCTCTGGGCGATTCTGATGCCTGCTAAAATATGAGAACCAATGACTTGCCGACCTTTGGTGATTCAGGTTTGAGCTGAAGAGGCCTTGTGATTAGGTGTTAAGAAGGAAAGGCCTTTTCTGCCTTTCTTTCGCACATTATGAAATAGTAGTTACTGAAACAAAGATTCTGGCCAGTTAAGTTAGGCTTGAAGAAAAGAGAAAGTGCATTGTTGAGAGGGAGCAGGATAGATGACAACACAGATGATGAAGACTCATTTGGGGGTTCATCTCACAGCTGACAGTATATCAAGATAGGCTAGGTTATGCTGCAGTAACAAGCCTGAAACCTCTGTGACTTAAAATAGGGATCTGCAAAATATAGTCCCTGGGCCAAGTGGCCCTCTGTCTGCTTTTGTAAATAGTTTGGGGATGGGGGAGATACAGCTACATCCATTCATGTACATATTTTTTCATGGCCGATTTCATGCCACAGGACAGCAAAGTTGAGTAGTAGTGATAGAGACATTATGATGGGCAAAACCTAAAATACTATCTCACCCTTTACAGAAGAAGTTTGCCAATCCCTGGCTTAAAACAAATGATACACATCCATCATGTTTCAGCAGAGGGCTCTGCTCACAGCACTCAGATTCGGGCTGATGGAAAAACCATACCTCGAGTGTTGCTGATTACTATGCCACGAGAAAAAAGAACTCGAGGATTTCTCAAGTAGTCAATTAAATACTCCAGACAGGTAGACTTGTGTCTTGTGTGCTCGCACCTTATTAGCCAGGAAGAGTCACATGACCCCATCCAACCAAGAGATAACTATCCTATCAGATGCCTGGAAGGGAACCAGGTGAACCAGAAATACTTGGTGGACATACACAGCTGTTGTGCTCTCACTTCCTACAATATGTTATCCCAATCCCATGTCCTTGGTTTTCTGACATTCTTGTAGTTGTTTATTCAGGTCAACAGGTCCAGGAAAACAACAAATTTAAGGCAAAGCAGTGTCTTTAACTTCTGCCCAGCCCTGTGCCATGGTCCCAGCAAACCAGATTTGTCTATTTCCCATCTGACAAAAAGGCGACTAAAGCTATGTTTATGTGAATTTTTAATACTTTCTCTTTTTGCCTTTTTTTCCCACTACAAAGCCATGTGGTACTTGGGGTCACTGTATCACTGAAGAAATAGGAAAATTGAAGGGTTTTCCCAGCAAACCAGTGGGAGAGCAGAATATGTAAGTGGAAAACACTTTCTCCAAAAACCTTGGTATTAAAGTTATACCCAATATATTGATATTTTAATAACACCAATCTCCCAAGTTGACATTCACTTCTTTGGAGGTATTTATAAATTGTCACAACTTGAGGGGGAGGTGCTACTGACATCTAGTGGGTGGAAGCCAAGGATGCTTCTAAACATCCTGCAATGCACAGGACAATACAGAATTATTAAGGCCAAAATGCCAATAATGCTGAGGTTGGGCAGCTCTGTTTTATGAGACCAAAAATATAGTCATTTGTTCCAGCACTTCACAAGTAAAAATACTGAGATGACACTGGCAGAAAAAATAATCCTTAGAAAGTGTGACAGGACGTAACACTGAACTGGGAACAGATAATCATCTTGCATCCTAGCAACCGATGCACAGTCATGGTCTCTTTCAGGCAATATATAGTATATATATTCATTTCATCCACTAATACGTACAGTCCACTTCAAACAATAATCGAAAAAGAATTTCCTTCAAAGTGACAACTGCCTCACAAACTTTAGAAGGAATAAAACTTTATATATCTCAAAGTTACATACTAGGAGAATATAAGTATATTATAAAGGTACTTTATTCAGGACTGTTTCTACAATTAGTCTATGTATTGTTCAAGAATAACTTTCACATCTAAAAGAACAACTCCCCCTGCGTTAATGGTTTACCCTTCGGGTGTTAATAACATTTTTTTTTTTAATCTTGAGAGTCTAAAAACTTGATTTAAAGATTTCCTAAGCACTAAGCCACTAAATTAAAGACATGAAAAATGTTCCAGAAAGGTGTAGGTCCCGTGTTACTTTTTTTTTTTTAATTGTATAGATTTTCCAGCGAGTGTCGACTTTGCAAAGGGGAGAGGTCTGCAAGCCCCACCCTAATTCTCCGGCTTTGTGCAGTGTTTCTCAAAGGAAGCAAGCCCCCACTTTCAGAATCACCTGGGGCACTTGTGAGAATGAGCATGACCAGACTCCACCCCAGATATCGCATCTACAAACCAGAATCTGAGACCTAGGAATATGTGTTTTAAAAATCAAATTCCTCTTTGCACATTCAAGTTTGTGAATAGAAATGGGGCATTTATTTTCACAAAAAGAAGTGTCATAAATGTTTAAACAAAAATAGCTCTTTTCATGATGTCCTCTTATCTTTCTTCCCAGGAAGTGCTGTGAGGATCTCTTACAAGGGTATTGTTGGCAATCGCCAGACACATTGAAAAGGGCCACACACTCGAGTTGCTATTCAGAAAGGAGCAATCGGATTCCAAGATGGGAGAGAAAATGTTGAGGCTACAGGCTGGGGAAAGAATCCAGAGTGGTGAATGGACGGTTAGGGTTAAGGGAAAGGAAGGTGACTCAGCAAATCTGTAGCGCCTACTACTGTATATTATACTGAAAAGCCGCTGGCTAAGAAAAAGCACTATTTAGCGGTGCTAAAACGGAGGCTGTGCCTCAGAATCGCCTGGAGGGCTTGTTAACGCCCTGCTCGCGGGTCCCCACTCCCAGAGTGTCAGACGCCTCGTGCAGATGCGGGACGGGACGATATTTTACATTTCCAGCAAGTCCTCAAGTGATGTTGATGCTGCTGGTCTGGAAACCACGTTTTGAGAAGCACAGGATTAGAGGGATTTATTTATTTTTAACGATTGGAGCAAGGAAGAAAACTAAGGGGAGAAGAAACGTTTAAAAGTAATGATGACAGTAGTATACTAGAATATCATGGTTTATGCTGCTACTTCTTGTTTTGTATTTTCCTCTTCAAGAGGCCAGAAGAGAAAAAATAGATAAGGATATTGGACAGGCTAGTCAAACTTCATTAAGAGCTTGTTCCAGATGACAGTGAGGGAAGGAACCAGCCACCTTTCCTCTAGGCTCTTCTTATATAAACCAAATGCCCCTCGAAACCCTGTCCTACTGCAAGATCATATTCCTTGGCATTCTTCTGGTTAGAGCTGGTTACGCTTCCCTTCATGAACGCTGGGCTAACATCCACCTAAAGAAGAAAGACACCAGTTCTTTAGGACACCAGGCTGGGTTGATGAGAGAAAAAGGAGAGGTGTTAATGTGACAAGAAATATGTTTTTGCAACATCTTCACAAGGAAAAAAAAAATACAAATCATAAACGTAGTTTTAAAAACTTTGGTTTTGGGCTTCCCTGGTGACGCAGTGATTAAAAATCTACCTGCCAATGCAAGGGACACGGGTTCAAGCCCTTGTCCGGGAAGATCCCACATGCCGCGGAGCAACTAAGCTCGTGGGCTACAACTACTGAGCCTGCGCTCTAGAGCCCACAAGCCACAAGTACTGAAGCCCACGCGCCTAGAGCCTGTGCTCCGCAACAAGAGAAGCCACCGCAATGAGAAGCCCGTGCAGTGCAACGAAGACCCAACGCAGTCAAAAATAAACAAATTTATTTTAAAAAAAATAAAAACTTTGTGTTTTGGGGACTTCCATGGTGGTCCAGTGGTTAAGACTTCACTTTTCCACTGGAGGAGGTGCCTGTTCAATCCTTGGTCAGGGGAACTAAGATCCCACATGCCACATGGCTAAAAAAAAAAATTCAGTTTTTTTTGAAATTGCAGGAGTAATATATGCTTACTGCAAATAATTCAAATAAGAAGTATGCAAAAAAGCAAAATTTAACACTTTGAAGTGTATAACAGTTTTACTGAGATATAATTTACATACCATAAAATTCACACTTTAAAAGTGTATAGTTCAGTGGTTTTTAGAGTAGTCACAGAGTAATGCAATCGTCGCCATTATCTAATTTTAGTATATTTTTATCACCCCAAAGATAACATGCACCCATCATCCATCACTCCCCATTTATCCCTTCTTCCAGCCCCTGACTACTACTAATCTAATTTCTGTTTCTATGGATTTGCCTATTCTGGACATTCTATATAGATGGAATGTGTCTCACTCTGTGTCTGTCTCACTTATTTCACTTAGCATAATATTTTCAAGATTCACCCATGTTGTAGCACTCCTTTTTATGGCTGAATAATATTCCATTGTATGTATATATAACAGTTTATCCACTCATCAGCTGATGGACATTTGGCTTATTTCTACTTTTTGCTTATCATGAACAATGCTGCTGTGAACATTCATGTACAAGTCTTTAGGTGAACAAATTTTCAATTCTCTAGGTATATACCTAGAGTAGAATTTCTGGGTCTTTTGGTAACTCTACCTTATTTTTTAAAAATTTTATCTTTGGCTGCACTGGATCTTTGTTGCTGTGCTTGGGCTTCTCTCTAGTTGTGTCAAGTCGGGGCTGCTCTTCATTGTGGTGCATGGGCTTCTCATGGCGCTGGCTTCTCATTGCGGAGCACGGGCTCCAGTCACGTGGGCTTCAGTAGTTGTGGCATGCGGGCTCTAGAGCACAGGCTCAGTAGTTGTGGTGCACGGGCCTAGTTGCTTCACGGCATGTGGGATCTTCCCGGACCAGGGCTCGAACCCGTGTCCCTTGAACTGGCAGGCGGATTCTTAACCACTGCGCCACCAGGGAAGCCCCAGTAACTCAACCTTTAACTTTTTGAGCAGCTGCCAAACTGATTTCCGAAGCAGCTACACTATTTTATATTCCTACCAGCAATATACAAAATTTCCATTTTCTCCACATCCTCACCAACACTTGTTTTATCCATCTTTTTGATTATGGCCATCCTAGTAAATGTTTCTCATTGAGAAATGGTATCTCATTGTGGGTTTGATTTGTATCACTGGGTATCTTTAAATAAGGATTAGCTTCTTCCCTGCTTTGGATGGCTTAGATTTTGTCAGAAAGCAGGAGGTATACAACTGTATTTCAAGCTCTCTTTTAACTCTGTGGTCAGAACTGTCACAGCTCTGGTGTATATATTCCTGGTCAATGCTATGAAGTATCTAGCTAGTGAGTCCTTGAGAAAATACCAGAAGAATAATACTGGCAGTAGGTGGACACTCAAACATGTCTAATGATTAGGACTTAAACTTAGGCAATATAAATGGTCACTTACCTAAAAAGCTTGATTTTGGCATTAGGAAGACTTCTTAGCCCCTTATTACTTCTCCAACAGTGTGTTCACTGAAAAAACACTTCCTTAGCACCCTGTGTGTGCCAGGTACTGTCCATGTTGACACACGATGAATGAGACATAATCTCGTGGCCTCAAGGAAAGCAGTATTGAGAAGGGTAGACAGAAATAAAATTCGGTGTAATATACCTCAGGGAGGTACTACTACACTGTCACCAAAGTAGCTAAAATTTGGAAACCGAAATGGATGAGTAATGGTGAAAATATAGAGCAACTGGAACTCTCATACACTATTAATGGGAGTATAAAGTGACCCAACCGCTTTAGAACAGTATTTGGCCGTGTCTCCTAATGCTGAATATTCACACACCCTATAATGGAGAAATTTCACTTTGGGACATATAATACCTCATAGAAGTGCATATACATGGTAACTGAAAGACATAGCCAAGAATGTTCAAAATAACTTTGTTCTTAGTAACTAAAAATGGAAACAATTCAAATGTCTATCAGTAGTGAAAAAGGATACATAAGTGGTATATTCATACAAAGGAACACTATACAGCCCTACAAGTCAACAAACCGCCATTACTAGAAACAACATGGACGCGTCTAACACCCGGAATGTTGAATCAAAGAAGCTAGATACAAGACTATGAGACTTTTTTAAATGGGCAAACTAATTTATGATAAAAGAAATCAGAACAGTGGTTACGTTTGGGGTTATGTAATGACTGGGATGAAGCACAAGAGAGGCTTTTGGGGTCCTGGTAATGTTCTATTTCTTGATCATAGGGGTAGTTACACAGGTATAATTCACTTTGTAAAAATCATTGAGCTGCTGCACGTTTATGGCTTTCTCGCTTCTGCAGGTATGTTATACTTCAATAAAAATGTCTCCTTAAAATATTTCAGTTTTTTATGAGCAAAAACACGGGCAAACCAGAAACCGATATAAGAAAAAGAGGTGGCTCATAAATGGGATTGGTTAACTCTTTATGGGAGGGAACCAGGGAAGGCTCTCTGGAGATGTTGCCAGAGCTGGATTTCGAAAGTTAAATTTTACAAGCAGACAAAAGTGGGTAAAGGAAAGAGGAAAGGCATTGCAAAGGGAGCAACATGCTCAAAAGCACGTGGAGGCATACAATTATATGGCGTATTTTAGGAATCATAAGCAGTTCTATATTGTTGGAGTGTTAATTGGGGAGGGATGGCAGGGAGAGAGATGCAGACGATAAGACTAGCCAGATAAGCAGTAGCCAGGTCGTGAAAAATCCCTTTCATCCCAGATAAACAACTTGAGCTCAAACTATAGATCTCAGCTTTCCTATGGAAATATATCCCGCTGAAGTTCTGAATAAAATGGGCCATCTCATTGGAAAAGTGCACATATAGAATCTGCATATAATCCACAATTCCTCTGACGCCTGTCAATTTGGACTCCTGCTTCATGTATCTCAGAACAGAGGCAGGATCAGATTTCTGTTTTAGAAAGCTCAGTGAATGCAACATGGAGGTTGGATTGGAAGTTGAGCCAGGGTGACCTGTAGTAACTGATTAAAGCAGCAAGAGAGCAGACGGGGCTTGAACTAAAACAGTGCCAGAGCTGAATTCTAAGGATATTCATAGGTAGGGTCATCAAGGATTGCTGGCTGATTAGATATGAGGGTTGAGGGAGTGGTAGCTTCTGGAATTCTTCTGTGTTTCCAGCTTGAGTTAGTCATTAGACAGCCTACCAAAGACAGGAGCTAGAGGGTGTCAGGAAGATTTTGGTTAAAAATGAATTTCTTGGTGATCATTTTGAAAGGTATAGAAATACTGAATCACTATGTTGTGTACAGGAATTAATATGGTGTTGTAGCTCAATTATACTTCAAAAACAAACTTGTAGAAAGAGTCATCAGATTTATGGTTACCAGAGGCAGAGGGTTGGGGGGAGGGGGAATTAGATGAAGGCAGTCAAAAGGTATAAACTTCCAGTTATAAGTACTAGGGATGTAAGGTACAACGTGATAAACATAACATGACTGCTGTATGTTACACATGAAAGTTAAGAGAGTAAATCCTGAGTCCTCATCACAAGGAAAAAAAATTTTTTTCTATTTCTTTAATTTTGTATCTACATGAGATGATATGCACTAAAATTATTGTGGTAATCATTTCATGATGTATGTAAGCCAAATCATTAAGGTGTACACCTTAAACTTATACAGTGCTGTACGTCAGTTATATCTCAATAAAACTGGAAGGAAAAAAATGAACTTCTTTCTCAGAAGTAGACTATTAACTAACTCCTTAGACTTCAAGTGCATCCTGATTAGTGTTGGGCCCCATGCTGCTGGCCTCTGGTGACACCCCTTGCATTTAAGGCTTAAATGCTGCAGGAACAAACCTGGACAGGAACAAATCAATTTGCCTACACTAATTCACAAAGACATTAAGCCTTTGCCTTGGGAAATGTAAGCAGGTTCTGACACCAGCACTCCTTATCCATGTGAGTGAACTAAATGTGCTGTGTAAGGGAAGAGCTTGAACATTTGTGTCACAGGCTCACCATGGCATTGAGCCATCATAGATGAATATAACCCTTGTAAAGAAAGATTTTTTTCCCCCTACTTCCAGAACTGAAATACTGTGGAGCCTAGATCATCAAAACACTTTCTTTCCCTGAATAAGGATTACCCAGGGCTATTTGGTGGACATTTGTGCCTGGTCACTGCAGATCATACAGCAATGGTTAGGGACTACCCAAGGACAGAGGACCAGTGAAGTCTGGTGTTTTACTGACAGTCACAGCAGTCAAAAAGAATATGAGCAGGTTTTCCAGTTCCATTTATTAAGACAATCTGAACCTTTGGAATGTGAAGTTATCACACAAGGGAGACAAGTTGAAGGCTCCAAGTCACCTGATTTGAACATTTAAGAGGAATGTGACCTGATTTTGAACCCCAGGGGAGTGAAACAAGATATATTGGTTTAATCAGATTTGCATTTTTAAAAGATTACTCTGGCTGTTTTATAGAAAATGGATTGGAGGGAGGCAAATATGGATGCAGGAATACAAGAGGACATTTTAATCAGTGAGGTGACAGGTGATCGTGGCTTGAACCAGACACTGGCAGGGGAATATGGAGGGAATGGATTTAATATATATTCCATGTATGTCAGAGGGAGGATAAGTAGAATGTGGTAATTGATTCAATATGAGGGGGTGGCACACCGGCTTAGTTGCTCCGCGGCATGTGGGATCTTCCCAGACCAGGGATTGAACCTGTGTCCCCTGCATTGGCAGGCGGATTCTCAACCACTGTACCACCAGGGAAGTCCCCAAGATGTTTGGCTTTGGGATAGACAGACTGATGGCTGGAGGTGGAAGTGGGGATAATTATTTACTTTTGACATGTTGGCAGAGATGAGCCTGCATGAATGCCATTCACAGATAGAAGAAAAGGCTACAGTTAGAAGGAGGGATACATATTTAGTATGGATAGACTGGAAGGAAATAATTTTATAGATATGGTAGCCCAAAATTGAAGGAATTCTTGCATGATGGATTCTTTTTTTTTTCCCGTGAAGCAGAAAGTGAGGGTTATTTACTGAGAATGAGGGGAGATGTAAGGGATCAGAAGTTTAATAAACGTAGGTAGATGAGTGGCAGGGGGGCGGGCGGGGGCCTGTGGGAATTTGCATTAGAAGTTTCCAGCGGATATGGAGGATGCTGGTTCAGGGACTGCACTTTCAGAGAAAAGTACAGAGAAAGCATATGGTTACCTCCCCAGTTGAACACCTTCATCTCCCAGTTGGACCACAGTGGCATTTCCATCACTATGTCCCAGCTCCAGCTGTGCCTCCCCCACGGTATATTTTCTACATAGTATTGTTTTCGAAGGAAAGTCAAACTATTTCAATCAGCTGCTCAAAACTCTTCAATGGCTTCTTTGGACAAACCAAGTCCCAAGTCCTCATCTGGGTCTATAACGCCTTCATGATGTGGCCTCTGGATATCTTTCCAGCCTCATCTTCTACCATTCTCTGCATTCCAGGCACGCTGTCAGCTTGCTCTTCTTCAGACAGGCAAAGCACACTCCCACTCCAAGGTCTTTGCATCTGCTCTTCTTGGGAATGTCCTCCCATGCCATGGTTCTTAGCTCATTTCAGATCTCTGCTCAGAAGCCACCTCTTTGGTGATTCTTTTCCAGACTATTGCATCTAAAATAGCACTGCCCTCCCACCCTTGTTACTTTCTGTCCCCTTTCCCAGCACTTATTTTTCCTCAAAGCACTTATCGTGAGCTAACACATATTAAATCTCTATATGTCTATTTTCTGCCACCACGAGCACCCCCTCCCGCCCCTGCAGGATATAAGCTCCACAAGGTCAGGGCCATGATCTGTCTTGTTCATTTTGTATCTTCAGTACCTATAAAGGCGCCCGTCACAGTGTTGATGCTTATTCAATACGTGAGTTATTGATGGTTGATGTCAGCCATGTTGGGTTTGGCCAGAGTAGTGACAAAAGACCAGAAGGACAAAGTAAATGAAGATATTTGCAAAAGACTGATTGAAATGACTGACCATCCAATCAAAATTGGGTAAGAAACCAAGGAGATGACAATGTAAAGAGAGTTAAGGGGTAACTTTTGGGTCTAGGTATCCCAAAGAGGTTGGAGAATGATCATAATGGAAACAGCTGACCAAGCAAACTGTAATGCAAGAATCTGTGGTTGGGGAATGGGAGGCTTATATTTGTGATATGGGAGGAAAAGCAATTTCAAAGGGCAAAGTAGAGGACAAAGGAGAAGGTCGGTGGAGATAAGATGGTCAAGAAATTGAGAGGCTTGGTTGTTAGCCATCACTCTGGACTTCGAAGTGACCCAGGATGAGCCTGGTACAAAAGACTTGAATGATGAGATGGGGGAATGGTGGTATAACCACAGGGCATGAGCCTCAAAGGAAGAGGATTTTTTACAAGAGGGTGGGGTACAAGTAATGGTCTAGAAATAGTGATGGAGGGAAGGAGGATGAGGGCCTGTCCCGCAGTAAATAGATGTGAGTACAGATCCACCATCCCAGAGGGCTGCTGTCGAAGGGAGTGGGTTTCGATTAATGCAAGGAGATATGGAGAACATTCCTGGAAGGTGTAGTAGATACAGGGGGGTTTGCTGATCACAGAGCAAGTGCTCCAGAGGGCACACTGGAGAGCTGGGGTGGGGAGGTGTGTATCAGAACAGTGGGGAGCCAAAGCAGGAAGAGGAAATAGGGAGGATTATGGGGGTGATTGTATAGTGCAGTCATTCTCAAACTTTCCAACGCATAAGAATCATGGGGAGGGCTTGTTAAAATACAGATCGCTAGGCCCCACTCCCAGAGTTTCTGATTGAGTAGATTCTGGGGTGGGCCTGAGAATTTGCACTACAAGTTCCCAAGTGATGTGGATGCTCTGGTCCAAGGACCACACTTTCAGACTATGGATATAATGGAAGACCAGTGATTAACGTGGCAATGAAAACAGGGATGAGAGTGCAGAGTAGATTAGTCCCAACCGTTTCCTGGAGGATGTCAGTTTCTGAGCTAATGGACAGAGGGCTTGGTGCCATTCACTCTAGACAGTATCGTTTTGACACCAGTGGCCTTAGCACATTCAGCATGGGGGCGGTGAATCTTTATTATGAAATCTTTAGTATGGAGCATCCCCCTCAGGAGCTTAGCACAGAGCAGTGCTACCTAACAGATTGAAGGAGATTTATACTAAATCCATTAGAATTAGAGGCTGGCCTAAAGCTGCATCCCAGTGGCACTGTTGGGGCTGGTATCGTGAAGTCTCAGCAGTGATCTAATCAGGCGTCTGGCTCCACTGAGAAACAGTGATTGTGCCCGAAGCAACCAAGTACTGCCAGCAACCAAGGACTGCCGATAACTCTTAGGTCTCAGACTTCACAAACTGGATTATGTAAATGGAGTCACGATTACAGCAATAACCCTAATCTTGATGCTCCCAGGCCTTACCTAATTGACTAGCAGGGATTCAAATAGTTTCTACGGCTTCTCCTGAAAATATCTGGGGGGGATTGGAGAATTGAAATTTGGGATATTCAGATAAAAGTAACCTCATTGACACTTGGCTTGAGTTCTGGCAACATTTCTGAACGTAAACTCCAGAATCTCAAAGCACCAAACCCTGACTTAGTTGATATGAAGATGGTAATGGTATCTCTCAGATTTCCCTCCCTCCTAACATTTGTGAAGTTCCCAGGGAAAATTACACATGTCCATGAATCACTCCTGGCCATCATTTGCTCCTAGCCTGCTGGTAGAGGGAGAAGTCATGTGAGTTCTTTCAAGCAGAAACACTAGAGTGTGAGTCAAAATAATGGTGGAAGTTTAGTCTGAACACAATGAAGGAAGTATAGTAGAGAAAGGAGTGGCATTTTGAGTCAGAGCCCAGCTGACTCTCTGGGGATTGCAGATAGAATTCCCCCCCTCAGGCACCAGTGCCCTAGAGGGGTACAAAGAACTCTATATGGTCATTAGAGGAGGCTGATGACCCAAAGTTACACTAACTTAGCCTGTTAGTCCCCATGAAAAGAGAAAAACTAACCCCACTTCTGTAACTTCTCAAGATGAGACTGGATTTTTTTGTTTTCTTTATGTTCCTTATTTATTTTTTTGGCTGCACCTCGCGGCATGTGGGATCCTAGTTCCCTGACCAGGGATCGAACCCGAGCCCCCTGCAGTGGAAGCATGGAGTCGTAATCACTGGACCAGCAGGAAAGTTCCGAGACTGGATTCATATTGGGCCCTTCCCTTTAACTGACTGTGGGAAAGAAGGGAGCCACTCCTAAGTACCTTTGTGTACTCTGGCTCTGGGCAAGGGCAGGGCAAACACTTACAGAGCCAGGGACCTACCAGGAAGTGAAATATCTGTCTGGTAAGTCTTTAAAGGTTCTGAACTGCTGTGCCATGTACCCTCTGGGCAAGCTAAAGTTAACTGGAAATGAGGGCAAGTAAGCACAACTTGGCAACAGAATTTGAATTTGCTCCCAGAGGTTCTCCACTGTGGAGTTTAGGGGACTGGAAATCCATTCATTCAAATTAATATTTATGAGTACACATCAGAATAACCAGGGGTACTTTTTTTCCCAAAATACACACGTCTTTATGAGTTTGCTTTGCATAGTCCTTTAGAGGCTACTTCTTGCTTTTTATACCCTATACCTGAAATTTAGGTAACATAAAAAAGATGAGTGATGGTACCTGTATAGGATTACATGTCAAATTGGATTGTTTTTCCCAAGTCCCAGGTAACCTTCTCTAATCAAACATTCTTAATAACTTTATTTTTTGTGTGTTTTATAAATTCATTTTTTTAAAATTTATTTTTATTTTTGGTTGCTTTGGGTCTTCGTTGCTGCACACGGGCTTTCTCTGGTTGTGGCAATCAGGCTTTCTCTAGTTGCGGCGAGTGAGGGCTATTCTTTGTTGCGGTGTGCGTGCTTCTCATTGCGGTGGCTTCTCTTGTTGTGGAGCACGGGCTCTAGGTACGCGGGCTTCAGTAGTTGTGGCACGAGGGCTCAGTAGTTGTGGCTCACAGGCTCTAGAGCACAGGCTTAATAGTTGTGGTTTACGTGCTCCGCAGCCTGTGGGATCTTCCCGGACCAGGGATCGAACCCATGTCCCCGGCATTGGCAGGTGGATTCTTAACCAGCGCGCCACCAGGGAAGTCCACATTTTTTTAGAAATCATTAATGAAACAATTACTAATTTTAAGAAAATAATTAAAAAATAAGTCCTAAGTAAAGTACTTTCTCAGACTTAAAAAAAAAAATCTAGTATGAAGTATCGCTAGCCTAATTCTAATTGAAAGGCCTAAGTAGAAATAATCATGGCTACCGTTTCCTGGCCACTTATTATGTGCCAAGCACTTCATATGTGTTCTCACTTAATCTGCACAATAGTCCAGTGAGGTGGGTGTGCTTCTACCAATAGGAGAGAATGGAGAATCAGAGAGTTTAAATGATTTAGCTAAGATCTAGAGCTATAATCTAAGTCAGAGTAACTGAGGTTTTGTCTGATGTTGGGCCTAAAATTTAGAGGGCAGGAAAACAGTTCTTTAAAAAGACTGTCTATTTTAAAGTCCCTCTTTCTTTAGGAAACATTCTCTGCCTTTATCTCTGTACTTCTGGCTTTGGTGGCAAGCTCTCCTGTAGGCTGGGACATTATCCTTTGGCAACCTACCAAGATTTGTCTATGTGAGAACCCTCACTCCCATTCCACTTCCGCTTTAAGGGTCAATGTCCTGACATTTGCCATGGTGCTAGATTTGAATCCCAACTTCATGTTGGTCTTAAAGACCAGGCAACCAGTCTTTTTCATCCTTCTCCTTCTCTTCTTCCTCTTTTCTCCTCCCCTCTTCCTTTTCAAAATCAATCTTCTGCTGCTTCTCTAGAAAAAAAAAAAAATGTCATCTGACACTAAAACTCTACTCAGAGCCAAAAACCTTCAAGACGTGGGGCATTAGCATAGCTTGGCTTCCGAAGCTTTGGAGCTGAAAGTCAGACTGACCTGCTTGAGCCTGAAGTTTTCTACATTTGCTCCTGGATGCTGTCTGCTCACTCAGTTGAAATTGAAACCAAATAGGATCCTGTGGGGCTCCTGGGCACAGAGGCAATTCTATCCCCCGTTTCTTGTTTGTAGGGAACAGACCCCAGCCTCCATGACCTTCCCTGTGTTCCAAAGGGCAGATTCGAACAGTTGCTAGTCAGGGAAGGGAGGGGATGTGAAGATAAGGGACAAGCAGCCAAGAAACCACCTGAGGCCAAATGATAGGAACCAGAGAAGCTCCTCAAGTTTAGGAGACCACCTGGGACAAGATTAAAGGCGTGCAGGCCCTGCACACACCCTCATCTTATCAGCAACCACACCCTTGAACCGTTACTATAAAACTTCTCATCAAATACTCCCGGGTTGGGACACATAGTTTTTGAGGGGTACGAGCCTGCTGTGTCCTGCTTTGCCTGGCAAAGCAATAAAGATATGCTTTTCTACTTCACCCCAAACTCTGTTTCTGAGATTTGATTCAGCACCAATGCACAGAGGCCGAGATTTCAGCATCAAAACCCATGCTGTGTGTAGAGAAGTTTCTGCTCAATACTGTCGCCACGGGGTTAGGTCTCACTGCTCTCTGAAACCTTGGCAGGTCAGAGTCAGGGCTAGGGCTGCTGGTTTTTACCCCCAAGGTGCTCTAAGCCAAGATGACCCCGAATTCCCTGTGCCACAGCAACTCAGCGTCATCCACACCATTGTTCTCTTAAAGTCTGCCTTTTTAGGAGGTTGAGTCAGGGCCTTCTCATAGACTCAGGACTTTCATTTTCCTCTGCATGACGCAGAAGTGAGCCCACTGATCCAGGCTCTTTCTTTCCTCATGGGGAGTTTTATCACAGTGACTTTGTGTGTGTGTGTGTGTGTGTGTGTGTGTGTGTGTGTGTGTTTCCTACCATAAGAACCCAAAGATCACCTAAATCCACCCTGGCAGATTTGAGTGACTTCCAATTTCAGGGTCAAAGGATTGAGGACTTGACCTTTTCCAGAAGATTGCAAGTTCAGGAAGGTATATTGAGATGAGGTAAGCCCAATGGTGCTGCCGAATTATCAACAACCAGCTCTCTGGTGGGAAAGTGTGTACCTGCGTGTGCATACATGTGTGTATGTTATATACATACATATATATATATTTTATTGCTATAAAAGACTAGAAGACAACATACAAATAAGATATATAATACTTATTTTAAATCCTATGTAACAATTGTCGTAAAATGCTTTGGTTGATTTTTACCTAAATCTTACATCCATAGCCAACCAATGGTTGCAACTGACAAACAAGTGTAGTTCCAACATAAATGTTGGTAAATATTTTCCTTCACGTTAACTGGTAAGATGAAAATCAAACAACGAAGATGTGTATCAGTACTTCACTTATTTATCAATAACGTGATTGACTTCTTTACCAAATGAGATAATGGTTTTAAAACACTGGAAGAATATTTCTTCAATTTTTTTTGTGCTATTTACAGTGTAATCGTTACAGACACCACAAACTTTTAAGTTTAAACTGTGTTACTAATATTAGTTCCATCATTATCTTAAGTCTAGATAATTGACAAAATAATAAATCAAACTCTGATTTACAGTGTTTGTTAATTTCTGTGGTGTATATACTCCCAACATGGCCAATTGTAATCTAACAATGAGATGTTACCGAATGCAGAGTTGGAAAGGGATGCACCATAAAATACCATTATAAATGATTTCTACCATTACAAGTACAGTAGAGGTAAATAACCTCAAGAAAATAGATAATATTAAAATGTGTAAAATAATTAGAAAATAATGCTTTTTTTTTTTTTTACTGTACGCGGGCCTCTCACTGTTGTGGCCTCTCCTGTTGCGGAGCACAGGCTCCGGACGTGCAGGCTCAGCGGCCATGGCTCACGGGCCCAGCCACTCCGCAGCATGTGGGATCTTCCCAGACCGGGGCACGAACCCGTGTTCCCTGCATCAGCAGGCGGACTCTCAACCACTGCGCCACCAGGGAAGCCCTGAAAATAATGCATTTTGAGTATTTATTACTTGTTTTAAATATAATTTATTTAATGGTAAGTTTATATAATTTAATTTTTAAGAATGATTGTTTAATTACTGGTTTGCACATTTCCTACAAATTTAACAATCAGCGCTAATAAGTGGGTACAAGCTGGCTTCTCCAACAGACTAGTCAAACCAATAACAACAAGTTGAGTATTATGGCTTTTAGTCATTGGGATCACATGTACATTTCCTATTTAGAGCATCTTTGAAGACCATTGGTGCTATTCTTATGAAGTATTTCCAGCTCTTCACTTTATGAGCAGAAAAATATGGTGAAGATTGTACTTTCTTGCCTCCTTGGAGTTAGGGGTGGCCAAGTAACTTGTTTATCCAAGCAAATGTGAGCAGAAATAACATGTGTCACTTTGGCGCAAGTGTTTTAAGAAGTAGTACATGATCTGCCACTCCCTCTCTTTCTTTCTGCCACCAGCAACACTCCATTTAGTGCCTTCTCCATCAGCCTGTGTCCCAGAGTGAGTAGGGCCTGGACCAGACCCTCAGTTAACACAAAGTGAACATGTAGTATGAGTGAGAAATCGAATAGTTGTTTTAAGCCACTAAGATTTTTGGAATTGTTTGTTACTGTGGAATAACCTACAGGATATCCTGACTGATACAGTGCCTAATATTTGAGAGAATCTGGCGTATCAGATAAACAGACAGCTTATTTTATCTGAAATATATAATTTATTTTAGACTTATAATTTTAACCTGAAGGATATAAGATAATTACTAACAGAATTAGACTCTCTGCAAGAGAAACTGATTTACTACATTAATGCATTTGATTTATTACATTTGTAAGAAATGCTTACGTGCTTAAAAAGATTTTGCAAATAAGGTTGTCTTTCCTATAAATTATTTGAAGTGCTTGGGAGGTATTACGCAAATTCTGTTTAAAATCTTTAAATGTATTTATTACATTTGTAAATTTGAGACTAGGTATTTGGGAGAATTTAACCTGTTAAACTTTAAGTAATTGAATGTCAAAAAACATGATTAGATTTGTAACTAAATCAACGCTTATAAGGTAAACTTAAAAAACCTAAGAAAACATGTTTTAAATATACAATTTTTAAAAAAATTTTATTTATTCTTTTTGGCTGTGTTGGGTCTTCGTTGCTACACACTGGCTTTCTCTAGTTGCGGCGAGCAGGGGCTACTCTTTGTTGCGGTGTGTGAGCTTCTCATTGCAGTGGCTTCTCTTGTTGAGGAGCACAGGCTCTAGGCGCACAGGCTTCTGTAGTTGCAGCACGCGGGCTCAGTAGTTGCAGTGCACGGGCTCTAAGGCACGTGGGCTTCAGTAGTTGTGGTGTGCGGGCTCAGTAGTTGTGGCTTGCGGGCTCTAGAGTGCAGGCTCAATAGTAAATATACAATTTTAATAAACTAAATATTAATTTAAAGCCCAAGTAACTGTGAACTGTCCTTTTCAAGCAAAGCTACCCTCCTTGATCATTAAAAAAACTCACACTTGGGGCTTCCCTGGTGGCGCAGTGGTTGGGAGTCCATCTGCTGATGCAGAGGACATGGGTTCGTGCCCCGGTCTGGGAGGATCCCACGTGCCGCTGAGTGGCTGGGCCCGTGGGCCATGGCCGCTGAGCCTGCGTGTCCGGAGCCTGTGCTCTGCGGAGGGAGAGGCCACAAGAGTGAGAGGCCCGCGTACCGCAAAAAAAAAAAAACAAAAAACCTCACACTTAATGTGAGTTAATGACCATTCTTCACACTTCAGGATTTATTAGAAAGAATATTCAACTAAAACTTGAGACCAGAATTCTATTTCTGGCCTAGCCAACAAATAACTAGTGTCCTCGAAGAGGCTTTTATCTATCTATCTGTCTATCCATCTATCTATCAATCTATTTATTTTTTACTTCAAGACACGTTTTTTTCCATTTCATTTTTTTCTTCCAACCTTATTGAGATATAATCAACATACAGCACTGTGTAGGTTTAAGGCGTCCAGCATAATGATTTGACATAGCTGTTAAGTTCTACTGGTGCAGCACCACGGCACCCCCTGTGCCAGCGAGGGAGCCATGGCCATACCCTCTCCAGCACAGTCTGGATCTCAACTTTAGTGGCCCTGGGGGCTCGGCCTTCAGTGTTCTAACTCAATCCTAGGGGTGAGGGCTATTAGATATTACACAGTAGACCGGCTGTTATATGTTATATCTGCTATCTCTATATTCTTTAGAGTTCCCTTTAATTCTTGCTATCCAATCCTCATCACTCCAAACCCTTGTTATAGTTAATAATTCTTTATATTAAACTTTCCCTGCTACAGTTACTCTATGGTTTATCCCCCCCTGATTACACCCAGACCGATATACCTTGGTACAAACCATAACTTATACCCTGCTATCTTACCTCTCAACCAACTCAAAAAGTATAAACACATATATTGCATTTTTTAAAATTAATTTTTATGGAGTGTGGTTGCTTTACAATGTTGTGTTAGCCTCCACTGCACAGCAAAATTAATCAGCCATACCCTGCCTTTTGGACTTCCCTACCATTTAGGTTACCATAGTGCGTTAGGTAGAGTACCCTGTGCTATACGGTATGTTCCCATCAGTTGTCTATTTTATATATAGTATCAATAATGTATATGTATCAATCCCAGTCTCCCAATTCCTCCCAACACACCCCTTTCCCCCTTGATATCCATACATTTGTTCTCCAGGTCTGTGTCTCTATTTCTGCTTTGCAAATAAGATCATCTATACCATTTTTCTAGATTCCACATATATGAGTTATTATACGATATTTGCTTTTCTCTTTCTAACATACTTCACTCTGTATGACACTCTCTAGGTCCACCCACATCTCTACAAATGACCCAATTTCATTCCTTTGTGTGGCTGAGTAATATTCCATTGTATGTATGTGATATCTTCTTTATCCATTCATCTGTCGATGGACATTTAGGTTGCTTCCATGCCCTGGCTATTGTAAATAGTCCTGCAATGAACATTGGGGTGCATGTGTTTTTTTGAATTATGGTTTTCTCAGGGTATATGCCCAGTAGTGGGATTCTTGGGTCATATGGTAGTTCTATTTTTAGTTTTTTAAGGAACCTCCATACTGTTTTCCGTAGTGGCTGTATCAATTTACATTCCCACCAACAGTGTATGAGGGTTCCCTTTTCTCCACGCCCTCTTCAGCATTTATTGTTTGTAGATTTTTTTGACGATGGCCATTCTGACTGGTGTGAGGTGCACTTTAATACCTGTTTGACAACTGAATTGTCCTGGAGTTTTACTTCCTCCATACTACCCCTCCCCCACCAAATCCTTCTTGATATAACCTATACTCTAGTCTCACAAATTATGATGCTGATCTATAGACAGACTGTGTTCTTCCACACCCTTGCAGATCCCAATTCCTTTCTGCCTAGAATCTTTCCTTCCTGTAATGTCCTTGAAGAATTCCTACTTTTTCTTTAAGACCCAGCTGTAATATTATCTTTTTGAAGCTTCTTTTGTAGAGTTATTCATATACCTCTATTGTAGCATTTAGCACGTAGTATTTTATTTTCTCCAATATTTATTATCTTCAATAGACTATAAACTTGAAGACAGGGGCTGAGTCTTGTTAATCTTTATAACCCCAGCTCCCAGGACAGTGCCCAGCTCATAGTAGGACATCAGTACATGTTTGTCGAATGAATCAATATGTCAGCATATGATGCAAGAGATGGAAAATTTCAGAGCACTATCATCTATGATAATGGGCTATGATACAGCTCAGCAATTCCTTTTTGATCAAATTATAAAAGTTATGTCTACTCAGAGAATCAATTCTGCTTTTGCAATTATCAGGACCTCCAGAGTCTGACTTCCTCTAATTAGCTGGAAACCAGAGCATGGTCTCAAGCTTTTATCCCTAGACCAATAGTCAAGATGCTGTTCCCAGGCCCAAGGCCTTTCCTCAGTTCCTTACCGAGGAAGGCTACGTCAAGGACCAGGTGTCTGTAGCTAGACAGATGGGGCATCTTGGTGAGTTAACTGAGTTAACTTGGTGAGTTAAATGGCTTTCTAAATTTCACTTTCCTCATCTACACCTACCTCATAGATGAGGATTAAATGAGATAGTGTAAGTAAAGCCTGCAAGGCACCGGACACCAAATGATCACTCAAATGTTAGGTGTTATTAACATTCCTTTGTGCCCAGGTTTAGCCACATTCAAACAACAGCTCCTCCATGCTCTTCTTCCTGGACTGGACATTTGGACATCGATCCCAGCCTGGACATTCCAATAGTGCACTCCTATTGGAGTGCATTCCTACTTGGAGATCTGGATACCAGTCTGCCCAGTCTCTGCTATAGAATCTAACCATTTTAGAATTTGGGGCATCCCCAGTTCATCTCCTTGGAGCCCAACTCATGCAACATCTCAGATTCACCTTTGTCCTCGGGCAATTGTCTAAGTCACTACCTTGGCAAGTCATTCAGGACCCTTCAAGTTTCTCTTCAGTCTCCCTTTCTAGCTCTTGTCCTGCCCCACTCCCTTCCTCTTTACCCCACAGCTGACTACAAATCTAGCATATACACTGACTGTACAAAAGTAGCAAAGGCAGAAGACATTTCAGTTCTTTTCCTCCTCAAAGTAGAGCTTGTTGGAAAACTTCTGATCAGAAATAAATGATCCTGGGGTTTCATATAATTGATGCAGAAGTATGTGTGCTGCTAACCAATGTTTGTTTTTCTGCTTTTGTTGCCTGGAGAGGAGGAAACATTGGCTAGAGCTTTTCTATGCCTCAGCGGCTTTGGACCAGCCTCTTTGGCTTCTTCCACTGGTAACTAACATTATTATGGGGAGCCTTTACCCTTCAACGTGGCCCTGAAAGAGTTCAAGTCCTGGCCTTGTCACTTGCTTCCTGTGTGAGCATAGGCAAGTTTCTTAACCCCTCCAAACCTCAGTTTTTCCATCTATAAAATAGGTATGATAATAAGAATAATAGCTACTAAAAGAAAATTAGATGATACACATAAATTACTCAGCACAGTACTTATACAGAACAAGCACCCAACTGAGAGCTAGTTCTAGGTTTGTTGTTGTTGTTTTACTAGGGCCCAGATGGTCTGGAAATGATAAAAGAATAACAGCTGTACCACTATGGAGAACAGTATGGAGGTTCCTCAAAAAACTAAAACTAGAGTTACCATATGAGTCTGCAGTCCCATTCCTGGGCATATATCTGGAGAAAACTGTAATTTGAAAAGGTACATGCACCTCAATGTTCATAGCAGTATTATTTACAATAGTCAAGACATGGAAACAACCTAAATGTCCATTGAAAGAGGAATGGATAAAGAAGATGTGAGATATATATATATATATATATATATATATATATATATATATGATGGAATATTACTCAGCCATAAAAAAGAATGAAATAATGCCATTTGCAGCAACATGGATGGACTTAGAGATTATCATATTAAGTAAGCCAGAGAAAGACAAATATCATATAATATCACTTATATGTGGAATCTAAAAAAATGATACAAATGAACTTATTTACAAAATAGAAATAGACTCACAGACATAGAAAACAAACTTATGGCTAACAAAGGGGATAGTGGGGAGGGGGAGAGATAAATTAGGAGTTTGGGATTAACATATACACATTACTATATATGAAATAGATAAACAACAATGACCTACTGTATAGCACAGGGAACTATATTCAATACAGTATCTTGTAATAAGCTATAATGGAAAAGAATCTGAAAAAATTTATATATGTATAACAATCACTTTGCTGTATATTTGAAACTAACACAACATTGTAAATTAACTATACTTCAATTTTAAAAAATGGTTAAAAAAAAAGTTGCTACCATCGAGGGGATGCCTACACAGACCTGCAGAAAAAAAAAAAAAAAGCCTTCATAGAGGACTTTGGCAAAGGTAAATTTTGAACAGCTAGGTGATCTTTCCAGGGTTTTTAGGGATACTCAGAAGCTCTAGATTCATATGCTTGGGCATTTTTTTCCAGATGTTGCAGCATTTAAAAAATTATGATAAAATATACATAACATACAATTTACCAGTTTAACCATTTTAATCTTAGGCATATTTTAGGGCTATCCACAAACCATGCAAAATGATCAGTGATTAGTTAGGACTCTTTATATTTCAAGTCATAGAAAATTCATTTAAGTAATAAAGGGAATTTATTGGTTTATTTAACTGAAAGTACAGTGGCATCTGATTTTGGGCATATATATATATATATATATATATATATATATATATAAATTAAATTTTCTTTTTTGGCCATGCTATGCAGCTTGCAGGATCTTTGTTATCAGACCAGGGATCGGGCCCTCAGCAGTGAAAGCACAGAGTCCTAACCACTGGACTGCCAGGGAATTCCCTGATTTGGGGTATATTTTGATCCAGTAGCTCAAGTGAATTCAACTAAGGACTTGTTTCACTCCACGCTTTTCCTCTGCCCTCTGCTAGGCTGGCTTTATCCTCCACAAAGTGGATTCCTGGCAGCTCTGGGCCCCCAACGCTCAGTAACATTTTGTTACTGATTACCAAGAAGGCCAGGCCTCTAGTTTTTATAATCACTCTTCATGGAAAGAGAGTTCCCAATGATGAAAGGGAAACTCCCCTCCCCTCCACCCCCTACTTCCCCCCTTTCCCTTCCCCCATCACAAGGTCTCCTTGCATCTAGTCTAAGATTGTATTGTGTGAGCCTACAGGCTCTTTGGTGGGGCTAACAGCGGACTCTGGGAGGGCTCACACCAAGGAATATTTCTCAGAACTTCTGCTGCCTGTGTCTTTGCCCCCGCAGTGAGACACAGCTGCCCCTGCCTCCACAGGAGACCCTCCTGAACTAGCAGACACAATTCAAGACTGAGTGAAAGATCAAGCGGCAACAAAATCTGAACTTGAGGGCAGACACCAGAAGCAAGAAGAACTACAATCCTGCAGCCTGTGGAACAAAAACCACATTCACAAAAAGATAGACAAGATGAAAAGGCAGAGGGCTACGTATCAGATGAAGGAACAAGATAAAACCCCAGAAAAACAACTAAATGAAGTGGAGATAGGCAACCTACCAGAAAAAGAATTCAGAATAATGAGAGTGAAGATGATCCAGGACCTCGGAAAATGAATGGAGGCAAAGATCGAGAAGATGCAAGAAATGTTTAAGAAAGACCTAGAAGAATTAAAGAACAAACAAACAGAGATGAACAATACAATAACTGAAATGAAAACTACACTAGAAGGAATCAATAGCAGAATAACCGAGGCAGAAGAACAGATAAGTGACCTGGAAGACAGAATGGTGGAATTCACTGCTGCAGAACAGAATAAAGAAAAAAGAATGAAAAGAAATGAAGACAGCCTAAGAGACCTCTGGGACAACATTAAATGCAACAACATTCGCATTATAGGGGTCCCAGAAGGAGAAGAGACAGAAAGGACCCGAGAAAACATATGAAGAGATTATAGTTGAAAACTTCCCTAACGTGGGAAAGGAAATAGCCACCCAAGTCCAGGAAGTGCAGAGAGTCCCATACAGGATAAACCCAAGGAGAAGCATGACGAGACACATAGTAATCAAATTGGCAAAAATTAAAGACAAAGAAAAATTACTGAAAACAGCAAGGGAAAAATGACAAATAATATACAAGGGAACTCCCATAAGGTTAACAGCTGATTTCTCATCAGAAACTCTACAAGCCAGAAGCGAGAGGCATGTTATACTTAAAGTGATGAAAGGGAAGAACCTACAACCAAGATTACTCTACCCGGCAAGGATCTCATTCAGATTCGACGGAGAAATCAAAAGCTTTACAGACAAGCAAAAGCTAAGAGAATTCAGCACCACAAAACCAGCTCTACAACAAATGCTAAAGGAACTTCTCTAAGTGGGAAACACAAGAGAAGAAAAGGACCTACAAAAACAAACCCAAAACAATTAAGAAAATGGTAATAGGAACATACATATCAATAATTACCTTAAACATGAACGGATTAAATGTTCCAACCAAAAGACACAGGCTTGCTGAATGCATGCAAAAACAAGACCCTTATATATGCTGTCTACAAGAGACCCACTTCAGACCTAGGTACACACACAGACTGAAAGTGAGGGGATGGAAAAAGATATTCCATGCAAATGGAAATCAAAAGAAAGCTGGAGTACCAATTCTCATATCAGATACAATAGACTTTAAAATAAAGAATGTTACAAGAGACAAGGAAGGACACTACATAATGATCAAGGGATCAATCCAAGAAGAAGATATAACAATTATAAATATATATGCACCCAACATAGGAGCACGTCAATACATAAGGCAACTGCTAACAGCTATAAAAGAGGAAATCGACAGTAATACACAATAATAGTGGGGGACTTTAACACCTCACTTACACCAATGGACAGATCATCCAGACAGAAAGTTAATAAAGAAACACAAGCTTTAAATGACACAATAGACCAGATAGATTTAACTGATATTTATGGGACATTCCATCCAAAAGCAGCAGATTACACTTTCTTCTCAAGTGCACATGGAACATTCTCCAGGATAGATCACATCTTGGGTCACAAATCAAGCCTCAGTAAATTTAAGAAAATTGAAATCATATCAAGCATCTTTTCTGACCACAATGCTATGAGATTAGAAATCAGTTACAGGGAAAAACACATAAAAGACACACACACGGAGGCTAAACAATACGTTACTAAATAACCAAGAGATCACTGAAGAAATCAAAGAGGAAATCAAAAATACCTAGAGACAAATGACAATGAAAACACGACGATCCAAAACCTATGGGATGCAGCAAAAGCAGTTCTGAGAGGGAAGTTTATAGCTATACAAGCCTACCTCAAGAAACAAGAAAAATCTCAAATAAACAATCTAACCTTACACCTAAAGGAACTAGAGAAAGAACAACAAACAAAACCCAAATTTAGCAGAAGGAAAGAACTCATAAAGATCAGAGCAGAAATAAATGAAATAGAAACAAAGAAAACAATAGCAAAGATCAATAAAACTAAAAGCTGGTTCTTTGAGAAGATAAACAAAATTGATAAGCCATTAGCCAGACTCATTAAGAAAAAGAAGGAGAGGACTCAAATCAATAAAACTAGAAATGAAAAAGAAGTTACAACAGACACCGCAGAAATACAAAACATCCCAAGAGACTACTACAAGCAACTCTATGCCAATAAAATGGACAACCTGGAAGAAATGGATAAATTCTTAGAAAGGTATAACCTTCCAAAACTGAACCAGGAAGAAATAGAAAATGTGAACAGACCAATCACAAGTAATGAAATTGCAACTGTGATTAAAAATCTTCCAACAAACAAAAGTCCAGGACCAGATGGCTTCACAGGTGAATTCTGTCAAACATTTAGAGAAGAGCTAACACCCATCCTTCTCAAACTCTTCCAAAAAATTGCAGAAGGAACACTCCCAAACTCATTCTATGAGGCCACCATCACCCTGATACCAAAACCAGATAAAGATACTACAAAAAAAGAAAATTAGAGACCAATGTCACTGATGAACATAGATGCAAAAATCCTCAACAAAAAACTAACAAACAGAATCCAACAACACATTAAAAGGACCATACACCATGATCAAGTGGGATTTATCCCAGGAATGCAAGGATTATTCAATATATACAAATCAATCAGTGTGATACACCATATTAACAAGCTGAAGAATAAAAACCATATGATCATCTCAATAGATGCAGAAAAAGCTTTTGACAAAATTCAACACCAATTTATGATAAAATCTCTCCAGAAAGTGGGCATAGAGGGAACCTACCTCAACATAATAAAGACCATATATGACAAACCCACAGCAAACATCATTCTCAATGGTGAAAAGCTGAAAGCATTTCCTCTAAGATCAGGAAAAAGACAAGGATGTCCACTTGCACCACTATTATTCAACATAGTTTTGGAAGTCCTAGCTATGGCAATCAGAGAAGAAAAAGAAATAAAAGGAATCCAAATTGGAAAAGAAGAAGTAAAGCTGTCACTGTTTGCAGATGACATGATACTATACATAGAGAATCCTAAAGATGCCACCAGAAAACTACTAGAGCTAATCAATGAATTTGGTAAAGTTGCAGGACACAAAATTAATGCACAGAAATCTCTTACATTCCTATATACTAATGATGAAAAATCTGAAAGAGAAATTAAGGAAACACTCCCATTTACCACTGCAACAAAAAGAATAAATTACCTAGGAATAAACCTACTTAGGGAGACAAAAGACCTGTATGCAGAAAACTATAAGACACTGATGAAAGAAATTAAAGATGATACCAACAGATGGAGAGATATACCATGTTCTGGGATTGGAAGAATCAATATTGTGAAAATGACTATACTACCCAAAGCAATCTACAGATTCAATGCAATCCCTATCAAATTACCAATGGCATTTTTTACGGAACTAGAACAAAAATTCTTAAAATTTGTATGGAGACACAAAAGACCCCAAATAGCCAAAGCAGTCTTGAGGGAAAATAGCAGAGCTGGAGAAATCAGACTCCCTGACTTCAGACTATACTACAAAGCTACAGTAATCAAGACAACATGGTACTGGCATAAAAACAGAAACATAGATCAATGGAACAAGATAGAAAGTCCAGAAATGTAGATCAATTGTAGACCAAATGTAGATCAATGGAAAACCCAGAGATAAACCCACGCACCTATGGTCAACTAATCTATAACAAAGGAGGCAAAGATATACAATGGAGAAAAGACAGTGTCTTCAATAAGTGGTGCTGGGAAAACTGGACAGCTACATGTAAAAGAATGAAATTAGAACACTCCCTAATACCATACACAAAAATAAACTCAAAATGGATTAGAGACCTAAATGTAAGACCGGACACTATAAAACTCTTAGAGGAAAACATAGGAAGAACACTCTTTGACATAAACCACAGCAAGATCTTTTTTGTTCCACCTCCTAGAGTAATGGAAATAAAAACAAAAAAAAACAAATGGGACCTAATGAAACTTAAAAGCTTTTGCACAGCAAAGGAAACCATAAACGAGACGGAAAGACACCCCTCAGAATGGGAGAAAATATTTGCAAACGAATCAATGGACAAAGGATTAATCTCCAAAATATATAAACAGCTCATGCAGCTCAATATTAAAAAAACAAACAACCCAATCCAAAAATGGGCAGAAAACTTAAATAGACATTTCTCCAAAGAAGACATACAGATGGCCAAGAAGCACATGAAAAGCTGCTCAACATCACTAATTATTAGAGAAATGCAAATCAAAACTACAATGAGGTATCACCTCACACCAGTTAGAATGGGCATAATCAGAAAATCTACAAACAACAAATGCTGTAGAGGGTGTGGAGAAAAGGGAGCCCTCTTGGACTGTTAGTGGGAATATAAATTGATACAGGCACTATGGAGAACAGTATGGAGGTTCCTTAAAAAACTAAAAATAGAATTACCATATGACCCAGCAATCCCACTACTGGGCATATACCCAGAGAAAACCATAATTCAGAAAGACACATGCAAAAAAAGAAAAGAAAAGACACATGCACCCCAATGTTCATTGCAGCACCATTTACAATAGCCAGGTCACGGAAGCGACCTAAATGCCCATCAACAGACGAATGGCTAAAGAAGAAGTGGTACATATATACAATGGAATATTACTCAGCCACACAAAGGAACGAAATTGGGTCATCTGTTGAGACGTGGATGGATCTAGAGACGGTCATACAGAGTGAAGTAAGTCAGAAAGAGAAAAACAAATATCGTATATTAATGCATATATGTGAAACCTAGAAAAATGGTACAGATGAACCAGTTTGCAGTGTAGAAATTGAGACGCAGATGTAGAGAACAAACATATGGATACCAAGGGGGGAAAGCGGTGGGGGGGGGTGATGGTGGTGTGATGAATTGTACGATTGGGATTGACATGTATACACTGATGTGTATAAAATTGATGACTAATATGAACCTGCTGTATATAAAAAAAAAACTACAGGAACTAACAATAAGCATGTTTATCAAGGTCACAGGATACAAGTTCAATCAGAAAAATCAATTATATTCCTATGTATTAGCATGAACAATTAAAAGCTGACATTTTTAAATTAAAAAAAAAAAAAGATTGCATTGTGTGCCTATTTTGGAAAGACCATGGTGACCAAGGCACATAGGGTGGCTTAAGCCAATTAGAATCCATCCTAGAATTGGAGCTGGGGTCAGTCCCACCCAAACCACACAACTGATAATGGGGGAGGGGTACTTCCCTATAAGTAAAACCTGAGGGCTATTACCAGCAGAGGAAATGGCCACTAAACACTTTGTCCTAGCCTCCCAAGAGTTCCCACCCACCTTCCCAAATAGGGTAACTTCATATGTTTTTTCTCTCTCATCCATATTCCTGCAGACTCTTCTCCCTCGCTGGTAGTCTGGCCTCATTCTCCATTGCTATTCATCTAATGACAGGATGATGAGATATGGATAGTCCTGACCTTGCCAGTTTTGAGTTATCAACTACTCCAGAATGAAGGGGTCCTTCAATGAATCAAAATATAGCTGGAATTGTCGACCCATCCCAACAAAAATTGAGTTACCATGTGCCCTGAAACTCAGCTTTGAAAATCTCACTGCCTATAAAAGAAGAAAACTTTAGAATCTAAAATCAACTTTAGACTCCAGACCTGCAAAGTCTAATGGATATGGCCTTAATCTTGTTGCACGCTAGCTTAGCACCCTGAAAACACAAAGCAGGACAGGAATAAAGATGCAGATGTAGAAAATGGACTTGAAGACACGGGGAGGGGGAAGGGTAAGCTGGGACAAAGTGAGAGAGTGGCATGGACATGTATACACTACCAAATGTAAAATAGATAGCTAGTGGGAAGCAGCAACACAGCACAGGGAGATCAGCTCAGTGCTTTGTGACCACCTAGAGGGGTGGGATAGGGAGGGTGGGAGGGAGACGCAAGAGGGAGGGGATATGGTGATATATGTATATGTATAGCTGATTCACTTTGTTATACAGCAGAAACTAACACACTATTGTAAAGCAATTATACTCCAATAAAGATGTTAAAAAAAAGCATTTTGAATTTTTTACTAAGAATGTGTATGCTATTACATGAATTGAGCTGGTTTTCTGCTAATCTTTTCAAATCCACACATTTCTTCAGAACAAGGGACTTTTGTTTTTCGTGACTCTGACACACTTTTCTCATGCTCTCTCTGTGAGTTGCAGTGCTTGCTTCTTAAAAGATTTTCTTTCCAAAGAAGAGGACCAAAAGTCGTAACAATTAGGAATTTGCAAGAAAATAATAAAATTATACTTCAATATTGATTTCTAAAATTGCTTTTAAAGTTAAAACAAATGAACATGACCAATATTGATAAATGTCATTTTGGGTTTTTTTGGGGTTTTTTTTGCGGTACGTGGGCCTCTCACTGTTGTGGCCTCTCCCGTTGCGGAGCACAGGCTCCGGACGCGCAGGCTCAGCGGCCATGGCTCACGGGCCCAGCCGCTCCGCGGCATGTGGGATCCTCCCAGACCGGGGCACGAACCCGTGTCCCCTGCATCGGCAGGCGGGCTCTCAACCACTGCGCCACCAGGGAAGCCCAATAAATATCATTTTAAAGAGTTTTCATTTAGTCTTTTAGAGGTGAGTGCTCGTTTCTGCTGCTCTCACAGTTACCCACCTCTGAGGTGGAAGACCTGCCATTTACACCTGGTGACTATACCTGATGCATAACTGCTCACTGGTGAAAACCTACTATAGTTGCAGGCAAAGCATCCAAAAGGAAGTGAACATCATCTCAGTACTGATTAAGCATAACCTAAGCAAATGACAACATGATTATTTAAATCCTTGAAGTTTAAGCATCTCGGACCATATATACTTCAGAAATGCATGGCATCTTATGATTTAATATTTTATTACTTTGTGGGATGACCACTTTCTAGTCAGGTCTAGCTAATCTGATTTCAGTGTTGCGACCCATTAAAGGGTGAGAACTTATCTGGAATCCATGTAATCATACACATTATGTATTGTGTATATATATTGTATTATATTCATATACTCTCTTTTACTGTTTTCTTTTTTCTCCTCATATATAATAGTTGAGTTAAAATTTTCATTTCAGCACATATTTCTTACTGAAGTTGACAAATGAGGGAATAATATAAAGTTTCTTTTGCTTTGTAAAGTGTAATCTTTTTAAAAACAGACTTACTGAAGTATAAACGACATACAATGAGCTGCACATATTCGAAGCATACAATTTCCTAAGTTAACATATACACACGCTCATGAAACCATCACCAATAATCAAGAGAGTGAACACATCTACCACCGCCAGAAGTTTCCTCAAGCCTTTTTTGTAATCCCCTCTGTGAATCCCCCTCCCAAGCAACCACTGATCTGCCTTCTGTCATTATGGACAGAAAGTTTAATACAAATGGAATCAGACAGTACGTACTCTTTTGTGTTTGGCTTCCTTCACTCAATAATTATTTTGAGATTCATCCATGTTGTTCTATGTATCAATAGTTTGCTGCATTTTATTGCTGAGTAGTAAGGAGTATAGAGTTTTAACATCTGACCTTGAAATTCATAAAATAGAAGCTCGTTAATTCTGTTTAATCTTTTACTTGAATATAATAACAGAGGATGTTTTTATCAAGGTATTAATAGTATGTCTGAAATGTATTAAGTATGAGGCCTTATAACTCCTTTTCATGGGATAGCAGGTTTAGTCTGTGACTTTGATTAGGTTGTCTTAATATTACAGACTGTATGCATTAGGAGAAGGTTTGACATTGATTTAAATGGTAGAATCACGGAATTTCATGATTTAGAAGGAGCTTTGGAGATTATACCAACTACCTCTTCACTTTACACATGAGGAGCTGGATGCCCAGAGTGGTTAAGGGGTCTGTCCAAGGTCATACCGAACAAACTTCTTTCAACATTATTGGAGGGAGGTGAGGGGGGTTGTAGTGGAGGATACAGTCAGTCCTCCTCTTTGCTATCGTGGCCTCCTCTCATCATTCCTGGCTGCAGACCCATGAGCTTCTGTCTCAGCCTCCATCTGGCCCCCAGTCAGTGGTCCACCCCCTCTGGTGTCCCACCAGCTTCTGGGATGGGGGGAATGGCCTTGCTCCAGCAGAGCAGGCTTACCACAGCCCCTTGATGCTTGAGAGCAACTCAGAAAACCTATACTTCAAGACTGCCTCTGTCTGACCCAGCCGAGCTACCAAATTTAGTGGATGTGAGGTGACCACTCTCCTAGTTGCTTTAGAACAGCTGTCAAGGTGCCTCCTTCCCAGAGACCCAAACGGACAGCAGGGCGAAACACTCTTGCTGAAGCCCAGAGAGGGAAAACTGGACCCCATGTTTAAACACTTGGTTTGCTTCCTATTCTTTATCCTCCCTCTAATAACACTTCTGGGGCCAAGAAAGGGCAGGCTTTCCCTTCTTCGTCTTCCTTGGAACTCAACAAGCCGAGACCTTGATAAATAAAATGGAGGTAAAGGAAGATGTGCAATCCTCTCTTAATAGCCTGACTTGCAAAGCTAGAGTAGTGCAGAAAAATCCTTTTTTCGAGTGTCAGAGCTGGTTTTCGTCTCTGCATTCCTCTGTAACACTTTTAATCTCCCCAGGCAGAAGGATGCCTCAGGAAGACTAAGGTGAAGATCATGTACTCTGACAAACTAAATATAAAAGCACATTAATAATTTTCAAACTATCAGTATTACCTACATTCCACTTGCCACCAAAGTGTCCTAATTAATACCCACTTACTCAGACTTACAATAAAATTACACCTGCCTAAGATCCAGAGACCCTCTCCCTCCCACAGTCTATCTTCTCTTCACTACAATGGTGATAATAGCTAACACTTAGGAAAATGTACTATGTGCTATGCAGATTATCTCATTTAATTCTCCCAACAGCCCTATGTGGCCAATACTATCTTTTTTAAAATTTTATTAAAGTATAGTTGATTTACAATGTTGTGTTAATTTCTTCTGTACACCAAAATGACTCAGTTATACATATATATATGCTTTTTCATATTCTTTTCCATTATGGTTTATTACAGGATATTGAATATAGTTCCCTGTGCTATACAGTAGGACCTTGTTGTTTATCCATCTTATGTATAATAGTTTGCATCTGCTAATCCCAAACTTCCAATCCTCCCACCCCTACCCCTGGCAACCACAAGTCTGTTCTCTACGTCTGTGAGTCTGTTTCTGTTTCATAGATAGGTTCATTTGTGTTGTATTTTAGATTCCACATATAAATGATATCATATGGTATTTGTCTTTCTCTTTCTGACTTTTAGCTTGTTTCCATGTCTTGGCTATTGTAAATAGTGCTGCTGTGCACATAGGGATGTGTGTATCTTTTCTTTTTGTTTTGTTTTTTAAAATAAATTTATTTATTTATTTATGGCTGCGTTGGGCCTCCATTGCTGTGTGCAGGTTTTCTCTAGTTGCAGCAAGCAGGGGTTGCTCTTTGTTGCAGCGCACGGGCTTCTCACTACGGTGGCTTCTCTTGTTGCAGAGCACAGGTTCTAGGCGCGCAGTCTTCAGTAGTTGTAGCATGTGGGCTCAGTAGTTGTGGCTCGTGGGCTCTAGAGCACAGGCTCAGGAGTTGTGACGCATGGGCTTAGTTGTTCTGTGGCATGTGGGATCTTCTTGGACCAGGGATCGAACCCGTGTCCCCTGCACTGGCAGGCAGATTCTTAACTACTGCACCACAAGGGATGTCCTGTATCTTTTTGAATTAGAGTTTTGTCTGGGTATATGACCAGGAGTGGGATTGCTGGATCATATGGCAACTCTATTTTTAGTTTTTTGAGGAATCTCCATGCTATTTTCCATAGTGGCTGCACCAATTTACATTTCTACCAACGGTGTGGGTGGGTTCCCTTTTCTCCACACCCTCTCCAGCATTTATTATTTGTAGACTTTTTAATTATGGCCATTCTGACCTGTATGAGGTATTATCTCGTAGTTTTGAAATGCATTTCTCTAATAATTAGTGATGATGAGCATTTTTACATGTGTTGCCAGCATTATTATTCACCCATTTTACTGATAAGGAAGCTGAGGCTAAGAAAGATGACCTGCTCAAGGTCATATATCTAGTAAGTGATAGAGTCATGAGCCTGAAGTTTGTTTTTTAGCTACTAGCCGCTTTCCAGTTTTTACCTGCTGGTCTCCACTGCTTCCCACCTGATCACCATTTACACAGTAGTTACATTCCTAGACTGAACTGGCCAACTTAACTTAATTGGAGGAGGTGCGTTTTCCAGGACCTTTCTTACCAACTGACATGTAGAGTGAAATCTGAGTGAACTTATTTATGGCAAAACTACAGGTGACAGTTAACAGATTTTATTGCTTCTAGAAATCTTGGCAGTGATAGATTAATTACCTTAAGTGAAGATACCAGCTTTAAAAAGCCAAGGTATGCTGCAATTAAGTTATAGTTTAATAAATCATTGCTCTGGCCTTTATTCTCACTTTGCCCTAATTTTCTCATCTATATTTTATCCTTTTATATTTGATGATTTTTTAAAGCGTCTGCACATCCCCTTGGGAATGAGGTGGGAAGAGTTAGCAAATATAATTAATGAATTAGTGAATCACTGTATTTAAAAGGTAAAATAGTAAAAAAAAAAAATCTTGTATACCACTTTGTAGTTTTGTACACATTCTTTACCATTAACTTTATCAGTTCTCTATTCGTCTTTGTGTCACTAGGATCTGTCACCATTTATTCATTCAATAAATAATTTTGGAACTTTAGAAAATGTGATAGTACAAAGAGCTTGTTCTCAACGAGCTGACAATGTAATGGGTGCTGTCAAGTCTATTGGAAGAGCTCAGTAAATGTTGTGGAATAACTTTCACTTCAGATCCACAAAGGAACCTTTTATGCAAAATTAAGATTTTTTTTTTCTAGTTTTTAGAAAGACACAGAGAGGCAATATGTCTTATTCTTGGTGACTCACTGGAAAGAGAGAGAGCCAAGTATTCAAATCCAGATATTTGGACCCCAAAGTCCTTGCTCTTTCTGAAGATTACATTAATATAAACCCACACACACAAAGCAGGTGGACATAGGTTTTTTTTTTTTCTCACCTGCCTAGTATTTCTATGGGCAGCCACTGAGGTTTCAAGGGACGATGGAGGAAAAGCACATCTTTCCAATCAGAGGCCTATGTGCTCCTGGACATGTGATGTTACCCACGCCAAGCCAATCACTGCATAATCATTCATCCCCAAACCTGGCAACTTTAAACAACAACGATTTATTATTTCTCATGATTCTGTGGGTTGACGGGGTGTTCTTCTGCCACATGTGATGTTGGCTGGATTTACTCATGCAGCTGGTTTAGCTGGCAGCTGGGCTGAGCTGGAAGGTCCAGGCCACGGTGATTGATGACTTCAGCTGTGGGGCCTTGATTTTCCTCCACTGGCCTCCTTCCACACATATCTCATCCTGCAGGGCTGCCCCATGTGGCCTTTCTCCAGTACTGTAGCCTGGGCTTCTTTATGGCATGAGTATGAAAACAGAGGCTGCTGGTCTTTTAAAGGCCTGGACTCTGAAGTTCCTGAATGTCACTTTCATTGCATTGTATTGGTGGAGGAAAACCATCTCAGATTCAAGAGGAAAGGAAACAGACTCCACATCTTAATGGAGGAGTCGTCTGCTCACGGAGGAAAGGGGAGAATTGCTGGGGTGAGCATTTTCAGGGAACTTACCACAGAGCCCTCTCCAGGACGATTATCACACTTAGTCTCCTTCGGGAAAGCACAGATGCCAAGAATCATGCAAACCCAGAGCTGCTGGGGCCATCTTTGCTGCCATGTAGAAAAAGCCCGTTTTTTCAAAGAGTGAATATATGCATATTGTAACTGAATCACTTTGCTGTACACCTGAAACTAGGGCAACATTGTAAATCTACTACACTCCAATAAAATTAAGAAAAAAGAAAAAACTCGCTTGAGGACAAAGTGAGCCCAGAGGAAAGCAGAGCAAGAGGTGGAGAAAAAACTGGTGAAATTCAGTTCTCCACTGAGGTGGAGCAGAGAGGTTGTAGAGCTAAGTGGTTACATGGCTCGGTGCTTGGAGTCATACTGCCCTGAGTTCTAATCTAGCTCTGCCACCTATTAGCCACGTAAATTTGGGAAAGTGAATATCTATAAGCATCCGATTCGTCATCTATAAAATGTGGACAATAATAGTCTCTGCCTTCATAGGAATGTTGTGACAATTAACTGTGATGACATTTGTGATGAGTTTAGCAAAGTGCTGGGCCCAGCATAAGCCCTCAGTGATGGCCGCTGTGTACACTGAGATGCACTTGGAACCTCTCTGCCACAGAGATGCTACCTCCTGTGCTGGGACCGTGAAGGTCGAAAGTGAGGTTCCAACCTTCACATGAGTTGGAAACCCTTTCACATATAGCAAAAGATCCTTTATGGCAGAAGTCTTCTAAGCAACACATTCTTATTTCCTCTTGAAGCATGTGAAGCCCAAAATAACAAATGCCTGACTTTAATTTTGGGAAAAGAAAGAACAGTCTGTAAGTTTTATGTCATTCTTAGGAAATGTAAGTCCTATGACAGACAACTTAGAGAGATGCAGAACCATACTACCATCACCACACCAAGAGAGGGGCACCAGTGGAACCTGTCACATTGCGTTTATTCCCATAAAGCTGAATTCAAATCGTATGCAGTTGCTTCTTAGAGGCTGGACTGATCTGGCTTTCAGTTCACCTTGACAAGCTAAAGGTCACTTGTATGACATGGAATACTTTTATCTGTTATGCACAATATATTTACTCCCTTCCTTCCTTCCTCCCTTCCTCCCTTCCTTCTTTCCTTCTTTCCTTCTGTCTTCATTGCTGCTCATGGCCTTTCTCTAGTTGCGGCGAGCGGGGGCTACTCTCCATTGCGGTGCATGGGCTCCTCATTGCGGTGGCTTCCCTTGTTGCGGAGCACGGGCTCCAGGTGCGTGGGCTTTAGTAGTTGTGGCATGCAGGCTCAGTAGTTGTGGCTCGTGGGCTCTAGAGCACAGGCTCAGGAGTTGTGGCACATGGGCCTAGTTGCTCCGTGGCATGTGGGATCTTCCCGGACCAGGGATCGAACCCGTTTCCCCTGCATTGGCAGGCGGATTCTTAACCACTGCATCGCCAGGGAAGTTCAATATATTTACATCTTTTATGCATCCCCGTCAATTCATAAAGTGACTTCTCGTCTCCTCTGGTCGTTACTGGAATTGTAGTCTAATTTTGCATGTGATGAATTAGTCTGTGGATCTCAGAAGTTACCCTTGCGTCTCTCTCTCTTTTGTGATAAAATACACATAACATAAATTTGTCATTAGTGACATTTAGTACATTCGTAATGTTGTGCAACCATCCTATCTAGTTCCAGGATACATTTTCTGTTAATTCTCTGTCTCTCTCTTAACCAAATATTAGAACAAGCTTCTTTGGTTACCTCAGTTTACAGACTTGGCCAAAGCGGGAACTAAAGGAATTACTAGAAGCCATGTGTCCTGATCAGACTGGTTTAACAAGGCTGAGGAATTTGCAGTGACTGTCAGCCGAGGACATAGGCACTGCTGCCTGGAAACCTTGTGTGCTGTTTGCAAAGGGACTGGTCCCAGAAAGGATCAACTGCCTTTTGTTAATTGTGTAATTAGTATTATCTCTCCTGACAGTTTTCTGGAATAAGACAAAGGTCTACACTTGGTGAAATATATTGTTTTTAGATATCTGACGGTATTCATGGAACATTATTATTATTATTATTTACAGAAAATGGTCAACCTCATGAAGTGTTTCATGTGCCAGGCATCATGCTACTAATTGATTCCTTAATATCCCTGTGGAGGTGGTCCCTTTATTAGCCCCATCTTACAGATGTGAAAATGAAGCCTCAGAGAAATCAAACAACTCTTCCAAGAGCACACATCGAGTAAGTTGTAGATTCAACTCTAGTCTCTTTGACCCTAGAGCCCACGCACTTAGCTCACGGTGAATACAACCATTTCACTCCACAGTACGAGGCCAGCATATGAGAAACGCAGCCTGAGTTTCAAGAGCAAGAAGCATCACCAAATCAGCAGCCTGAACAAGGAGAACCAACTCTACAGAACTGCAAGGTACCGCATCTAACAGAAGTAATAACAGCTCTACCCGCTGTCTGTTCCATTCTTCACAAAGAGCTAACTTACGAAGCCACTTGAAAACCTGCTGTGGACCTCAGCCCTCATCTGCAGAATTTGTTCACCCCATTTCCATTTCGGCCTGGTGAGATCCCTGGGCCCTGGTTTTTCATCCTCGTAGAACACTTCCCCTCCTTTTGGTTGCCTTTCTTAGCTCCCAATTCTGGTTCTCCACACTTCTGACTCTACCCATTTCCACATGCCACTTGAGCTGGAGCCAGCATGCCTCTCGGATCTGATCTTAACATTGACCTTGTAGGAACAGGTGAGAGAGGCTCAGCTTGCCCCGCCCCCCCCTCCGCCGCAGGCTCTGCCACGCAGGAAATGAGACATCCACCATCAGAACAGTGGAAGAGGACACCCATTCACCTTCGTGTAGAGCTTTGTCGTTTACAGAACATTTGAAAAGTATCCTTTAATGTTTATAAAAGAAGACAGCTGGTACTGTTTTCTCTATTTTTTAAAATGTCACAAACATTTCAAGTGTACAAAAGAAAAACACCAAATAACAGGGACATCCATAAACACTGCCCAGATTTGACACATTTAATTTTTCCTTAAAGAAATAACACATTGCAGATATGCTTAAGTACTTTTCCATCCCGTTTCCCTCCCTTCTTCCCCAAAGAACCCACTGTCTTTAAATTGATTTGAATTGTCACAACCAGGTTTTAAAATTATGTATCTATTATCTATCTGAATCCATAATGGATATTATTACTTTATGTTCTTAAAACTTTTACATATATCATACTATATGTATCCTTTTGCCACTTGCCTTTTCAAAGTTTTGTTTTTAAGATTTATCTTTATTGAAACATGTATCTAAGTTCATTCATTTCACCTAATAGGTAGTGTCTCCCTCGCTTTCAATATGCGTATACATAACATACATTACTTATCTAACCTCCCACTGATAGAAATTTATATAACTTGCTGTTTTGCACTATTTCAAAAGATACTGCAATGACCAGTGTTGTACATCTGTTCCTGTAGACACGTGCCAGACTTTTTCTAGAGAAAATTCCTGGAAGTAAAATTCCTGGGGTGGGGGTGGGGGGTCATAGGGTATGTGCAGATCTACAATTTTAAAAGACACTGCCACTGGCTTTCCCAAGTGGTTATACCAATTTACATTCCCATCACCTGTGTTTGAGAATTCACATTTCCCTTCATCCTTGACAATTCTTGGCATTATCAGATGTTTTGATTTTTATCAATCTGTTCACTAAAAACAATTTCTCATTGTTTTATCATGGATAGATTTTGAATTAATGATTCAAATTCTTTATTATAAAGCCCACTGAAGTTTTCTGTTTCTTCTTGACTCAATCTTAATGATTTATAGCTGTCAAAAAAAACCTGCTCATTTCATCTACATTTTAAATATCTTGGCATAAAGTTGATTATGATGTTTTCTTATTATTTTAAAATTTACTGTAATTATGTACTTCTTTTCATTTCTGGTATAGTTTATGTCTCCTCTCTCCTTTTAATAGATCTCACTAGAGGGTTGTCTAGTATATTAATCTTTTCAAAAAACAAGCTTTTGGTGTTGTTGATATTCTTTCTTATTTCCTTATTTTCTATTCATTAATTTCTGTGCCTATCTTTAGTTCCCCCCACCTTTCTTTGGTATACACTCTGTGGCTCTTTTCTAATTGCTTTCATTGCATGATAAATTATTTATCTTTCTTTTTCTCTAATACATACATATAAGGTTATAAATTTCCTTTCAAAAACTGCTTCAGCTCTTTGATATATAGTTCTTTGGTTGTTATTTTGTAGTAAATATTTAATAATTTTTATAATAATTTCTTAATTGATCAATGTATTTTTTAGAAAAGTGTTTTTCTAACTATGTACAGTATGATGGGGTGATTGGTTATGTTTTTTCTAAAGTATTTTTAATTTCATTGTATTTTAGACAGACAATGTAATTTAAATGATATAAATTATTCTGTGTTTGTAGAGACGTCTCTGTGACCCAGTTTGGGGTGAGTTTTTATAAATGTTCCATGTGTGCTTGAAAAGCATGTATCAATATAATATTGAATTATTGAGCACAGAGTTCTATATGTCATTTGATTAAATTTGTTCACATTTCTTTTTAAAAAAATTTTTATTGGAGTATACCAAAAAAGGGGATATATGTATATGTATAGCTGATTCACTTTGCTGTACAGTATAAACTAACACAATATTGTAAAGCAACTATGTTCACATTTATTTTCTTTTGCCTACTTTTCCTTTATCTGCTTTATCTATCTATTCTGAAAGTGGTATATTAAAATTTTGCAACTATGATTGGGAACTGTTAATTTCTTTTTGTAATTCTGTCCATTTTTGCTGTAAATATTTTAAGGACACATTAGTAGGTACACACAAGTCGAGAAATGTTTTTGACTGTCTGGAAATTACTCTTTTCATCATTCTATAATGACCCTCTCTCTTTCTAGTGATGCTTTTATTTTTTTCCCCTTAAATCTGTTTTGTGTGATAATAACGTAGCTATATCATATTTCTTTTAGTTAGCTTTTGTCTGAGAGTTAGGTAATTTTAGTTTATTTAGTTAGATGGTTTTCATCCTTCTAAAATGGTATCTCTTGTAAACAGCAAAGAGTATTTTCTTCTTTAAAATCTATCTGAGATTCTCTACTTTCCAACTGGTGAATTCAATCCCTTTCCATTTATTTTTATTGATGCATATTGGGTTATTTCTACCGTCTTATTTTGACTTTTCCTACCATACTTTGCTTATTTCTTTTAACTCAGTTCCACTTAATTGACCGAGTTTTCTGGATTCTCCCACTTTTCTCTTCTACTCATTTGAAAGTTATATATTCTATTTTCATTCTTAAATTGATTACTCAATAAAACGTGTAACTATTTTAACAAAGTTTAAAGTTAGTCAATAGCTTTACCTCCCTTCAATACACTGTAAGGAACTTAAAACATTTTAACTGCAATCACCTGTCAATCTTCCAAGTATTTGTTGTTTAACATTATAGTTCTACCTTTTTTGTAAGCTACTATCTCTTTTTAATTATTATTATTTTTCCTAATCTATAGACAAGAAAACAGGTTCAGGAAGATCAGGTAATTACCTAAGGCCATACATCTAACAAGTGGCAAAATCCATCTAGAACCCACCTTCATTTGGGAATGAAACATCTACAGACTTGAATTCTTTGGGATATGCTGGCCATTTCACTGTATGGATAATTTTTCTGTGGCCAGCTTTAAGGCACAACGAGTGCTATTGGCTATCTCCAAATATCTCTCATTAGTAAACCAGATAAAATGGGTGTTTTGCCCTTGGTTTTGCCTTAAATTGAAAATGGACTCCTTATGTCTTTTCCATTGTGTTTACAGAATCTCATTATTATTATAAAGGAGTGACAAATGACAGGTGATGTGCTGAGAGTGGATTAATGATATAACATAGAGGAGACCACTCCCTCCTTCCCTGTGGGAGCTGGTTATCATACAAAGAGAGCCATCCTAGAGACTCCTTACTTGAAATTTCAGTCTATATGTCCACCCATCCATCCTTTGATACGGGACAGTTTTATGGCTAAGGTTGGAATTGTAATTGCACAAATTTCCAGCCTCCTGCTTCAGGTCTCCGATCATGTTTCTTACTAACAAGTCTGAGATCCCAATGAAACATGTTTGTGGATAGCTCACCACCACCTATTGTTATTGTAAGAAAACAAACAAAGCCCATTGAAGGTAAAGAGTGCCATGGTGTCATCTCTGTTCATGAAAGACAGCCCAATTTTCAGTTGGTGAACAAAGAGTATATTTGAGGGTGAAAGGCTGGTGAAATAGCTTCGCTGAGTAAATGCTCCTGCAGCAACGATTATTGCCTCATCACTCAAAGGTGAAAGGACAGGAAAATAAAATGGCACAGATTGCATCCCCCAGGTAACAGATGAGAGACAGAAGAATACAGTTCAAAAGCTGGCAAGCACCCACGCGGTCCTCTGCAGAACCTGAAAGAGGCCGTCTGGACCAATTTTGGATTGTGCAGTCGTATTGAGCACTCACGCCCCATTTAAAAACAAATCTTGATAAGATTTGGGGCAGTTTCGATGGATTCAGAAAGAAAGATTTGAGAAACACATTGCTCGCTGGCACTGAAAAGTATGGAATTAGTATGAAATGTCTACCTGTATCAGACCCTGTGCTAAACACTTTACATACATTATTTTAAATTTTCCTTATTAGTCCTTTGAGGAAGGTTTTAATATCCTTCACTGACAGAATATAATGAAGGTCAGAGATCTGAAGTGACTTCTCTAAATTCACAGAGCTAATAAGTGGGATTTGAAACCAGGCCTTCTTGGCTATCACTCCATATTGCTTTTCAGAGTGAGATGATGTCTGTAATGTAGCAGTTTAAAAGGGTAAAAGTGTGATTATAAGGTATTCGTTCTGCATTGATTCCTTTCCCATCTCCCTGAGCCAACAAAGAATTCTGCACAGGCGTTTTTCTCTGTCTAAACTACGCAGTCCTGCAAGCCACGCCCCTACAGTCAGACTTCACCATTTAAAAATAGGCCTTGAGCCCCCTCTCACCAAGTCTCAGCCTTGAACTTCTAGCCCTGACCCTCTAGGGCTGCACACTGATCTGGATGTCAGCTTCTCCCTCCCCATTCCATCTGTCCACCTCTATTTCTAGCCCCATTGCTTTTCTGCAATTTCTTTCCTCCCTTCCCCGCCTGCAACAGCCTGCACGCCAGGCACAGCTCTCCTGACTGAGGACATGATTTCTGTCCTCTGAGACCGCTCTGGCTCAACTCCATTCCCGGGACAACCTGCCTGCCACCCCCTCTCACGCCAATTCAGTGCAGTCTCCTCCCTTCCTCCTTTAAGTTTCTGACACTCATGAATGGAAATCCCCTGAGCAGCTCCTTTGTACCAGGCACCAAACCAAACACAGGGGGTGCAGATATGCCCAAGGAGATCATGGGGTTGGGAGAGAGACAAACAAGTAAACAGAGTTCTGAAGCAATGCAATGAGTGTGTAAAAGAGGTGTGCACAGGATGCCCACGCATCCTGGGTAACAGCGAGGTTGTCTCCTCTGAGGCTGCAGGAGAATGAAAAGAGCCTTCACAGACGAGGCGAAGACTTACCTGAATCTAGAGAATGAGTAGGAGTTTCTATACTTTCCCACCAGCTGGGTTGCTATGGTTATAGCTGTAACAGGCGGTGGAAACTGGAGGAGTAAGGGTAGAAGGAAAGGTGAGAGAGGTGAGGAGGGAACTTCAGGACTTTCCATATCCTCTACTCAATCCTTTAAGGTTGAGGGGAAATTGTATTCCCAACTAGAGTTTCATTCTTCTGCTCGTAGAGAGAAATTCCTTCTCTTCTTTCCATTTTGTAAAAGCAAAATGGTGGTGGTGGGGGGGATTATGTGAGTAATTACTTTTCCTATAATAATAACTATCATTTTTTTCCACAGGTAGTTACTGTGTGTTAGAGACTGTACTACATTCTAGAGCGTTCCCTCTTGCTAGGTACAATATTCTCAGTCACTTCCCAGATTACATTATTTGAGGCTCCACCTGCTGGTAAGAGCTGGAAGTTCAGAAGTCTCGTCAACCTGTCCCCAGGGCTCCATCCCCCTTGCCTTTAGGCATCTGGAACCCAGGAGCCGTGACACGTGGCCTTTGGCAAGAAGTTCACACAGGTTTGACCCCGTTTCAGTGGATGGACTGCAGTGGAAGCTGGTCATGGTGGGCGGTGGATTAAGCTGGTCAGGGATTAAGCCCCAGTTCTCTGCTCCTGCTATATAACCCCAGTTGCTAGAGTGGAATGTCTTATAGGGGGGAAAGGGGGAATTCTTTGAGGATGAACTGTATGTCCCCCAAGGCTACACTCCCTGAGGGGGGTCACAGCCAAATCATCCACAGCTCTCTTTTATTCCCCAGTGGGTAACCACATCCACTGGAAGACAAACTACTCCAGGAGGGTGGGGATGGGGCCCAGCTTCTCGATAACTTTGCAAGATGGCAGCAGCAGAGCTGACGTGCAGCCCAATCCTTGCTTGAGATGCTGCAGAGGTGGGACCTCAGCTCCCCAACCCCGTTCTTCACTAGCAGTTTTTCAAGGGAAGAAGATGCCTCTAGATTATGCTCATTGGAGAGACTCCTTGTCATTCCTAATAGAGCTGAGCCTCTGGGGTTATTGTTCTTAAAACACACTGACCTCGAGGGATAGGCAGAACCAGTGACAGCATCAAGCACTTAAAGGACCCAGAATCCCCATCTTGCACTCTCTTTTCTGGGTTTATTGCCAAGCCTGGCCACAAGTCCCGCATCTGTGGACGCAGTTTGTAATAGGGAAGAACAAATCTGACTCCATATTATCTGTTTCTTTTACTTTAACCTTTGTATTCTAATGCTTTTGCTACAAGTTAATCACTAAAGTGATGTTGTTTATAGCTTAAAGTATACATAAAGGCCCATCTCCAAGAACCCTGCCTCCTATGCCTGAGTGTTCAGCTAAAATACTTCTGTTTAGCTCACAGGAAACCTCCTGACCAGGCCCACCTGTGAATGCCTCCAGGAGAGAAGGAATTAACACATCCCCTCCAGAGTGTGGCTGGAACCAGGAAATATCTGTAACAACTTATCGCCTTTTTTACTTTATCTCCTCGCCTCCCCCTCTTTGATCCATAAATGAAACTAGCATCCAAACCGGGGCAAGATGGTTCTTTGGGACAGTAGTCCACCAGCTTCTCGGTCTGCTGGCTTCCCAATCAAGTTGTTATTTCTTGCCCCAACAACTTGTCTCTGGATTTATTGGCCTGTCACGCAGTGAGCAGTATGAGCTTGGGCTCGGTAACAAGTTGGACCTGTTGCTTTTCCTGCTTCTGAATCCTTTTCCGAGTTGCCCACGAGCACCCCATGTATCTCCCTAACTTCAACTCTCAGGGAGAAGGTTTGGGAATAGAGAAAGGAGTGAGACTTTTCCCTCCCAGAAGATCCCTGGGTTCCCTCTGCAAACTGGCTCCTCCCCATCCCTGGAGCCCTACATGCAAGGAGGCGCCCCTTCACTCAGTTAAACATCAGTCCCACTAGAACTTTCCTTAGGTAAGGACGACTCGAAAGACCTCTTCAAGGGTAATCTATACCAAACGGCTGGCAGTTCCTTTTGTCCAACAGGAAAGAAGAGATCTGAGGTTACCTCATTTAATCTTCACGATAGTCCTGTGAGGCAGGCGTTATTGTCATCCTCCTTTCACAGGAAAAACGCTAAGGCCCGGCGACGTGAAGGAACTTGACCAAGTTCTCCATGGTCAGTAACAGAGGAGAGATTCAGAAGTCCTTGCACACACTGCCTGCCAGCCGTGGAAGAACTCCTCGTCCTCAGTGAATAATATTCACCTGAGAATAAAGGATGTGTTGCAGTGAATGCTGAAATCAAAAATGGGCTGCATGTGGACCCACTGACCCATGTTATTTCTGTTTGGCTTTGTCCTCTGTATCTGTTATGGGCTGAATTGTGTTCCCCCACCCCCCAGATTCATCTGTTGAAGTCCTAAGCTCAGAATGTGACTGTATTTGGACGTAGAGCCTTTAAAGAGGTGATTAAGGTAAAAGGAGACCCTATGGGTGGTCATAATCCAATATGACTGGTGTCCTTCTAAGAAGAGGAAGTATTAGAAACTGTGGAAGACTGGGTCTTGCCACTCAAAGTGTGGTCTTAGACCAATAGCAAGCATTATTGGCAGTTTGTTAGAACTGCAGAACCCCAGATACACTGAACCAGGATCTGTGTCTTAACAAAATCCTCAGGCAGGACCAGCGGGATCATTTGTAGGGTCCAGTGCAAATTGAAAATGCAGAGACCTAGTTAAAAAATCGGTAAGAATTTCAAGACCTTAGCAGCAGGGCATTAAGCCAAGTGTATGTATTGATAGTACTAACAGGTCTCACATCTGTGTGGGCCCTGCTCGCAGGTGATAGGCATGCACTCCAACGCTGGAGAAACATCGCCCTGGGGGATTCAGTGATGCAGCCTTTACCAGAGGGATGGTTTTAGTGTGATTTTATCTTTTTTGTATTCTTATCCTAAACATACAAAATTTTTGCATTATACTCCTTAATGCATCTATTCATCTTCCTATAAAATGATATTCCTGCCCCCAAAAAACCTGGAAGGAAACTTGACACTCCTGGGTGATGCACCTTGTTTTTGTAGTGTTGACAGCCTGTGGCATCATGCCCATTCCAGGAAGTACGTGCTTTGTGGGAAAAGCCTGGGCTAGCCCATCCTAGGTGTGGACTGCAGAGCCCTTGATTAAATGTTTTCAACAGAATCACCCCACACAACTTCATGTCCCCCGCTTGCAAGAAGCTGAGCGTTCATGAGCTACCCCTCTGAACCAGTTACTTAAGTTCTCTGAACCTCAGTCTTCTATAGAGTGGGGGAGAAGAATAGTGCCTACCTCAGAGGGTTGTTGTGAGGTTGAAATGAGACAATACATAAAAATAAAACACAGAGATGGTTTCCTGTGGGGTTTTGTGTGTGTATGTGTCGTTGTTGTCCCGTGGTGCAGCTTGCAGGACCTCAGTTCCCCGACCAGGGATTGAACCTGGGCCCTTGGCAGGGAAAGCGCCACGTCCTAACCACCAGGGTGCCAGGGAAGTGCCCTTCTCTGTGTGTGTGTTAAGTGCTCAGTAAATGTTAACTTACTATTTCATCTTGGAGACTAGGTTCTTGTTTCACTCTGAGTAGGCAGGCAATGAGAGAGAGAAACAGAGAGGGTGTCACAAGGGGAATTTGCCCAGCCCCCAGACATGGAATGGCACTTATTCTAATGAGTTCATCTTGACCTGGGGTCTGGTCTTCATTCTACTGATGCAGAAACCTGATATTTTTTAACTTTTTTTTTTAACTTTTTATTTTATATTGGAGTATAGGTGACTAACAATGTTGTGTTAGTTTCAGGTGTACAGCAAAGTGAACCAGTTATACATATACATGTATCTATTCTTTTCCAAATTCTTTTCCCTTTTAAGTTTTTACATAACATTGAGCAGAGTTCCCTGTGTTATAAAATAGATCCTTGTTGGTTATCTATTTTTTTTAATTTATTTATTATTTTATTTATTTATTTTTGGCTGCATTGGGTCTTAGTTGCTGCATGTGGGCTTTCCTCTAGTTTCAGCGAGAGGGGGCTACTATTTGTTGCCGTGTGCAGGCGTCTCATTGTGGTGGCCTCTCTTGTTGCAGAGCACGGGCTCTAGGCGCGTTGGCTTCAGTAGTTGCCGCACGCGGGCTCAGTAGTTGTGGCACACGGACTTAGTTGCTCCGTGGCGTGTGGGATCTTCCCAGACCAGGGCTCGAACCCGTGTCCCCTGCATTGGCAGGTGGGTTCTTAACCACTGCGCCACCAGGGAAGCCCTGGTTATCTACTTTAAATATAGCAGTGTGTATAGGTCAATCCCTAACTCCCTAACTATCCCTCCCCCCAACCCTTCCCCCCTGGTAACCATTCGTTTGTTCTCCACGTCTGTGAGTCTGAGATACCTGATTTTGTAAGCACCCGAGAATGCGGCTATAATTGGGGGTGGCGTAGTTACACTATTGGACACTGGTGGTGGTGGTGAGGGGTGTGTGTGTGTATTTGTGTGCATGTGCGCAGGCGCTAGTAGAAGTTACTAAATAGAGCAAATAAAAGTTTAGAGTCTGGTGAGGATGACCTTTCAGTGAGAGAAACTATTTCTACAAAGAGTTTGAAGGTTGCTGGGGGGAACACCACCACCAGCAGTGACAAGACAGTGTCAAGGGGCTGATAGGTTTCAGCTCTGACACCAAGTCACCTTTGCGGCGTGCATCTTATGAAACAACCAACCCCGGGTAGCACCGTGGAGTCCTTGAGCCTCAAGGGGGCGCTCTAAGCTTCAGCTCTAGGAATCAGGCAGGAGTCCAGCCAGGTGTTGTCTTTTGGATATAAGCAAATGCAGGGGATTTTTGGAGACAACAAGGTGGGTAGGTGTGTGGGCTGTCCTTAGAAGAGATTGGATTAGTGTGGGCATGTGGGAGCTTGAGAGGTGCGTTTGGGGACATTGCTTAGGAAATGTTTTTTATCTTTCAAATTCTACAATATAATATGATAATTAATGTGTGTATACACAAATATATATATTTATATATATTTATGATTATAAAGGTTAAAGATGTCTATTGTAAAAATTTCAAATATTAGAGAAAGTATAGCTTTGAAAGCGAAACCCTTTGCTCTTCTCTTCCACAACCCACCGCCAAGAAATAAAGCACGATTAAGAGTTTGGTATGTTTGCTATGCCCATATTCATTAAATAGCTAGCAAACTAACTAACCAACTAACTAACTAACTAACTAACTAACTATATATATATATATATATATATACACACACACACACACACACACAGGAACACATGCATATGTATTTCTACATAAATATGAATGCTGACAATTAAATTCACAATGAAAACCTGAGCTGTAAAGCCGACTGAAAAGCTTGTGTCTTGTTACCCACTGCATTCTCTTCCCATGAGCAAGTAGCACAGAAAAACAAATTAAAGAAATTTATGAACTGAGTGTGGAAACAAAACAAGGGGAGTGAGTTAATCTTCTGAAATGTCTCTCAGCTAGGAGCTCTCCCTTTCCCCCCACCAACACATCAGGGAACTAGTATCTCACAGAGCACATTTTGGAAAATGTTGACCTCTCTGCCTATGTCATTTCAATGTCTCCTTAAAGCAACAAATTATGGCTGGGTTATATTGTTCCTTAGTAAATTCTTTGCATTTGGGAGAAAATTAATAATTTTCTTTAACCTATTTATGGATCCTTTGAAAAAATATATTTAATGATTTATTTATGATGATTAAAGCCATTATACTAGTTTGTTTGTTTTTTTAACTTTATGTCCTGAATCTTCCAGAGATTGGATTTTTAAAAATATTTATTTATTTGGCTGCGTCGGGTCTTAGTTGCGGCTCACAGGATCTTTGTTGCAGCACGTGGGCTCTCTAGTGCCATCATATTAATTTTAAACTCATGTTTCAAAATAGAGTGGGAGAAAATTAAAGTTCCAGTAGCAGTTATTTAAAATAAACTGAGGCCAAAACCCTATTCATATTAATAAACCTTAAACTCTGTCATTAGGAATGACTGTAAGTCCATAAAATATTTCTTTAAAAATAATCATTAATCCTATATCCTTCATGTAAACCTAAAAGCGTGAATTGTGATTACTTTTAGGCATGTAATACATAAAAAGATGACCAAGCTGTTCTCCAGCTCATCCACTAGAGAGCACCTGAGGGTCGTTCAACAAAAGCACTCGGGAAACTAAAGTTAAAAATCTGAACTAGAAACGCAGACCTAAAGCGCTATATATATTTTTAACACTTCTGGCACATTATTAAATAAAGTCAGTTTGCTAAAAGATAGGCATACATTTTCTTAATTATAGGATTTTGACACTTCTATCTGTAGACCAACACTCACTTTCGAAAGAATTTTTGGATCTTGCCTAGATAAGAGGATACTGTGCATTTTGCAATATATTAGACACTTTGCTTCTCCAGTGAAAACTGTGATATTTAAGTTTGCTATAAAAGGCTGGTAATTTTATTATCATAACCCCAGAATTGTTTCTCTGTTTTACGTAATTAGTATATTCCTTAATTGGATTCACCCTGAATGGTCTCACGAGAGATGCAGAATGTTATTTTTCCTTTATTACATTCATCTTCCGCTTCTCAATCCCATTCCATGTTTCAGCAAAGAGCAAATTACTGTACTGCACGTTAAACCTAAAAACTGGAAATAGTTCAAATGGCCAATAGTAGGGAATAGGAAAGCCGACAGTGGTATGTTATGGCAATGACTATTTATATTAATCTATGCATTATAGTGTATATAAATTATAAGACCAATTCAGTAGCATTAGAAATGCATTTACAAAAATGTGCTGACCATCCACTAAGGATTAGTCCCTGTGCTATGTGGATGATGAACAAGAAATAAGTCCTAGCTCTGGAGGAGTCCATAATTTGGTGCGGGAGGGGTGTGTGTGTGTAGGTGTGAAGGGACCCATAATTGAATGCTTAGAGGGTAGGGATTGGGAACATGAGCTTTGGAGTCAGAAATTCAGGCTCTCCCACTTGTTTGTTATATGACCTCGAGCAAATAATTTTACCTGTCTCTGAGGCTTGATTTTCTCATCACTTATACGGGGATAGTCACCTACCTTAATTTCATTGTGAAAATTAAGTGGGATCATGAACATAAAGTACATGGCGCCTAGTATTAACTAAGGAGTCCAGTAAATGATACTAGTAGTTGTGGTTTTTTATCATTGTTGCTTTCTGCTGGTAGCAGTGCATCGTTGTGTGATACCGTGTGTAATGGACTTTCTCAGCTGGCCACCCCCAGCATGAGATGGAAGCACTGGTCCAGGGCCAGACAGTTGCTCTTGTCAGGGAAGCTTCAGTCACATCTTAACAGTCCAAATTTCTGGATAGCCCCATGGTTTTGGCTGTCTGGCATGGAGAAATTCACTAAGAAGGGATCTCACCTCCCTTGGAGTGGTCTGTGTTTCTGTTTTGCTTTAGCTGCTTCAAGGTCCAGTGGCCAAAGTGGGCTTCTTCAGGTGAAGCCTTCCTGCAGTCCCAAGAGCCTGTGTAGACTGCTGCCCCCACATGGGCTAGGAGGTGGGCTTCACTGGGAGATGGGCTTGGGGTGCAGGATGGCAGAGGATGTTTTGAATATTTCTCAAGCAAAGCTGTGAGCGATGCTGAAATCCAAGGAATCTGCTGAACCAAGAGTCAAATGAGGTCAAAAGAGTCATATGAGCTGAGGGCAGAAAGCCAGACAACGAGATCCAAAAGGGTGGCCAAAGGCAGACGGAAGCTGCGCTGAAATCCGAGGTGTAGACCAGGAATCGGAAACCAGAGTGAGTGAGTGCAGGGGACAGCGAGTACCTACTATTCTCTAACTACCGTTCCTGATACTGGGAACTTATATTCTGATAAGCCAAGTTCCCATGCTGGTAAGTGCTATAAAGAGAGAGAGTTCCTGGGGTGCTGGTCTTAGCTAAGGCGGTATTCTGGCAGGAGGAACAGCGAGGGCCAGTCTCTGAGGCAGGAATGACAGAAGAGGGCCATTGTAGCTGGAGTGTAGTGAATGAAGGGAGAGGGGGAAGGAAATGAGTTTAGAGAGGGAGGCAGGGGCAATACCATGCGGCGGCTTGTGAACCATAATACAGAGTTTGGATTGTATCACTGGAATGGCAAGCTATTTGAAGTTTTAAACAGGGCAGGCGACTTGGCACAATCTAATTTACAGTTTAGAAAGACCACTCTGGCTGATGTATGATGGATAAATTATAGTAAGACAAGGGTCTTACACAGGAGAATTCTCCGGTCCCCAGTAGGAACTGCTGGGTCAAATCAGACAAATATGCCCATGAGCTAGTCCAGTGGAAAATCTGTGTCAAATATCTATGTTTCCTCTCCTACCCTGAGGTTGTCCTTGTACTTAAACCAGGCTGGTAGGTGGGCCTCACCTCTTAATTTCTTTGCCAGGAGCGCCTTGGTCCTGGGATTTGTTTATTCAGATTTCCAAACCTGTGCAGATCAATCTAAAATTTTGAGAAACATAGCTTGAAGGGGCTAAAATGGGGCTTCTGCTACACACCTCATTCTGTTTTAATATGAATGAGGAGAAACTAAAGTTTATAGTTTTTTAAAAAGTAAGAGGGTATGTAGAGAAGTGGTTCATTTAAGTAGCATTTCAAATAGACAGACTGGGTTAGTTATTTAAAGATAATAACTTAAAAGCATATCAAAAAGGATTATAATAGTTGCAACTTACTGAGTGCCTACCATGGCTAAAGGCTTCACAAATGAAACAAAACAATAATTATTGACATAGGAGTCTTTTCCCTCCTCCTGTGCATTTGAAGAGGATTCTGGTTCTGGGACTGATCCACGTGGGTCTCTAGATGCTATTGGTTATAAAAGTATTTCTTTATTTACTTCCTGGCAAGCTAGACATTAGCATCCCCACGTTTTGCAGGTGAGGTGACTAAAATTTATAGAGGTTGTATACCTGGTCCAGTTGAGTAATAAAGGCAGAATTTGAATCCAGGGCCATCCAACTCCAGGACTCACGTTGGAGCCACACTACATGAATCACACAGGTATGTTGCAGTGATTGAGTGTGTGAATCATGGCGTCAAGGGATCTTGGGTTTGAATTCTGCTCCATCGTTTGCTAGCTGTATCATCTTGGTCTGGTTATTTAACATCTAGGAGCCTGTGTTTCGTCGTTTGTAAATTGGGGGTAACGATAGCCCCTCCTTCAAAGGTTGCTCTAAAGATCATGTGAGACGTGTTGCATGGACCTGGCAAATAGAAGGGGCCCGATAAATTGTTCGTTTTTTAAAAAAATTATTTAATTAATTTATTTTTGGCTGTGTTGGGTCTTTGTTGCTGCATGCAGGCTTTCTCTAGTTGTGGAGAGCAGGGGCTACTCTTTGCTGCGGTGCACGGGCTTCTTATTGCCATGGCTTCTCTGGCTGCAGAGCACGGGCTCTAGGCACGCGGGCTTCAGTAGTTGCAGCACACGGGCTCAGTAGTTGTGGCTTACTGACTTAGTTGCTCCGTGGCAAGTGGGATCTTACCGGACCAGGGCTCAAACCTGTGTCCCCTGCATTGGCAGGCGGATTCTCAACCACTGCGCCACCAGAGAAGCCCAAATGTTAGTTTTGATTATCATATACCATGCTGGCCTCTGAGAGGTGTTCTTTGGCATCTGTCTGAGCCAGTTTCACTGCCAGCATCAGAAACATATATCCAACCTTGGAAACATCCCACATAATAGATTGTGTCTGCTTAAGTCACTTTGCACTCTGCTTTGAACACCAGACATCTAAGAAGTGCTTTGGATGATGGCATTACCCAACTGCACGAGTAGGTTTGATAGCTTTTCCAAAGGGTTGGTTTTTCAGTTGTGCAACTGTAACTGCTTCATGGCAATAGAAAAGATTTATTTTTTGGACCCCAATCAACCCTCAGCCCCATTTCTCAAACTCCAGCTCTATCGTAAGATGTTGAAATTGTGCAGTATTAACGTTTGGTCAAAGGTAATAGCAGCATTTCACAGACGGAATGAAGAGCCCATATTGTCCCAAATTGCTTTGTGATGCCTTCTGCCCTGAGCCCTGTTTGCCGTTTAAGGTCCAGTTGGTGGGAAAATTCAGCTACAAGCTCAGCTGGAAGGCAGTGGAAGGACAAAAAACTGATTTGCTTCCCTTTGCAGGAGCCTGGGACCTCAGCGTGGGGTCGAAGATGCCCCCTGGTAAGGAAAAGGGTCTCCCCCCAGGTCCAAGGAGGGCAAAGGAGAAGATCTCCCATAATTAAAAAAAAATAAACATAATGCAGTCATTTTTGAATGAGGATGGTTTCCCATCTCCTAGAGAGATGCTGGAGTAGTGGGGGGAGCAGAGAAAAAGGAGGGATTTTTCTCTCAGAGGACTACCATTGTCAGTGAGGTAAGCTGCTAAATCAATTATTTCTAACTGGTTTTGGGGGCCAGATTTCTCAACCTGAAGGGGAAGAACTGTGTGCTTTCTTCAGTCGGGGTCTCTTCTAACCAGTCTGTTCTCACTTACATTGAAGAAACGGAGGCAGCCTGACAGGGTATAAGAGCCCCACCTTGAGGGGCGTGTCTGTGTCTTGCATCCCCAAGTGTCCCCGCTCTCCTTTAAATCTTGGTTGGAGTTGGACAGGCCTGGGTCAAAGAGTGGTGCAGCCATGTACCTGCTTTGGTGCCTCGGGCAAGTCGCCTGACCTTGGTTTCCTCATCTGTAAAATGGAATTAACAAAAGAACTTACTTCAGTAATACATATGTAATAGAAAATAAAAATAGCATTGTAAACCCAAACTGACCATAAACACTTCTCCTTTTTAAGGGAGGTAGGCATGCTTTATATCAGTGAGGAAATATGTTTTTCCTCAGAAAGGGAGGTGGGGGGGAGAGAGAGAGAGAGAGAGAGAGAGAGAGAACTAGTATGTGATTGGGTAGTAGGTCTGCTGTTTCACAGAGCACGTTAATGGTGTTTGGATAATCACGGTAAAACTGGAGCTGAATTTGGCCATAGAAACTGAAGAGGGCTGAGTTGCTCTACCCAATAGTTTTGGGGGGGGTTAATAAATAGTTTTGGGGGTTTCCAGTGGCCAGTGAGAGAGAAATGGCCCAAACAATACCGCAGAAAGCAGATCTTTTTCTTTATTTATTTATTAAAAATTAAAAAAAAATTTTTTTTGGCTGCGTTGGGTCTTCGTTGCTGCACGCGGGCTTTCTCTAGTTGCAGCGAGCGGGGCTACTCTTCGTTGCAGTGAGCGGTCTTCTCATTGCTGTGGCTTCTCTTGTTGCGGAGCACGGGCTCTAGGAGCACGGGCTTCAGTAGTTGCGGCACGCAGGCCCTAGAGAATGTGGGCTTTAGTAGTTGCGGAGCATGGGCTCAATAGCTGTGGATCATGGGCTTAGTTGCTCCGTGGCATGTGGGATCTTCCCAGACCAGGGATCGAGCCCATGTACCTTGCATTGGCAGGCAGATTCTTAACCACTGTGCCACCAGGGAAATCCCCAGAAGGCACATCTTAAAGGGCTAGTAGAGCCCAGCTGTTGTTCAGTTTAGATGTTTATATATGCCAAAGTATGTAGAATAATTCTTGGCACCAGTGAGCATTAAATAAATGGCAGCCAGGAGCCATGTAGCAAAGCTATCTCATTGTTGCCCTCTAACAGTCTCTCTCTCCAGAGGAATAGCATCTTCTCCCTCTTTTATGGTGTATGTGGTGTGTGTGTGTGTGTGTGTGTCTCAGGGAAAGTGGGGTAGACAGCAAATGAGGGATGTAATGGGTTCAAATTCTGATTCCACAGGGTTTATTTCTTTAATATTCCATCTTTAAATTGGGGCAAAAAAATGGTACCTCACTACAAATAATAAATGCTGGTGAGGGTGTGGTGAAAAAGGAACCCTCCTACACTGTTGGTGAGAATGTAAACTGGTATAACTACTATGGAAAACAGTATGGAGCTTCCTTAAAAAACTAAAAATAGAGCTACCATAAGATCCAGCAAGCCCAGTCGTGGGCATATATCTGGCAAAAACCATAGTTCGAAAAGATACATGCACCCCAGTGTTCATAGCAGCACTATTTACAATAGCCAAGACATGGAATCAACCTAAATGTCCATTGACAGATGAATGGATAAAGAAGATGCAATATATATATATATTCATTTTATATATATATATATATAATGGAATATTACTCAGCCATTAAAAAGAATGAAATAATGTCATTTGCAGCAACATGGATAGATTTAGAGATTCTCATACTAAGTCAGACAGAGAAACTCAAATATCATATGTGGACTGTAAAAAAAATGATACAAATGAACTTATTTACAAATCAGACTCACAGACATAGAAAACAAACTTATGGTTACCAAAGGGGAAAGGAGCGGGGGAGGGATAAATTAGGAGTTTGGGATTAACCTATACACACTACTATATATAACATAGATAACCAACAAGGACCCACTGTATAGCACAGGGAACTATACTCAATATTTTGTAATAACCTATAAGGGAAAAGAATCTGAAAAAATATATATATATGAAACTGAATCACTGTTTTGTATACCTGAAACTGACACAACATTGTAAATCAACTATACTCCAATAGAAAAAATATATAAGGGACTTCGCTGGTGGTCCAGTGGTTAAGAATCCGCCTTCCAATGCAGGGGATGTGGGTTCGATCCCTGGTTAGGAAACTAAGATCCCACGTGCCGCAGGGCAACCAAGCCTGTGCACCGTAACTGCTGAGCCTGCGTGCCACAACTAAAGAGAAGCCCGTGCGCCACAATGAAGAGCCTGTGTGCCGCAACCAAGACCCGACGCAGCCAAATAAAATAAAATAAATAAATAAATTACAACAGATATATACAAAAAAAAATAAAACCTAAAAACAGTTACCTCATCTCATATGATTTATATGTAAAGTTTAAATGAGATAATCTAGATAATCCATGAGCCAGGCACTTAGCCTTCAGTAAATGTTAGCCCTTATTAGTATTCTACAATTATAGTCTTATGACGATGGTATACCATTTTAGAACGTGTGCTTCGTGGTTTTTATTTTTAAATTGATATTTATATTCAATGCAGAAAACTTGAAAAATATATAAAGAACACAGAAAAACAACAATCTCGCCGACAAAAAATCACCAGTGTTAACATTTTGGTTTATGTCCTTCTGTTTTTTTTTTCCTCCCAAGTGTATGTACATCTTTGTTCTATCTTTTCAAAATGGGATACTGTTCTATAGTCTGCTTTTTTTTTTTTTTTTTTTAACCTAGCAATAGACTGTGAACTCTTCCCCATGGATGAGTTGTTTCTTAAAATAGATATTTCAGTGGAAGCAGTCATACTCTGGGACAGCAGTTTCATTGCTATTCTTTTTTAAGAATAGAGTGGGGATGCCTCATGGCCATCCAAATCTGGGAGACCCTGCCCCTTATATTTACTTCTTGGAAAATTAATAGTGCATATTAGCATGTTAAAGGCTCTGAGAAGCCCTTCCATAGAGAACCTGCTTGACTTTGATTACTGTTTCCTAAACTAATTTAACGCTGTGGAGTCATTTATTCTCATAAGTCCTATTAATGTCTCAGGAATTACTGGGGGAAACACGGCTGCAGGTTCAAGATTCCTTCAGAACAGGGAGCAGGTCTTGTTCATCTTCGTTGTTTCCGCACGCTTGGATTGATGAATCTGCTTTCTAACCGACAGGCACAAACGTGTGAACTGGGGGCCAAGGTTAGAGGCTGAGGCTGTGCTCTGAAGTGTCTCTCGGTGTAAAGCTAATTGGCCCCTTTGGGGATGAACCTGTGAACTTGGCCTCGTTAGCGCCAGCACGAAAAACAGCTGAGTTAGTTTATCTGGCGCCATGAAATTGTTTTCTTACGCAGATTCTCATTCTGTCCTCCAGATGGCGATGCTGGTTTGTCAACTTTCTAAGAGCCTGAAGCTTGGGCCAAGAAAAGCTTGAAATTGAGGGGAAGAAGATGCGTGAGGAACGGAGTTGGGAGTGGAGGGATTATTGAAAACCAGAAGACACACCATCAGGTTTGCTGTTGGCATGAAGCTGAGGGGCAGCCTTATACATTGGGTGTCAGACACAAGGTTTAGAAAAGTCTTGATGAACCAGTGAACCAAGAATAAATATCGCTAGCATTTATGGAGCACCAACTATGGGGCTGGCAATGTGCCAGATAATTTCATTCACTATTCCTTTCCTTTCAATACCCTGAACAGACCTGGGAGGTAGCTAGAGGAAGAAGAACTGGAAATTCAACCCTGGTTCCTAGGCCTGGTGCTGTATTGCTAGACTGAAACAAGAAAGTTATTTACCAAGGATGAATAAATATAATATGTTTTCTGTATCTATCTACTATCTCTCTATCTATGCATCCATCTATCTGTTTTTTTCATTTGCACAGGATAGGCCTAATAGCACGTAGTGAAATTAATACCAGAGTTCATGATTTTATTTTTTTTTAAGTTAGCCAACTGCTAATAAATTAATCACAGTTCTGGGCTGCATTCTTGGAATTACCACATTTAGATCAGAGTGGTAGAAGTATTCTTTTTAGAATTCTTCTACTGTTTTTAGTTCTGGTGGTCATTATGCAAGAGGAACATGACCAAACTGAATGCTCTAGGGTGGACAGTTTAAAATTCCGTTGTCAGACTGAATGGTCCTTGTGTCCCACCATACCCCTGTTATAGCACTTGGCACCTAGGGCAGATTGCAATTGTTTCTTTAACTGCCTCCCTCCCCCAGTGGATCTTGTACTTCTTGAAGGGGGGAACTATGCCTTCTTCTCCGTATTCCTAGGGCCTAGCGAAGTACTTAGTACACAGTGAGTAAAGTTTAAATAAATGAATGAGCAAATGAATGAAGGGCCTCTCCTGCGGAAATGATGTCAGAGCCTGAAAAAAGGAAGGAACTCAGGGATCTTAGTCTAGATGAGCAGAAAGAGGACCTGGGGGAGATGTGAGAACTATCTTTACACGTGTGACAGGCAATCATGCAGGTGAGATCGTAGAACTAGATTGTGCCTCTTCAGGTGGAAGGCTCAGGAGGCCAGTTTCTTCAGCGAAAAAGAATCTCAGAGCTGTCTAAACAAAAAAGGAGCTACTTTTGAGGACAACCACCCTCCCATTTCCTCAGCCAGAGGCAGGATGGCCATCCAGTGCGAATGTAGGAGAAGGGGTTCCTTCATTAGTTTGAGGCAGCATGAGGGGGTTACCGAGGTATGCGGCTGTGTGGCAGGCACGTAGAAGGGACTTAATATTTGCTGAACAAATGAATAACAGTCTTCTAATTGAAGACTCATTCTGTATATATTTATTAAATTCTATGTGTTAGGTCTGTACTCAGTTGAAGAGGATGCATCAGTGAAAAGGATGATTCAGCCCCCATCATCAAGGGGGAGTGTACCGTACAGGTTGGGAGCACAGGATGGAGCCACACTGCCTGGGTTCAAAACCCAGCTCTGCCAATTACTTTATTTCTGTGTGCCTCAGTTTCCTCAGCTGTAAATGGGAGTAAAAAAGCATGCACCATAAAGGATTATTTTGACAATAAAGTGGATTAATACTTGGCACATATTAACGATTCAAATATTAATGATTATTACAGTACATATCTTCCAGCAAGGGCTATAGAGAAGTTACTGTTATGTGAATGATGCTCTGATGGGTATGTCTGGACTGAAGTACATGAGCACGTGGACAGGCTAATAATTAGACATTCATCAAGTCAGTGTGCTCTAAATCTTTATTCAGCTTTCATTAGAGGAGAGGCTGAGCATTTTGTGAGGTGGGATTACAGCTCACCCATCAGGGTTTTTGTGATGGCACCTCCCTACTCCCCTTGGAGTTGTCCAGTGCAACTAGAAAGGTATATTGGGACCCAGTCAGGAAGGAAGTGCAGAGAAAGGAGGCCTGCTGATGCCAACACTGATCCTTACACACAAAATCCTGAGCAATTCCATTCTGCCCCAAACCTGCAGTCCCTACGAAACCAAACACTTCGAAGTTAGACAAGTTCCCCTTTAAAAGCTCATCTAGCACTTCTCAAGCATGTCCCTTTGGGGGTGTTACCCCTGCCCCAAGGGTCTTTCCAGCCACATAGCATGCTATCTGAGGAAATTGTAGGAGAGAGAAATTTTCTTATTTCATTACATTTCCTATGATTTTTATTCCCCCTTGTAGATTGCTGCCTCAGGTGATTGATCAGCGGACCACCCCTTAATCCCACTCTGCTGATGGGGGCTGTGCAGAATGCCACGAGGACACCTCCAAGGGAACCTATCCCTGACTTGGAGGGTGAGGGAGGACTGCAGAATGTGTAGGAGTTAGTTATGCAAAAAGTGGCAGGGTCAGCTGTTCTGGACAGAGGGAACAGAGCATGCAAAGACCTGAGGTCAGCGAGAACATGGTGCATTTAGGGGACTGAAAACGGTTTAGTGTGGCTGGCTCACAGGGTACAGGGTGTGTGACGTGGGGAGGGAGAGTGAGGAAGAGGCTAGAGAGGTATGAAGGGTAGGGATTGTGAAGGGCCCTGTAAGTTGTGTTCAAGAGCTTACGCTGGATCCTGAGCACGACTGAAAATCTTTGAAGGGTTTGAAGGAAGGTGGTGCAATGAACAGGTTTCCATTTTAGAAAGAGCACCCTAGCTGTGGAAAAGGGATTAGAAGGTACGGGTGTGTGTGCATGTGTGTGCACTCTCCAACACGAATTGCTGGGGCAGGGATGGCGTGGTAGGTGGCACCAGAAGCAGGGAGAAGAGCCAGGAAGGTGTTGCAAAACCTCCTGCAAGAGACAGGGGACACTGGACATAAGGAAACTCCAGCATTGTGACTGGAGAGAGTGGTGAGCAAATTGGAGGGGAATTAACGGCCTCTTGCTACTGACTGGGAGCTGAGAGTGATATTTATTTGGCTTCTCTGGTTCTTCGTGACAGTGCATACAAGGTATTAAGCCAAAATCAGGTGGCAAAAATGCTCCACACAGGGTGCCTCACCCTACCGTCTTCACCCTTCTACTTGTATTGCCCCCATAATTTCTCTCTTCCTCTTTTTTTCCTCTTTTAAAAATCTCTCTTCATATAGTACACAGTAAAAAGCATGGGTGTCAGAGTCAGGCTGACGTTAAACACAGAACAAATTAGGGATTTTATTTATTTAAGGTATTTATTTGAACTTCTTCGAGCCTCATTCATTTAATTATAAATGGGGATAATCATACCTACCTCATAGGGTTGGGATCATGATTCCATGCAGATTTTCCCCGTTTGGACACGAACTCAGTTCTCTGCTGGAGAATGTGAATGGCACCACTCTACAACCCATTCACCCCCAAACTGAAACCCATGGTTCCCCCTTTCCTTAGCACTGCCTCCCCCCACTCCACCCCCGTGTGAATCACTGTCTGCCTGTTGCCCTGACAGCTGCAGTTGCTTCTTAGTTGATCACCTGCTTCCACTTCCCTCCAAGGATCCTTTCTCTTGTTTTCTCTGTAGAGCAGCCAGGGTGATCTCTTCGTTGGTGTTGGTTTTTTGTTTTTCATAACAACTTTATTGAGATATAAGTCACATACCATAAGATTCACCCATTTAAAGTGGGTTTCACCCTGCAGAAAGCAGGCATAGAGGGAACTTTCCTCAACATAATAAAGGCCATATATGACAAACCCACAGCCAACATCATCCTCAATGGTGAAAAACTGAAAGCATTTCCACTAAGATCAGGAACAAGACAAGGTTGCCCACTCTCACCACTCTTATTCAACATAGTTTTGGAAGTTTTAGCCACAGCAATCAGAGAAGAAAAGGAAATAAAAGGAATCCAAATCAGAAAAGAAGAAGTAAAGCTGTCACTGTTTGCAGATGACATGATACTATACATAGAGAATCCTAAAGATGCTACCGGAAAACTACTAGAGCTAATCAATGAATTTGGTAAAGTTGCAGGATACAAAATTAATGCACAGAAATCTCTGGCATTCCTATACACTAATGATGAAAAATCTGAAAGTGAAATCAAGAAAACACTCCCATTTACCATTGCAACAAAAAGAATAAAATACCTAGGCATAAACCTACCTAAGGAGACAAAAGACCTGTATGCAGAAAACTATAAGACACTGATGAAAGAAATTAAAGATGATACAAATAGATGGAGAGATATACCATGTTCTTGGATTGGAAGAATCAACATTGTGAAAATGACTCTACTACCCAAAGCAATCTACAGATTCAATGCAATCCCTAACAAACTACCACTGGCATTTTTCACAGAACTAGAACAAAAAATTTCACAATTTGTATGGAAACACAAAAGACCCTGAATAGCCAAAGCAATCTTGAGAACGAAAAACGGAGCTGGAGGAATCAGGCTCCCTGACTTCAGACTACACTACAAAGCTACAGTAATCAAGACAGTATGGTACTGGCACAAAAACAGAAATATAAATCAATGGAACAAGATAGAAAACCCAGAGATAAACCCATGCACATATGGTCACCTTATCTTTGATAAAGGAGGCAGGAATGTACAGTGGAGAAAGGACAGCCTCTTCAATAAGTGGTGCTGGGAAAACTGGACAGGTACATGTAAAAGTATGAGATTAGATCACTCCCTAACACCATACCCAAAAATAAGCTCAAAACGGATTAAAGACCTAAATGTAAGGCCAGAAACTATCAAACTCTTAGAGGAAAACATAGGCAGAACACTCTATGACATAAATCACAGCAAGATCCTTTTTGACCCACCTCCTAGAGAAATGGAAATAAAAACAAAAATGAACAAATGGGACCTAATGAAACTTAAAAGCTTTTGCACAGCAAAGGAAACCATAAACAAGACCAAAAGACAACCCTCAGAATGGGAGAAAATATTTGCAAATGAAGCAACTGACAAAGGATTAATTTCCAAAATTTACAGGCAGCTCATGCAGCTCAATATCAAAAAAACAAGCAACCCAATCCAAAAATGGGCAGAAGACCTAAATAGACATTTCTCCAAAGAAGATAGACAGACTGCCAACAAACACATGAAAGAATGCTCAACATCATTAATCATTAGAGAAATGCAAATCAAAACTACAGTGAGATATCATCTCACACCAGTCAGAATGGCCATCATCAAAGAATCTAGAAACAATAAATGCTGGAGAGGGTGTGGAGAAAAGGGAACACTCTTGCACTGCTGGTGGGAATGTGAATTGGTACAGCCACTATGGAGAACAGTATGGAGGTTCCTTAAAAAACTACAAATAGAACTACCATATGACCCAGCAATCCCACTACTGGGCATATACCCTGAGAAAACCATAATTCATAAAAAGTCATGTACCAAAATGTTCATTGCAGCTCTATTTACAATAGCCCGGAGATGGAAACAACCTAAGTGCCCATCATCGGATGAATGGATAAAGAAGATGTGGCACATATATACAATGGAATATTACTCAGCCATAAAAAGAAACAAAATTGAGCTATTTGTAATGAGGTGGATAGACCTAGAGTCTGTCATACAGAGTGAAGTAAGTCAGAAAGAAAAAGACAAATACCGTATGCTAACACATATATATGGAATTTAAGAAAAAAAAATGTCATGAAGAACCTAGGGGTAAGACAGGTATAAAGACACAGATCTACTTGAGAATGGACTTGAGGATATGGAGAGGGGGAAGGGTGAGCTGTGACAAAGTGAGAGAGTGGCATGGACATATATACACTACCAAACATAAAATAGATAGCTAGTGGGAAGCAGCCACATAGCACAGGGAGATGAGCTCAGGCAGATCAGCTCGGTGCTTTGTGACCGCCTGGAGGGGTGGGATAGGGAGGGTGGGAGGGAGGGAGACGCAAGAGGGAAGAGATATGGGAACATATGTATATGTATAACTGATTCACTTTGTTATAAAGCAGAAACTAACACACCATTGTCAAGCAATTTTACCCCAATAAAGATGTTAAAAAAAAAAAGAAAAAAGACAGTGCGTTTCAGTATATTCACAGAGTTGTGCAACCATCACCACTATCTAATTTTAGAGCATTTTAATCACCCCCAAAAGAAACCCCATAACCATTAGCAGGCATTCCCTATTTCCTCCTCCCCCAGCCCCTGGCGATCACTAATCTAATTTTTGTCTCTATGGATTTGTCTATTCTGGATATTTTGTATTAATGGAATCAAATAACATGTGATTTTTGCTTCTGGCCTCTTTCACTTAGCATAGTTTTCAAGGTTTACCCACATTGCAGCATATATCAGTATTATATTCCTTTACATGGCAGAATCTTACATCATATGGACATACCACCTTTTGTCTATCCATTCATCAGCTGATAGACATTTGAGTTCTTTCTACTTTTTGGCAGTCATGAATAATGCTCCTGCTATGAACATTTGCGTACAAGCTTTTGCACGGACATATGTTTTCACTTCTCTTGGGTGTATACCTAGGACTGGAATTGCTGGGTCATAAGTCTTATGTTCAACATTTTTGAGGGGCTGCCAGACTGTTTTCCAAAGTGGCTGCCCCATTTTATAATCCCACTGGCAATGTATGAGAGTGCCAATTTCTCCATGTCATTGCAACACTTGTCATTGTCTGTTTTTTTGAATATAGTCATCCTGGTGGGTAGGAACTGGTATCTCATTGTGGCTTTGGTTTGCATTTCCCTAAGGACCAGTGATGTTGAACATCTTTTTATGTATTTTTTGGCCATTTATATATCTCTTTGGAAAAATGTCTATTCAAATACTTCGCTCTCCCACCTCCTGCCCCCTCCCAACTTTTAAAAACTTTTCTTTATTGTGGTAAACTATACATAACGTAAAAGTTACCATTTTAACTATTACAGTTCAGTGGCATCAAGTACATTCACATTATTGTCCAACCATCACCACTGTCCATCTCCAGAAATTTTTTATCATCCCAAACTGAGACTCTATCCTCATTACCTCCTCCTCCCCGGCCCTAGTAACAACTATTCTCCTTTCTGTTTTTTAATTTTAATTCTTTCTGTTTTTAACTCTAGCCATCCTAATGGATGTGAAGTGGTATGTAATTGTGGTTTTGATTTGCATTTCACCAATGCTTAGTGATGTAGAGCATTTTTCATGTGCCTATTGGCCATCTGTATGTCTTCTCTGGAGAAATGTCTATTCATGATCTTCGCCCATTTTAAAACTGGATTATTTGCCTTTATATTATTGAGTTGTGTTCTTTATATATTTTAGATACAAGTTCCTTATCAAATATACGATTTGCAATTATTATCTCCCATTCTGTGGGTTGTAGTTTTACTTTCTTGTGACGTACTTTGAAACACAAAAGTTTGTAATTTGAGAACTCCAATTTATCTATTTCTTCTTTTGTTGCTTATACTTTGGTGTCACGGCTAAGAAACCACCACCAAATCCAAAGTTAGAAAGATTTAGTCCTATGTTTTCTTCTAAGTGTTTTGTAGATTTTAGCTCTTCCATTTAGGTGTCTGATCTGTTTTGAGTTCCTTACTGTATATGGTATGAGGTAGAGCCAGGGTGATCTTTCAAAAGCACAAACCAGGCTCTGTGACTCCCCCTGCTTAAAATTCAGCGCTGGCTTCCCACTGCTCTTAGGACATATTCCACGTTCCTCCCCACAAGGTCTTCATTGTCCTCTCATTTCCCCCACCTCTCACCAGCCCCTCTAGTTTGCTGCGGCCATAGCCACCTTCTAATAGTTCTTTTTTTAAAAATTATTTTATTTATTTATCTTTGGCCGCGTTGGGCCTTCATTGCTGCACGCAGGCTTTCTCTAGTTGCAGCGAGCAAGGCTACTCTTCATTGTGGTGCGCAGGCTTCTCCTTGCGGTGGTTTTTCTTGTTGCGGAGCATGGGCTCTATGCGCTTGGGCCTCAGTAGTTGAGGCACGTGGGCTCAGTAGTTGTGGTGCGTGAGCTCAGTAGTTGTGGCACACAGGCTTAGCTGCTCCACGGCATGTGGGATCTTCCTGGACCAGGGCTCGAACCCGTGTCCCCTGCATTGGCAGATGCATTCTTAACCACTGCACCAACAGGGAAATCCCCTAACAGTTCTTATATGCTTCCTGCCTCAGTGTTTCTGCACTGCTGTTCCCTACACTTAAATGCAGAATATCTGGTGGCTTCTCTCTTGTTCCTCAGGTCTCAGCTTAAAAGTGCCTTCTTCAGGAAAATCGTTGCTGACCACTCCGTGTAAAAAGTAGGTTCCCCACACCGCTCTTTATTCCTTAGTTTCCTTCACACTGATGTTAAAAACCTGAGCAAAATTTAAAATCTTACTGGCTTTATTCAACCCTTCATGAATCAGGCAGCATCCAATCTCAGATAGAAAGGAGCTCCAAGAAGCTGTACAAAATGGAAGACTTTTATCGGCAGAAGGGAGTGGGAATGAGGAAGTTGTACTGGGCAAAAAGCATGGTGGTTATTGCAAGTGACTTTCCTTTAGGGGATGACAGGAGTTTATGAGGCAGATTTCCTAGCTAGTGATGATGAAGAGATTCCTGACTGACTGGTTTAAGATTCCATTTCTGGGAGAGCTGAAAGTGTACTTAGTTAAGGCTCTTGTTTTGGTGATGTGTGACTTTCAGCACAAGTGACTCCCTATTGGGCCTGTAGTCTTGTTTTTGACAGTAATTAACAAAGTAATTAAGGAAATTTGCTTACTTATTTATTGCTCCTCCCCTTATTTAAGCCCCATGAGGGCCAGGACCACCTGTGTCTGATTCACCGTTTACCCAGCACCTAGTACAATGCTTGGCACATAACAGGTGCTCCATAAATACTTGTTTTAGGAAAGAAAGAGAAAGAATTAGTATTGTTAATGTTTCCTCCATTCCCAGCATCCTTTCCCACTTTTGCCAATTCTACTACTTTTATCTTTCATCACCTTTTGCCTGGATTTTCTTCTATTTCCTGTTTTCATGGAATATATTATGGAGTAGAACACCCATTTTTGCTTTTTGGGTTTTTTTGTTTTGTTTTGTTTTTCTCTTCTTACCGCTTTTAGCATATAAACACATGTTGGAATTCAGCTTTCTAGTCCACAACAAATTTTTTTTTTCTTTTCTGAAACTTTCTCAATAGAAACTCAGGATTGAGCTCACTGGGTCTTTTCTTCTGTTTTCATATGAATAAGACTTTTCCCCTCAGTGAAAATGAAGGCTAAGAAGAGAATTTTTTTTTTTTTTTTCTAACTCAGAGAGTGGTTGGCTGAGTTCTGGGCAAGCAAGTCTCAATAAACACTAGGGCATTGACCAGCAGTACTTTAAAAAACAAACAAAAAAAATCGGGTATACTGTGCTCAAAATGTGAAAAAAAATTCCAAATCAGTGGATTCTGAAACTGTTACCACCTGACAGCATACAAAATTTAATTAACCAAGCACCTTTCATGTAGAAATTCTATTAGAAGTAATCACATAATAATAATAATATGTATCGTCAAAAATCCTGCAGAATAATTTCTTACAGACAACTCCCTGTTGAAATGGGGGAACTGGGGTCCTTTGTTTGTGACATATCTCTGCACACACTTCTGCTTCGTATCAATTCAGCAGGACTATACTTGTAAAAAAGGAACACATCTTCATCTTAATGTTAACCTCTGCTCCCCCCACTGATAAAAATTCTTTTGATGAAGGCTGCAGCCAGAAACATGGTTAAAGACCATTTCACCTGAAAGCCCCACATTCCAGATATTTTTTTGAGTTTGCCATCTTGCTTATCGTTTACAGATATCCAAATACCTAAGAAGTGAGCCCAAAAGATGATTGAAACTTTTGATCCAAGAAATAACTCACACATTTGTTTTGCTTTGCTCTCATCTTCAGAGCTGTGTATCATGCTGACAAGTCTCAGACTTTTAAAAAAACAGATTTTCCTTTGGGTTTTCCCCCTCCTTTCATGGTGGTAATATTTTCTCCTATCTTCCATCTTCTAAAAAAGAGTAGGTGTAACAGTCTAACCAGCCTTTACCAACTTTTCTGCAAGAACAAGGCAGAAAATATAAAGATATAAATCAAGAATTGTTATCATTGTTTATGTAGTAGTGATATATGATTCCACTGGGCTTTGTGTTTTACATGGCCACTTTGAAAACACAGAATGCTGCTCAGGCACAAGTGATTTGTTTCTGAGCCCTGTGCTTGGGTATTTCTAATAAATATTATTCTTCCTCCAATTTTATGTTATCAACAAGATACTCATGCAATAAAATATGTTCCGATTCCTGGTATTAAGTCTACATTGTCAAACAAAGATAATGTTCCTAAACTTCAAGAACCGTAGGTAGAGAAAACATTAGGCATATAATAACTAAATATTTGTAAATCATCATAATAACAATGATAGCTTTATGCATGGGACAATGTCTAGAAGGATATATATCAACATATTAAGCCATGTTATTTCTGGGTAGAGAAATCAGAGGTGACTTTAATTTTCTTTTTCTCTTTTTTTGGCTTATCTATATTAATTTTTTTCTGTGAATGTATATTACTTTTGAAATAAAAGAGATTCTTTTCAAGGAATAGTACATAGGAAGAGTTGATAAAACGAAGTATAAAAATAGAATGAGTATCATTCTTTCATGGAAAATAGGGAGAGTAGCTTCTGAGAAAGTGACAATCTGATTTATCTTCTATTAATTTCTGAGTTCCTATTGTGCACACTTTCTTTAGCTTTGATGAAAACACTGGTTACCTGCTGCCCAGCCCCACCCTTGTATCGAAGCCAGGTCACTATGCCTACATGCCCCATGCCAGGAAAAAGCAAGCAGCAGACCCTCCTATTTCTCAGTAGGAAAATAGGCTTCTTGTTTGATTCCCAACTGGCTCCCACTCCAACCTTCTTTCCATCTGGCTCTGGATTCCTGGCTTTTTCTTCTTTCTAAAGCCATGTGATTCCCTCAGGACACCTTAAAGACTTGGTCTGAACTCAACTTTCCAGATCTGGAGAATGGTCTCTTCCATTCAGCCCACAAACCCATGTACTAGCTGCCATGCCCTCACATCCCACCTCACCTCCTTTTTCCACTGCCTTGTCTCAAGATGGTCAAGGAAGACAAGATTGAAAGCCCCCTCTTTACTATAATAACCTCATCATCTCACCTCTCAGTGCCTCATCTTGCAGTCTTATTTGGGAACAGAAGGACTTCTGTGAAATGGCAGAGAAGGCTGGACCAAAAGATGCAATGTTGTGTTTACAGTAATGTGCAACATCTTGGAGATATTCAGCTGTATGAACCAGAATGGCCACGTCCATACATTGTTTATGGCTCGTGTCTGTCCTGACTGGTAAGTAACTATGTCTTATCAGTTGTTAAATATTTCAATGTCATTTTCAAAGTAAAGTTTTCAAGTTACTGTTATAAGTTGACAGTACTTACAGGAGACCGGAGTTGAGTATGACTAAGGGCCGGCAATTTACCCTCTGTAAGCCTTGGCTTACACATTGGGAGAACGGGGATGCTAAGACTGCCCTGTCCACTTCAGAGAGCTACTGTGATGATCAAACTGTCAGAGTGGATGCAGAAGTTCTCTGCCAATTGTGAGAGACTGTGCACAGGCAAGGAATGATGACAAAAAAAGACCAGTAATGACCATAACAGTGGTGGTGGTGAAGGTCAAGGTGATGGTGATTATAACGAATAGGAAGAAGACAAAATTGGGAACACTGTAGACTATCCTTTTCTAGTTCAATGTGCTACATTGTTCCCTGGCTCACAATTCACCATACATAAGAATTAGAAGCATATAAACTGGCCACATCCACCTCCTCTGGTTTATGCCATTGTAGCTCCCTGGTTGTTCACTGGCCAGTGCTGAGAGGCACTTCCCTTTGTCTGTGGGCATTCGATCATGGTTTATTTCATATCCTGGCTGGGAAGCCCTTCTATCTTGTAATGCCCAACACCAGGGACAGCTCTTAATGCATTTAGTGATCTGCTAGGACCTGGAGCCAGCAAAATGGAAATGTGGAGTTACGCCAGTGGGGTCCTGCACCCCCAACACAGCATGGTCTGAGCTGGATTCTCATGTGCCTCCTTCTGATGCACATCCTGTGATCCCCAAACCCACTCTGCAAGTGTCTTGGATGAGCTGTTGGTTGTGACCAGGTAGAGTTAGTAATTGGCTCCCTCCGTCCTTCCCTCCTTCCTTTCCTCTCCTTGCCCCTCCCCCGCACACACTTAGGAAGTTTCTGGGTCTGTGCTGAATCCTATAAGATGCTTCTGGCTGACCTTGACAAGAGCCTCCACCTTGCCCTTGGAGAAAGGTGCAGAAGAGCTCCACGGAGTCTATTCCAACAGAGCCAGCACATGCTGGCAGAATAATTGGCTCCTATAATTCATTCAGAGCAATAGCTGGGGGACAGAGAGGTTTAAACCCTGTGGCCTTGAGGGAAAGACATACTTTAGAAAGGTTTCCCTTTGCCTTTGTTAATTGTGAAATAAAACACTTCCTGCAGAGGAGGCCCCCCCCCCCCCTTGGTGAGGGCTTTGCGGTCCCTTCACAGAGTGATGGCTTCTGGGAGCCTCTCTTCCCCTTTTCCTCATGCTCTGGGATCATATACTTAAAAGTTACACAGCCTGTAAGATAGGGGGGAGGAGGTCTAAGTGGCCAAGGCTGAACACTCCTGAAGGCCTCTCGATTACAGAGAGAGAGCCGAGCTTCAGGGTGGGGTAAAGTGGGAGTGGGTGGCTTTGCAATGGTCACAAAGAGCCTCAAATTTCATCTCTGAGATTTAGTATATAGTCACAAAAATGCACTGAAAAGATCCAACCAATTAGAACATCGTAATTTGTTTGACCCAGTTTGGGCATTTCTTAATATGTAAGGAACCTCTCCTGACCTCAGAGAGACCCTGGGTATGACAATGCAGCAACCAGATTGATTGTCAGGAAGAGCTACTTTGGGCTTCCATTTACTGGAGGGATTTTTCTACCTGGTTGTTATATTTGACCATCATGACAGCCCTGTGAAGTCAGTACTGTTGTCATTTCATAAATGGGGAAACTGAGGCCTTGTTCAAGGTCACGCAGGTAGAAAGCAGTGGAGCTGGGCTTGTCTAACATCGAAGCATCTTTCCATACTTCCATTATAAATGATAACACAGCCCATCATTTAGAGCTGACTCTGGACTTACTCAGCAGCCATGGGCACCTGGGATCATCTTTTGGGTAATGGGGCCGTTCCTTCTCTGGACCCCTCCCAAAGATGGTCCTACAGGAGCTGTCAGGTGGGGCTTAGGTTTATGCCTTGGTTAAAATCCTCTGAAATTCCATTCTGAGAGAATCCGAGGCCTCTGATGCCTTGATCGCCGTGGGTGACATCATGTTTAAGTTAGTCTGACCTCCCTGAGCTCATTTCATTGTCCCGGTCACCTCTGCTTCCATCAAAAATAACAGGTTGCTGATAAGCTGGCTCTCAGCTCCCTGGCTCAGATGGTGGACTCTGAATCCATGCTCAGAGCAATCCTCCCAAGTTCGAAAAAGCCCTTGCACTCTGTTTTGACAGGTTGAGAAATCCAATCCATTTATTTTGAAAACCCATTAAGCCCAGCCAATATGGGATATTTAGAAAGGCCAGAATTTTGCTTCTGGTCAGAAGGTCAGTGCTGTCATAAAATAACAGCTAAAGGAAGTGAAACAAAACATATTTTATTGTAGGGCTATAATTCCCAAGCCTTCTTTAAAAATGTACTTTCAGTTAAAGTAAGACAAAACAAAAATACGGCTCATTGAATTGCTGGAAATTGCCACCACTATAAACTCTCTTTGTTCAGAGTACTTATTCAATTTTGCATGCCCAGTTCCCATATCAGTGACAGGCGCGTAGTAAATGCTCAATACATGTTCAATGAATGAGTCTCCAAATGGTTTACTTTGCTACTTAACCTTTTTTCTAGGTATTAGTTTTTCTTGTTCCCCATGGCTGTTAAATCATCCTCAAGAAAAAAACATCTGATTTTTAGTCCTCTAGGGTTTTGGAAAGTAAGTTTCAGAATAAGTAAGTTTGACTTTTTTTGGCATCTTGAATTACATTATTGATGATACAGATAACAGGGTCTTATGGTCAGATTCTCCAAAGATAACTAATTTGACCCTTTTAACCTTGTGAAGGAGGCATGAGAGATGTTAGTATTTTTGTGTTACCCCTACGAAGGGTGTGTTAAGTACAGACCATTACCTGAAAGAAAATAATTTTGCCATTAGGTGATCCTGAAGAGGAATGGTGTTCAGAAGATGGTGGAAAACATGCTTGTATTTTCTCACTGACTCACTTTCTGGTCCATACAGTGCCCTCCTCTGATGGGTTTCCAGTGACCCATCTTTTTGTTTTGTTTTTTGTTTGTTTCTTTTTTTAATATTTACTTATTTATTTAGGCCGCTCTTGGTCTTAGTCGCGGCACGCAGGAACTTTTTTAGCTGTGGCACACAAACTCTTAGTTGTAACATGCATGCAGGATCTAGTTCCCTGACCAGGGATCAAACCTGGGCTCCCTGCATTGGGAATGCAGAGTCTTACTCACTGGACCACCAGGGAAGTCCCCAGTGACCCTCTTTTTGGATCTCCCTTCCCTCTTCTCATACCTTCCATAATCCCCTCAATCTTCTCCACCCCATCTCTCTAAGCTCCACCCTGGAGAATCACCAGAAGACCCTCAAGCTTCTAAGCATGGCCCCTGCCTTCACCCTCGTGGGATATAACAGTCCCTAATTCTACATCCAAAGATTTGGTTTGTTGTTAGAGGGAGCAAACGTATGACCTGGGAGCAGAGATGACTCTTGGAATCTTGAGGTAGACCCAATAATTAGGGTTTCTTTTTTCTGCTTGAACTATGAACCCACCGAGAAGTAAGACCAAAGAGTAAGCTGATGGAAGTAGTGTATCAACTTCATGAGAAAGTGGATGTTGGAGAATATGGCTTATAGTGGTAGGCAAATAGGGTTCCTACTACAGAATCCCAGATTCTGGACTGGGGTAGGCTGGCTTTCATCAGGGCAGAACCCGTGGGTGGGTGGGTGGGTAGTTCCCAAGGGAGGGGAAGACACTGGGTTATGAATGCCCTGTTCCTTCTTGTAACCTAGTGCCTTCTTCCAAACCCATCAACCAGGTAAGTTATTTTGCCCCACCTGGGGAGGAATGAGTGAAGAGTACGGGAGAGGCCACTCTCCCACTTCATATTCTTTTCCATTATTGTTTATTCCAGGATATTGAATATAGTTCCTTGTGCTTTACAGTAAGACCCTGTTGTTTACCTAGTTTATATTTAGTCGTGTATATCTGTTAATCCCAAACTCCTAATTTATCCCTCGCCCCACATCCCCTTTGGTAACCATAAGTTTGTTTTTTATAGATGTCTTTTCTCATGAGGAATCATCAAGAAGGGAATTGTTTCCCTTTAACACAGCATGTTCTATTGACCCACACTGTTTTTAAAAAGTTGACATAGTAGGTAATGTTTAAAATAAGGAGATTTTGCACTAAAAATCAGAATTTCTGGCTTTCTTTGAAAAGTGGAATGATTTATCAGCAACGAACCTGTGTTTCCACGTGGCAACAACGGCTTGGAGCTGAGTTGTGCCTGCCCCTTTAGGCAGGTCTATGTGTTTTAGCTCATCAAGAACCCCCATTCCCTATGGTGTAGATACTGCTCTCTCCAATTTACCCATTTGTATTTCCCGCCTGGTCCTTCGGGGCATTTTAGTTTGTTGCCTCTGCTTTACCTGCCTAAGTCTAGAGTGGAGTATAAGCAGGACCAATAGACATGGCTCTTGCCAATGTCGCCCAGCTCTACTGATCAGTTTCATTTTGATTTTGTTATTAGCTTAACAAAGTCTCAATCCTTCTATTCTGTCTTACTAAAGACCTCTTTCGTACCAGAGGCTTTGCATTGGAGAAGATAAAGGAGGTGAGGAAAAAGGAAAATTCTGCCCTATTAAACAAGGGAAGAAACAAGGCCAGGAGGTTAAGGAACTTGTCAAGGTGTGTGGCAGAAGGAAGACACCCATGTGGTCCTTTGACACCTACTCCACTGTACTACAGCTACGGTCATTTCTGCTTTGCTGATCCAGTGGGCACCACTGATCCAGATGAGCAACAAATTGCACATCTGAGTGTGCGTTTCTGAAATATGTTTTGCCTCCCTAGGATGACCAGTTAGGCAGAAGCTCCAGCCCAACTGGATTCACAGCTGCTTTTCCAGGGCCAGCAATGGGTGAAGGGGAGAGAAGGTAGTCAAGAGTCTGTTTTCATAGCCTTCCTGAAACTCTTCTGTCTCGTCTTGAGGTGCAAAGGGGTTAATTCAGGGAAGAGTAGGGCAGTATGAAGCAAGCCAGGCCTCATTCACACATTCCCCTTCTTACCCCGCCCACCTATGCTTTCTTAAGAACTTAGCATAAACCAGAGGGAAAGATGGTTGCTATGACAGATGGATGGATGGATGGGTGGACCAATAGATCGATGATTCCTTTCAGGGAGCTTTGTTAGGCTCTTCTGTGTGTTTGCATCCGAAAACATTTTGATTTCACACCTAAGGGTCAAATATCAAGGCTGAAAAAGCAAAGATACTCTGTCTTCCAAAAGAAGGAAGTACAGTGAAGATTAAGAGCAAGGGTGTTGGAGTCATTCACTCCTTATTAACATCTCTGAGCCTTAGTTTCTTCACGTATAAGATGATAATAACAGTACCATTCTCAAAGGTGGTTGCTTTTAGAATTAAACAATTTTTGGAAAATACCAATAACTCATTGCCTGGCAGATGGGAAGCACTTGGGATATGATGACCCTAATTCAACTGAGAGAATTCTGTTTTATTATATTTTTATTATTATTATTATTTGTGGTACGCGGGCCTCTCACTGTTGTGGCCTCTCCCGCTGCGGAGCACAGGCTCCGGACGCGCAGGCTCAGCGGCCATGGCGCACGGGTCCAGCTGCTCCGCCGCATGTGGGATCTTCCCGGACCAGGGCACGATCCCACGTCTCCTGCATCGGCAGGCGGACTCTCAACCACTGCGCCAGCAGGGAAGCCCGAGAATTCTGTTTTATATTGAGCACTTATTACATGTTTAGCTCTATCACAGGAATTAGGTGTACATTTGTGGGCGCTAACAAAATTTGGGGTTACAACTGCAGAGTATGGTTATAAGATAAAGTACAAGGACATACTGATATAACTGTAATTGAACATCCTCATATACATTCTGGTGGGCGGTTGGAAGGAGAGAACGCTCCTGTTGACAAGGGGATGAGTAGGTGGAAGGAAAAAGGAGTTGGGGAGGAATTCCCAGTAAGGGAAGTCCCACTCAAAAAGGCCATAGTAAGAAAGGAGATGGATAGAACGGTAGCTGCTGGTCAATTTCCTTTTAACCCAGATCCAGGGAACTTCTCCTAAGAAGCAGATTCTGCACTAAGTAGAGTTGTCCCTTGGTATCCATGGGGAATTTGTTCCAGGACCCCCCTCAGATACCAAAATCCAAGGATGCTCAAGTCTCTTACAAAAAATGGCATAGTATTTGTATATAAACTACGCACATCCTCCCTTATATTTTAAATCATCTCTAAGTTACACATAATACCTAATACATTATAAATGCTATGTAAATAGTTGTAAATACAAGTAAATACTGTGTAAATAGTTGCTGGCATGAGGCAAATTCAAGTTTTGCTTTTTGGAACTTTCTAGAATTCTTTTTCTGACTACTTTCAATCCGGGGTTGGTTGAATCTGCAGATGCAGAACCAGTGGCTACAGAGGACTGACTATACTTTCAACTGAGTCCTGTCACTTGCTGGTTATTTTTCCTGGCCTTAGCCACACCATTCTGAGCCTCAGCTTTTCATCTATAAGATAGGAAGCATTCTGTGAATCCTATTTGGTATTTTGATGCTTTTGAAATTGCCAATAAGGAAGGTCTTTGTAAATGCAAAAGCATTGTACAAATGTAGGGGCTGATTGTTGTTGGCTTTTTAACCTGGCAGCCACAGTGGACCATTTAAAACACTAAGCAAATCATTCCCTTGCTGAAAATTCCTTCAGTGCTTCCCTATTGCACTTAAAATCCAAGCCTCTCACCATGGTTCACAGGACTTTATACTGCCTGGCCCTGGGCATCCACTCTCCTCTGCCTCTCCAAAGGCTAAGCCATTCCCACCGTAGTGCCTTTGTACTTTCTGTTATGTCTGCTGGAAACTCATGGCTGGCTCCCTATTTTTATTCAGGTCTTGTCTCAGAAGCCATCTTTGCAGAGGCCACCCAAGACCACCCAGTTTAAGGTATTGTCTGCCCATCCCCACTCTCCAGCCACTCTCTCTCACCTTGTTTCACTTCCCCAGTGTTATTTATCACGATCCAAATGTACCTTGATTATTTATTCTTTACTTGTTTGTTGGCTGTTCCTCTCCCCCATATAAGTTCCTCCCTAGGGAATTTGGTATGTCTTTTCACAGTTCTACCAGAGCCTCAAAGAATGCCTGATATTGAGAGGTGCTCAATAAAAAATTATCAGTCACATTTAACTATGGTCCCACAAACCCCTAACACTTTTCAACAAAAGCCAAAGAAGTTCCATTCATGGGAAAAATATTTATAGTTCACCCAGACTTCTAAACTAGGAGTGTTCTGAATCGTGTTGTGTTCACTGAACACCTGCCGACTCCACGATTTAAGAGTCATGAATACTGAGTCAGAATAGTATAATACTAAGAAGGAAAAACAACAAGTTTGGTCTGTTCCCTGCAACACCAGTCAAGGCAAAATACATTAAGCTCACAGCTGTGTGGTCAGACAAAGACAGGGGCAATGGCATTTAAGAAGAAACTGGTGGGCGGCAAGTGGACTCTTAGAGCGGCAAAGCCAGGGGGTGCCAAGAAGGCCTTTGCCGGAATTGGCAGGCGGTGGCTGGTTAGTGAGGTAATTTGTGCCTGGTTGGCCCTGGCCCTGCCCACGGAGATGTGTGTCCGAGGGAGGTGTTGGCAGATCCGTGATGCCCCATGGTGCTCTGCAAACTGCTGTTGCTGCTTAATGAGCCGGTCAGCCATTAAGTGCCTCCTACACAAAGGCAGCATTTGCAAATGAGCAGCTGAAGGAACATACTGGAAAGCAGAGGAGTTGAGTCTTGACCAAGTCTTCCATATCCTGTCCTCTCCATCCCATCTCTTTGATCTTAACTTCTAAGTGCTCTCCTTGTTCACTTTGCTGCAGCTGCACTGGCCTCCTTGCCTTTCCTCCAACCCACCCAACCCACGCCTACCTCAGGGCCTTTGTACTGGCTGGTCCCTCTGCCTGGAGCTCTCCTTCCATGCACTGGCTGACTCCCTGATGTAGTTTATGTCTCTGCTTTAATGTAGCCTCGTCAGAGAGACCTTCTCTAGCCACTCTATCTAAAAAGAGCACCTGCCCTCCAGCCGCACTCAAGTTCCTCACCCTCACTTATTTTTCTTCAAATAAAGCCAACAGTTTATTATTATCTATTTGTTTATCTGCTTACTTGCTGTCTCCGATCCACAGGTTACCCTCCTACCCCTACCAGTCTAGTTTAAATATCTGGAGAGGGACCATGTTTGTCTTGCTTAGAGCTGTATCCCCCTTAGAACCATGCCTAACTTAGTATATCAATGATAACAGTTGATTCAACTGAATAAACATGATTCAATTGAATTTGTTGAATGAGTGAATGAATGAATGGGTGGATGAATGGATGAATGAAATAAGTTTCAGGTTCAGGATGGACTGGGTTATGAAGGACACTGAATACTAGACGTGGGTACAAAAGGGCAGGGCGTCCAGGGTAGTGAGAGTAACGACTGTATGTAATGAAGCAGGAAAGTCCGTAGATGAAGAGATACATGTTAAGGGCTTTATCTGGTCCAGGCACATTCATCCCACACTAAACATATATATATTTTTTTTTTTACTTAGAAGAAGCAAACAGGATTTTGATAATTATCACTTCTGAAATTATTTGGTGACAAATATCGATACACTCATTAAATTAATTAAACAAGAAGGCCATTTGACTAAGGTGGTTCTAATACCTTAGCAGCCATCATAAGCAAACCAAAACCTAAGTCTGCAAATGCCTCATGGTTAAGAAATCAAAACCGAAGGACCACCGATCATAAATAGCCAACTAGGATTTCCCAAATAAGGCAATTGCTTAAGCTATAGCCAATCAAATAATTTCCTTCCTTTGTTCCATGTCTTCTCTATAGAAGTCTTGCCCTTAGCAAGGGGAGCACTCTTAACCACTTTATATGTATACAAATAAAAGAGCTTTACTACCAGGACTTCCTTGGTGGCACAGTGGTTAAGAATCTGCCTGCCAGTGCAGGGGACACGGGTTCGAGCCCTGGTCCGGGAAGATCCCACATTCCGCGGAGCAACTAAGCCTGTGCGCCACAACTACTGAGCCCACGGTCTAGAACCTGCATGCCACAACTACTGAAGCCCGAGCACCTAAAGCCTGTGCTCCGCAACAAGAGAAGCCACTGCCATGAGAAGCACGTGCATCGCAACGAAGAGTAGCCCCTGCTCGCCACAACTAGAGAAAGCCTGCATGCAGCAACAAAGACCCAATGCAGCCAAAAATAAGTAAACAAATAAATAAATAAAAACTAATTGTATATATATATAAAAAAGAGCTTTACTACAGGGTCACCTGAATTGGGTCACTTGCATACAGAGGCTGACAAGTCCCAAGATCTGCATTCAGCAAGCTGGAGACTCAGGTGAGCTGAAGGTGTGGTTCCAATCCAAAGGCTGGAAAAACCAATGTCCCAGCTTGAAGGCGTTCAGGCAGAAGGAGCTCCCCGCTACCCGAGGGTGTGTCAGCCTTCTTGTTCTAGTCAAGCTTTTGACTGCTTGGATGATTGCCCAGGGCAATCTGCTTTCCTCAGTCTACTGATCCAAGTGTCAATCTCATCCAAAACACTGTCACAGACACACCAGAATAATGTTTGACCAAGTATCTGGGCACCCCATGGGCTAGTCGAGTTGACATGTAAAATTAACCATCACGGGGGTTGGGTGTAGAGGAGTAATACTACTCATCACTTGGGGTTGTGGGAATTAAATACAAGTACTAAGCACAGAGACTGGCACATAATGAGGGCTCAATAAGTGGTAGCTGTGGTTATTAATTTTGTCAAAACAGACATTTCTGGAAGGTGATTCCTCTTACTAAGATAGGAAAGCCTATGTACACCGGGGCAATGCCTTTAATTAGGAAACTCTCTATATATTTTTTGGAGTATATTTTCTTTACAATGTTGTGTTAGTTTCTGCTGTAGGACAAAGTGAATCAGCTTTATGTATACATATAGCCCCTCCCTCTTGAGCCTCCCTCCCCCCTCCCCCCATCCCACCCCTCACAGGTCATCACAGAGCACGGAGCTGAGCTCCCTGTGCTATACCACAGGTTCCCACTAGCTATCTATTTGACACATGGTAGGAAACACTATTTGTTGAACTGTTGAGCTCAGGGAGATTTTTGCCAAGAGTTGAAGACCCTCCATCTCTCTGCCTGGGAAGCTGACATTGGTCCAAAATTGATTCATGTGGACCACAAGCAAGCCCTGTTCTCACAAGGTCCTAAGGAAGCCCCAAATAATCATCACTTTGGAATCCTCCAGTGTGAACCTTTATTCAGGAGTGCACCAGGCCTAGGGAAAAATATTGCAGAAATGTACTCCATGTTTGATGCCAGGCTTCTCATAGCTGATAAGAGGCAGAGTTTAGCCCAGGACTGTAGGACTCAAGAGCATACTAACCCACCATACATCCTCCCTATGATGTCAGTTCTCTCACCCATCAAACATGGAGAATAATACCCATCTTTTCCACTGCTCAAGGGTGTTTGGGGAACAAAAAGTTATGCATGTGAAAGCATTATATAGACTCTAGAGAACGACACAGGTATAAAAGGACAACATGGTCAGCTCATCTATACATTCCTGCATCACAAATATTTATTAAGCACCTACTCTGTGCTGAGGACTGTGCTAGGCCTCTGGGAAGCATGGGTGGTGTAAACCAGACACACTCTGTCTCCTAAGGGATTTTCTCAGCAAGGCCTTCTCTGATTTCAGATTGAGATCCCTGGTGAATGAATGGCTTCTATAGAACTTTGCTTCTTTTCTTTATAATATTTCAATTTGTTGTTCTGTGTGCATTTGAATAATTATTAATATCTGTCTCTGCTACTTAGATCTTAAGCTCTGTCAGGGAGGAGTCTGGTTTTGCTCATCATTATAGCCCCAGGCCTACCACAGTGCCTGGCACAAAACTGGAACTCAGAAACTAGTTGTTGGATGGATGGATGGATGGATGGATGCTTTCTAAGTGCCCAGGATGTGTGTGAAATAATAGAAAATATATATTGGTGTCTGCCTCTGGTTTCTGACACAGAGCTCCTAAAACCCTTGTAATTTCCTCAGTAATAAGAGCACTAGGAGAATGTTTTGTTGTAGCATTTGTCCTTTCATTCTGGTTCCTGACAAAGAGCTCCTAAATCCCTAGAAGTTTCTGGGGTGATAGGAGTATCTTTTGTTTTAATAAGGGAACTCTTGATGGTTTCCTAGATGGGGGCTGGTCACCAGAAAGGCCAAGCCATGATTAGAAGCTCGAAATTTTCAGCCCTATCTCCCATCCTCCAGGAAGTGGGGGGAGGGCTGGAGACTGAGCTAATTATCCACCATGCCTCTTTGATGAAGCCTCCATAAAAATCCCCAAAGTTCAGGGTCCGAAGAGCTTTCAGGGTGGTGAACACATTCTGTGCAGGGAGGGTGGAGCACCCCAACTCCACAGGGACAGAAGTTCCAGTGCTTGGGACCCTTCCAGACCTTACCCTATGTAGTTCTTCATCTGGCTGTTCATCTGTATCTTCTATTGTATTCTTTACTATATAGTAAGCTGGTAAACATAAGTGTTTCCCTGAGCTCTGTGAACTGTTCTAGCAAATTATCGAACCTGAGGAATGGGTTATGGGGGCCCCATTTTATAGCAAGGTGGTCAGAAGTACCAGAGACAAACTGGAACTTGCAGTTGGTGTCTGAAGTGGGGCCAGTCTGTGGGACTGAACCCTTAACTTGTGGGATTTGATGCTAACTCCAGGTAGATAGTGTCAGAACTGAATTGAATTGTTGGACATCCAGCTGGTCAGATAATTGGTTGGTGTGGGAATAAACTCACACATCTCGTGTCAGAAGTGTTGAGTGTGGCATTAGTGTGAGAGTAAAGGAAATCAGTGTTTTCCCTAGGCAATGCAAAACACTGGGCAAAGCACTATCACCACTTCTATTCAACATAGTACTGGAAGTCCTAGCCACAGCAATCAGACAAGAAAAAGAAATAAAAGGTATCCAAATTAGAAGGGAAGAGATAAAACGGTCATTATATGCAGATGACATGGTACTCTATATAGAAAACCCTGAAGACTCCACACAAAAACTATTAGAACTGATAAACAAATTCAGCAAGGTAGCAGAATACAAGAATGATATACAGAAATATGTTGCATTTCTTTACACTAACAATGAAACATCAGAAAGAGAAAGTAAAACAAACAAACAAAAAACCCAATCCCTTTTAAAATCACGTTAAAAAAAACCCCCAAAACTAAAAATAAACCTGATCAAGGAGGTGAAAGACTTATGGTCTGAGAACTATAAAACATTAATAAAGGAAACTGAAGATGATTCAAAGAAATGGAAAGATATCCCATGCTCTTGGATTGGAAGAATTAATATTGTTAAAATGGCCATACTGGGGAGATGTTCAACATAGCGGAGGAGCAAGACATGGAGATCACCTTCCTCACCACAAATACATCAGAACAAGAAACTCTCCACATACCTGGGTAGGGCAAAAGAAAAAAAAAACAAAAACAGAGACAAAAGGATAGGGACAGGACCTGCACCTCTTGGAGGGAGCTGTGAAGGAGGAAAGGTTTCCACACACTAGGAAACCCCTTCACTGGTGGGGACAGGGGTTGGCGGGGCAGGGGGGTAAGCTTCGGAGCCATGGAGGAGAGCGCAGAAACAGGGGTGCAGAGGGCAAAGTGGATCCGCACAGAGGATCAGTGCCGACCAGCCCTCACCAGCCTGAGAGGCTTGTCTGCTCACCCGCCAGAGTGGGTGGGGGCTGGGAGCTGAGGCTCGGACTTAGGAGGTCAGATCCCAGGGAGAGGACTGGGGTTGGCTGCATGAACACAGCCTGAAGGGAGCTAGTGCACCACAGCTAGCCGGGAGGGAGTCCAGGAAAAAGTATGGAACTGCCTAAGAGGCAAGAGACCATTGTTTCGGGGTGCACAAGGAGAGGGGATTCAGAGCACTGCCTAAATGAGTTCCAGAGACGGGCATGAGCTGTGGCTATTAGTGTGGACACCAGAGATGGGCATGAGACTCTGAGGCTGCTGCTGCAGCCAACAAGAAGCCTGTGTGCAAGCACAGGTCACTACCCACACCTCCGCTCCTGGGAACCTGTGCAGCCCGCCACTGTCAGGGTCCCGTAATCCAGGGACAACTTCCCTAGGAGAACACACGGCATGCCTCATGCTAGTGCAACGTCATGCTGGCCTCTGCCGCCACAGGCTCGCCCTGCACTCTGTACCCCTCGCTCCCCCTGGCCTGAGTGAGCCAGAGCCCCCTTATCAGCTGCTCCTTTAACCCTGTCCTGTCTGGGGAGGAACAGATGCCCTCAGGTGACCTACACACAGAGGCGGGGCCGAATCAAAGCTGAACCCCAGGAGTTGTGCGAACAAAGAAGAGAAAGGGAAATCTCTACCAGCAGCCTCAGGAGCAGCAGATTAAATCTCCACAATCAACTTGATGTACCCTGCATCTCTGGAATACCTGCATAGACAACAAATCATCCCCAGATTGAAGCTTTGGACTTTGGGAGCAACTGTAGGCTTGGGGTTTGCTGTATGCAACTGACTGGTTTCTGGTTTTATGTTTATCTTAGTTTAGCATTTAGAGTTTATTATCATTGGTAGATTTGTTTATTGATTTGGTTGCTCTCTTCCTTTTTTTAATATATATATATATTTTCCTTTTTCTCTTTTTCTGTGTATGTGTATGCTTCTTTGTGTGATTTTTGTCTGTATAGCTTTGCTTTTACCATTTGTCCTAGGGTTCTATCTGTCCTTTTTAGTATAGTTTTTAGTGCTTGTTATCATTGGTGGGTTTGTGTTTTGGTCTGGTTGCTCTCTTCTTTCTTTCTTTTTTTTAAATTACTTTTTAATTTTTAATAATTTTTAAAATTTTTAATTTTAATAACTTTATTTCTCTTTCTTTCTTTCCTTCTTTCCTTCCTTCCTTCCTTCTTTCCTTCCTTCCTTCTTTCCTTCTTTCTTTCCTTCCTTCTTTCTTTCTTTCCTTCCTTCTTTTTTTCTTTCCTTCCTCCTTTCTTTCCTTCCTTCCTTCCTTCTTTCTTTCTTTCCTTCCTTCTTTCTTTCTTGATTTCTTTTTTTCTCCCTTTTCTTCTGAGCTGTGTGGCTGACAGGGTCTTGGTGCTCCAGCCGGGTGTCAGGCCTGTGCCTCCGAGGTGGGAGAGCCGAGTTCAGGACACTGGTCCATCAGAGACCTCCTGGCTCCACATAATATCAAACAGCAAAAGCTCTTGCAGAGATCTCCATCTCAACACTAAGACCCAGCTCCATTCAACAACCAGCAAGCTACAGTGCTGGACACCCTATGCCAAACAACTAGCAAGACAGGAACACAACCTCACCCATTAGCAGAGAGGCTGCCTAAAATCATAATAAGGTCACAGACACCCCAAAACATACCACTGGACGTGGTCCTGCCCACCAGAAAAACAAGATCCAGCCTTATCCACCAAAACACAGGCACTAGAGTCCCCTACACCAGGAAGGCTACACAACCCACTGAACCAAGTTTAGCCACTGGGGGCAGACACCAAAAACAATGGGAACTATGAACTTGCAGACTGCGAAACCCCAAACACAGTAGGTTAAGCAAAATGAGAAGACAGAGAGACACACAGCAGATGAAGGAGCAAGGTAAAAACCCACCAGACCAAACAAATGAAGAGGAAATAGGCAGTCTACCTGAAAAAGAATTCAGAGTAATGATACTAAAGATGATCTAAAATCTTGGGAATAGAATGGAGAAAATACAAGAAACGTTCAACAAGGACCTAGAAGAACAAAAGAGCAAATAAACAATGGTGAACAACACAATAACTGAAATTAAAAATTCTCTAGAAGGAATCAATAGCACAATAACTAATGCAGAAGAATGGATAAGTGACCTGGAAGATAAAATACTGGAAATAACTACCACAGAGCAGAATAAAGAAAAAAGAATGAAAAGAATTGAGGACAGTCTCAGAGACCCCTGGGACAACATTAAACACACCAACATTTGAATTATAAGGGTCCCAGAAGAAGAAGAGAAAAAGAAAGGGACTGAGAAAATATTTGAGGAGATTATAGTTGAAAAATTCCCTAACATGGGAAAGGAAATAGTCAAGTCCAGGAAGCTCAGACAGTCCCATACAGGGTAAATCCAAGGAGAAACACGCCAAGACACATATAAATCAAACTATCAAAAATTAAATACAAAGAAAAAATATTAAAATCAGCAAGGGAAAAACAACAAATATCATACAAGGGAATTCCTGTAAGGTTAACAGCTGTTCTTAACAGCAGAAACTCTGCAAGCCAGAGGGAGTGGCAAGACATATTTAAAGTGATGAAAGGGAAAAACCTACAGCCAAGACTACTCTACCCAGCAAGGATCTCATTCAGATTCAATGGAGAAATTAAAACTTTTACAGACAAGCAAACGCTAAGAGAATTCAGCACCACCAAACCAGCTTCACAACAAATGCTAAAGGAACTTCTCTAGGCAGGAAACACAAGAGAAGGAAAAGACCTAAAATAGCAAACCCAAAACAATTAAGAAAATGGTAATAGGAACATACATATCGATAATTACCTTAAATGTAAATGGATTAAATGTTCCCACCAAAATACATAGACTGGCTGAATGTATACAAAAATAAGACCTGTATATATGCTGTCTACAAGAGACCCACTTCAGACCTAGGGACACATACAGACTGAAAGTGAGGGATGGGAAAACGATGTTCCATGCAAATGGAAATCGAAAGAAAGCTGGGGTGCCAATTCTCATATCAGACAAAATAGACTTTAAAATAAAGACTATTAAAACAGACAAAGAAGGACACTACATAATGATCAAGGGATCAATCCAAGAAGATATAACAATTGCAATTATTTATGCACCCAACATAGGAGCACCTCAACACATAAGGCAAATGCTAACAGCCCTAAAAGGGGAAATCAACAGTAACAAAAACATAGTAGGGGACTTTACACCCCACTTTCACCAATGGACAGATCATTCAAAATGAAAATAAATAAGGAAACACAAGCTTTAAATGATATATTGAACAAGACGGACTTAATTGATATTTATAGGACATTCCATCCAAAAACAACAGAATACACTTTCTTCTCAAGTGCTCATGGAACATTCTAGAGGATAGATCATATCTTGGGTCACAAATCAAGCCTTGGTAAATTTAAGAAAATTGAAATCATACCAAGTATCTTTTCGTCCACAATGCTATGAGACTAGATATCAATTATAGGAAAAAATCTGTAAAAAATACAAACACATGGAGGCTAAACAATACACTACTTAATAACCAAGAGATCACTGAAGAAATCAAAGAGGAAATCAAAAACTACTTAGAAACAAATGACAATGAAAACACTACAACCCAAAACCTACGGGATGCAGAAAAAGCAGTTCTAAGAGGAAAGTTTAGAGCAGTACAATCCTACCTCAAGAAACAAGAAACATCTCAAATAAAAAACCTAACCTTACATCTAAAGCAATTAGAGAAAGAAGAACAAAAAATCCCCAAAGTTAGCAGAAGGAAAGGAGGCATAAAGATCAGATCAGAAAGAAATGAAAAAGAAATGGAGGAAACGATAGCAAAGATCAATAAAAGTAAAAGCTGGTTCTTTGAGAAGATAAACAAAATTGATAAACCATCAGCCAGACTCATCAAGAAAAAAAGGGAGAAGACTCAAATCAATAGAATTAGAAATGAAAAAGGAGAAGTAACAACTGACACTGCAGAAATACACAGGATCATGAGAGATTACTACAAGCAACTATATGCCAATAAAATGGACAATGTGGAAGAAATGGACAAATTCTTAGAAAAGCACAACCTTCCAAGACTGAACCAGGAAGAAATAGAAAATATAAACAGACCAATCACAAGCACTGAAATTGAGACTGTGATTTAAAATCTTCCAACACACAAAAGCCCAGGACCAGATGGCTTCACAGGTGAATTCTATCAAACATTTAGAGAAGAGATAACACCTATCCTTCTCAAACTCTTCCAAAATATAGCAGAGGGAGGAACACTCCCAAACTCATTCAACAAGGCCACCATCACCCTGATACCAAAACCAGACAAAGATGTCACGAAGAAAGAAAAGTACAGGCCAATATCACTGATGAACATAGATGAAAACATCCTCAACAAAATACTAGAGAACAGAATCCAACAGCACATTAAAAGGATCATACATCATGATCAAGTGGGGTTTGTCCCAGGAATCCAAGGATTCTTTAATATTAGCAAATCAATCAATGTGATACACCATATTAACAAATTGAAGGAGAAAAACCATATGATCATCTCAACAGATGCAGAAAAAGCTTTTGACAAAGTTCAACACCCATTTATGATAAAAACCTTCCAGAAAGTAGGCATAGAGGGAACTTACCTCAACATAATAAAGACCATATATGACAAACCCACAGCAAACATCGTCCTCAATGGTGAAAAACTGAAAGCATTTCCACTAAGATCAGGAACAAGACAAGGTTGTCCATTCTCACCACTATTATTCAACATAGTTTTGGAAGTTTTAGTCACAGCAATCAGAGAAGAAAAAGAAATAAAAGGAATCCAAATTGGAAAAGAAGAAGTAAAGCTGTCACTGTTTGCAGATGACATGATACTATACATAGAGAATCCTAAAGATGCTACCGGAAAACTACTAGAGCTAATCAATGAATTTGGTAAAGTAGCAGGATACAAAATTAATGCACAGGAATCTCTTGCATTCCTATACACTAATGATGAAAAATCTGAAACAGAAATTAAGGAAACATTCCCATTTATCACTGCAACAAAAAGAATAAAATACCTAGGCATAAACCTACCTAAGGAGACAAAAGACCTGTATGCAGAACACTGTAAGACACTGATGAAAGAAATTAAAGACGATACAAACAGACGGAGAGATATACCATGTTCTTGGATTGGAAGAGTCAACACTGTGAAAATGGCTATACTACCCAAAGCAATCTACAGGTTCAGTGCAATCCCTATCAAGCTACCACTGGCATTTTTCACAGAACTAGAACAAAAAATTTCACAATTTGTATGGAAACACAAAAGACCCCGAATAGCCAAAGCAATCTTGAGGAAGAAAAACGGAGCTGGAGCTATCAGGCTCCCTGGCTTCAGACTATACTACAAAGCTATGGTAATCAAGACAGTATGGTACTGGCACAAAAACAGAAATATAAATCAATGGAACAAGATTGAAAACCCAGAGATAAACCCATGCACATATGGTCACCTTATTTTTGATAAAGGAGGCAAGAATATACAATGGAGAAAAGACAGCTTCTTCAGTAAGTGGTGCTGGGAAAACTGGACAGGTACATGTAAAGAATGAAATTAGAACACTCCCTAACACAATACACACAAAAAAAAACTCAAAATGGGTCAAGGACTTACATGTAAGGCCAGACACTATAAAACTCTTAGAGGAAAACATAGGCAGAACACTCTATAACATAAATCACAGCAAGATCTTTTTGACCCATCTCCTAGAGAAATGGAAATAAAAACAAAAATAAACAAATGGGACCTAATGAAACTTAAAAGCTTTTGCACAGCAAAGTAAACCATAAAACAAGACCAAAAGACAACTCTCAGAATAGGAGAAAATATTTGCAAATGAAGCAACTGACAAAGGATTAATCTCCAAAATTTACAAGCAACACATGCAGCTCAATATCAAAAAAACAAACAACCCAATCGAAAAATGGGCAGAAGACCTAAATAGACATTTCTCCAAAGAAGATATACAGATTACCAACAAACACGTAAAAAGATGCTCAACATCACTAATCATTAGAGAAATGCAAATCAAAAGTACAATGAGGTATCACCTCACACTGGTCAGAATGGCCAGCATCAAAAAATCTACAAACAATAAATACTGGAGAGGGAATGGAGAAAAGGGAACCCTCTTGCACTGTTGGTGGGAATGTAAACTGATACAGCCACTATGGAGAACAGTATGGAGGTTCCTTAAAAAACTAAAAATAGAACTACCATATGACCCAGCAATCCCACTACTGGGCATATACCCTGAGAAAACCATAATTCAAAAAGAGTCATGTACCAAAATGTTCACTGCAGCTCTATTTACAATAGCCAGGACATGGCAGCAACCTAAGTGTCATTGACAGATGAATGGATAAAGAAGGTGTGGCACATATATACAATGGAATATTACTCAGCCCTGAAAAGAAACAAAATTGAGTTATTTGTAGTGAGGTGGATGGACCTAGAGACTGTCATACAGAGTGAAGTAAGTCAGAAAGGGAAAAATAAATACTGTATGCTAACACATATATATGGAATCTAAAAAAAAAAAAGTGGTTCTGAAGAACCTAGGGGCAGGACAGGAATAAAGATGCAGATGTAGAGAATGGACTTGAGGACACAGGGACGGGGAGAGGTAAGCTGGGACAAAGTGAGAGAGTGGCATCGACTTATATATACTACCAAATGTAGAACAGATAGTGGGAAGCAGCCGCATAGCACAGGGTGATCAGCTCAGTGCTTTGTGACCACCTAGAGCAGTGGGATACGGAGGGTGGGAGGGAGACACAAGAGGGAGGAGATATGTATAGCTAATTCACTTTGTTATAAAGCAGAAACTAACACACCATTGTAAAGCAATTATACTCCAATAAAGATGTTTAAAAAAACCCAAAAAGGCCATACTACCCAAAGCAATCTACTGATTTAATGTGGTCCCTATCAAATTACCCATGATGTTTTTCACAGAACTAGAACAAATAATCCTAAAATTTATATGGAACAACAAAAGACCCAGAATTGCCAAAGCAATCCTGAGGAAAAAGAACAAAGCTGGAGGCATAACCCTCCCAGACTTCGGACAATACTGCGAAGCTACAGTAATCAAAACAGCATGGTATTGGCACAAAAATAGACATATGGATCAGTGGAACAGAAAAAAGAATCCAGAAGTAAACCCACACGCTTCTGGTCAATTAATCTTTGACAAAGGAGGTAAGAATACATGATGGAGAAAAGACAGTCTCTTCAGCAAGTGGTGCTGGGAAAGCTGGACAGCCACATGTAAATCAGTGAAGTTAGAACACACCCTCACACCATACACAAAAATAAATTCAAAATGGCTTAAAGACTTAAAATATAAGACATGACACCATAAAACTCCTAGAAGAGAACATAGGCAAAACATTCTCTGACATAAATTGTAGCAATGTTTTCTTAGTTAAGTCTCCCAAGTCAAAAGAAATAAAAGCAAAAATAAACAAATGGTACTTAATCAAACTTATAAGCTTTTGCACAGCAAAGGAAACAATCAACAAAATGAAAAGACAACCTGTGGACTGGGAGAAAATATTTGCAAATGATGTGGCCGACAAAGGCTTACTTTCCAAAATACACAAACAGTTCATACAACTCAATATCAAAAACCCCCCAAACAACCCAATCAAAAAATGGGCAGAAGACCTAAATAGATATTTCACCAAAGACATACAGATGGCAAACAGGCACATGAAAAAAATGCTCAACATTGCTAATTTTTAGAGAAAGGCAAATCAAAAGTACAAGGAGGTATCAGCTCACACTGGTCAGAATGGCCATCATCAAAAAGTCTACAAACAGGGACTTCCCTGGTGACACAGTGGTTAAGAATCCGCCTGCCAATGCAGGGGACATGGGTTCAATCCCTGGTCCAGGAAGATCCCACATGCCATGGAGCAACTAAGCCTGTGCACCACAACTACTGAGCCTGCGCTCTAGAGTCCGTGAGCCACAACTACTGAGCCCGTGTGCCACAACTACTGAAGCACCTGGAGCCCATGCTCTGCAAGAAGAGAAGCCACTGCAATGAGAATCACATGCACCACAATGAAGAGTAGCTCCTGCTTGCTGCAACTGGAGAAAACGCACACGCAGCAACAAAGACCCAACACAGCCAAAAATAAATAAATTTATATTAAAAAAAGTCTACAAATAATACATGGCAGAGAGGGTGTAGAGAAATGGGAACGCTTTTTCACTGTTGGTGGGAATGTAGTGGTGCAGCCACTATGGAGAACAGTATGGAGGTTCCTTAAAAATCTAAAAATAGAGTTACCATATGATCCAGCAATCCCACTACTGAGCATATATCTGGAAAAGAGGAAAACGTCAATGTTCATTATAGCACTATTTACAGTAGCCAAGACATGGAAGCAACCTAAATGTCCATCAACAGATGAATGGATAAATAATATGTGGTACATGTACACAATGGAATATTACTCAGCCCTAAAAAAGAAATATTGCCATTTGCAGCCACATGGATGGACCTAGAGATTATCATACTAAGTGAAGTCAGACAGAGGAAGACAAATATCATATCACTTATTTGTGAAATCTAAAAAAATGATACAAATGAACTTATTTACAAAACAGAAATAGATTCACAGACATAGAAAACAATCTTATGGTTATCAAAGGGGAAAGAAGGGAGGAGGGATAAATTAGGAGTTTGGGATTAACATACACACACTACTATATATAAAATAAACAACAAGGGCTGACTGTATAGCACAGGGAACTATATTCAATATATTGTAATAACCTAAATGAAAAAGAATCTGAAAAAGAACATATATGTATACATTCTTATACATATATTCATACATATTCTTTTTCGGATCATATTTTACATATATGTATAACTGAATCACTTTGCTGTACACCTGAAAGTAACACAATATTGTAAAGCAACTATATTTCAATTAAAAAATTTTTAAAAGACAATGGGCAAAGCAACTTATGGCTCAAATGTGTGTGATATTAATGATTTTTCAACATGACATTGGACCAAGGGATTTGGACTGAAATCCTTATTATGTAGCAACTAAAAGTTAAACTGAGCCAATCCCTTTGAAGTAGGTGTGACAGAGTTGAGACTGAGTGTTATCTTCCAAGAAGGGCTCCTGGGCCCAAATCAAGTGCACCAAAGACTGTAGCGTCCCTTCCCCAGATCCTAAATGCACACAATATGGCCTGAGAGATTATCGCTGTCCTTGCTGTGGCTCCCAGATGCCACAGTACAGTTGTCATCTAGCCCAACCTGCTGCCTCACCTTGGGGAGGCCGAGCCACAGTCCTACTTCAGAGGGCCCTCCTACCATTCCAGTTAAGCTACCTCCAATCCTTCTGATGAAGAAAATGCTGCACCAGCCACAGGACATTGGAGTGTACTTGGTACCCAGAACCAATCCCATCAATCAGCCACCTCCAACTATCCTGGGGCCATAGACATGGAGATTCACTTCCATAACAAAAGATGTGAAACTTGCAGTGTATTTCCTGCTAAGTGAACAAGTCTTCTGGGTTGTTTTTGTTTTTTTTGATCTTGCCCTCTCACTGGAGGGAAAGTGATGAGTGGGAAACAGTTTCCAAAAAGAGTGGCCAACCTCATAAAGGACTCTTAAGCCTTTTGGGTGGAAATATCTCAAAAGGGGTATGCCAACTGTCTCCAAATATATGAACTTTCCACATAGAACAAAGATCAGATTTAAATTTCCTGTGATCCTGGAGAGTACAGCAAGAACCAAGCTATGACCTCAGAGCGACAGCCTTTGATTCAATGAAAGGAAGAAATGTCCATCAGCCAGACCTTTCTGAAAATGAAATGGGCCACCTAGTCAGGTAGTGAGTCCTCTGTCCCTGGAGGTGTTCAAGACTGGCCAAGGTATGGGTCCTATATTCCATTCTACCGTATGCGTAACAAGGGATGTTTCATAGGCTTGCTGTTCTTGAGAAAGGTCTGGATGCTGGAGTAGGGGAACAGGGATAATCTAATATGACAACACAATTAAAAGCCATTAGTAGCTCAATATGTGGGTATTGAGTACCTACATCCACCACACTTTGCTAACTATTTTGTACGCATGATGTCATTTAGTCCTCACAGCAATCTTAGGTATGGAATCCTTTAATTACCACCCTATTAGAGACAAGAAGACAGAGACAGAGATGTGAAGTAACTTGCCCAAGTTTGCACAGCTAGAGTGAAGATCTGGAACTCAAATCCTAAACTATTACCCATTCTGCTATGGTCCCATCGTCACCTCTGTCGCCCTCCCCCCGCTACCTCCCCAATCCCTCCTACTAGAGCCTAATACCTATAAGAGCATAATAAGGAGATGTCCCCCAAGAAAGTTCATCGGAATGGGCCCCAACCCAGAACAGCAATGCTAATAACACAAAACGCCCAAATCGGGGGAAATTACTACACTTGAGTACACTTTGCAAATCACTGAGAGAGAGAGAGTCTTCCTACAAAGTGAGAGCCAATTTTAAAACACCCACATCCTCTGGCCTCACTCACTCTCTCCTCCCCAAAGGTTCTTCTGGCCTGGCTGGGGGAAAAAAATCCCTTTGCCTTCATTTGCATCGTTCTCGGGAGGAGGAAAGTGAGCAAGCTGTGAAGTCACTCCCCACAGAAGAGTCAGAATCACACCTTCAACTTGACCAGCCATTCCTGACTTCTCAGGAATCTGATTTAAAGGTCCCAAACAAGTCAAACTAATTAATCACTGTTTCCCCATTAATCACTGTTTCCCCCAAAGACTGTAACACTTGATCCTTAGCAAGAACATGAGTGCACCCCAGATGCTTACAAGAAAGGAGGGCACAGGGCACCAAAAAGAAAATAGAAAACCTGGAAGAATGGTGTTTTTTTCCTTTTCTTTTTTTTTTTAAATTGAGGTATAATTGACATGCAACATTAGTTTCAGGTATACAACATAATGATTTGATATTTGTATGTATGGTGAAGAGATCATCACAATAAGTCCATCACCACACATAGTTACATTTTTTTTTCTTGTGATAAGAACTTTTAAGATTCACTCTCTTAGCAACTTTCAAATATACAACCTGGTATTGTTAACTATAGTCACCATGTTGTGCTGTACACCATCCCTAGGACTTAAATTTATTTTTTAACTGGAAGTTTGTACCTTTTGACTCCTTTCACCCATTTCGCCCACTCCACACCACCCCAACCCCCCACTAACCTCTGGCAAGCACCACCAATCTGCTCTCTGTATCTCTGAGTTTGGGGGTTTTTGGGGGTTTTTTGCTTTTTTTTTTTAAAGATTCCACATGTAAGTGAGATCGTACAGAATTTGTCTTTCTCTCTCTGACTTATTTCACTTAGCATAATGCCCTCTAGGTCCATCCATGCTGTTGCAAATGGCAAGATGTCCTTCTTTTTTATGGCTGAGTAATATTCCATTGTATGTATATGTGTGTGTATATATACATATATACCACATCTTTATCCATTCCTCTGTCAATGGACAGTTAGGTTGCTTCCATGCCCTGGCTATTGTAAATAGTGCTGCTATGAATATTGGGGTACATGTATCTTTTCGAATTAGTGGGTTTTTTGGGGGCAGATATATACCCAAGAGTGGGATTGCTGGATCATATGGTAGTTTCCTTTTTAATTTTTTGAGAAACCTCCATATCTTTCCACTGTGGCTGCACGATTTACATTCCCAGGATTTTAATGTGCTCCCTCCCCATTGGACCGCAGTTCTAGGCTGCAAAGTCAGGTGGGGCCTCTAAGCTGCCATCACCTATCAAATCACGTTTACCCCAAGATTCAGGGAGGCCCTGGGGCTGTGAAATGTCACTTCCCAGCTGCATCTGGAGAACCACAAAGAATTTATGTGGGGCTAGGTCGTTTTCTAAAGCGTTTCTCTATGTCCTACTAGGCAGTTTATCACAAGGATCTGAGGCTCTTAAAATCCCAGGGCCCTTGTGTGATCTAGAGGTCATGCCGTATTAAATTTTTCTAACTTCTTCTTCCCTTGCACCACCTCATGAAGTGCCTGCTTATCGGTGGGTCCCAGATCTAGGCTGCCTGGGTCCTGTCCAATCCCAAATCATCCCATTCTCCACCAGCGCCCTGGGGTGGCCTGGATTGTCTTTTGTTGAGCAGGAGAATAAAAATAATTTTAATCTCCATGAAATGCCAAAACCAAGCAGAGTGTGTGTGATTCTTTCCAGCCTCCCAGGGACCCCGGGCCGCTACGGCCCCATGCTGCCTGGGAGGAGAGAAAATGACTTAGCAGCACGAGGGCGATTCGTCATTAGAGCAACAAGGCCAGCGCGCTGCCCGGCCTTATCGGGGCGGGAGGCCTCACTGGATTCTATTAATTGCTGAATGCTGTTGGGTTTGGCAGATACAGGAAGCAGTTTACATGGCTACACAGTGCCCTGGCTCACAGTCTCTCTGAAATGGTATTATTGTAGCGGGATAATTGTGATTAGGGACAGTTCCCGGAGGAAGACCAGGCCTTTGATGATTGAGTCACTTCCTCCCCACTCCCTCCAGTGCGATAGGGTAGCTCGCCCCACAGACACACACCCTTTGCTGGCCGGCAGGTCCCACGCCCCACGACAAGGTTCCCAAGCAGGGCAGCCTGGAGCCTCATCAGAGCCAGGATCGTGGGAGAAATGGGAGCAGGCTGGAGACCACCCCTCCCCCCAGTTCTTTTTGGGTAATGGTGACAGGCAACCTCGTTAGTGATATCAATTGTGTGTCCCCGACTCCTGCGACAGCATGGACTTTGGAACTGGGGAGACCAGGTTCTACGCTTACTGGCTGTGTGAGCTGGGGAAGGCCTCTCTTTGAGCCTCAGTTTCCCCATCTGCAAAGTGGTGGACATAAGAGAATCTACCCCAACTGATGTTGTGAGGATTAAACGGATTACTTTAATGTTTAATAAACTGTAGCTGTTATTATTATTGTTGTTGTTGCTGTTAAGAATGCCTCCCCTCCCTCCCCCCACATCCGCTCTCCCTTCTCCCAAAGTCTACTGAAGGCAGATCCAGTCACCTTCACTCGAGAGAAATGCAGCCACCTCCGAGGTGAAGGCTGGAGAAGGATGTGGCTGTCTAGATGTGAAGGCCTGGAGTGGGGTAGATCTGAGTCTCGGCTTCCGCAGGGGCCATTTCTGGGCCCAGAGCTCCCCCAGAAACACAGCCCATCGCTTTCACCCTGCACTTGGTTTGTGGTCTTCTCTACCACCGGGTGCTGCCCTGGTCCACTCACTCACTCACTCTGGCTTATACCCAGAACAGCTTCTCATGAGCTGTCCTGAATCCTGCTTATCTCAGACTTCATCGGGCTCCTAGGAGAAAAGCACCCTTCTGTGCACATGGGTAGGAACAGCATTTGCCCAAAAAAGGGAGTCCGCCCTATTACTAGAACCCAGAGTGGGCCCTGCAACTGCCCTCAGATATGCATGGGGGTTGTGTGCTCTTAGGAAAGTCACTTTTCCTCTCAGAGCCTCAGTTTCTTCATCTGGTAAATGGGGATAAAAATACCTCTCTCAGAGTGCTGTGGTCAGGATGAAATTAGGTACGTATGCAAAACACTTAGTATAGTACCAAAAACATAGAGAATACTTACTATATGGCAGCCAAAGAGGTGAACCAGATGGACCAAGGAGAGCACTAAACACCTCCGACAGGCTCCGGGATCCAGAAAGGGCAGAGCTCCCGCGGCCCCAGAGATGCTTCTGGGACCCAATGTGCTTTAGGAACTGCCAACCAGACCCAGAGTCCCCAGACAGTGGCAATATCCAGCAAGCTCTCAGGGGCAGACACTATGTTTGTTTTGTTCACCACTGTACCCTCAGTACCAGTGTATTTTTTTTTTTTTTTTTGGTACGTGGGCCTCTCACTGTTGTGGCCTCTCCCGCTGCGGAGCACAGGCTCCGGACGCGCAGGCTCAGCGGCCATGGCTCACGGGCCCAGCCGCTCCGCGGCATGTGGGATCTTCCCGGACCGGGGCGCGAACCCGTGTCCCCTGCATCGGCAGGCAGACTCTCAACCACTGCGCCACCAGGGAAGCCCATTACCAGTGTATTTGTTTCCCACGGCTGCTGTAGCAAATTACCACAAACTGAATGGTTTAGAACACCACCAATTTATTATCTTACCATCCTGGAGGCCAGCAGCCTGCCATCGGTCCCATGGGGTGAAAATCAAGGTGTTACAGGGCTGCATTCCTTCTGGAGGCTCTGGGAGGGGGGTCTAGAGGCTGTCTGAATCCCTTGGGTTGAGTCATGGCCCCTTCCTCCATCTTCAAAACCAGCAGCCTAGCATCTTCAAACTCAAGTCTGAGTCCCATTTATAAGGACTTGTGATTACATTGGGCTCACCTGGATAATCCAGGCTACTCACCCCAGCTCGAGGGCAGCTGATTTCCATGTGTGAACTTAATCCTCCCTTTGTTATATATCAATAACATATCCACAGGTTCTAAGGATTAGAATATGCACACTTGGAGGGAGCCATTACTTTGCCTACCACACCTAGCATGAAGGAAAATGAACAAAAGTCAGATAGTAACACTCACCGGCCTTCTATTTTGGGCTGAGCTTCCCAAGGACAGAGGATCTTGCAGTCCACCCCAGGACACAAGATGTTCACTTGTGAGAACAGTCATGAGCACATTACAAGTGATTACAACCTAGAGGGAGGTAACAGGGTACAGAAGCCCTTAGGAAATGAAGAGCCTCTGGCCGGTGCTCAATGAATCATAATATTTATTCAGCAAATATTTTGAGTGTCAATTAGGTTCCAAGTGCCAAGCAGGTTATGATGAATAAGATTACTATTCCTGCCCTTCAGGAATCTAAGAGCTCAGGAAAATCTTCTGGAAGAGGTAAGGATGAAGCCAGGGTTAGATAGGAGAAAACCAAGAATTTGGGGAGAGGGTGATGGTTTGCAGAGATAGTTTGCGTAGGTTACAAGCACAGAATCCGTAGCCAGGACTACCTGGCCTCAGAGTCTGGCCCTGCCATGTACCAGCTGTGTGACCTTTAGAAAGTTTCTTGGGAGTTCCCTGGCGGTTCAGTGGTTAGGACTCCAGGCTTTCACTGCTGAGGGCCCCGGGTTCAATCCCTCATCAGGGACTAAGATCCTGCAAGCCGAGTGGCAAGGCCAGAAAAAAAAAAAAAAAAAAGAAAGTTTCTTAACTCCCTACAGATAACTGTGCCTCAGTTATCTCATTTAAAAATGGGAGTAATAATCGTACAATATGTCATAGCGGTCACTGGGAGAACTGCATGACCAAGTATATGTAAAGTGCTTAGCACGGCATCTGGCACACTGCAAGTGCTATGTAAGTGTTAACTAATATTACTGTCCACTTCTTATCCTTCTGGCAGTCTTAAAATAGCAAGCAAGGAGTGAGGGAGAGTCCAGCAGATACTGGAAAGGAGACAGTTAAGACAACAAACGGTCTCTGGTAGGAATGCTCCTTTAGGGGTGGAATTTCCAGTTTTTAAATTCTCCCAAGGTGGAAAACAATGCAGTTTTTACTGATGGCTATTGGGTGACAATTTGTCTTCATGCAGCTTTCCTTGTGACCCCCTAATATAAACAGACCAAAGGGCATGGAGTTTGACCGGAGTAGTTTGGACTCGCCCCGAATGGACCAAACCTTGGCCTTGGTCTTTTCAGGCCCTGGCCCTAGATGCTGAAAGAGTGGGGAGCAGGAAAGCCAGAAGCTCCAGGCCCAGGCTGGTGGAGGGGGGCCCAGATTCTCTGGGGAAAGATCTTCTTTGGCCACTGGAATCTTTGACCAAACAGATCTGGAAACATCATTCTGGTTTACTGGACGTCCTAAGTGCCCACTCTCCCTTAAACTCAGAGCCAATGTTTGATTAGTGAGCAAACGTCTCCGTTATCATGGAGGGCTAAAAGTGGATTTATTTAAAGCATTTTCTCTTTGGAGGTGCAGTAATTGCTCTCTGATCAGGCAGGAAGTCCTATTGCTTGAAAGGAGCCAGTGTTATCAAGAGAAAACACATCAGCGCCTGTCCTCTTGGGAAGGGAATTGTGAGTAATCAACAAGGCTCCTCTCCAGCTGGTCATGGGGCTTTTGTTCAGATGGCGGACAGGTCAGGGAAAGTTTGAGCAGACAGTGCTTTGAAGGGGCGGGTGCAATTCCAATCCTTTCTCTTCATACTTTCCTCTCCAGGGGACAGGCTTTCCCCAGGGGACAGGCTTTCCCCAGGGAACGGAGCTAATCTGGATAAATTGTTCTGAAGCCATCAGACAAATCTGATTACATCACTCTCCTACTTGAAACCCATCAAGGGCACCCCTGTTACCCTCAAGATCAAGTCCAATTCCTTGATATGGTTTACAAGGCCCTTCATCACCTGGCCTTCGCGGCCCATCTCTTCCGCCTGCTTTATCTATCATCACTCCCAATCAGTACTCTTTTTTTCTAGTTTTCTTAGTACATGGAATGTACACTCATCATGCCAGGAGCACCATCTCGACACATTATGTTGTGTTGGGTCTAAGATATTGCCCGTGAGCTCAGGAGACTGAATATACAGACATAAGAGGGAAGTCCAGTAAAAATCACGAAATGAATGAGACAGCCCTGGCTGTGACAAAATTTCCCAAGCAAGCCCCACAGCCTAGCAGTTTTCTGTGTGTTTTTGTACTAGTCTGTATGCTTCTTGAGAACAGGAGAAATTTCCGAGACCTTAGTTCTTCTAACCGGAAGACACTATGGAAGGCAAGAATGGTGATACTGATAGTAGGTGTTTAGTAACCTACTATCACTAAGTATCATTTACTGAGCACATACTATGCTCCAAGCTGTGCTAAAGACTTTGTGTGCCTTGTCTTATTAAATTCTCACAATGACTGTAAGAGGTAGGTATTATTAGCCCACTTTTATAGATGAGAATGTCAAGGTTCACCAAGACAGTCACTTACCCAGGGTTATACATACAGGAAGTAGTAGAACAGAAACTCAAACCTAGGTTTTCCTGAGCCAACCATCCAGAATTCAAAGGCATACAGCTTCCTAATGTGTGGACATGTGCATGGAGCGTCCAGGGCTTGGGGAGGGGGGCCCAGGAAAGGCAGGACAGACGTAATCAGGGTAGGGCCTCTTTTGTTTGGCTTCACTTCAAACAAAGATGACAGCAGGGAAACTGAAGCCCCTACTTCCCTTCTCTGAAGACCAAAGCATGGCAAAAATAGGAGCGACAGGAAGCATTTGATCCCAACGTGTTAAATGAGCACAGACATCCTGCCAGCTTTGCCATCAGGGAGTGCCCAAGAGCAGCTGCTACATGCAGGCCAGTCAGGAGGCCAGCCTGTGGGGCAGTGCCCAGCCAGACGCCCTCAGATTGACGTGGATCTGGGTCTGCTGGCATTTCTCCAGGGTTCTTAGAACATTGGACATAAGAGCACCCAGGGTGCTTAGAGATTATTATGGCCCGAAGAATGCACCTTGCAGACCTCCGAGCTCAGGAGGTCCTAGCTGCTTTCTCTGAATGAGCTCCCTGGAGTGTTTGCTCCGATGCCACACTTCCCAGATGACAGAGAACAGCACAGATGCTGAGGCAGACCCATTCCTGGGAGACACCAGACTCCTCTGACAGCTGTCTTTGGTTTGAGGACTCCTTGATGGTCTTGTTAAACTTGCCTCAGATTTAGAACCACCTAAGATGCTTCCACTTATTCCTTCCTCCTGTCTCCTTGACGCAACGTCAGACTTGCATCGTGGTCTGAGGGCTCTCCCAGCTTTTCTCAGCTTCCTCCTCATTTTTCTCTCATGGGAATTTCTTTCCTAATGTCCTTGCGTGTTCACCCTCCTCTTGGCATCTGCTTCTCAGAGGACCTGAACTAACTCAGAGATCATCTAGTAATCGCCTCATTTTATAGCTGAGAAATTCGAAGCTCAGAGAGGCAAAGGGATTTTTCTGAGGTCACACAGTAAACTCTTGCAGAGCACGAAATGGTTCTCCCAGCTTACAGGTCATATCTGTTTACTTTGCCTCATGTGTGTTTGGAGTGGGAGGGAAGTGATGAGACTTGTGTGAGAGTTTCTTCAAAATAAGGCCCCTCACACACTCACTAGTATCTCTCTCTAGCTTGAGACCCAGAGGGAAAAACAGTGTATGTCTTATTCACCCATTTGCCCCAAATACTCCAGTCTCCAAAGCTTGAGCCCTTAACTACACTGCCTGCCTGATGTAATAAATGTGAGTGTACCATTCAAATAAGAGAGGTCATTATTGCTTTTGCAAATGGAGCCAGAAAAGTGCATAGACGTCCACCAGCAAATGTGTGTGGAGAGAGAAGGTGGGAAGAGAACTGGAAGATCTGGGGACCTTCCCAACCAGAGAAAAGAGAGCATCAGCATTTGCTCAGGGGCCTCTCTCTGTTGGGGCCTAAGCTGACCTGTCAGTTAAGAGGCTTCCTGCTAATTTCTTCTGCACCTGCCCAGGAGCTGGGGCTGCTTCATGGCTTCCATCATGCTGATTGCCACTGTCTCCCCAGTGACACTGAGCTCAGTTCCTGATAAGGTGCTTCCTTAATAGTCTCCCATTTCCCTGCTGACACTAGAAAATAGGCCGGACTTGGCGATGTCTTACTGCACTGAGTGAGGCGGAGCTGTCACCCCCAGCCTCACAGCCTGAACCATTAGTGGACCTAGAATCAATATTGTTCAGGCAACCCTTGTTTCCCTGAAAGCGTGCATTTGGAACGTTTGCTGTTTGTCAGGCAGTCCTTTTCTCTAACGTCCCACGGTCCATGGCCCTGGTGCCTGAGTCTCTCCTTCTATAGAGTGCGGAGCAGAGTTTGCAAGTTCCAGGCATTATCAGCTTGCTCTCTTCGGAACAGAAGAATTACAACTTTCATTGTAACTGGCAAACGACTGTCTTGGTTACAGTTCTTTGGCTGCAAGCAACAGAAATCTACTGTGGTGACTGTAAGCAAAGTAGGGCCTGATGGGAAGTTACTTCAGAACACAGCAGTGAGGCTAGATCAGCACCAGCCAAGCTTCTTCAAATCCAAGTTCACGGGAGAGAGTGTCATTTTGGTGTAGTCTGGGCCACTTGCATACCCTTTGGTCAAAGGAGGGTGGGTCAACTAGATGGTCTGAATCTAACAAAGGTCAGTGATGATACCAGAAGAGGAGAGAATGGATGTGGGTCAGGCAAATAATGGAACTCCACTAGGTGGACAGACATCTGGGGATGTAGGACCAAAGGAGGTTCTAATGACCGGGTGTACGTTAATTCAGACCCCTCCCCCCACCCCACCCCCACCCCCACCGGCCTAGATATCTCCACTAGGCCTGTGAAAAGTGCCTGGCACTGGACATGTGTTCAATAAGTGACAGCTGATACCATTAGTGCTTGAATTCTTGCCTTTGTAGCATAATTTTAAACATTAGGCAAAGTGAAAGCACCTGGTGGAATGCTGCAGGCATGGCCTAATTATCATGCTGTGTATTTATTTATTTGGCCCAGCTGCACGGCTTGGGGGATCTTAGTTCTCTGACCAGGGATTGAACCCATGCCCCCTGCAGTGGAAGCACGGAGTCCTAACCATTGGACAGCCAGGAAAGTCCCCTAATTATCATCTTGAATTACATGAAGAATCCTGCCAAGTGCTGTGACCAGCTCCTTTCGGGAGGGAGGTCCAAGAGGGAGGGGATACATGTACACATATAGCAGATTCACTTCGTTGTACAGCAGAAACTAACACAACATTGTAAAACAACTACACTCCAATAAAAAAAAATTCAAAGAATAAAAGATTGTTGCTAAGTTTAACAGGTAATGGAAACAATCTGAGATATTTGAAGGCCTGGGTGAACTGTAGAAAAAGAAACTTGCAGTCTCTGGGAAGGGCTGTAGGAGAGCATTGCGGACCCTGCTTCATAACACATACTGTTAAACAGAGCAGAATTTCATCCATATGGGATACCTTACCAGCACCATCAGACAGAATTTGCACTGTAACTGCTTATTTGCTTGCCTGAATCCCTTTCTGGATTGCAGCTCCTTGAAGAAGGAGGGCAGGGGCTGGGATCAGTTCACTGCTGTATCCCTGGGGTCCAACACAGGACATGGCACACAGTATATACTCAGAAAATATTTGTCGACTGAATGAATGAGTGAATGGCAGGGTGTTGATGACCTTTCAAGGTCACTGGTTGGCTAACTGCAAGGTGTTACAGCCGCTGTACCACATCTGCTTGTAGCATCAGAATAAAGTCTCCTGGAGCCATTTGGGTGGCTGCAGAGCTGATCTCATAAAGTGTTCTTATCTGAAACCTTGTAATGCTTATTGAATGAAGGGGAGAGAGAGGGTGGGAGCACCAGCAGGGAAATTCATGATTCAGAGGTGAGGCTGGGAGGAGAGGAAATGGAACGCAGAGGGGCGGGGGAGGGGATTGACAGGAAATTCCTGTGGGGACCCAGGGGTGGCTCCATTGTCAGGAACTTCATTTACTTCTGACCTGGACACTGCTGACCAGAGGTCCCCTCCTGACCCAAATGCCCATGGGCTGGAGGGCGGGAGGCCAAGACTATACTGTACGTGCTCCCCCAAAAGAGAAGTGTTCAGTAGCGATACAGGACATGTCAAAGGCAGCTCTTGACTGAAGGCCACGTATGGGTTGAGAGAATAAATGCTGTAGGAGTGCAGATGTGTAGGAGACCGCCATGGCCAGAGGTGGTCCAAGGTGTCTTCGTGGGTAAGAAGAGGGGGTCGGGTTGGCCTCATACGATGGGAGAGATTTGGATACATGGAGAAAAAGGAGCACAGGCAGGGGACAGAGTCTGAACAAAGCACAAATGTAGAATAGCAGAGTATCCTTCTGAGGCAAGAAGGTCCTGGCAAACTCAGGACAATGACAAGTCAGAGAAAAGGTGAGACAAGGTGGCTGGGGTCAAATCAAGGAGAGGTCTTCATATCAAGCTATAAAAAAACTTTTTTTAAATCAAGCTAAATTAATTTTGATTCATAGATATATATATATATTTTATAAGTACTATCCACATGTGAATGAATGAATGTGAAAATGCACAGGACATAAACAGGAGGGAAGGAGCTGGCTCTTCTGCTGTTGAAACACCTCTGCCCAATCCAGCGATGACAAAAGGCTTTAAACAGTCAGCCTTACAGGTGAGCGTGCTCACCTCCACGCCTCAGGGCCGGGAAAATGCCATCCCCCTCCTTCACCTAACGGTTACGGCTTCACACAGTATTGGCAACTAAAGTGTTTCAGTTCATAATAAGGAATATCTAATAAGTGAAACAGCCTGGATTCTATGTAGTTTCCATTTCCCCAGATGTTTCTGTGTTCCCAGCTACTTTTGAGCTCGTAAAGAGGCGACTCCGGGTCTCCTTTGCTTCTGCAGCCCTCACCCCCTCCACCACCCATTTCACAGTGAGAGCTCAGGCTGACGTCCAGGACTTAATTACTATACGACAGGGCCTTGGTGTGGGCTGGCAGAAGAGATGGGCAGGCTAAGATAAACTGTGCTGGAGTTCTGGGGCAATGCCTACAGCAGAGTGAGCGTCCCCAAAGGTCTTCTCTCTCCCGCCAGGCAATAGAGGGGTTCAGCCAAGTGGGTTAACCTGGTAAGTAAACTAGGATATTTCCCTTGGATGAAATTTAAGGGATGCTGAGAAGGCTCCCTGCCTCCCACCCAATCCCTTAATTCAGCGGGATGCTGCCTAAAATTCCATAATCAAAGCTTGACCTCTTAGCTAGAAGCTGTGATCGCTAACTTCTAAAGCTGTTATCAGTCCGTTATACCTTACTGTGAAGGTAGGATCTGAAAGCACATTTTGACAGGGAGGCTGGAGAGGAAAAGGAAGATGTAACTTGAGTACTTGAGGTGGAAGATGAGAGACATAGTGCTAGAGAGAGTGCAGGGAGGAGCTGGCGTTGTGACTGACTTTGCCCAGCACAATTTTGCTGAGTTCTAGCAACTAATCCTAACAGCGGCCAGACCATCCGGTTATTAACACAAATGTTTCATACACTCTGTCTGACTACAGCACCAGCCGGATCATTTAGATGGCCGCATTAGGCAGCTAAATCCGTAGTCGCTGGCTGCTCTGACACATAGGGGAGCTTGGCTAATCTTAACATTAGCAGGTTGCAGCGCCTCATCCACAGCTGCTTGCTACACAGGGTGAGTGATGCTGTTCTCAAGATCCCAAGGAGGCCCAGGGAGTTCAGGAAGATGGAAGTGCTCATTCTTATTATAAAATCCCCTGAGAACAGCAGGCTGTTCAAAGGATTGGTGTGGGGGGCATTTTTCTTCTGAGGAACTTTGCCTTATAGTCTCACGCTGCATACTTCCTGGTCATAAAAATTTGGAGAAAAATATTGCTAAAAGGCTGCATAAACAATTTTAATTGGCCTGGCCTCCCAAAATGTGCTATTTTTGTTCTTCTGCCAGCCTTGCTTTTTTTACCAGCTAATTATGCCCAGCATTTAACTTTCGGCAAAAAAACAGGAAATAGGACATTCATTACTCGAGTGACAACTTTTCAACAAGCCCACATTTCAACATCCATTGTGTAATTTCCTCTCCCTAGCTTACGGTTAGTTGTTGCATCGGGCCTTTGGAAACAAGCAGCTCCTTCAGCAGGGCCCAGGAGGGGCTTTGTTCTGTTTAAATGCTTGCCTATCTCCAAAGCTGGCAATGTGTGCCTATCCCTGCCCCGGGGGTGGGGCTTCCAGCTCGTTTTGGCTCCTTGCAGACTTTCCTCACTGTGGTTTCTGCTAGTTTAAGTTTGCTGCTAGATTGTGCTCTCCTATCAGGGGCTGGGCAGTGCCTCTTTATGCATCACCCCAAGACACCTGTGAGAGGGCCACTCTCAGAGGGATGCCCTCTTATCCCTTGAGGAATCACAAAAGATAGGCAACCTCAGTCTGCTAGGCAGTAACTCCTAGAAAGTGCTATAAAGCCATGTTTTGTTGTATGGGCCATTTTAAATGTATTTTATTTCAAAAAAATTATTGCAAAGTATGGCATGCATGCATAAAAAGTACAAAAATTGTTAAATATATAGGTCGGTGAGTTATCATAAAGCAAATACCATGTGAATAGATTATTACCAGCACCCCAGAAGCCCCCCTCATGCTCTCTCCCAACCACTGCTCCCTGCGTCCTCCTCAAGGGTAACCACTACCTGACTTCTAAGATAACAGTTTAATTTTAGGTAACAGTTTAGTTTTAGGTATTTAAACTTTATATAAATGGAACTATGTGTGTTTGTGTATATGAGTGGGGCCATGTGTGTATGTTTTTATATCTGGCTTCTTTTGTTCTACTTGGTTTTACTCCTTGTAGCTGTGCCTCATTTGTTTTCATTACTATAGAGTATTCCACTGTATAAATATATCACAAGGTGTCATTTTACTATAAGTGGACATTTAGGTTGTTTCTGATCTGTGGCTACTGTGAAAATGCCACTGTGAACCCTCCTATGTGTGTCTTTAGTGCATATGCACAATATTTCTGTTGAGCATCAACTAGGAGTGCGCTGCTGAGTCATACATATAGTCGGTGTGCGTGATTTTTTGGCTTTGTGCAAACTGTTTTCAAAATAGTGTATGTAAGTTGCCACTGCACCATTTCCTCATCAACACTTGGAATTGTCAGTCTTTTTATTTTAGCCACTTAGGCAGATGTGTAGTGGTATCTCAGTGTAGTTTTTTTTTTTTTTTTTGCAGTACGTGGGCCTCTCACTGCTGTGCCCTCTCCCGTTGCGGAGCACAGGCTCCAGATGCGCAGGCTCAGCGGCCATGGCTCATGGGCCCAGCCGCTCCGCGGCATGTGGGATCCTCCTGGACCGGGGCACGAACCCTGGTCCCCTGCATTGGCAGGCGGACTCTCAACCACTGCGCCACCAGGGAAGCCCCTCAGTGTAGTTTTGATTTGCTAGTCCTTCACTATTAATGAGTTTGAGCACTTTTTCATATGTTTATTCATGATTGGATTTAAAATAAGCTAGAGGTTGAAGAACCAGATGGCCAAAATCTGGAAAATGATACTTTAATGGGAGAGGAGGCTGATAAAACCTCTACCTCTTGAAGTTCTGATATTGATCAACAAGGACTTATTGAGCCCCCATGGTGGACCTATAGCTGTACTAGGTAATGTGGGAGAATCAAAGAAAGCTCATCACCCTATACCCACCATTAGTGCCTTGCTTTTCTCTGTAAGCAATATATAATCAGCATCTTTCTGTGTCACTAAATATCCTACAAGATCATTTTAAATGGCTACGTTGTATTTCCTTATTTAAAGGTATCATAATTTATATAGTCAATTTCTGTGGCTTTTGATTTTTACTATCATTGTCAATAATGCACTGAAAATCCTTGTGACTAAGTTTTTGGGCACGTCTGAGATTATTTACTAATGCCAGCATACTTCAAAACTTAAGTATTTGGGAGGCAAATTAGATAGCACGTAGGGATGTGTAATAAATGAATTGGTATGAGCACTGATTCTTCATATTTCTTTTTTCATTTTATGTGTCTGCCCTCTGCCTTTACCAAAACTCAGGGTCTTCCTGAGGGTGAGCTATATGGAGTGAAAGGGACAATGGTGTCAAGTGGATCCAGGCACTCCATCTCCTGCATTGGCTCATTATTATTATTATTAATTGAGCACTTATTATATGGCAAGCACTGTGTTAGGTACTTTATAATAGGAGTTACTATTTAAAACTTTATGATATGGATGCTATTATTGTGCCCATTTTTGAGGTGAGGAAATTGAGGCTCAGAAAGGTTAAGAACCTTGTCAAAGGTCATGTAGTAAGTGATAGAGTAGGACTTAGAATCCAGCTGTCTGACCCATAGTTCCAATTCTTAACCGTTGTGTCAGTAATTCTCAACCTGTATACTTTGACGTTCTGGTCTACTGCAATCCTTTCCTAGACATGTTGCTAAATTTTATGTATAAAATGTATTTGCTGCTGAGTGGCAAATGCTATGTGGTAAATTGATTTCAGAAATGGCTCTAATTCTTCACCTTTCCCTGTATCCATCTCTTTTGTAATTTACCTTTGCAGCCCCTCCCATTGAAAAGTGAAGACTATTTCCCCAACCCTTGGACATGAGCTGACCCTGTGACCCGCCTTGGCCAATAGAATGTGTTGGAAGTGATGATGGGCTAGTTGCAAGCCTAGGCCTCAAGAGACCTTGCTTGCTTTGCTCTACCTCCTGCTCCTCTGCCCTTCCTCACAGGAAAAAAGCCTAGTCCTGCTTGATGGGGGATGAACCAGATCAAGGCCCTAGATATATGGGAAAGCCCAGCCCAGCCAAGATCAGCCAAGCCTCCTAAGCCAACCTACAGTTGAGTATAGATGCATGAATGATTCCTACTAAGCCCAGTGAGACCAACTAATTGACTGACAGACTCAAAAGCAGAGTATTAATTGCTGTATGTCACTGAAGTTGTATGTGATTTGTTTTGTAGCATGATTGTGGTGATAGATAATACATACTCTGGTGGCTGTCTAACAGATGGAATACTAGCTAGTGGGTCATGAAATGCTGGATAGACTCAGGTACAACTTGGCCTCAGCACAGCCAAATGTCAAGCTGCCACCTGAGAAAGGTGTATATTTACTGAAGCATGTGAGAACCATGCTCCAGGAGCACATGAGAAGATGGGATAGCTCACAATTTCATTCCAACAGCAGCCTTGTACCACTGGACCACTCAGGGATAGTGTGATACCTCTACTGAATAAAGTTTAAAGGGACTGAGAGAAGTCAAGTTGCATTTTGATCACAAGCTACATGTCATATTCTTCATGTGCTGGTTACATTAGTTGAGTTGAATTTCTGTCCCTGGCAACCCAAAAAGTCCAGGTTCCGGCAATGGGAACATTTGAAAGACTGCAGCTCCTCCCCTCCCATCTGATGCTCATGGTCCTTCTGCAATTGACATGTGGCTGAGAAAGCAAGCTGTAACCTCCAAAGCACATTCAAAGGTTGTTCCCTATGTCAGCCTCTTTGTCTTACAGAGAGGGCCTCCTTCCAGGGCTAAGCATGTATAAGCCAAAGTAGGCAATGCTTGCCTGCAACAAACTTCCTTTGCCAACACCTGTCTCTGCCCTAAGGCTCCCAGCGTCTGGTATCTTCAGACTGATACTGCCATTCCATGGTCCCCCCTCTGTATACACCAGCTAAACAACGCTCCATACTCTTGGCCTTTTTCTTATATAACTTCTCTTTCAGTTACATATTGTCATGTAAAAAACTATCCCAAACTTAATGACATAAAACAGCTACCATTTTTTTTTTTCCTTTTCATGTGTTCTGCAGATCATGAATTTACAGAAGGTGTGGTGAGATGGCTTGTCATTGCTCCTGGTTGTCTGGGCTTCAACTAGGAAGACTAGAATTGCTGGGGCTGGAGTCATCTGGAAGCTTCTTGGTTCACATATGCCTGTTGCCTAGGCTGGCTTTGGTTCAGCTGGAACTGTTGACACCAACATGTAACCTGTCCACAGTATGATGGCTTCATGGTAGTCAGACTTTAATAGGGTGGCGCAGTGCTCCAAGAAAGAAGTGAAATCTCCATGGCCTTTATGACTTATTCTTGAAACTTGTACATCCCTTCACATCTCTCATACTCTATTGGTTAAGACAGTCACAAGTCTGCCCAGATTCAAGGGGAGGGGACATAAACCTCATTTCTCGATGAGACAATCATCCTGTACAAAGAATTTGCAACCATGTTTTAAAACTATCATACCTTAAATTTATTTATCCATTGTGCCAATTGCGAAGATCCTTTATTTAATGTACGAACCTTTTGGTTGCAAGGAACAAAAATTATCCAAGCTGGCGATAGTTAATTTATTATAAGGAGGCAATGTTATCTCACAAAACACCCCCAAGGATGTCACTATTGTCCTATTGTATGCTCAGTGCCTGTAGGTGCTAAGGGGTTAATGAGGCAAACATCCTCACTGATGTGTCTCCATACCTGGGCATTGATGCCTTATCCCTGAAGGCCCTCAGGGAGTGCCCGTGGAAGGAGAGTGGAACACTGTGGCAGATTTATCACACACAACAAAGAGGAAGCCAAAGTATGGAGATGGTTGTGTCTCCCAAGGTGGGAGCTGGAACACTGAGGATCTGGGTGGAGGAGACACTTGGAGCAGTCTCTTCTATCCCTAAACACACAGGTATATATTCTTGAGGGTCAGCTTTTTAGATCTTTCTCCCCCTCTCGATCCCTCAGGCTGACTCAGGCTATCGCTAGCCCAGCAGATTCGGTCAACCATTAATTCCACAAATATTTCCTGATTCTCTTGGATATGCCTGGCCTTGTGGCAGTGAACACGACATTCAGAAGCCTGATAAGATGGAAGCCACTCTGACCTGGGACCCAGGAGCCCTGATTCTGCCAGTTACTCTCTAAGTGACTTTGGACAGGTACTCAGTCCTCCCTGGGCCTCAGTTTCCCCATCAGTCAAATCAAGGCCTTGACCTTGAAGATTGCTAAGAGCCCTTCAGAACTCCCAGAAGAAAGATGATTCTGGCACACCAGGCACTCCTAAAGTTTCAATCCTCAACCTCAAGTTTATTTTCTGTCTTTTGCCTTTACTGCCGGCTGGCTTACTCTTGCTGTAATTTATTTAACTGAGATGTGCCGAGCAGTTTGGAACTGAGTTTGCATGAATCACTGTCCATAAAATCAAGTTAAGTGGATTTCATTCCACAGAGCGCACCTGTGTATATACTCGGGGAGAAGAAGCTGGATTTTCTTGGCTCTTCCAGACCACTGTTGGAATTGCTTCTTTACAGATATAGCATTCATCCTGTATTTATAGTCCGTTGTTATAACAGCCTCCTTCAGAGACCTGAAAGTAAAGTGTTGGATGCAATTTTTCCTTCAGATCATTTTATATAGCTGTCCTGTTTCTCTCTCTAGCTGGAAAAGCTGACATTGATTTCTTCTATTTTATCAGAGCTGGCAAATATCAGATTCAACTTCATTCAACAACTATTTTCTGAGTGCTTTGTGAAGTCCTACTGAGCTAGGTATAGGGGTGGGTGTCAAGCAGTGTCATGCTGCTCAAAGACTCTACAAACTATGAAGTGTTAAGTAACAACAACGCAAGAGAATGTTTCCAGGCAGAAAATGGGAAATTTGCTGTGTTGGGTGGAAGAGGAAACTAGCAAAGGTGAGTGATCTGGGGAGGATTATGGAGAGTTTGGGGAGGATCCTGAGCTTGTGAGGGAGATTTCTGTTTGGACCACTGCCCACATTTCCCTCCTCCTCAGCCCCATCTGACAAAACTTGCACCAAAATCCTTTCAGTTTACCATTTTGTAAAAAATGTGATTAGAAAAGAAAAAGGTTTTGAGTGGAGATGAGCATTTTTATAGGAAGAAATAATGCCCGGAGTGTCTGCTCTGGTGCTTGTGGAAATACTTTTTTGGAGCCAGTGTGAAGGATTATAAAGGGATTTATTTCATTTTGTAACACAGCCAAAAGCACAGGCAGACTGTGACTAAAACGGTGGTGCGAGGGACTAGCTATTTGTTCTTATTTTCTACCTTGATAGGAAATATGTCATTTTTACTCTGCCACAGAAGAAACATTTCACGATTTTCTTGGCCGATTTCAAGTGATGTAGGAAATTCTATCCATTGACCCCTGGGACTCTGGGAGACATGCTGGGATGCTGGGGAAGGGCAGGGTGTGGCCTCCCACCTCCACTGACACTATGCTTATGGCCATCCAGTATTTTTGAGAAGATGGGTTCACTTTAAAAGACTTTAAGCTTTGGATGTACCTGCATTTGTATCCAGGCTGCAAGCAAAATTTGCTTTGCTTAATGGATTCTGTTTGTCGTACTGTCTCGGAATAAGACACACCCACATTTCCAGGCAACTATTTAGGAAGCTTGTATTTCCAGAAGGTGCCCTAGCCTGGGTTGTGTCTGCCCTGGACAGCGCCACTTCTGCACTGGGGGAGTAACACAATGGACCACAGAGCAGTGCTGTCCAAGGGAAATACAATGTGAGCCATGTCTGTAATTTAAAATTTTCTAGTAGCCACAAAAAAAAAAAAAAGAAATAGGTGAGTTGAATTTTAGTAATATATTTATTTAATCCAATATATCTAAAATATTATGATTTCAACACAATAAGCCATATGAAAATGATTAATGAGATATTTTACATTAAGTCTTCAAAGCTTGGTGTGTGTTTTATACTTTAGCACATCTCAATCCAGACCAGCCACATTTCAGGTGCTCAGTAGCTGCATGTGGCTAGTGACTACTACATTGGACAGCACTGGTCCAGGGTTCTTCCACAGACTCCTTGAAGCCCTGGAGGGTCTTTTATTTTAACCTTTGTAGGCAATAAAGAGCCCAACCTTTTTTTGCCTTGACTAGGAATAGCTCACTGCTTGGCCCTCCAACAGTATAATTGTCTCCGTTGCTCTCAGAGATGGAGTCTGGTGAATTTCAGGGGCCTTCCATTATGGTACCCATCGCTGCCACCCCTATTTGTGCTACATTCATACCTTGTCTGTGTTTCATGCTCTGGCACTTTTCATACTTCCTTTGTCCTTTCAAAACTTACCTTTCCTGGGTCCCTTTTCCTTCAGGGTCCTACTCAGGGTTTGGAGGATAATGATAATAAGGGCTAATGGTCAAAATAGACTGTGGTATAATACTTCCTGGGCATCAGCATGTACCAACACACTTCAGAATTGCAATCCTCCTGCAGGTGGTGAGTGGCAATGGGACAGGATGGCAGAGCATTGGAAGTGGAAAGAATTTAGAGAGCTTCTAGTCCGGTATTTTATTTTTAAATTGGGGTAAAATTTGTATAATTTAAAACTAATCATTGAAAGCATATAATTCAGATAAACAACAAGGTCCTATAGTATAGCACAGAGAACTGTATTCTGTGTGACAAACCATAATGGAAAAGAATATGAAAAAGAATATATATATATGTATAACTGAGTCACTTTACTGCACAGAAGAAATTAACACAACACTGTTAATCAACTATACTTCAATAAAATTTTAAAAAAGAAAACAAAGTGTATGATTCAGTGCATTTAGTATATTCACTATGTAGTATAACCACCACTTCTATCTAGTTATAAAACATTTCCATCACTTCAAAGGAAACAGCAAAATTGAGCAGAAAATCCAGAGTTCCCATTTACCCCCTGTCCCCACACATACACAACCTTCCCCACTATGGACAGCCCACACCACAGGGGCACATTTGTGACAAATAGTGAAGCTGCATTGACACATCATTATCGCCAAAGTCCAGAGTTTGCATTAGGGTTCACTCTTCATGTTGTACATTCTATGGAATTTCACAAATGTACAATGAGGTGTATCTACCACTGTAGTATCATACAAAATAGTTCTACTGCCCTACAATTCCTCTGTGTTCCACCTCATTGTGGTTTCAATTTGCATTTCCCTAATGACTAATGACGTTCAGCAGTGGTCTAGTGGTTTTTAAGCAGTGCCTTGAGGAGACCCCTGAAGGGCCACCATGGTGAGGAAGAGAAGGCCAGGCAGGTAGCAACAGTATTCAAGACCCCTCATGCCTTCTTCTACCACAATCACCCCAGTTGTGTCTATTTGACACGTTTGACTTCGCGTTGAATGTTTCATCTGAGCAAAGGGTTCTGATGCTTGGGTAAGTTTAGCAGTCACTTACCTGGTCCTACATTTTCCACAACTCCATTTTACATGTGGTGAAATTGAGATCACAAGAAGCAAAAGATACTTGGCTAGTGTCTTGAGACTGGTAACTTCCAAAACCAATAGTGGAGCCCTATTTTTCTGACTCCTGGGCCCATTCTCTTTCACCTATACCACCTGTCACTAATAACAATAATAATGATAATCACCACATATTAAATGCTTACCACATGGCAGGCACTGTGGTAAGCACTGTCGTGTGACCCTCTCTTAATAACTCTATGAGGTTCACACCGTCATGAGGCATATGTCACACTTAGAGTAGAAGTCTTCACCATGGCCTGTGAGACCCCTCTCCAACCTCATACCTGCACCCCTTCCCCTCCATAGCTCTGCTCCAGCCACGTTCCTGCTGTTCCGTGTGAAGGCCAGTATGTTCTGACCTCAAGGCTTCCTCCATCCTCCTCTCTTGTCCTCCTTAATGATAAACTCTTACATTATATATAGTTTTGTAGACCTTTCAATAACAGATCATTGGGTTTTCTCAAAAACTCCTGTAGTAGGCACTGACACCTCCTTTAAAATTAAGGAAACTAAGTCTGGATTAACTAAAATCAGTTGTTCAAGGTCACACACATTTCCACATTCATATGTTCGTTTACTTAAAAAAAAAAATGTTTTAGAAACTCTGTTTTGTGCCAGGCACTGGGAGAGGTATGTTATGGTATTAAAGAGGCAAAAGAGAAAAAAATCCTTGCCCTCATGGAGCTTACAGATTCGTAGGACCGGTGAGATAGAAACACAAACATCTATAATACAAGGTAAGAATTCGAACTGCTATACATAATAACACCCGCGTGCAAAGATTTCATTAGAAGTAGGTTCATCTGCATACAAAGCCAAATCCCAGAATAACAGTGGCTTAAATAAAACAGACATTTATTGCTTTGTCACATAAAGGAGGTCTGGGGGTAAGCAGACCTCTGACTCTGGGGTCCTCAGAGATCCAGGCTCCTCCTATCCTGCCCTACCACCTTTGAGTGTGACTTCCATGTTAATACTGTAAGTTCGAGATGGCACTGGACCACCAGCCACTCTACCTGAGTTCCAAGCAGTAGAGGAGGAAAAGGAGGAGGGAAAAAATACAACACTTCCCAGCTGAGTCAATTTCCTCCAAGCAGCCTTCCCGAGGTCCCACTTAACATTTCTATTTATCTCACTAACGCATGTTCTCTTGACCTAAGTTAATTGCCAGGGAAGCTGGGAAGTGACATTTTTTAGTTTACCTTTTTTGTCACACCAAAATAAAATTGAGATTCCATTCTAAAGAATAAGGGGAGAATGGAGTCTACCACAGTTGTTTATTGGAAGCACTTTTTCATAGTAAAAATTTGGGAATAATGTAAATATCTAAAAACATGATGGGCTCAATAAATCAACTGATTCATTAATACCATTTGAGCTTACATGTTACATTCTTGAAGAATATTTAATGACACGGTAAAATTTTATGATACTACAATGAGTGAAAAAAAATTACTGTTGTTCTAGGAAAACAATTAAGATAGTATGTAAGAGCCATCAAAGAGGAAAAGCTACTTGATGATATAAAAGAATTCCGGTACTGTGCTTGTCTTTTAAAAGAGTCCCTATCATTTAGTGATATATTTATGGATGAAATGATATGATGTCTGGAATTTGCTTTATAGTGGAGGAGATTGAAAGGTTGGTGGGGGAATATAGATAAAACAAGAATGGCCATATGTTGATAACTGTTGAAGCTGTGAAGAGATAAATGGAGGTTTGTGATCCTATTTTTTTTCTTTCATGCATGTTTGAAATTTTCCATAATACAGTTTTAAGCATAAAGTATAAATCATTTAACCTTTGTCTCATTTCTCAATTGGACTAATAATAATAATAATTAGCTCACAGGGTGGAGTAGAGGTTAAATGAAGTGAAAGGTATGTAAAAATACTTGGAGATGAATAAAAGCGGTCAGAAATGCCAGTTACTCCCATCAGGATGGGGCTGGCATAAAGCCAAGTTAGAGACAAAAGCCAGGTTCTCAAACTTTTCATCTCTGGCGTCTTTCACCCCTCACTTTGCCTTCCCACTAAGTACCCCAGGGGATGGCGGAAGGTGCTGGCACAGCGGGGCTCAGTTCAAGCCAAGGGTGAGGCAGGTTTGATTATAAGGTGTCCCAGGCCCCCAACGCTACCCCTGTAGGTACCCACATTCTTGATCTAAACATGGGGTCAACACGACCACTATCACCCATTTAACTGCCACAGGCTGGGTCACAGTCAAGGTGCTCCACCAACTGGCTTTGTGGCATTGGGTGAAGGCCCCTCCCAAGGCCTCAGAGTCCCCTCAGTCCAAGGAAGGAGTTGAACACACTTGTTTCCAAGGATTCTCTGCCCTTGATGTTTTCAGAAGATAAGTGTTAATAATATAACAACAACAGCCAGCATTTATGGAGTGCCAAGTATGAACCAGGCATAATGCTAAGCACCTTATAAGCTTTAATTCATGTAATTCTTACAACAATCTTTACAACACAGGGAAACAGGGTCATTTTTTTTTCTTTTTTGGCTGCGTTGGGTCTTCATTGTTGCGCACGGGCTTTCTCTAGTTGCGGCGAGTGGGGGCTACTCTTGGTTGAGGTGTGCAGGCTTATTGCGGTGTCTTCTCTTGTTGCGGAGCACGGGCTCTAGGCGCGCGAGCTTCAGTAGTTGTGGCACACAGGCTCAGTAGTTGTGGCTCGCGGGCTCTAGAGCGCAGGCTCAGTAGCTGCAGCGCATGAGCTTAGTTGCTCCGTGGCATATGGGACCTTCCCGGACCAGGGCTTGAACCCGTGTCCCCTGCATTGGCAGGCGGATCCTTAACCACTGTGCCACCAGGGAAGTCCCAACACAGGGTCTATTATTAGCTCCTTTTTATAAATGAAAAAGTAGGTTCAGAGAGGGTAAATCACAAGGTCACAGAGCTGGTAAGTAGCAGAGCTGGGTTTTGAACTCAGGCAGCCTGGCCCGGGTTCAATAGGAAGGAGAAAGCAGCAGATTGCATGGCATGTGCTTTTAGCTCTGTTAAGAAGGCTGCCTCCATTGTACACACTAAATTCTGGAGTCCCTGACAAAGCCTTGGGTCTGTGAAACTCAGGAAAGAAGACCCCAGTACTTCTCCCAAGGAATGAGGAGGTGCTCTAGGCCTCAGTTGTGTAGATCAAAAGGAACAGGCTTTCAACGCCCTATTTAGGGGACATCAGACTGATGGTCAGATGGCCGGACCAGTGTGGCCTTATGGACTCTTTATAGTTGTGATAGTTTTGATTAGTCTTTGCCCGGGGCATACCAGTTGCCAATTATTTACTATCACCCTGGATTAGAGAGAAGAATGTCTTGTTTGCAAGTATTTAGAAGTCAGATGGTCTTCTCTAAGGAGTCTGGAGAGATTCTCAGAAAATGATAGACAGCTCTCTGGCTTGGGTAGATAACCAAGCAATGTGCCTGATGGCCCTTCAAAGTCCCGCGAAGGCCCCAGGATCTCATAAATACTCATAAGTACTGGTAGATTGGTCGCTCATTTAGAGAAAGTGATAAGTCAAAACCACCAGAAGTGTTTTATAGTAGAAGCATGTTTTTGCCAACCCAGTTTTGCCATTCCCTTGTTCAGGTACTCTATCTTGGTTTTCCTTTGGGGAACTAGCTCTCCCTCCCTACTTACTTTCTTGGTGGAACTGTCCATCAGGTTGCTCTATCCTCCCAGGCCAAGGGAGGACCACATGACCCAGTGAGGCTGCTCAGATTCTCACTTGGAATATGAATCCCGAATCAAGATACAGTGACGGAAAACAGCACAGGTGCACCCCAAACAGCACCTTCAAGAGAGCCACTCTGGTTGCAAATATTTCTGAGACCCAGCTATTTCATCTTTTTCTTCAATAGTTTTATTTTCTGAAGTTATCCGGAGTCTGTTTCTGATGCCTGTAACCCAAAAACTCAAACCCCAAACCCCTTACTCACACAGTGTTCAATATCAAACAAAAGTTAGTGCTTTTACTTAGAAGTTTTTTTTTTTTTGCGGTATGCAGGCCTCTCCCTGTTGTGGCCTCTCCCGTTGCGGAGCACAGGCTCCGGACACGCAGGCTCAGTGGCCATGGCACACGGACCCCATGTGGGATTCTTCCCAGACCAGGGCACGAACTCGTGTCCCCTGCATTGGCAGGCGGACTCTCAACCACTGCACCACCAGGGAAGCCCGTTACTTAGAAGTTTTTAATCCTGAAGGACAGACCCTTCCTTCTTGGTTCAACCTCCCCTACCCCCAGAACCTAGGTCTTTTCTCTTCCATTTCCTTCCAGAGCTTCCCAGGTCAGGGTAGAAAAAGGGCTCCTGTCAATGCGCTACACTTTACCTTGAGGGATGAGTGAGGACACCCTTTAAATTACCTATAAAACCCTTTGATTCACTCAGCAGAGGTTGCCATGGGCAATTTGCTAAGCTTATTGATTATTTTCTGTTTAAATTAAAGTTTGATGTCCTGGAACAGGCTGTGCAGTATATGGAGTTAATGGAAAAGGTTGAGATCCAGGGGAGAGACACTCGCTGGGGAAATGGAGGGTATTCAAGGGGAAAACAGGGAGTCTATGAAGAGGAGATTGTCAGCGCCAAGTTGTAGTAAATATGATGGTGATAAAAAAGATAGAGAATGGAATTCTTTTATGGAGAAGGTAGCTTCCTTTAAAGCCTCAGGGAGACAGTGGGAAAAGTGTATTCATTCCACAAATATTTGTTGCATTCGTGCCTGTTATATGCCAGGCATTGTGCTGGGCACTAGGGACAAATAGTGTGGAAAGTATGATCCTTGCCTCTGTGCTTAAAATCAGTGTTTCTGAAAGTGTGGTCGCTGGTGGGGCAACATTCCCATTGCCTGAGAATGTGTTAGGCCTGCAAATTCTCAAGTCCCACCTCAAACCTACTGAAATCAGAAACTATGGATGTGGGACCCAGTCCCTTCCAGGTGAATCTGATGCAGGCTAAGGCTTGAGGACCCCTGCTCTAGACCCTTAGGCCTCTGAGGAGTCGGCCTCAGGGTTCTGCCAACCCTGAGCTCAGTTTGTGTTGGTGTTTTTATTGCCAACATCTGTTGCGTATTTATCATTGCCAGGTTTTGTGCTAAGTATGGCACCGGTTACATTTCATCCTCAAAACAACCTGTTTATTAAAGGATGAAATGGAGACGCACTGGAATTAAGTGGGGTCAATAGAATTCAAATGCAAGAATTAACCACCCTGCCTTAATGTTTCCCCAACACCAAGCTCCCACAAGCTCTGTGACTCATTCTGTCCTGGTCAAAGCTGATTCCAGATAGAGACAGATCCCTGGTTTCCTCCAGATGAGCTATATTGTAGAGTTGGGTTTTAGATGCTCGAGGAAGTAAAAGAAGGGTAAAAAGTGTGAAATGCACTGGAAGGAGGCGGAGGGCATGATGGGTCCCAAGGAGAAGCCAGCCAGCAGTCCCCCATGCACAGTTAGGCCCGTCTCATGGGAGGCTAGAATTCAAAATCACCATATACTGATTGAGTGTGGGGAAATCTTGTCAATTCAGTCAAAAAGAGACTTCATTTTTGTTTGTTTGTTTAAGTTATTTTTGGCTGTGTTGGGTCTTCGTTGCTGCACGTGGGCTTTCTCTAGTTGTAGCAAGCGGGGGCTACTCCTCGTTGCGATGCGTGGCCTCCTAATTGCGGTGGTTTCTCTTGTTGCAGAGCAGGGGCTCTAGGTGAGAGGGCTTCAATAGTTGTGACACACGGGCTCAGTAGTTGTGGCGCACAGGCTTACTTGCTCCGCGGCATGTGGGATCATCCCGGACCAGGGCTTGAACCCGTGTCCCCTGCATTGGCAGGTGGATTCTTAACCACTGCACCACCAGGGAAGTCCCAAAAAGAGACTTTGTGTTATGACGCCTAAATCCAAGCCCTTTAACTCTTCCACTGATAGTGTGTATTGGTTTCCTATTGCTGCTGTAACAAAGTCAGTATTAGTTTCATGTTGCTGCTGTAACAAATTACCACAAATTTAGTGGCTTAAAGACAACACAAATTTATTCTCTCACAGTTCTGGAGGTCAGAAGTCTAAAATCAAGGTGTTGGCAGGGCTGTGTTCCTTCCGGAGGCTTCAGGGGTAAATCCATTTCCATACTTTTCCAGCTTCTGGAGGTTGCTTATATCCCTTGGCTTTTGGCCCCCTCCTCCATCTTCTCTCCTATCTGACCTCTGCTGCCGTTCTTACATCTCACTCTGACTTGAGTCTTCTTTGTCCCTCTTGTAAGGACAGTTTGATTATATTAGGCCCACCTGGATAATCCAGGATAATCTTCTCATCTTCATATCCTAACTTAATCATATCAACAAAGTCCTTTTGCCATGTAAGGTAACATATTCACAGGTTCTAGGAATTAGGATGTGAACATCTTTGCAGAGGCATTGTTCTGTTTACCTCACTATGTGACCTTAGGGAAGGCATTTTTCTTTCTGAAAGCCTCCAGTTCTCTCCAAAAATGGGGACTATAATAATTCCTAGTCCTAATTCTATAGGACTATGATTGTAATTAGTGGGTATGTCATTTCAATCACAGATGTAAATATTATTACTGCCTCAGTTTCCTCGTCTGGCAAATGGGAATAAGAGTGGTATTTCTTTTTCCTTCAGTTAAAAAATATGTAATGCTTATTTTCTCTGAACCACATGGTGGTCGTGTTGCATCGGAAAGGACTTGACACAGCATCTGCCACAGAAAAAAAACACTTGGTAAAATGCAGTTTGCAGTAGTATAAGTTAGTTAGGTTGTAGAGCCTTAAATATGTGTCAGCCACAAGTGGAGATGAGGCCAATTCTCCTGAGAAACCAACCATCTGATGACTCATATCATGGTGCAATATTTGGAAGACAAGTAATAAGCCCAGGTCTGAAGATGCTCCAGGATTCATGAACTTAAGAGTCTGTCCACTGAGCTAACTGAGGGTCAAAATGAGCCTCCGCACCCCCGTGGTAGGTGACAGGTAAGGGCTGCGTGTGCCCACTGGAGGCTGTTATTGCCAGTTCCTTGGATCTGGGTTTGTTGGGGATCGGGAGAACAGAAAGCAGCAGCCGGGTCCACCAGAAGAGAGACATTAAAGTTGATTAAGTGAGGGGCCAATTAGCGTCTGGCTTTATGCAGCGTGGAGTTAATTAGCCTCTACAAAACAACAACAGCTGCTTTAATGGTGGGGCAGGAGGCCCAGCAGAGGAGCTATGGGAAGAGAAGTGATAGGGCTGGTGCTTCATAACTTGGCTGCAGTGAGCCCTGACCCACTAAAAATGTAGAACAAAGCCCTGGGTAAATTCCCTGCCTGCTTCCAGACAGTGCCTGGGCCAGAGAACCAGACCCTTCGAGGGTCCTCCCCCCAGGGAGAGGCCAAACTCAGACCTCAGACTTGAGTTTCTTTCTGAGCCTATTTAACACAACTTAGTTTGCCTTCTAACTAAAATCGCTACCGCACACATTTTGTCTTGATCCTCAACTTTATAATTCACATTGTTTCCTAACGGTGATATTTTTTTTCTTTATTCCAAAAGTAATACATATTCTGGGGGGAACATTTGGAAAGTATATAAAAGTACAGAGGAAAGAAATAGTCCCTCCACCCTGAAATAGATTCTTTCATTCATTAACCATTTATTGTTCACCTGCTAAATGCCAGTGCTAGTCAAGGTGTTCAGACAAAGTGTACATCAGTTTCGTTTTTTCTCCATGCAAATATATATGCTGTTTTACAAATTAGACTCACTATTCATGATCTTTAATAACCTACTGTTTTTAGCAATATGTCATCAACATTTTCTCCATCTTGTTAAAGTATCTTTTTAAACTACTCAGGCTTTATGGTTCTACTAATTAAGCTACATTTTAGCTGTCCATTTATTTATGCCTCTGTTACCTCTTCTAACAAAGTTCTTGGGGTCAGAGACAATATCTTTTTTTTTTTTTTTTTAACCACTACATCCCTAAGGCCTAGATGAGAGCCAGGCATGGGGTAGGTACTCATTAAAAATGTGATGAATGGGCTTCCCTGGTGGCGCAGTGGTTGAGAGTCCGCCTGCCGATGCAGGAGACACGGGTTCGTGCCCCGGTCCAGGAAGATCCCACATGCGGCGGAGCAGCTGGGCCCGTGAGCCATGGCCACTGAGCCTGCGCATCCGGAGCCTGTGCTCCTCAACGGGAGAGGCCACAACAGTGAGTAGGCCCGCGTACCACAAAAAAAAAAAAAAAAAAATGTGATGAATGAGTCAGCAAATGGGTGAACGAATTTAACCATTCCCTTTTTATGGGCCACTGAGGTTGCTGTCACTTCTTTTCCATTATAAAAATGTTATTGTATCAGTTAAGATTGGGTTCAACTACAAGTGACAGAAAATCCCCCAAAGCAGTGACTTAAACAAGATAGAAGTTTACTTCTCTTTTGCAAAAGTGCAGGAAGTGAGTCCAAGGCTGGTCCAGAGCTTTGCTATCCACTGGCATGGACTCCATTTCCAAAGTCACCTCATTGTTCAAGATGGCTTGAACCACGGCCAACCACATTCCAGCCAAAAGCAAGGAAAGGAAGGGAAGAGAAGGACATGTACTCTTTCTTGAAGGACCCTTCCTGGAAGTTCCATATACGGCTTCTGCTTGCATTCTCATTAGTCAGAATTTGATCACATGAGCATGTCTAGCTACAAGGGAGTCTGGGAAATGTGGTCTTAATTATGCAGCTAATATTCAGGGCTACTGTTAATGAGAAAGAAGGGGAAGGAAATTGGGGGACCATTAACCGGGATGGCTCTTGGACTGCTGGATTGACCCCAGGCTCTCAGGCTAGCCTTTCTCTAATGTGACCCTTAATGTTTCCAAATGGGGATCTGGATATCGATCAGGTCGCCATGGCTTCTTGGACTCAGGCCTGGGGCCAGTGCACCGGGAGGGTTTTAGAGCTTTCAACTCCCTGCTGCAAATTTCACCTTGCCAGTTGACATAGCCATCGCCAAAGATTGACTCAATAAAGATGCCCCATTTCCCAGAGGATGTTTCTCCAATTAGTGCAAAGAGGAAGTTCCAGCTGTGAGGACAGGAATAGGGTTCTGTCCTGAAATGCAATGATTATTAGTAACAATCAATCAAATGGCCTCTGAGGACAACGGAGAGAATGCCAGCTCTCAAGGATGCTATGTGGGACAAGGATGACGGGCTGCCTGTAACAAGAGGCAGTGTGGCTCAGCCACAATGCGGCCAAGCCCCTGAGACGGTGAGGGACTTTGTAACAAGGTTTTACTGCCTGCAGTAAAAATCCTGCCAAAACGCATTCAGGAACATGTGGGGAGACGTGTATTCATTATTATGCCCCTAGCAGCTATCACAGGAAACCATCTGGGCTCGGCTGGCCTATAAATTTGCAACTTGCAGTTGGGTGGGCTACGGGGACTTGGCCAAGTGGGAAGGCAAGGTGTGAAGTGGATCTGGCGGGTGGCACACACAGGCCTAGCTCAGAGAGTCACCATTCCTGGCAGCTACTTTTCTTTAAAATTTTTTACCGTGAAATACAGCACACACAGAAAAGTGAATAAAACATAAATATACACTTTAACAAATTATCATAAAGTGAATACATCTGTAACCACCACCCCAGTCAAGAAATAGGACATTGCCAGCCCCCCAAGACTCCCATGTGCTATTTCCTAAACACAGCGCTCTCTTTCCCCTCAAAGATAATAACCTTGACTTTAATGAGTATACCTTCCTTGCCTCACTTTACTGTTTTGTCACTTAAGTATTCACCCCAAAATGGTATAATTCAGTTTGCCTATTTTTAAAACTTTTTTTATTTTATTTATTTATTTTTGGCTGCGTTGGGTCTTTGTTGCTGTGCGCGGGCTTTCTCTAGTTATGGCGAGCGGGGGCTACTCTTCGTTGTGGTGCTCAGGTTTCTCATTGTGGTGGCTTCTCTCATTGCAGAGCACGGGGTCTAGTTGCGCAGGCTTCAGTAGTTGTGGCACGTGGGCTCAGTAGTTGTGGCTCGCGGGCTCTAGAGCACAGGCTCAGTAGTTGTGGCGCACATGCTTAGTTGCTCTGCGGCATGTGGGATCTTCCAGGACCAGGGCTCGACCATGTCCCCTGCATTGGCAAGCGGATTCTTAACCACTGCACCACCAGGGAAGTCCCAGTTTGCCTATTTTTGAAACTTCTGTTGTTGTACAGAATCATAGAGTTCATATTCTTTTGTGTCTGGATTTGTTGTGTGTGTGTATGTGTGTGTGTGTGTGTGTGTGTGTGCGCGTGCGCTCAACATTATCTTTTTAATGCTAATCCATGTGGCATAAGACTCTGGTTTGTTCATTTTCATTCCTGAATCATTTTCATTCCACTTACCTATTTTATTGCTTTGGAACATTTTACTGATCCTGGACATTTGGGTGGTTTTTAGTTTGGGGCTATTACAGACAATGCTGCTGTGAACATTCTTGTACATATATCCTTGTGCACATATGTGTGAGTTTCTCCACAGCTGTGATTCTCAAACTTCAGTGTGCATGAAAATAGTCAAAAGCCTATTAAAATGCAGATTCCTGGTCCTTCTCCCTAAAGATTCTCATTCAGTTAAGTCTAGGGTAGTGCCCATACAATTTCATTTCCAACAAATTGCTAGGTGATAATAGGAGGAAGTTGAAAACAACTTAAATGTCAGGTAAAGGAGGAATGGATAAGTAAATCATGGAATATTGTACAATTATTCAAATAAAGACAGTAGCAACATGAATAAATGAATTGATATGATGAATTAATGAATTAGTATAATGCTAAGTGAAAAAAAACCAGAACACAATGAACATCCGTTTGTTAAAAGACACCATGATACAGTGAAAAGACAAGTCCCAGTGAAGAGAAGATATTTCCACACATATCAGTGACAAAGGAACTGTATTCAGAATAGGTAAAGGACAGATAACGCAATAGAAAAAGGGGCAAAAGATTTGAACAGGCATTTCCTAAAGCAGAAATCCAAATAGCCAATAAATATTTGAAAATGTATTTAACATCTATGGATAATCAGGAAAATGCAAATTAAAACCACAAAGGAGGGCTTCCCTGGTGGCGCAGTGGTTAGGAATCCACATGCCAATGCAGGGGACATGGGTTCGAGCCCTGGTCCAGGAAGATCCCCCATGCCGCAGAGCAACTAAGCCCGTGCACCACAACTACTGAGCCTGCGTTCTAGAGCCCATGATCTGCAACAAGAGAAGCCACCGCAATGAGAAGCCCATGTACTGCAACGAAGAGTAGCCCCCGCTCGCCGCAACTAGAGAAAAGCCTGCGCACAGCTACAAAGACCCAATTCAGCCCAAAATAAAATAAAATTAATTAACTAAACAAAACAAAACACACAGAGGAATACCACTGCACACCCAGTAGACTGGTTAACATTTAATTTGGACAAAGTCAAGTGTTGGTAAGAAGGTGGAGCAATAGGAACTTTCAACTGCTGCTGATGGGAATGTAAAAGTGGTACAACCACCTTAGGAACTGACATTATCTGGTAAAGGTGTTACAACTTCAAACCCTATAACACAGAAATTCCACTCAAAAGCATGTGTTCTGGGTCGAGTATCAGCAAACTTTTTCTGTCAAAAACCAAACAGTAACTATTTTAGGCTTTCAGGGCCAAATGGTCTCTCACAACTACTCAACTCTGCTGAGCGCTAATGCAGCCATAGACAGTACATAAAGAAATTAGCACAACTGTGTGCCAATAAAACTTTATTTATGGACACTGAAATTACAAAGAGAAAATAATTATCTCTGTGAGAAAAAAAAATAGATGCGTTAGAAAAATCCTGGAAGGAATATACAGTAACGATAATAGCAGTTACGAATATGGGTATTTTTTTCTTTTTTCTATTTTCTAAACCTTTGGTAATATGGTTATATAAATTTATAGTAAAAATATAAGTTAAAGAGCCACTTCCTATTAGCAACTGACTCCTGTTTTCAGTACCTGCCGTGTGTCCGGCCTGTGTCCAGCAAGATGCTAAATGCCTTACATGTGTGACCTCATTTAATTCCCAGAGCCCTTGTGGAATGAGTGCTTTTAGATTATTGTCTCCTCATGAATGAGAAGTGGAGAAGGGGGCTTAGAGGTAGAGGAACTTCCCCCAAGTCACAAAATGAGAGGCAGAGCTGATGCACGGACGCAGATCTGCCACAGTCTGTGGTCTTCACCACTGCACCAGCCTGCTTCCACCTGCTAGAGAAGCACGGCATCTTTCAGAGGGAAACGGGTTTAAAGATGGTTAAAATGCAGTTCTGCTCAGAAGAAAGTAGGTCGTTAGCCTTTAGACCCCTCGGGCCCGGTGCCTCTGATTCTCAACCCCATCTCACGTGAACAAGCCGGGTGATCTTAGATGGTGCCCCGATCCTGCTGTGCCCCAGCTTATTCTTCTGTCAAGTGCAATAAACACAGCCCACCTCAGAGGTTGTTGTATTGATTAATGAGATAATATATATCCCATGTCCTCCAAAAGAGAGGCACTTGTTAATTTATTTCCCTCCACCCAAGGACACAGGAAAGTTTAAAAAGCCCCAGCCTTTTCCTGTCACTTGGCCTCTGGTTATTGTCCTGGGTGTAATGGAGTGGAAAACTCTATACATGTCTCCCTCTGACAGTGAATTTCTAATCTTAGAAAACTTAATGGTTTTTGTCAACCTGATTGTCCAGTGAGAGCGGATTAAGAGAATGACTTCCTTGTCACTGGAAAGTTGACTTGCTTCACGGCGTTTTTCCTGGTGCCGGTGGGATGCATGATCGATACAACACAGACCTAAATACTTACCTGTGGTTTCGGGGCTGAGGACAAAGGTTGGGTGTTCCCTTTAAGTGCGTTCCTCCATTTCCACATAGACCCAGGTGGGATGTGCATTAAAGCAGTTTAGGCAGATGACCCGCGACTCTGCAGTCTGAGGGGCAGACCAGAAATTGAACAGTGGCTTTCTCTTGACCAGCAAAGCAGAGGCCCCTCTGGCTGAGGCTGGGTTTGTTTTTTCTGCTCTGTCTTTCCTGTCTGGGAAAGGAAGGTCCATTAGTTACTGTCTGTGCTACAGGGGAAGGATGGCCTTGCTTTTTTCTGTACCAGGACTTCCCAGACAATGCACCGGAGCAAAAATGGGTGATGACTGCTAATGAACACTTGGTTCCAAATCCCTGCCCACTGCCCGCCAAGGGCCAGGAACATCTCTCACACCAGGCTACCCTCTACAGCAGATGGAACTGAGGCAGCCTCCGCCAGAATTTAATCACCCAGGGAAACTCCTGCCCTGTGCAGGAAAGCTCTCTCAGTCCTGGAGGGCAAAACAAAGCCCTATTTTATTTGAGGCACTTAAAATGATGTCCCTTCCTCAGGGATGTCATCTGTGACCTTTCCGATGCGGCAGGTCCCCTGTACTTTTTCTTCATGATAATTATTCTAACTAGAAATAAATCAATATTTACATCAATTAGAATGTAAGCTTCCTGAAGGCAAAGGTGTCTGCCTGCTTTGTTCACTGCTGAACCGCAGTGCTTGGAAACATTTTTGGCAGGCAGTAGGTACTCAATAAGTATTTGTTAAATATATTAACTAATAAATCTATATAATTATTAGTTTATGACCTGTCTCCCCTATTTATGACTAGAGCCCCCATGGAAGAAGGAACCGTGTCTATCTCATTCACCGTGTATTCTGAGGACCTAGAACAGAACCTGGCACATAGGAGGCGCTCAATAAACACTGAAGGAATAATAAAGTACTTAAAAAATTTTACATTGAATTAATGGTAGTAATTTTATTCATGTAATAAAATGGTAATACAGTTATTTTAGAAAAAGAAAGTAAAGTAAAAGACACATCTCCCACCACTCTTAAACAGCTACTTTAATTATTTTGATGTTTTTCCTTTCAGAGTTTTTCATTTGTGTGTTTTATACATAATTTTAATCAGGTAGTTTTAAGTGCACTTGTGTGCACCCACCCCCACACACCCCCTCACCCCCACCCCCCCACCCCCCACACATTAACAACTGTCCAGGTGGCAGGGATTTTTATGAATTTAAGAGCAGGAACGGAGGCCTGGATGAATAATGTCTTTCTTATTTTTATAATTAATTGTTGGTCCTACATTGGGATTGATAGCATCACGAGAACAGCTAGCGAGAAGCATTGCTCACTAAAGGTTTACCCCTGAAGTCAAGGCAAATCTGGCTATGGAAAAAATTTGCAGGTTAGAAATAATCCACAGGAAAATGCTTTATTTTTATGCTTACAAATCAGGGAAACTTGCCATGGCCGTTACTAAACATAAACTGGTTATAAACACCGCAGTGAGCTTAGCAGCTCAGGGCTCATTTCTCAGGCTTTTTTATTTGGATCATTATGTGGAAATCAACCCAGTTTCTATCTTTAAGCCCCTAGTGATACAGTGCCAACAAGTGACTTTGACTGTATTTATAGAAGTGAGGAAACCACTGTATACTTTAAAAAACAAAACAACACCCTGTTCCGTTATATTCAAAATACCTTTCTAAACTTTTAGAGGGAAAAGTGTCTACTCCCTGTAAGGGGAAGCCTGTAATAGCAGAAAACCTGTTAGTTTACAATGAGAAAAATTCATGTGAATTACTTATTGATAAATAAGGTAGGCAGGAAGTTGAGTGAACAAATTACTCATCTATTGCTGGGGGACCACTTTGGGGCTTGGATACAGACTCTGTCTTGACTGGGAGGAAAAAGGTTGATCTTAATCTTTATCTTTTGTCTTTTTAACCTGTTCCTTATTTGCAATAGAAAACAGGAGTAAAGGGTGAAGAGAGGGGATTTATTTGAGATTAATAAAACAGCACTCCTTCAGGAGATGGTTTAGTGGAAAGGCAGAGGAACTGGGTGCTGGTTCTAGCTCGGTGGCCACCGTAGTGTGTGAACCCAGTCACCTTTCTGGGGACTAAGGATGACGAAGACTTCATACCACCTTCACAGAGTTCTTGGGTGGATCAGATAAAGCCCTGACTGTAGAAGCCCTTTGAGAACATGTAGTCAAATGTTTTTAAAATGAGCGGTAAGGCTCAACATTGCTGGAGGAAGCCATACTATTGAAAAGCCTGGGTGAGGAACTTTGACATCTGAGCTGCAGCAGCCGTATAGGAGACAAGCTGAGAGCTTGGGACTTTTGCGCACTGGAGGCACTGAGAGATGAAGACAGTGTAGTTTTCTCAAGCAGTCAAAGGATTGCCTGAGTACTTGATAACAGTTGAGTTAAATGGGAAAAAGCATCCGTATCTGTTTCTACTTCTTTAATTTTTTCCTTTCTGTGACACTGATGTATTTGTAAAACAAAGATGGGAAGAGAAGATGAGCATTTATGCAAAAATTCTAAGAAAATTAGATTTCTAGGGTTAAATAGTAAGTTTTATCTCATTTTCCCCAGTTGTAATAACTGAAACTGCTGGATCTGATAAACAGTATATTCCCTTCAAACAGGCTTTTTTTTTTTTTTTTGGTATGCGGACCTCTCACTGTGTGGCCTCTCCTGTTGTGGAGCACAGGCTCCAGACTCGCAGGCTCAGCGGCCATGGCTCACGGGCCTAGCTGCTCCGCGGCATGTGGGATCTTCCCGGACCGGGGCACGAACCCGTGTCCCCTACATCGGCAGGCAGACTCTCAACCACTGCGCCACCAGGGAAGCCCTAAACAAGCTTATTGAATTCACTTATCCATTCAACAAATATGTATTACATCCAGCTGAATGTCCATGGGGTAAATAATTAACTTCTCTAGGGCAGGTCTTAAAGCCCCAAATCTACTGGGCATTGCAAAGATCCACAAGATGAAACTAAAAAAGAAATTGCAAGATCAAAGTACCATTCAGAATTCAGAAAAGAAACATCAAATGTAACAGCAGGGACTGATGGCTACATGTTTTCCTCTCCTTCCTGGACACACAGATAGACTACATTTCCCAGTCCCCCTTGCATATGGCTACAGCCACAGGACTGTATTCTAGTCAGTGGAATGAGAAGCTGTACATCACTTTCAAGCCTGGCCCATAAAATCCTCCCACACAATGCTCTTTCCTTGTCCAGGTGGCTGGAACCCAGAGGACCTCACATGTTGAAGATGGCAGAGCCTCCATCAGTCTGGATCCCTGAACGACTGCACAGAAGAAGACTGCCCTGTGAGCTGTTCACCAAGCCAGTGCCATTATGAGAACAAGAAGTCAATCTCAATTATTTGGGGTCATTAGGCATTTGGGGTCTGTTGGTTCAGCAGTTATCCTAATTTAACTAATACATATGGCAACTGAGTCTTCACATTATGGGCCTGTAAGAAGGAAGAAATCAGGAACAGTATCAGAGATTTATCAGCAATGGGTGCTTTTGCTAACTGTCATTAAGAAGTTCAAAGGCTTTGGGGTTCTCAGTCTGATTGTCCCAGGGACTTGCCTCCTAGTAGAATCATCTACACTTTTCTTTGCCTTGGTACTTCCATGGCAAGAGAGCGTATAGATAGACACATAGATACATAGATAGATATAGTTATATAGATATAAAGATAGTTTTGAAGGTAAAGTATAAACATTATGTCCAAAATGGTAGCAATCTATTAAACTCTTTCAAGAGCAGATGGATGGAGATATGAAAGCAGGATATAAGGTATCAGGAAGAACCTGGTTTTCTATATCTCTGATCATTGCTCTGCCAACCCAACCCTGCCAGGGTACCCACAAAAATGTCAAGCATCTGTAGGCTGAGCCTTACTCAGGTCCTGGTCAGTGGGAGCCTGGCCTCTTACTGTACCAGGAACCTGCTATCTATCAGTGAGCAAATGGGGTCTGGAAATAGGCTCTCTTCAGCTGCTTCAGCCTTGGGTTAGGATGCTTTGGTTGAAAGTGATAGAACACTCAAACCAAGCTGATTTCTGCTAATAGGGAATTTACTGATATATGCAACTGAAAGCCCAGGGGCAGGGGCTAGCTCCAGGCACAGCTGGATTCAAGGACTCCAACAACGTCGTTAGAAACTGTCTCCTCTTTATTCTGCTGTTTATCATCCTTCAGTCTTGGCTTTGCCTGGTCGCAAATGGCTGCAGCAACATCAGCTACCTAAGGTGACTGCTCTTCTCTGAACCAATCCCAGTGGCCAGGGAGGCACAGTGCTTTGATTGGCCAGGTGTGCTCATATGGTCTACTCTGGCAGCTGGATGTGGGAACTCTACACAAAGTGCAGGGACTGAGAGTAGGGAGGAGATGGCTTCCCAGGGGGATATCAAGGGCTATTACCAAGAAAGGGGGGGTGGGTGCCAAAGAGGCAAACCACACTGGGTACCGAGAGGTTCAAGTCACAGCCCTGTGCTGTTCGTTTATGCCTCTTTGCTCCCTGTGGTGCTAACCCACCTCCCTGGCCCTTCTAGAACCTAGGAAGAGAGACTGGAGCCCTAGTTCTGGACCCCAGCAGCAGGCTACAAATCCTGTCCCACTTGCTGAACCCTCCCTCCCCCAGGTCTGTTTTCTAGGTTTCCCCAATCCTGCAGGAGAGCGGGGGCAGGGATGGGCAGCTCTGGGCTCTATAGTAGAATTCCTGCCTGTGGATCTTGGTTTTGGCTTCTCTCACTGCTCTACTCTCTGATCTCTGGTGCCATCCTGTCCCCATACACCATTCTGCCCACTCCATCGGGTTGCGCTCCTTGGTCATTATCATCTACCCATATTGCACTTGGGTTTCGCTCACACTCTTTCGGACTTAACTGGCAAGTTCTCAAGAGACGAACTTCCATCTGGTTGGTCTCGTGGTGGTTCTGGATCCTGCCTTCCCCTTTCTCCCAACCCCAGTCCCACCTGCTCCCACAACCAGCTCTGCTCTACACTCAAGCCACCTCTAGACCCCATCGGCCCTATAGGCTCACAGGATGTGAGGCCTGGGCATTCAGCAGCCCTGAGAAGGACAGTCAAGTGTCCTCTGGACCACCTTGAGCCAGGGGGATATTCTCTAGAATTGTGCTAGAGCTCTGACCTTTTGACTCTTCTCTGGCCTTGTAAAGTGGGAAGACTGGTGCTGTTTGGAGATCTGAAAATAAAATCACTTTTAATGCAGATGTGTCTATAGCTTGTCGGTGTACAGGCCTGGAGACAGCTCCTGCACAGAAAACATCCTGGCCCTGAGCTGCTGGAATGACAGAAGGATTGTGGATTCCCCAGAGGCAGGGTAGGAGCCATCCCACATGGGCAGGGTCTCCATCATCAATCTTGGGGAAATTCAGGACATTTCAGGGGTTGGTTTTTCCATGAAAACCATCTTGAAGAAACTTTCAGGTTTCAGGGAAAAGGGAATAAATGTTCTTTATTTGGAAACTAATGGAGACACTTATAAAGATAATGATAATTGTATTTATTGGGCCTTTTCTAACATGTTCCAGGCACTGTTAGGAGCCCTTTACATATCTCATTGCCCTGAATCCTTACAACACTTCGATGAGATGGTATTATAATCCCTACCTTTTATAGGTAAGAGGATGGAAGCATGGGAAGGCAAAATCATGTATCCACAGTTACACAACTAGTGAGTGACAAGGACTAGGGGTCAAACACAGCTAGTCTGACACTAGGGGCTACATCAAAGTGCTTAGTTTTAGAAAAGGCTCAGGCTATATAAAGGGCTTAGATGAACTCGGGGACAGTCCCAGGTAGAAAATGCCAAAGCAAAGCAGACACATCACTAGGAATAAACAACAGGTTGTCAGGCTGGTCCTCACCCAGAGTCTAGGCTCAGCCAATGTCACATACAGGGAGAAAGACAGACCAGAGACACCAGTGCTCAGAATCAGGTTGCCAAGGTCTGAATAACAAGGGCAGGAGGCCCAGGGCTGGGCAGGCGGGGCCAGAGAGAAAGGTGATCTGCCAGGAGCCAACTGACCTGGCTCCAGACATGTGGGTGTTTCCTTCCTCCTGTGTGTATCTTGGCTCACAGTTCAACCCCTTTGTACTGAATCTGGACCTCAAAGCATAGCTCACGGTGGGTTGGAAGGGGGCAGAAGTGGTCAGCCAGAGCTCAGAGACCACATCAAAGTATTTTGTGGGCTGAGTGTCCCGAGGGGGCCAAACAATGCCAGGGGAACTCACTGGAATATTTAAGGTGTGTGCAGAAGAGAAAAATGGGAAACAAGAAAGTGAGAATTTGAAGGGCAAAAAAGGAGAAAACTGAGGCAATTGTGATGGGAGGCCAGAGACTCGCACTTTGACAATTACTGCCTTGCCCCGCAGTGCTGCCCCCAGAAACCTGTGCAGGGGTTGGGGTGGGAGGGTAGGCTGTACTGGACAACCTGGGCTTCCTTCCCCCAGTTTGTCCACTCTTTTGAATGAGTTTTGAGTACAAAATATCTCTCCCTAAGTAGGAAGAGCTCCAGTAATAAGATGCCCAGAGTTAGTTATGACACTCAAGCCTCTCGTAGGAAGGAAATATTTTTTTATGTCATCGTAAAACTGCCCAGCTCACCTAAACCTGCTGTGGAAATGGTGGCTCTGAGGACAGGGTGGAGATAAGAGCATCTGACCTGAAGCTGAGGCAGAAGGGAAAGTCAGGGACCCAGGTCCCCTCCCAGCCAAGAGTCAAACTGGCTTTTCTACTGCGCCCGAGTCAGCAGGAAGCAACACACAGCAGTCAGGGAGGGAAATGAAAGGACAAATGGGGGTCCCTGGCCTAGGTCCAGCCCTGTCCAGAGGAATGAAGTCTGTGAAAGCCTCTCAGGGACCAGTCTTCTCCCCGGGGGCAGGTGTGGTTGGGTGGGGGCAGGTGTCCACGGACAGCTGCCCTGAACTCTCTGCTTAACTGGAGCGCCTCATCCTAGCTCCCGCCTAAGGTAAGCAAACGTAGGTCTGCCAGGCCATGTCCACAGACCTCTCCCTCAAACGAGAGGCATCGCAGCATCTGAACTCTGGAGGCAGGAAGACCTCTGTCCAAATGTCACTCTGCCATTTCTAGCTGAGTCATCCTGGATGACTGCCCATCTCTGAGCCTCTGTTCCCTCATCTGGGAGTTGGGGAAAACAGTACCCATCTCACAGTGCTCTGAGGCTCAGAGCCACAGAGTGCAAAGCACCACCAGTGAAGCTCAAAGCGTTGTATCTAAAAATATAATTACACAATTGTCCCATCCAGAGCCTTAATGGTACGTTTCCTTCCAGAGATACAGCTTTGAGGGTCTTTCTCACACAGAGAAAGAGATGGAGACAGAGATGAATAAGGCAGGGACCTGCCCTCCAGGGCTCACAGCAAGCCCGGGAGATGAGACAGGCAGACACCTGATTAGAATGAGCGCTAAAAGAGCTGAGATGCATGAGCAGCAGACTCTAGGGAGTCGGTGTAGGATCTGAGCCTTGAAGGGTGAGCAGGATATTATGGGATAGGTAATATCCTATAGGGAATAATAGGGAATAGGGAATAATATCCCTATTCCTGTGGGATAGGAAATATCCATTTCCCCCTAAAATAGAGGGAGGACATTTTAGGAAGAAGGAACCACATGAACGAAAAGTACAGTGATTGAATATGACCCAGAATATTGGGAACACAGTGAATGGTCTAAAGGGCTGGCGAACATGGTCCGTAATGGGCAGTGGCAAGAGGGAGGTGAGAAAGGCAAGCTGGTCAACATTTAGAAGTGGTTAATATAGCTGAAAGTGACCCCATAAAACAGTGAATGCTATCCCAGAGGACTTTCTGTGATGGAAATGTTCTGTATTAGCACTGTCCAATATGGTAGCCGCTTGGTCACATGTACCTATCGAGCACCTAACATGAAGCTAGTATGACTGAGAGATGACATTTTTGTTTTATTTAATTGCAATGTAAATTGAAGTAGCTACATGTGGCTGGTGGCTACCATATTGGACAGCGCAGCCATCAAACTTACGACAATAAATTCAAGCATGTAGAGGGAGCCCTCAGGGTCTCCACCTTGCAGTCCTGTCCTCAGCCCATAAAACGGGGGCTCCCACACCCGCCGTTGCTACAGTTGCGCAGCCAAGTGGATGAGACGGGCTGAAACATAGCTTGTTTCCTGCTTGCCAAGCCGTGCGCCCCGATGTGGCTGTGTCTGCTTGGAGGAAGGGGCACCTTTCTTACAAAGGTGTTAGGCGGGCTAGCAGCAGCCCTTTTTCTGTCCGCAATGGCCTGTCTGCAGGCAAAGTCAGGTTTCCTCTCTGCTTCTACTTCCTGGAGCTGCCGGGCCAGGTGAGCACAGCAATGCTCCCACAAGGTGATGAGGCATTCTCATTAAGCCTGTCAGTATCAGCTTCTGTCCTGCAGCCGTAACTGTCTGCAAGCAGATTCCTTGGCCTGAACTTGGGAAGAAGTAATGGGAGGCTCCGACTCTGGTCAAGGTTAAAAGGGAGGTCATTATTCAGCTTTACCAGCAATAAAGCATATATCATAGTTTAGTCCCCACTTTGCTTCCTGGCCTAGTTCTCAGTTGTTTCTAATACAAAAGGGAGGAGGAGGAAAGGTAAGCCATTACGTTCCTTCAGAACCTGCTTGCCTCCCAACCAATAGGACATGGGCACGCTTTCTAGTCTGGAATACAAAACAGTAACATATTCGTGAGCTGACATGTCCATTCATGATGTCCTGCTCTAGAACATAGGCACAGACTTTCTGAGTTGGAAGGAATATTGAATTCTAAAATCTCATCATTTGATGAGGAAAATGTGGTCCCAGAGAAGTTTGACGAACTCCTCTAGGCCATGCAGAGGTCAGAGGCAGATAGGACTGGATCCCAGTTCTTCTGACCCAGACAGGTCCTACTTATAAAACTCAGATTGCAAACTGGTGGCCAAGGGTTAAAGTTAGCTTGCTGTTTTTGTTGTTGTTGTTTTAATGTACACAGGCCCATGCAGGGTTGGCCCATGCAGGGTTTAAAAGATATTTCTGAATCATTTGCCTATACTTAAAAATCAGATGAATTCGCTTTGAAATCCAGATTAGCTATCATTTTTAGGCCTGTAATTCCACATGGCAACAAAGGCCTGTAGCGAAGTACTGCCTGACCCTGCCACAAAGAGAGGTAAACGGGAGAAAGGAGACGTGTGGACCACTTCAGAAACTGATCCTCCAAAGCCATCTAACTGGATCCCAAATGAATATAAGCTGTTTTTAAAATGCCTCGTTAGTAATTTGTTACCACTTATTTTAAGGACTTATAGAGTTTCAGTTTGTAGAAGTTTAAACAAAATATAGATCTTAGAAATCACCTGGTTGAGCCAATTCTTTTTACAGATGAGTATCATGGATCTAAACCATCATGTGTCTAAGCCTGCTGATAAAACAGGGTCACAGGGTGTTGTAACCAGGTAGGATTTGATTGGCTCCCTTGGCTCCAGCTCCGTAGGGGTTCCAGGTCCATCACATGTCCCCCTAAAATAGTTTTGGGAAAAAATTCCTAGGGATATTTCTTGTGGACTCACATGTATTAACGGTACTGATGTCTGCAACAAACACACTGATGTCCAACTCAGCACATAATAGGCATTCATTCAATAAATGTGTTGAACAAGTGAACAAATGTGTATCAAATGACATCAAAATTGGGTGTAGCTTCCTTATACATGTTGCCATTTTCAGTACATAATCTTTTCAGATTAATATTAATGAATCTTGGCAAAATACTGGTATCGATGGCAATTATAATCTGCTTTTTATAAATAGATGCAACATTGCTCTGATTTGGAGAAGTAGAGAATCAGAGCACTGGTGTTATATTTTTCAGGATGTATTTTGCAGTCTCATAAAATATGAATATTTTAATTGCCCCAAAATAAAACTTAAATAAATCTTAACTTCACTAGGAAGGAAATCAGTGAACAAAACAAAACAAAACCATGCTGCTGCCCAAACTAAGGCAACCATGTTTTGAAGCCTCCAGTGCCATCTTTGCTCACAGCCGAGGAGCTGACCCCAAAGTCTTGTGTCTTGTTATCCCCTGGATATTTCAGTGAAAAACCCTTGATTCTACTTTCAGTCGCTCTCTAATTATAGCTCTCTTGTTCTAGGACTCCACTGTGGGTGCCATAGTTGTCCTCAGAAATAATTCTGCCCTCTCTCCACTGTTACCCATCGTCTTTGAATGAGACAAATGTCCCTCAACTTCGCCTCTCCCTGGGACAAGTCGTCTTCTGAGAAGTAGTTTGGTCCTGCAGGTAATTAAATCCTGGGGAGGGGAGGGTGCCCCACTGGTCCTCCAGGCTGCTTCCAACAAGTCTGGACCCAGCTTAAGCTACTTTGTCTATTACATAAAGATGGTAACACATTGGAAAGAAAATGACACAAGTGCTTTGCTCTTTCTTTGCTGCTGTCTAGTAGAGCAGCGTGGGGTCCTTGCTTAGCATTTGGTGGGCTCCACTTAACAGAAGGATATCCCTGGTCTTGATCACTGTCCGAAAACAGGTTCTACCACTTCCATAGCCTTTGGCAATTGAAAGCTTTTTTCTCCGTAAACATCAATAGACTGGAGAGAAATCTCCACAGTGAAAACCCCTTTTTAATTTTTAAAAATTAAGTCTCAGGTGGCACTTTGGGACAGAGGGGCAATAAATTACAATTTACCATGTGCCAGGAATCATACCAATTCTATATCTTATTAAATCCTCACAACAGCCTGGAGAGGACCTTATGATCTCCACTGAGAGAGGAGAAGTGGAGGTGGAGAGAGGAGGTGGCTTGCCTGTGTAAAGAGCTGAGCCAGAATTCAAATTCAGGCTTTTCTAACTACAAAGCTAGTGTCCCTTTCTTAGTGTTGGCCCTCCAGAGGCATTTTTTTCTTCAAAGCACCCCAAATCACACAATAGAGCCTCCTTCTCTGTGTGTCACCACTGGGAGCTCATAAAACACCATATTCCCACCATAATCTGAGACTCTGCAAAATGCACATACAGCTAACTGGGAAAATATAATATTTGAATCATCCTGTAGCGAGAACCTCAAAGCAATAGTCAGCCCATGACAAATGCCATCTGATCGCCCAGCCCAAGGCTCAGCCTAAAACTTGCTGCAGGGTGTCAGTCTAAAGATAACCCAAAAGGTCTCATAGCTTCCTGGTTGTTAAAACAACAACTACAGTAGCAGGAATTGAGACCTAAAGATCAGCGGGGTAGAAATGAGGAAGGAAATGGCATGTTAAATGACTATTTTTCCCCAACTGGCCCTGTTCTTTCTAGATATAGTCCCAGAACTTGCATAGTTACAGTGGGAGAATTTGATCAATCAAATGCTGAAAGTTTTCTACCAAATTCGAGGCTGTTCAAATCTTGATGTACTTTGAAGTCTGGAGTACAGTAGAATTCCTAGGAGATTTATGCTTCTATCTCTGTTAGGCTGGTTTGACACAAATACCCCCTTAGGAGGCCCTTCCCAAGCCACTAAGTAAACTCTCCTAGGCCAGCAGTAAAGAGAGTGTGTTCTCGTAGTCCTCTGCCCTCCAAGGATCTCATCTTAATTCCCTCCTCTTCTTTTTGTCCCTTTCTGGTTTCATCAATTCATTGTCACTTTGGTTCTTTCTCCCTCTCTCTTCCCACTTTTCTACTTCAGATCAAAGGAGCTCCCCACTTCCCCACTTCTGAATTTGCTCCCTGGAAGGCAAAGCACGTTAATTTCCCATCTCCTTTTCCAGGCACACAGGGCGCTCCTTAGCCAAATAAAATCTCCTCTTCCCCCACTCCCCCACCCCCGACACACCCTTGCCCAGAGCCCTGGCGATTTCAGGCTCTCAGGTTGTAGTGGGAGAAAAGGTTTAGTCTGATGTGGTTAAGCCAGTCATCACTGCGTCTTCAGATTCTCAGCCCCAAACCACTCTCCGGTACATCACCCTCACTTTCCATTTCTCTGGATTATCTTTCATCTGTTCACCACTAACCCTCACAGCCTCAAGCAAGGCTGAAGCTGGGGCCAGAAGGGTGGTACGCTTCCTTTCCTGGTTGAAATACTGACTGCTGTGGCTAAGCCATTCCCTTTAGGGCTCATTACAGGGAACAAGAGAAAGAGAAAGCAAGAGTGAGGGGGGCTGCAATGACTGTTGTTACATGGTTTCCCTTAAGCCCCAGAAATAGAAAGCCAGACTTCCGACTTGCAGAGCCCCCCTGCAAACCACCAGACCACACTGCCAGATAAGAAAAATGTTCGATTGTGTCATATTTCCTTCATCAGCGCCAGTTTCTGAAAATGTCCCTGAATTTCAGAGAGCCTCGTCATGATCCTAAGATTTAGAGAAGATGGAAGAGGGAAGAACAAGGTATCAGATCTCTCTCTTCTGGTATAAATTTATTTTTAACCACAGAAGTAAAGGAAAGAAAATATTATGAGAGATTAGTCATGAACTAACTTTGTTTGCAAGAGAAATTTCTTATTCGCCAGAGAAAGAAATGAATTGGACATCAACAGGCGTTGAGAAAGGGAATCTGCTAGCTTAAAAAAACGTGTCCTTGGCCTTTTCAATTCACGTGTGTTCATTTATTGAGTACCTACTGTATGCCAAGCGCTGTGCTTGTTGCTGCAGATCCAAAGAGGGTGAGACACCTGCTTACAGAACCAGGAAGCTGGACTAGATTCAGATTCACCTAGATTCCAACCCCTGTGCTCCACACCACCTGCAGCGCTAAAATAATTCTGCTTCCCTCTCCCAGAGCAGCCTCGGCAGGCGCCTGTGTTGCCAGCTGCTGCAGCAAGAATGGTGGCCGGGGGGTTGACAAGCTCCCAGTTGTAAGGTAGGAGGTACCGTGAGAGATCAGCTAGGAGAGATATCTTTGGACCAGGGTGGGCTGCTAATGCTTGGAAAAGACTTGGGGGTGAGGCCTAGCGAGCTGTCACCCTGGGGTAGGGCCTGGCCCAGCAGATAGACAACGCAGGCGGGGGAAGCAGGTGACAGACAAGGCCCTTGTGGGGAAGCAGCCATTTCAGGGGACAGCAACAATAGCATGGAAGCCAGGACCTCAGGAGCTGGTGAGCTCACTAGGGGTTGGGGCACAAAGAAGGGAGAGCCTAGTGTGACCCCAAAGCCCAGGATCAAAGAGGCTGGGCCAGGAGAGCTGCTGATAGCAGCCTTGTGGTGAAGATAAAGGATGGAGAGACAGGGGTCAGGAGTCTCTTTTATTCAGCCAATACAGAAACAACTACTTATGGGTGACTTCTGTATGCCTATAGCTGTTCCAGGCCCTGAGGGGTTCAAAGCAAGAACCAAGTTAGAATTACACACCCAATTAAGAGATGATCAAATCCATACCCTGAAATTACTGCTGGGTAAGGCAATACTGCAATGGGTCATGCAATATTGGCACTCGCCTCAATCGACACAAGCGCTTTCCTTGCCTTATCTCACTGAATCCACCCAACAGCCCTGCAAGGTGGGCACTCTTGTCCCGGTTTTAGAAATGAGGGTGCTGAGGTTCTGAGCCAGCTAGTAAGTGGCTGAGCCAGGATTCAGATCCAAGTCTGTGTGAGCCTCTGAACTTTCTAGTATAGCCTGCAGCATCCCTGTACTGGAATAATACGGTGCCGCATTAAGCAAGAGGGAAAAGTAGATATTTACGGGCCGGAAGTGCAGGGAGAAGTTCAAAGGGAGGAGCCCTAGTAGAGGAGAGGGCGCTATGCATGCACAGAGTCAAGGATGGCTTCTTGGAATCGGACGGTCTGTTGGAGCTGGGTCAAAGCTGTAGATCATAAGTCTTCTCCACTTTCTGAGCCAGAGAAGGAGGGTCTGAGTTAGGACTTGGGCCATCCAGCAGTTGCTGTCTGCGCAGCAGAGTGGCCCTGCCCTGAAGACGCAGGGGAGCCACACAGAGCAAATGTGGTGCGAGAGCTCACTGCAGGAACCATGCTCCACCCTGTCAGACAGACACCCAGGCGGCCCACAGGCCCAGCCTCTGAGCCATGGGCTTACAACACCCCCAAAGAACAGCAACTGGCCTCGAGCAGAAGAGCGAAGGAAACCCCGCCTCAGCCCCAGGCCGTGGAGGGGGGCCTGGCTGTCCACAGGGCCTGCCAGTGTCTTGGCAGAGAGGAGGTGGCACAGGCACCAGGCCCTAGGTTGCCAGGGCCTCCCAAGAAGGAACAGGTGCAAAGCAGGGCAATTAGTTGAGAAGGCATCCGGGGGGCAGGCGGCCTAGACCTGACTGGGGGAGCCACCAGGGTTACATCCTCTGCGGGTGAGTAGGTTTGATTTACTCTCCGATGAATGGAGTGTTGCAAGGGAACTTTTCTCTTCTTCGAGGAGCCAGATGAAGTGATCATTAGATTTGGATTTAAAATAAAACTATTCTGAAGGGGGCACAAGCCCTCAATCTTCCCCGGGTGTACTTGGCACTCTGGCTTCTCTCCGCGAGGAAGGAAGAGCGTCTGCTCATGGGCTGTGACTTGGAGGGGTCCCACGGTGAGTCAGGCGCTCTGTGTGTGTGCCCCGTGATTACAATGTCCTGAGGAACTGCTAATTTACTCATGTAATGTGTTCCTCTACACCAGCCACAAAGAAGACTGCTCAGTTATTTTGATCCCAAAGAGAGGCTGGTGTTTACCATGAACTCCCCAGCAACCCCGTGTATGTGTGTGTGTGTGTGTGTGTGTGTGCGTGCACTCTCGCGCGCATGCATACATATATGTATTTGCATAACGACCTTACACAATGAAGAGGTGGGGCCACTGCCCTGTCCAGCATTTACAAACACATTTCAACTCTGAATTGAGAGCAGGGATCGGCACGGAGTGGCCTCCACGGGGATGATGACCTGTATTCTTCTAAAAACCCAGGTGCATGGAGAAAGTTGTCACGTGTTCCTACCACCACAGGGGATGGGGAAAAGGGGCAAACGTTTGAGAGTATGTACTTCTTGCCAGGGTTTTATGTATATTGTTGCCTTCTTCCAACTACCCTTTGAAGCAGGTATTATGCTTTCATTGTTCCAGATTCTTGCCCCACTGTTTTTGCTTAGGGGAAACCCATACTTCCTTAGGTGCCCTCTGAAAAATTCTGTAAAGCCTTTTCTGACTTTATCAGTAAAATGAGTTATACTCTCCTTCGTGCTCCCAGAAAATCATAGACTTTAGGGAGACGGCAGCCTCAGTTTCCTCATCTGCCATATTGGGGTGACCATAGGGTCATTGTGAGGAAGAAATGAAATAAATCATGTAAGTGCTTCGACAGTGGCTGGCACTTAGCCCTTGTCAGCCATCGTTGTTGTTATTAATAACAGTAACAATAATACCCCATATAATTCCTTACCACGATGTAAGTTCCTTGAATATAGGGATGATGCTTACTCGGTTCATTGTTTTATACCCAGAGTCTAGGAGTATTTGGCACATGGGAAGCGCTCGTTTTCTAGCTGGTGAATGAATGAATAACAGTGAAGGATTTGTGCGCTCTCACTTCTGTGTGCCCCTGAGGATGAGCCCTTGTCTGACCCGCTTCTGTATTTCTAATGTCACCACTTCATCTCGCACAAACTACGTGTTCAGTGACTCTGTTGAACAGATGAACAGGACCATGAGCTGCTGCTACTCAGCCAGTGCCCGGCTGAGGGAGTGCAGCTGCACGCCTGTCTCATGCTCCGGGGGGCGGGGGCCCCTCCTCCTCCCTGAATTCAGTAAGGCCCTTGACACACCACCTCTACAGGGTGAGCTCCTCGAGGTGGAGACCATGCCTTGTTTACTTTTAAATCCTTGGTGTCCAGCACCGCACCTGGCACACAGGACATGCTCAGATGGCTATATGGGGACTCTCATGTCCTCTTGGACTCCAAGGAGCACAGAGTCCAAAATGGATTTGTCATCTCTCTTCCATCACCACCTAACCCTCTTCTTCCAGAGACGTTCCCATTTCTGTTTATTAAAGACCCTTCTTCTCAGTTACAAAGGTCTAAGTCTCCTTGGGAGTATTGTACCCTAATGGAAAGAGCAGTCATTGTAGTCAGGCTTTTCTGGGCTCGAATCCTGGCTTTGGCAACCACTGGCTGCCCTGTCTGGATGAGTTGCTTACCCCTCTTGAGCGTTAGTTTCCCCTTTCATCGAAGGAGGATGACAATACACTCTATTCATCCTTTCAGTAAGTGTTTATTGGGCCCCTAAGACATGGTGGGAACTGTTCTAGGCCCTAGAGATACGTAGATGTGAACAAAACAGACATTGCTCTTGTCTGAATGGCACCTGCAAACTAGAGAGGGAGAGATAGACACTAAACAAATAAGCCAGTAAACAGGGTGTTGGATGGTGTATGAGCTGTGTGGAAGGAAGTGGGCAGTCAGGGTGTCAGTGTCTTATTCAGGGGATGAAGGAAGGCCTTTCTAATAAGGAGAACCTGCATCTGGAGAATAAGATTCCAGGGAGAGGGAAAGAGCCAAGGCACCTCCTGCCTCTCCCACCCCAATCCAGCCCCAGTACCATCCAGTCACACCCCTTCCCTGCTCAAAAGTCTGCAAAGGACTAACAGCTCATTAAGTTCACATTCTTAGACGCTGATATTTAAGACCATCTCCAGTATGATGCTACATTTACCTTTCCCACCCATATTCTACTGCTCTCCCAGAAATATTAAATACTAGGGGAGAGAGTCAGGTGCACTCTGTCACTCCCAGCAGGATGACTGAGAAGCCTAACCACACTCCCAAAGACAAACTGACTGCAGTGGAACCTTACCCCAGATTCCCTGAGCCATTGTATGCTCCAGCCACGGCAGACATGACACCTGTCTATTACTGGCTCACCCTTCCCGCCATGCTACAATATCATGAACTCCGTGATAATGGGTCTTCTCTTAAAGCTACAAAATGGCATATGGTTTCCCAAATCACTTTTCTTTCACTGCTCTTATCTCTCCTGATACCTGCCCCTAAAGGCCCCTCACCCATAACAAAATATCCTTATTTTGACTTTGCTGGTTCTAATGGGAGATCCAGGCTCAAGTCATGAATTCCTACATCCAACTCTCTGTCCCAAGATCTCTCCATCCCCCATTCTTCTATCCCCTTTCAATCTGCACTCAGTCCACAAAGGACTGGTGCCTGGTCTGAGGGCAGATCATAAACTGGGACCCGCTGGCGCTACACGGAACAGCAAAATCCCTGATACTGTGCTTCTTCCAGCCTGGCGAACAGGCACCACCATCCCCTGAAACATCCCCCATGGTGGAATTTATGATGAATTTATAGGCTGGCTAATTTCGGGCCCTTCTCCCAGGGAAGGCCCTTGGACTGACGCCTACCACCATGTGGATCTTGGAGAAAAGCAAAAGAGATCCTGGACCCCAACACCGATATTCTAAAATAGTATTCCTGAGGCTTTCTGTTCCCCACCACATGATGCTGAAGCAAGGACAGGCACTCGTAGCTGTGGGATACAGATGCCCCCTAGCATTATAAATGGGCAATCTTAAATACCACTGTAGAGCCTACAAACCTGAAAATGTTATTGTTGGGCTTCCCTGGTGGCGCAGTGGTTGGGAGGCCGCCTGCCGATGCAGGGGACATGGGTTCGTGCCCCGGTCCGGGAGGATCCCACATGCCGCGGAGCGGCTGGGCCTGTGAGCCATGGCCGCTGAGCCTGTGCGTCCGGAGCCTGTGATCCGCAATCGGAGAGGCCACAGCAGTGAGAGGCCCGCGTACCGCAAAAATAAATAAATAAATAAATGTTATTGTTGAACCTTCAGGTTATCATTAGCTGGCTATGCTTGTTATGGTTGATATAGCCGTGGTCTGGGACACAGTTTCCTACTCAATGCCAGGACGCCTGGGCAATATGGCACCCACACTGTCATCCCTATCTGTTTGGAGTGTACCACTCTTCTTCCACAATACCATAGGCCAAACATATTACATCATCCTGAGCAGCCATCAGGAAACACAAACAGGAATGTGGTCCTGCATTCTAGTGCCCCCCAAAGGCTACCTCCACCATAGTTATGATGTCCAGTTGGCTGCCCAGCACATAGCTACACGTGACTTCGACCACTCCCTCCACCTTGTACATCTTTGTGACAGCTTTGCCAATGTCAATCTATGCCTCTGAGGCCTGGCTCAAGAGTTGTGCTGGCTCAGGGAGCCTACCACCTCATTACAGGTGATGACCACGGCCCAGACAAGCACTCCATCTCAGAAGATGACTACCCAGCTACCCACATCATCTACCAAGGTGCCCCCTGCCAGAACACAGGCATCTTCCCGTCAGGGGATTCCCCCACTCAGCATGTACCGCATACCCAAAAGAGTGAACACCACAGACCTCCAGACTCATACCTCTCTCCTCCCCACCTTCCCCCCGGCGCACAATAAAGCCCATTACCGCTGTGGCTAAAACTTCCCCTCCTGGACTTCCTAAAGCAAACCTCCTGCTTAAGGCCATCCCCAGGCTAGTCTGTACGTACGTATGGTCAAGGCTGCATCCCAGAGGCCCAGCCACTGGGTGCACTCTGCCCCCATGAGCAAGCCACTTCCTTATTCACACCATACCAGATGACCCAAGGCTCATGAAAAAGGCCCACAAAACCACCAACACTAATGCTACTGGTCTAGGCTCCTGGGTCTTGCCCTGCCTTATCCAGGACCTGATGGACAGGACATTGACTGAGGTTGTCGAGTCTGGTCCCTGGCCCATGAGTCCAGATCATGCATCTATCCAAATCCACAGGCCTATGTTGATACCTTCCTAGGCCCTCACAGCATGACGGGAGGCATAACCCTCCGCTGGCCCAGAGAGTAAAGGAACATGAGTGATCAGAAGACCCAGAAGGAACCTGGTTCACCGGTGCCCTACCCTAGACGACGCCTTCCAGATGTCCCAACTCCTTAAACTCACACACACACTCTGCTAACTCCACTGACCTTCTTAACATTTTCCAGCCACCCCATGATAGGGTCCTGCTGTTCACAGTCCCCAGGCAAAGGTGATGAGCATTTCCCTACCCAACGCCCTAGGCATAAGAGTGACATTTGGGCTGGAGGAGTGGGACTAAAGGCTCAGTTACACAAGGAAAATAGCAGATGCAGCAGAGGAAATGTCCAAGATTCTATCAGAACCTTGTGACATTCACAGTGTAACGTAAACAGTGGCAGCACTTGAGGCTTTCACTGAAGGGCAAAAAGCCTAACTGCCAGGGGCCAGGGTGGCAGATAACAGACTAGCTCCAAATGATGTCCTGACTGCCCAAGAGGAGTATGTGCCCTCCAGGGAATTTCACATTTTGTGTGGATAAACAATGCAGGAAAAGTAATCTAAATAGCCCAACAGATGCACCACCAAACGAAAACCAAATTTTAAACAAAGCACCCTGAAGTCCCTAGTTCCTGGATATCCCCTGCATCCTGGGGTGACCTTGTTACAGGGACACTTCTGCCAGAAAGTGGACTTTACGTGCTGAACTGGCCACGAAAAACCAGTACAGCCCACAGCCAAGTATGTTAATAAGAGATAATTAATCTCTCCCCTCTACCATCTCCCGGCATTCTGCAACAGGTGGGTTCCTGTCCTGTATCTGTGTCCCCAGGACCATGCGTTCTCCCTCTGAAGATGATGGGGAGCCCTCTTTTCAGTGGGCCCCTCGCCTGGGATTTCCCTCACTTTGCCAATGTCTGAGTCGGTAATAAACCTTTGAGTCACTTGTGATCATGGCAGGGGTGGTGTGTTTGGACATGCAATGCCTTTAAACAGGAGGGAATGGCAGACTGGTCGTTGAGTTGCATTATAACAATATTCCAGGAAAAGGCAACTTGAACATGTCTTTATTCCATCACTGCCCCAGAACAGCACCTCAAACTCCTTATCCCACACCCAGACCCTTGCTCAGGCTTTTTCCTGCCAGCCACACCTGCTTCACTCACCGGGTGTTTAGGAGAAGTGGCTTTGAAACCACTGGCTGTTAATCCCTACTCACTTCTAAGCTCTGTGACCTGGTACAAGTTCCTTAGCCTTTCTGTGACTCACTTTCCCCATCCATAAAGTTATGAACACAGTACTTACTCCATTAGGGTGTTGTAAGGGGTGTGAAAAACCCCACTCTAGGTAAAGCTCACAGTACAAGTCTGACACAAAGGAAATACCCAGGTATTTACTCATTTAGAGGCAACTCAATTTCTACTTCCTCCAGAAAAACTTCCATACCTATTCCCACTTCAGCTTATCCTTAATCCGACCAGTCTGATTGCATTTCTGTTCAGCACCTTGCTGTTGACCGTGTATCTGTTCTCCATTACTTATGCGTTCACTTTGACCTTCCCAAGTAAGAGATAAAGGTCCATGAAGGAAGGGACAACATTATACCTGGCTCTCCTACTGACTTGCTGTGTCATCTTGCACATAATTTTCTTAGGATTGAGTTTCTTTCCCTGGAATGGCAATTACATGGCTTGTGTGCCAACACCTCCCTACCCCATGGCCTTGGGAGACACTAGTACCCAATAATAATTCTCTTCCCCCGAACCTGGGTCCAGACTCAGAATCCTTCTTAACACAGTGCTTTGGACAATGTCTAGTAATGTATTCAATAAATATGTATTGAGTACTTACTAGGTACTACTTCCCATTTAGTATTCTGGAGATAAAACTTTGGGCGTCCTGTCGCTGCACTTACGGAACTTGTCACTTAGTGAGGAAGAAAAACAATATGTAAATTCATAAATGAGAAAAGATCAGATAGTGATCCGTACAGTGATGAAAATAAAATAGTGCTGTGTTAGTGCCTGGGGAGAAGGCTACTTTAGATTGGGTGTCCAGGGACTTTCTGAAGCCCCTGGAGATTGTGATCTGGTAGATTTTGTGTGGGCCCCAGAATATGTGTTGTTAACAAGCAAATGCAGGAAATTTGGGAAAGGCTGACACGGTGAGTAAGAGTGTCAGAAGTCAGAAGACCTAGGTTCACATCCCGTTTCCTACACTTATGTAGTTGTGTGACCCGAGCAAGTTATTGAACTTCTGTGACCCTCAGTTTCCTTATCTGTAAAATTGGAATAATACTACTACTCATCTCAGAAGGTTATATTAGGATTAAAATAAGACAAAAAACAAGATTTAAGATTCCTGGCACATAGTACGTGCTCAATAAAAGGCAGCAATTACTTACAACAATAGGCCCATCTACTCCTAACTATAATCTTCTGTTTGAATTACTTGAAAGACAGACCCAACAAGTACCACTTAGTAGGCAGTTAATATAGCCTCTAAGTTGATTTTTGCCCAATAAAACTCTTCCTCTTGAAAAATAAATTCTCAAAAGACCTTCTTGTGAGCAGGAATGCCAGAGTCCAATGAATGTATGTCCTACGGCACTCTAGTTTAGGCAGGTTTCAGGTTTGGAAGGGCTTTGGCCTAATTTCCTCTCCTATCAAAAGGGAGCCTGGCTACTTGCCCTTTCTAATTCAGTGGGCAGTGGGGGGGACATATTTCTGAGACCTAAAGGGATGTGAGATTTGCAAAGTGTAAGGCACAAACAGGACACTCGCCTTCTCAGAGCAGCCGGCCCATCCAACTGAAGGGCCCAAGAGCAGCGATAAGCACGCTCCTGCTCTATTGGCCTCCACTCATTTGGAGAAGGGGGCTGCTCCCTCACGTTATAAGCTGAGCTGGTACATAAGGAAGAAAAAAAAAGTTGGGCAGGAAGCAGCCTTTTCAACCAGTGAAGAAACCGTTAGAATCCATCCCTTTGCCCTGATGCCAAAGCTCGGCCTGCACCACCCAGCTACACTATCGAGGACACTCAGGCTATCGCAGAGCCCTGGAGGTATTTGTCCCTAGTTTATCAGGGACCTGTGGAAACATTTCTCTAACTGAAGATAAAGGACTCTTCCTCCCCACCCCCATTCTACTTCTAGCTACCTACCAGAGAGTTTCTCTTTTTCTTTCAGTAACACCAGTTCTGAAAAGAAGATATTTTTCAACCTGGACTTGAAGTAACTGGTGGAGAGGCAGGTAAGATGAGTTTTATTCATTCATTCCTTCAATAAATAATTATTGGGTACTTACTATGTGCTGGGCTAGGCTCTTGGGTTCAATTCCAAGCAGAAGGAGCTTGCAGTCTTTGGGGGAGCTCAACAGAACTTAACAACCACAAAACATAGAATTACCAATTGTGATCCAAACTGGGCGTGAGTAGATAAACAGCAAGGTCCTACTGTATAGCACAGGGAACTATATTCAATATCTTGTAATAACCTATAATGGAAAAGAATCTGAAAAAAAAAACTGAATCACTTTGCTATATACCAGAAACTAACACGGCATTGTAAATCAACTATACTTAAATAAATAAGTAAAAAGAAAAAAAAGGGAGAAAAACAATTTAAAAAAACCTGGGAGTGAGATCATCAGTGGGTCCTAATCTAGTCATGAGAGGCTGGAGGCTTCCCTGCAGAAGTAACATTTGAGCTGAGAGACAGTGCGTATAATAATCTTCTAGATTTCGCTCTTGCCCTCCAAGTGGGCGTTTTCAGGGTTAAAAAGATGCCTCAGGGCCAGAAAGAATCGCTGCCATGCCATGCCAGTCCTGTTTTGAAGACCAAGTCATGATTCCTTGACCCTGGTGAAGGTTAGGATGGAAATATCTTATTGGAGTGATAGAGAGGCCAGCATAAACCTGCCAGGACCTCCTTCAAGATTCAGCTTTGTAAAAGTTGCCAGATAAAAGATATTTCCAGATGGAGGGCCACGCAGGAAATACAAATGGAAAAGGTTTTAATAGCTCTTCCTTTGCAAGCTACGACCCAAGGCAGCTTTTTGCAATGCGATGGGATGGGAGGCACTGTAGCCTGATACCATAGGAGGAGCTGAACTGGCCCACGAGCATCCTGGGGGCCTTTGGAGAGAGGCTGTGGCCTCAAGGGAGCATTAAAGATGCTCTACTTACATGAGACCCCCTACTCCAGCCATCCCCACCCCAAATGGAACCTGTGCCTGCTATACTCTAACCCTCGGCTTCTCAGAGGAGAGGGCAGATAGGAATCTATAAGAGCATGAGTCCCTTTAAGGATGTGGCTGTACTTACTAATAACAAGCTGCCCCCTTTTCCCCTGTCCTTGGGGCCTAGTGGGCTCCTGCAAAGAAGGTCATCTAGAAGTCAGGGACCAGTGCTGCTGATGGGGGCATAAGTGAGCAGGAATTGCCATTGGGGACCTGAAGAATGTCTCAGAGCTCACGGGACTGGCTTCACCATACATTGGGGTTGTCAAATTGGTCCATGGATGAACCTGAGAATGTTGTGAGCTCCCTGAAATGAAAGGTAAAATTCTGCACCTTGGACAGCTCTGCACATAGGGAAACGTCTTTAAATTTTATCTAAAAACTTTTAGGTTTTGTGTGTGTGTGTGTGTGTGTGTGTGTGGTAAAAATATACATGGGCATAACACTGGCCATTTTAACCGCTCCCCCGTATATAGTTGGGTGGCATTAAGCATATTTACATTGTTGTGCAACTATCACCCACCATCCATCTCCAGGACTTTTTTTTTTTTTGCGGTACGCGGGCCTCTCACCGCTGCGGCCTTTCCCGTCGCGGAGCACAGGCTCCGGACGCGCAGGCCCAGCGGCCACGGCCCACGGGCCCAGCCGCTCCGCGGCACGTGGGATCCTCCCGGACCAGGGCACGAACCTGCATCCCCCGCATCGGCAGGCGGACTCCCAACCACTGCGCCACCAGGGAAGCCCAGGACTTTTTCTATTCTTCCCAAACTGAAACACTATATCCATTAAAAAATAATTCTCCCCTCCCCCCAGCCCCTGGCAACCCCCATTCTACTCTCTGTCTCTGTGAATTTGACTACTCTAGGTACTTCCTATGAGTAGAATCATACAGTCTTTGTCCTTTTGTGACTGGCTTGTTTTGCTTAGCATAATGTCCTCAAGTCTCATCCATATTGTAGCACGTGACAGGACTTCTTTTTTAAGGCAGAATAATATTCCATTGTATGCATATTTATTTATTGGGTATATACCCAGAAGTAGAACTGATGACTCATATAGTAATTCTATTTTTAATTTTTTGTGGAACTTGCATGCACCATTTTATATTCCCACCAGCAGAGCACAGAATTTCCAATTTGCCCACATCTTCGCCAACACTTGTTATTTTCTGTTTAGGGGATAATAGCCGTCCTAATGGGTGTGAAGTGGTGCTTTATTGTGGTTTTGTTTTGCATTTCTCTAGTGATTAGTGATGTTGAACATCCTTCTATATGCTTATTGGCCATCTGTATATCTTCTTTTTTTTAAATTAAATTAAATTTAATTTATTTTTCACTGCATTGGGTCTTCGTTGCTGTGTGTGGGTTTTCTCTAGTTGCGGCGAGCGGGGGCTACTCTTTGTTGCGGTGCATGGGCCTCTCATTGCGGTGGCTTCTCTTGCTGTGGAGCACAGGCTCTAGGCATGCGGGCTTCAGTAGTTGTGGCTCATGAGCTCTAGAGTGCAGTCTCAGTAGTTGTGGCGCACAGGCTTAGTTGCTCTGCGGCATGTGGGAACTTCCAGGACCAGGGCTCAAACCCGTGTACCCTGCATTGGCAGGTGGATTCTTAACCACTGTGCCACCAGGGAAACCCCTGTATATCTTATTTAGAGAAATATCACTCCAAGTCTTTTGCCTACTTTTTTAAAATAAAAACAATTTTTTAGTTCTCTTCCTTGTATTTTTTTTAAATTTATTTAATTTTGGCTGCGTTGGGTCTTTGTTGCTGCACGCGGGCTTTCTCTAGTTGCGGTGAGTGGGGGCTACTCTTCATTGTGGTGCGCAGGCTTCTCATTGAAGTGGCTTCTCTTGTTGCAGAGCATGGGCTGTAGGCGTGCAGGCTTCAGTAGTTGTGGCACACGATCTCAGTAGTGGTGGCTCGTGGGCTCTAGAGAGCAGTCTCAGTAGTTGTGGCGCATGGGCTTAGTTGCTCTGCAGCATGTGGGAACTTCCAGGACCAGGGCTCGAACCTGTGTCCCCTGCATTGGGAGGCGGATTCTTAACCACTGCGCCACCAGGGAAGTCCTTGCCTACTTTTTAATTGGGTTTTTGGGGGTTTTGCTGTTGAATTGCAGGAGTTCTTTAAATATTCTGGATATTAACCTTTTATCAGATATATAATTTGCAAATATTTTCTCCCATTCCATAGGTTGCCTTTTTAATCTCTTGATACTGACCTTTGATGCACACAAGTTTTTAACTTTCATTGCAGTCCAATTTATCTGTTTTTAATTTTGTAGCCTGTGTTTTTAGTGTCATAGTCAAGAAATCATTGCCAAATCCAATGTCATGTAGTTTTTACCCTACATTTTCTTCTAAGAGTTTTATAGTTTCGAGTTGCCAGGTTTTTAAGAAGTTTATGACTGTCAATGCATGGGGCCATCCTCAATACCGATTCTGGGGAGACCCTCAGGTCTTGACGAATGTCAGTGTGAAGCTAGAATTGGGAAATTGATAACATGCATGTGATATCTGAAGCCTTTAATTCAAAAGGAATTATTGAGTATCTCCAAATTTATATCAATACCCTGGGAACTAGTAAAAATGAAAATCATGGCCTCTCTTCTCTAAGAACATAAGTCACTTACAAGGTGGCAAGATGGTATGCACACATAAAATTATGGCACTGCAAGGCAGAGTCTAACGAGCACCTAACCAGGCCCTAGAGCCAAGAGCTGGAAGGAGTTGAGGTCAGGGGACAGAAAAACCTTCAGTGCAAAGATGTGGCTTGAGTGGGGTCCAGGTTGATTTGGAGAGGCAGAGAGGAGTCGGAGGCTTTTGTACTAACTGCAGTAACGACTGCCATTTACCGAGCGCTCACCCTGTGCCAGGCTCTGTGCTCTGCCTGCTGCACACATTATCTCAGCTATGCCTCCTCACCCTATGTTTATCATTGCCTCTAGTTTATCACTGCAAGCACTGAAGCACAGAGATTTGCCTAAGATTAATTATCCAGATAGTAAGTTGTAAAGTGGGGCCTAGAAACCAGGTTTATCTCTATTCTTAACCCCTCTGCTCTTCTAGCACCAAAGTTTTGAAGCACAGACATTCCAGATAGAAAGAACAGAATAAGACAGTGTGCAGAAATGGTCATGAGCAGGATGTCTGAGGTCAAAGAGGAGCAGCCTGCCTGGTGGGAAGGTTCAGGCTCTAGGGCTTTGGGATATGAAGTTCATTTGATGGCGTGGGCAGGATCACAGGCACCTTTAATGGAATCATGGGGAGTTTGGTCTTGATTTGCTAGAAGGACAGAATCACACATAGAGCTGCAGCTCTAACCTTCCAGTCAACCTCTTTCCTCTATAAAATGAGAACATCAAGGTCCCAAGAGGTTAAGCTACTCGACAATAATCAGAGGAAACAGGGAGCCATTGCAAATTCTTGAGCAGGGTAGTAACAGTGAAGAAAACAGTATTCCAGATGGGTTAGTCTGGCAGTCAGATACATGACGGGCAGCTGAAGGGAAGCAGAGAAAACTGGCAGGAAGAAGCAAGCAGCTCTTTCCCTCGTTTTGGCTGAAAGCTACCTCCCTCAGCAATTGGTATTTCTGGGAGCGTCACACACAAGACTCCTTTCCGCTGAGGTTTAAGCTTAGGAAGTCAAGTGTCATCAGGAAGGCCAGAATCTTCTTCCCCTGCCAGGCTCAGTGCCCTCAGCTAGACACGAGTGCCAGAAAACACCACTTCCCTGGAAGCAGCCTGGCCTCTCCTCCAATGGAAGGTGTGTTTGGAGTGCAGTGTCTCAGACCAGAGACCCCCAACCCTGAAGAGCCAGTGACCAGGACAGGCTCCTGACACCATCTCTTTATGTCGCCTTCCTGACCATGAAGCTAGGCCAGGTGTCTGCCAGCCTAACCCATCTGCCCCGTGGGGGTTGGGGGTTGCCAGAGAAGGTAAGATTAGGCAAGGGTCCCCCAGGTAAGGAGGCTGACCCCACCTGCTTGGGCTGAGCCCTCATTGTGGCAGAACTCCAGTTATCCACCTCTGTGTCGAGAAAGGCCAGCCCTGGTTGACTATCCTCCTCTGAGCTTCTCTTTGCTTAATGAACTCTAATAATAGCTGTCGTCCACTGAGCACTGTGCGAAGCATTTGACATGCACGGCCTCATTTTATTCCTCCCGCCCTGCGATGAAGATATAATTATCCTTATTCTACGCGTGACGGAACTGAGGCTCAGACTGTCAAATAATTTGCCTAAAATCACGTAGCTGAAAGAGCCAGGACTCAAACATAAGCCTGTCTATCTCCAAAGCCTGTGCCTTTACCCATGTAATTGACTGCATCCTACACATTGGTCCACTGTAGCCACATCTCCTTGTGGGTATGGGGGCCCTGCAGTGGAGAATCAAGCTTCAAAGTGGGACCTTGTGGCTTCCTGAAAACACCTGTATCTGCGTGTTCCTAGCAGCCAAGAGCTTGATCTCGTTCCCAAACCAAACTCTTGGGTCTGCATCTGAATGGTATCTGGGCCCTTATCGTCTCCCAAAAGCGATGCTCAAGGAAGACAAGGGATCTTCAAGTTCCTTCTTAACTTTTACCCAGAGAGCATAATGCAGGCATGCTTTGGCCAAAGGGGAAGGCTACCATTTGTACATTCATTCATTGAATAGTTAATGAGGGCCTACTGTGTGCTAGGCACATTCTAGGTCCTGAGGACACAACTGGAAACAAGTCATAAAGAATTTCTATTCTCATGGAGTTTACATTCTAGCTGGGAAGAAAAGCCAAAACCAAACCCATAAAAAACTACAAATACATATGTAAAGTATAAGTAATGATGACACTAGGAAGAAAAATAAAGCAGGATGAGGAGATGGAGAATGATGAGAAATGGGGTTTTAAAAGGCTCTTATGAGGGTAGACATTTGAACCTGAGTGAAGTACATGGGAGCCATGGGATGATCTAGAGGAAGAGCATCTCAGACAGAGGGAGGAGCAGGTGCAAAAGCCCTCCAATAGGAGTCGGCTTGGTTTGTTTTAAGGAATAGAGAAAAGGTCAGTGTGGTTCAAGCAGAGAGAGTGAGGGGGTTGTGATGGAAAAGAGTAGTAGGGGCCAGATAGTATAAAGCTTTCTAGGCCACATAAAGGAGCTTGGATCTCAAATGTGCTGTTGCAGGGTCCCAGGCACTGTGGTGTGTCAGCCGGGTGGGGCTGCCTCTGAGCAGCTAAAGAGATGAAATGGAGCATGTGAGCAAAGGGCCCCGGGACAGCTCCGTGAGTCAGCTAGCTCACCCAGCTCTGACTCCCCCTTGAACACAGAGCAGCAGATAAGTTCAGGTCTGGTACCCAAAGAGAGAACGTGGGGGAGGATTTGATGGGGGCAGAGGTGGAAGAAGGAGCTGTTGACTCCATGTCTCATTTGCCTTGTCCATCAAAGGGGCTCTGAATCACCAATGGTTGTTCAAATATTTTAAAGTTGGAATCTCTCTGTATAAGCAAAATCTTCCACAGAAGCTTACTATGTGCCACTCTCCTTTCCAAGCACCTTATATGTTTCATTTCACAGAATTGTTATAGCAGCTCCATGAGATAGGTACTCTGAATTTGCCCACTTTACAGATGCAGAAGCTAAAGTCCAGAGAGGCTGAGCAACATGTCAATAAGTGCAGAGCTGCTACAGTTGGAGCAGGGGCGGTGGAGCCCACTAGGGAAGCACTTCAGAACCCCTACTGCTCCAAGGAGCAAGCTGGGAAATCACATTTCAGAGGCTCCTTCTACTAGGACATGCTGTGAGGTTAACTCTGCTAAGACCTAGCTGTGGAGCTGTGACATTTGGGGGCAGTTACTTTAGCACTTGATTTTGCCTCTTGTCTTAGTTGTAAAAGGTGATTTAGAAGTTGTTGGAAAGGGGAAAAGCAGATGAATAAAATCAGGGATGTGGCTGAAACAGGCAATGTGGTAGGGAAGCAGTGAAGCTGTCAGCAGCCTACCCAGGACCTAAATGGGCACAATCCTGCATTTCGGTTGAAATATGGGGGCTCCCCAAGCCTGAAGCCTGCTGATGTCTTAGGCACACTTCAGCTCTTTCTACAGCACCCCAGTCGCAGCATTCTTTGCCGGATGTCCTGACTAGCTGGGAGATTGTTGCTACCTAATACGGTGGTGATGACTTCTGAAAGATAGGGTAAGAACAACAGGTATCATTTCTGAGCATATATTATGCACCATCACTGTACAAAGCATTTTTACACACTTTATCCTATTAAATCCTCTTAAAATTCCTGTGAAGTAAGCAGGCATCCCTATGGCCTCACCCTAGTCCCAGCCCTGCTGAGTGTTGCTATTGCCTCCATTTGACAAATATAGAAACTGAGGTTCAGAGAGGTGAAGTAACTTCCCCCAAGTCACACAGCTAGTAAACAGCTGAGCTATGCCTTCTGACACCTATGCTCATCTCCTAAACTCAGTTGATAAAGATTTTTTTTTTAGATTTTTTGGAGCTCTTTTCTACTATATAGGAAATCTGGTTTATTTATCACTAAGGTCACTAATAGGTCTAACATTCTGAAAACATACCCATCAACGTGCCCTGAAATGTTCTGAAATGTGTTTGGGAGCCAGATACTTGTGACAATTGAGTAGTTTAAAGAAGTTTGCATGGGAGCTGAAGCCATAATAAAATAAACCTTTATTTTTGTTCCTGTATGTGAATGTCACAACTAACAGGTATATGACGCAAGTTGGCTTCTAATGGTTGGAAAAAAATAAAAGAGGTAAATTGTCATTCTTGACATTTTCCCAATGACATTTGCATTTTCCTTTGTATTGGAAGTCCATTTTAACAAAGAAATGTAGCCTTAGTCACTTAAACTGCTCTTCCGGAGAAAACAATTGTAGATGTAATAAGCAAAAAAAGAATAGAAAATGCCAACAGGAAGAAAGTAATCCACCTAGGGTCAGATTCATCATGCCAACTCATTCAGTCTTCCTCTGACATTCACATTCAGGACGGAAAACTTGGAAATTTTCTAAATTTTAGGGTATTTAAGATCTGCAAGGAGTTGGGGGAAGGCAAAAGGAATTAAATTACAATCCCACTGGATAGGGATCAAGTATAGATTTCCCCAACTCTCAAGAACCATTTTACGTGTTCAAATTGCCTCATAGTTACTGAGTCCCTCTTCTGCATAAGGCATAAGGTTGCTATGGAAGGATACAATAAGGTCATGATTGCTTTAAAATTAGTCATAATGAAAACACATTTTGAGACTCGATTCTAAATGTTAAACTTAAATTTGAGCAATTTAATTGCCCGTTGAATAGAAATGAAATCCCACCGGTAGGCAGTTATTTCTTACAACTACTGTGTGTGAAATTGAAATCTTAAGATACCATTTCAAATATTCACTTTCTCTAAGGAAGTTCTCCCCAAAGAGTGGTGAGAGATAAGAAACTGACCCAAAGTCATCGGCAGTAATCGCTCTTTCTTTACACACTCGGGTCAAAACAGAAGCATATTATTAAAAGGAAACTTCATGCCCCAAAGTTGGCCGTTTAGAGGTTGCCTCTGGAACCCAAGGATATATTTAATATAACAACTAACTTAAGCCCCATGCAAAACTATATAGCAAGGTAGGAAGCAACTTATCAGATTTAATAAAAGCAAGCAGATGCAAACATATCATGTAATCACCAAGGCAGTGAACATTAAAGTGGAAAATGCATATATGTTTTGTATACGAGCACAAGGAGGTGAAGTGAAGGGACCCTCCTCTGTTTGCTTTTAAAAAATGGGACAGTTTTTTAAATTTGGGCAGAAAATTCTTATTTTTAACCCCCAGCTCACCTTTAAATTTAATTTCAAACTCTTTTTAAATTCTCCCAATGATAGTCTGCTGTAACACAGAAGCTACCATTTATGAGAGCTTAATACACACCAAATGCTATCCATGTATGTAATCTCATGTCTGTATTTCCCCCAGCTCATTACACGTCTAAGGGCCACACTGCATGCAATCACTCATCCTCACAACAACTAATCAATAGATTCTGGCACCCCCATTGACAGATGAGGATCTTGGGCATTTAAATTCCTGCTGTTTGCCCAGGTTCACAGGTGGGAAATGGTGGGTTGCGGTGCAGGCTGTCTGACTCCAGAGCCACTACCAATACTGCCTCCTGAGGTTAAGTAACTTTCCTAGATAGGCCCCGCTAGCTTATAACTAAGAGCTTAAATCAAATCCAGGCAGTCGGATGCCCAAGTCCTAGCATTTAATCACCACGTTGACTGGTTGTAAATAGGTGAACTGCTCCTCACAGCCTATATATATGTTTATTTTCATTTCCGATTGTAGAGTAGTAGGTTACATGGTTATCACATAATTTAGGCTGACCTAAAAATTCTAGGCATTTTCCCTTTTTAAATTAAAAACAAGGAGCAGAGAAGGCCTTTTTAGAGACTCAAGAAGGCCTTGAGTTGGACCCAAAGCTGCTCTTAAGGCTTCCTTTCACACACACACACACACACACACACACACACCGGAGGGGTGGAGATTGGGAGAGATTTTAATTATACCCATAGGGACTCAAGCTTTGGACATGGAGGTAAGGAAAGGACAAGAGCATGCAAGCAATAGTAAATTCTGGTTTTACGTGTGAGGAGTTACTGAGGATAAGCTCTGAACAGGGAAAACGATGCCTACAGGGATGCACTTCTGATTTCAGCCACCACCTTTCAGGGTGGATTCATCCAGGTCCTTCAGTGCCATCTTTAAAATGGGAATACAATATCCATGACCATGATCCAGACTGCTCATATAAAACTATGGATCCTGAAAGTACTTGGTAGTTTCTTCTTTACAAGACTTGTGACTGGTGTCATGCACAAGTAGGCCTTTAGTAATAATTTCTGAATGCAGTTATTTTCAAGGAATTCTGATGAGGCCCAAGGGACCTAAAGTTTTGCTCTACACAAGAGCAGATTATTAGCCTCCTCCTCTCCCCTTCTGCATTCCTCCCTCTTCCTAGAATTTGCCCTTGAGGTTGGAGGGGAAACCTGAACTCGAAAATCAAGTCTGGCTTCTCTCGCTTTCCCTGACCCAGGGCAAAATAGTCTCTCCCTCATTGGAGAGGCACTCTTCTCTGTGCAGAGTACTATTGGCACTTTACAGGGGCCAGTTTAACCGCAGGAGTCCGATTTTTGAAAGATGCTGAGGGAGGGAATTCTGCCGCCAGCAGATGGAGAGGAGACTGAGATCAGCTTGGTCCCTCCCAACCACGCTCCCTCTGGGATTAGCAGCCCCTGGCACTGCTCAGGCGTACCCAGCCCGTGCGGCCTCTGCTCGCACAGTTCCCGTCGCCTGTCTGGAGCGCGGACGCAGTCACAAGTCCGCAGCCAGCAGAGCCGCGCTGTCTGGGGCATCTCCGCGCTCCGTGTCCGCGGACCTGGAACCTGGAACCTCGAACGGGCGCGAACGCCACTCGGAACGCGTGCATCTCTGTATGTGCTTATTTCGCATTCTTGTCTTTTCTTTCTTCCTCGAGCGGCCCGCTGGTTACTTTCAATCTTAGTTTACCAAAAGGGCAACGCCGAAGAGGGGCATCCCTAAAGAATGATTTAGAGGCAACCCAGCCGCCTCTCCAAGGAGAGGTGCTCACTGAGAGACTCTCCCCGTCCCCGACGCTGGCCCCTTTAAGACGCCAACTCAGTCCTGTTGCGGAGGCTGCTGCGGCAGCGGCGGCTGCTGTTTGTATCGCTAATCCCCAGGAGCCCCGTTAAAAAAAAAAAAAGAAAAAAGAAGGGGGGGGGTGAGTACCGGGCAGCTGTCTCTTTAAATGTGATTTCCTTCTATTGTATTTGAATCGTGATCAGGAAAAAGGAAATGAAACCAGAGACAGAGGGAAGCTGAGCGAAAATAGACCTTCCCGAGAGAGGAGGGAGCCGGGGGAGAGAGGCGCAGTCCCCTCCCGGCCCCCAGGCCGCCGCCCCCTCCCTGCCCTCGGCGGCTAGCTGCGCGCCGCGACCCGGGCCGAAGGGGCGAGGGGCGAGGGGCGGCCGGACGGTCGCGCCCCATTCCCGCGGGCGGCGCGGAGCCGGCGACAGCGCGCGAGCCGAGCCGGACCGGGCGGCGGCGGCGGCGGCGGCGGCGGGACCGGGATGGAAGGTTAAGTCCTGAGCAGCAGCGGCAGCTGCAGCCGCCCGGGGCAGGCTGCGCGCCCCTGTCCCCGCCTCGGCCGCGGCGCGCGGCAGCCCGGTGATTCGCTCTCTCTCTTTGGCGTTTGAAGGGAGCGCGGTGACTGTCCTTGAGCGCGGAGGGGCGAGCTCGCCGCCAGAGCGCCGGAGCAAGAGGAGGCGCAGGAGCGGAGGCGGCGGCGCCCGAGCATCCGAGGGGGTCCGAGCCCCGGCAGCCGGCCAGCCCCGCGCCACAAAGGGAGCGCCCCCGCCGCCTGGCACACCACCTCCCTCCCCAATGTCCTCGGCCATCGAGAGGAAGAGCCTGGACCCGTCTGAGTAAGTGCGGCGCCCCTGCCACCCACGATGTCCACGGCCTCGCGCCCTGGGGCGGCAGGGTGGCGCGGGCGGCCGGCGAGAAGGCTCCAGGTGCGCGCCCGCAGCGTGCCCTTGGTTCCCTCTGTCTTGCGCGGGGCTCCCGCATCCTATCGGGTGACTCCGGGGACACTGTGAGAGGGGCTGGGCGGCGGGCGGCAGGAAGAGGGGGTCGGCCCGGCGCCGCTGCGGGCCCCTCCCGGCTACCTGGGACTCTCCCCAAAGCCACTGTGGGCCAGAAAGTTTACACCGGAGCAGGCAGAGGGGGAGGTCGGAGGCGCGCAGGTGCAGTCCCGAGAGCCTTCAGGACTCGATTCTGCTCCTTTCTCCCCTCTCGTTCCTTCTCGGTCCCCTTTCTCTTTGTCCATTTGGTCCTGGAAAGGGGGACATTACAAGTGGAGGCCTCCCGAGTCCCCGACGGCCCCCTTCCCGGTCCGCAGGTGGAGCGGCTGCCCGCAGCGCCAGGGACCGGCGGGTGAGGAGGTGCGAGAATTCACCTCGGAGCTCACTCAGGCCTCCAGAGACTTTAGAGCAGCTAAACACGGAGTTAATCTGGATACACGTCCCCGCCTCTCCCCTCGGGGTCCACCGATGGGGACCATTGAACCTCGAAAGTTAGTGCACCATTTTGCGTATAGGTGAATTTTTTCTGGGGAGCGGAGTCTCACGGCTTTTATCACAGTCTCAAAGGGTTTGGAGTCTGGGAACCGTAGCTCTAATGAACTGCATTTGTTTTCTGAGGCTCTGACTGGTTTGAAGAAACCCCTCTTCCCAATGTTTACCTCCAGCCCATTCCTTAGTGTTAAGACGCGGAGAAAGGGTTGTTTTAAGATATCATTTAGCCGTCAGCGCAAATTCCCTTTTAAGATTCATTAGCTGTCTGGTTTTGAGAACATTTATTCCTTTGAAGTCCCCATCTAATCCTTTGAAGGGATTTGTTACACAGACCAAAGGAGCTGGTTAATGACTTGTCCATTTGTGCTTTTAAGAGGCATTTGTTTTGTTTTGTTTTCTTTTCTTTTTCTGCTTTAAAAGAATTGTGCTTTCCTGATTGAAGTACCTCCTCCTCCCAATTTCAGTCTCCTATGGTGTTTATATACCTGGGTTTTACCCTCAGTTAGGAGCATAAAAGCTCAGCGTGTTCTCATAAAACACAGGAAGTACCATGATCTAGTGAGAATATAAACAACCCTATTCAATCTTGAAGGTTCAGATGCCAATTCTATAAGGAGTCTGGTTTGTTCTAACAAAAACCCAGCTTCCTTAAATTCTCAGGAGAAAGATAACATTCCTTTTTAAAAGTATATATCTACGAAAACACTGGGTTTAAAGGGTGGTTTGCTCTTTTTTTTTTTTTTTTTAACAAACCGAGAATTACAACTTAGCCCTGAGTTTTCAGAGCCTAGGCAAGACCATAGTAATACAATAAGAGAGTGAACTGGATGAATTACCTTTGAAAGGCTCCTAATGCCTTTTCGATCAGTAGAACTCAATCACTAAGCCTTTTATTAGAAGATAAATCTGGAGGTTTCAGTTCCCTGAAGGAAGTGTTTCTCTTTTCAAAGTTTGTGCTTTTTCACTGAGATTGGAAAATTGAAACATCTTTACCTCATAACACAGCAGGCACCTACTGAAGGGTGCTCTTCTCCATCCTTTGCTTCACTATTTGCCCAATGCAGACAAGCTCTCATTGGAGATGGACCAGCTCACTGAGAAATTACTGCAGCACATTTTTTCCCTATCGCTCTTGGAAATTGTTGAGAAATTATCCCAGAAATCCAGGCCGAAGTGTGTTTAGGTATAATATTCAGATAGGCTCTAGGAGAATATAAAATATTAGGGAGTGAATCCCACTCAGTTATTGGCTTGGAACATACACCAAAGATAATGTGATATTATCATTAATTATAGAAAGATAGAAGCAATATCTTATCCTATCCTTTCCTATCTCATCTCAGGCCATCACAATAGCTCTTTTGCTTACCATTTCTACTGCGAACCACTATTCTACCAGAAGCTTCATTGTGTACATACTTGGGTCAGTGCAGCTGAGGTCAGTCTGATCAGCATCTCCAAATTACACACAGAAATTTGCCAAGGCATATGCAAATGAAACATTTAGACAGAAAGACAGCCAAATTCACACAGAGATTTCCTCTACTGGGCCACCAGTGGCCCCTACCGCCTCCCTGTGAGTAACAAGAGCAGTTCATTTTAATTCCAGGCAGTTTTGCACCAGCTAAGTGCAAATTCTCTTCTTTCACAGTTGGTTGGCAGGCTCAGCATCAGGGCATCCAGCAGTGTTGAGGTTCCATGAGCGTTTCTGAAAGCCTAAAGTAAGACCATGGGCTGTGGAAAGGGAAGAGATGCGATTCTGAGGTGATGCATGTGAAAATGCTGGTGTTTTATTTTTCAGGAGGGAGAATGGAAGTCTTTATGTATAACCCGTGGAAACAAAAGCAAGCCAGGCTTCAGTGAATTCTTAAAACTATTCAAAGTCTTGAGTTTTTAGGAGGAAACTGGTTTGGGTTTTACATTTCCCTGTTCTAAAAGGAGATCATCTCACAAAGGACCCTCATACTTGATCTACAAAGTGTGGGCTCGGTTTCAGTAGCCCTAAATATTCACAGGGAGGTATGCACATTACAGACAGAGTCACCTGAAGCTGTCAGAGTGTGTTATCAACACTGGTTCCCTGAGCCTTGTCATCCCTAGGTGTAAAGGACGCTGAGTGCTGTGGGCACAGGCCAATCAGGACACAAGGTCACCTGGTAAGTTAGCGTCAGCTGGAAATAGGAGACACAGATTTATACCCTCAAAGTACCGAGGGGGAAACTCCCTTTGGGAATTTCACAGTTGGAGGCAGTTCCATTTTTCAAAACATAATAGAATTTTGAAAAATAGATTTGTGTTTGAGTGAGGTTCAAGAAAGCACTTGTTAATTGTCACAGATCAACAGGTATACTGTTTTTCCTGTGTCCCATCTGGTGAGAGAATCATTTCTCCCACTCCCTTTATTTTCTTTTGGCAAATAAAGTTATTTCTTTTAAAATGTAAAACAGAAGTATTCAGATTCCAGTGAAGCAAAGTGAACTGGAGACACTGTATGACATTGTAGTGAAAGAACACACATCACAGGCTCACTCCTAACAATTGCCTGGGTGGAGACTTCAGAGTCTGTTTAATTGCCTTCCACTCTCTCGAAAATAATTATTGCCCCTCTCCCCATTTTCTTTCCTAAATCAACTTCATCCGAATCAGTTTTGCTGCTGTAAAAATGTTCACGTGCAGAAAGTTCTGTTTGACGTCCTTTATAAGTTTAACAGTGGCCTTAATTAACACCTGAGATTTTTCTCCAAGGATTCATTCAGTAAGAAGGATGGGATGCGGAATTTCTATTAAAAGATAATAATAATGAGAATTTCTATTATATCCTGATGGAATTTTTATCTTGGAAAGAGAAAGCAACCTAAAATAACTTGGGGTCCCTTTCTTCTTTCTTCCTTCCTCACCTCTGCTTTTGTGCAGTTGGGAAGGGTTTGAGGCAGGATGGCACGGAGATTCAAAAGGGAATTTGCAGATTCTTAGCCCTCTCGGAAGTCACTGTCCTGGCAGCAAGCAACTCTTATAGTCCTGGGTGCCTCCTCTGGGTTTGGGCAGTGCCCTTGGGTCCTGGGTATGTGAGGAGGAAAGAGGAGAGGTGTGGAGATGGAGTAGGAGGGAGATAAAGAAGAGAGACCACAGGTGCCGAGAAAGTGGGGCTGGACTGTGGGTAGGGGTGCAGTACCACCTGCAGTTGCCTTGGTGCCTCTTGGTGCCCTGCACTTGCTTCTTCCGGGATCTAGGATGTAGGGTCTAGCTCTCTCCTGTCCTAACCCAAGGCTGGCAGGGTCTCTCTGCAGTCTGCCCTAGGTATATGCTGTCCCCTCCTTTCTCTTATGTCACCTACAGGCAACTGAATGAGGTTTCCTTTTGGGCACAGCATGACTCCTGACCCCTCTCCCGTGCTTGTCTCCCCAAGATGAGGTCATCCCTAATGCTTGGCCTTCTTTCCAGGGAGCCAGTGGATGAGGTGCTGCAGATCCCCCCATCCCTGCTGACATGTGGAGGCTGCCAGCAGAACATCGGGGACCGCTACTTCCTGAAGGCCATCGACCAGTACTGGCACGAGGACTGCCTCAGCTGTGACCTCTGCGGGTGCCGGCTGGGTGAGGTGGGCCGGCGCCTCTACTACAAGCTGGGCAGGAAGCTCTGCCGCAGAGACTATCTCAGGTACTGTCCTCGCTGCCCTCCTGGGGCTGTGGGTCTGTCTCCCCCAGTGCCTGCCTTTTGCCCCAGTGAGGTCAGGCTGGGTCTCAGCTGCCCGATGCAGGGAAGCAGTCGGCCTTTCTTCCTGTTCGAGAAGCATGTTCTCAGGGATACATTCCTACATGGTCAAATTCTAATATTTTAAAGGCAAGAGAGTGATGAACACAAAATTCAGAATAGCGGTTCCCTCTGTGGGGCAGAAAAGGGGAGAAGGTTGGGGAGAAGGCACAGGACGTGCCAAAGGAACTGGGAGCTTTGTAGTTTCTAAGTTTGAGTGTGGGCTCCTAGGAGCTCATTTAATGCTTCAAAATATACCTATAGGTTCCAAATAGTCTTTTGTAAGATTCCAATATTATGTGATGAGAAATTTAAGAATAGAAAGCATGATCTCGCCACGGCATTCCAAGTATTTGACGGTCACAGCAGGAAGGCCCTGAAGTCAGCTGTAGGTTTGAGCCCCGGCACCACTGCTTTCTAGCTCTGTGACCTTGGACAAGTTACGTAACCTTCCTAAGCCTCAATTTCCTCATCTGTAAAATGGGGATAACAGCGATACCTACTTCCAAGAAGGGGTGGGAATTAGATGGGGTGATACATGTAAAGTGCTTGGCTTGGTGCATGAGTATAAGGATCAAATAGATGTTAGCTGCTCATGACATTTATCATTAGAGTCTTTTCCGATCTAATGAACAAAGAAATGGAAGAATGGAAAGGCAAAATAGGAACTCTAGAACATCCAGTGAGACAGGCACTGAGGCCATCTTGGATGCTCTGGGTCATAAGTTTGGCTATGTGAATTTTCCAGCACTCAGATGAGTGCCTTTGCCTGGAATGTTCTAGCATTTCCAGTTTCATATTAGCTGCTGCAGAGGTAACTCTGTGCCCTCTGCTGTCAAATCTGCTTAACTGTGTAGCTGTCAGATTTTTGCCATCTTCCTGTGGCAGAGGGTCTGTGGAGCATGGAGCCCTAATACATTAGAACCACCCAAACCAGGGAAGCTTGTTTAGACTCCAGCGCCCTTGGCTGCCGGGCCAGCCCTTTCTCCCAAACCTGCCCTCAGAGCATTTTACATTAAAAAAAAAAAAAAAAATGCAGGCAATTCCATGGTGAAGGAAGCTTATCTGTTCACCCAGAGACTGACAGAGTAAGCTTCCCACCCCCAAATTTCCTGATAAAGTCCTTGCAAATTTGGTGGTTCAGAGAAAAGAAGTCGGGTTTCCAAGGATCATGATTTTAATTTTGGTCAATTTTTTACTAAGTAACAAGAAAACAGAACTGGGATAAATAGAGACCTGGTTCTGCTCGCTATCAGTTTGCCAAGACAGTGCAGAAAGCAGACGGGTAAATGATTCCCATTGGGCCCCCTGACTACATCCCTGTCAAATCATTTGAATCTTATTAAATGAAGTACAGATAGAGTAAGGTCAAAAGAGCCCGGGCTTCTCCCTATTTCTGCGGTTTTTATATAACATTCAAGAATAAACCCCGTGCTGCCTGGGCTTGTTAATCTCTTGCATTTTTAAAAAGGAGAGAAAAAAGACAGTCTGGGAGAACCCCGTGTTAATTAACCTGTGTCTCGGTGACATGAAATAATTCTTCTCCCTGTTACATTCCTAGGCAACATGTTAATTAACTCTGTGTTAGTGCAAGCGTTTCCAGCCATCCTTTCATATTTATATTATTGTTATTAAAATGGGCAGGAGGGAGCTTCAGACATGACATCTCTTGACAGAGGAGAAAAATCATTTCTTGTTGCAGGCATGGCCCTTTAGCCATGGACTTGTTTGCTTGCATTCTTGACATATCTGGCAGTGTCTTTGCAAAAGGCAAGTTGGAGGAGTGAGGAAATGGGTTCTATGATGGGGTTCAGTCCTTCTCCCCCTGCCCACCCACCCCTGCCCCAGGAGAACTTCTCCCCCTGAGGGTTTCCAGTGTTTGACTTGCCTGTTACAGTCCCTTTCAGACATTTAGCCTCAAATATTCATGAGACCCCCATGCAGAACCTAAATAAACCCTGTGCTCTTATGTTGTTTTCTTGGGAACCGAAGAATAACTGTTAATATCAGTGCCCAGCCCAGATCCCCTTGGATCGCTTTTTACCAGTTTTTGTGTGCAATGCCTCCCCACCCCTAAGTGTTTTACTTTCAACAGCCAGCACCTGTGTCTGTTAAAGCCAGAAGTGTGCCCACTGCCCACCCCCACCCCCCCATGCCCAACAGACCTGGCCCACTGGCTGACACTGCCGGAGACCAAAGTCCTGCAATCTTGCCAGGAGCCAGGGCCGCTTGGAGACATAACTTACACCCCAGAGTCCCCGTGCAGTCAGGCTGAAGCTCCCCTCGGACTTGGCCCGAGTGTGCAACTTTGCTTGCCTTGCACCCCTTCTGTCCGGCTTCCCTTGCCACCTTACCTGTTTTCCCTGATGACACATCCTTAACAAATCCTGGTCTCAGGGTCTATTTCTGGGATATCCAGCCTAAGGCACCAATCCTTGGTGCCAGAGGTGAACGCCCAAGTTAGATGTCAAGTCCTGGCTATTTTCACCATTAGTGAAGTCCCAGCAAACCAGAGCTTGTAAGGGCCTGCAGAGGCCTTCTCTTCCAGTTCTCTTGCATTATAGCTTAAGACACAGAAGCCAGGGCAGAGGGTGTCATTGGCTCTGGGGCACCCGGCTAGTTAGAGGTGATGCTGGGACCTGAACTTGTCTCCCAAATACAAGTCCTTCATCCTTCCCTTCGTTAGCTGCCTGACGTGTGTTGTAATTTACCCCCAACTTCCCTTTAATAAACGCTCTCCTTCCATAAGGGTCACACACCCCAGGTGGTTGGCTTCATTCCACACACACTGTTTTGTAAGTCACTTGGACCCAAACTCAACTTACTGAACAATCAGGAAATCAGAACTGTCTTTCCACTCTGTGACCTCCAGGGTGGCAGTTCCCTACAGCTCCACCATCTGCTGCCTTGGGATAAAATGTTCTCCCCCAGTAATGAGTTTGCTCCCAGGTGGTGCCTTGAAAACACTCAGAGCTCTTCAAATGGAAAGCGGGATTCGGAGGGAAATTAGCTGGCCTGGCTGTAACCATGAGTTCTCTACCCACAGACCATGTCTTCCTGGTTCCATTAATTTTGTTCATGTGTTTCAAAATTTGTCAACTGCCCTCATCTCCCCTAGAACCTCTCAGAACGTACCAGTTGATTCTCTGCTCTTCTGAAGTTAATAAGAACTTCCGAGAAGAACAGGCATTCACCTAAAACCACCCTGAAGGCTTTCCGTGGAAAGGACCTGCTGACATGCCATGTAATCAGGCATGTGGGAAAATGACTTCTGGCAGCAAGACTGGCCCTGTTGGAATACCCCCAAGATGTGTTAAAACCCAGCCAGCGCTGGCTTTGCCCTTGAACGCTGGTGCTTTGACATGCCGCGTCCATCCTTTAACAGCCGGGTGAGGGGCACACTATGATCACTGCCAAGCTCAGAGGAATCAGAGGTCCCACCAGGGTCACTCAGGTACTCAGGGCTAGTCCTGGCTGAACCCAAGTCTCCTGATTCCAGTGCTTGTGTTATCCCACTCTTGCGGGCTGATTCTCAAACTTCAGCCTGCATCAGAATCACCTGGCCGTGCTCAGGACCACACAGACGGCTGGGCCTCACCCGCAGAGCATCTCAATCAGGAGGGCCTGAGTGAACATTTCTAACAAGTTCCCGGGTGATGCAAATTCGGCTGGTCCCAGGACCACACTTTGGGAACCGCTGCACTAGGCTCCACCGTATTGCATCCCCCACTTTGGCACTACATGTTGCTTAATATAAGTAACCTGTCAGCTGAGACTTGGAGGGAGGGTCTTGATTTCAATGTCAGAAGAGAAGTTTCTCCAGAGACTCATGCCATTGGGGCAGCGAGATCTCGAGTTAAGATCTTCCATTCTATGTGGAGAAATGCTGCCCATCCTCCAGATGTCCGAGGCACGATTAACTATACCGCGTGTTTTCGGTTGAACTCCCTCTGTCTCCCAGAAGCTGGGGTCCCAGCAAACAATCATGTGGAGATGGCCTTGGTACCTTTGAAGGAATTCAAGACCAACCCTCCCCATGGGTGGAATTAGTGGCTGTTGATGTGATAGAATTTGGGAGCCTCAGAAAGATGCCCATTTCATTGCATTCCTGGTCAGTTTCCTCTCAAAGGGGCCTCTGGGGTTTACTCCTGGCCCCTCTTGTAAAATGAAAGTTCCCCTGGGAAGAGACACACAACCCATGCCTAACCTCTGAAATCACTTCAGCTGAGAGTCTTTTCCACAGAGGTGGGCCCGGGGCAACCTGGAGGCGTGGAGGGTGGTGGCTGCAGGCAGGGAGAGAGCTCAGAAAAGGGACGAGTTATGCCAAACACAAATGCCACAGATACAGTCTCATCCCAGAGGATCCACTTCTAGGAAACACTGCGACCGAGTCAGCCATCAATCTGGACCCAGCTCTTCCTTGCTGGGACGTCTTGGGAATCCAGCCTACAGCATGGAACCCATCCTCAGGCCCTTTCTTCCAGTATTATCTGTGCCACTGTCTCTTTAGCTCTTCTCTCTGTTTTCTCCCCAGGCTCTTTGGCCAGGACGGCCTCTGCGCATCCTGTGACAGGCGGATCCGTGCCTACGAGATGACGATGCGGGTGAGGGACAAAGTGTATCACCTGGAATGTTTCAAATGTGCCGCCTGTCAGAAGCATTTCTGTGTGGGTGACAGATACCTCCTCATCAACTCTGATATAGTGTGTGAACAGGACATCTATGAGTGGACTAAGGTCAATGGGATGATATAGGCCAGATGCCCCAGCATCTCTGGAGAGGTGTTTCACTGAAGTCACTGTCTCCATGGGGTCTTCACTCTTAGGCATTTGGGGGATTTGAGGGTGGGCTGAGACATTTCTTAGGGGATGAAAGACCCTAATTGGACACCAAGAACCAATACACAGCATCCAAGTGACATAATGCAAGGGGGCAAAACTTAAACGTGACAAAATGACTGGCCTTGAGGGAGAATTTATGGACAATGGCCACAGCCTATGGGTAATAACTGACATGATTAGCGAGGGAGAGAGTGTTCTGTACCGTCATGATGGAACTTCCCATCTACAGATGGGGACTTGTTCTGCCCAGACTTGTTATGTCTTTAACCCTTGAAAACTAGAGATGTGCAATTGATTTCTTTTCTTCCCGGCTTTTATGAGAACCCTGTTCCAACCACTGTCCTCCACACGAGGGAAGGACAGAGAGAAGAGTGGCCATCCTTTTCTTCTTGGCCACCTTCCCAAGGCCTTAAGCTTTGGACCCAAGGGACACTGCATGGAGACAACATTTCAGTTGAGAATGAAAACTGCAACTTTTAACCAAACAATTCTTTAAAGCAATGCTGATGGATCACTGTTTTTAGACACCTTAGTTTTGAAGTGAGGAGTTCCACAGATTGTTTCTATACAAATGTAAATCTAAAAAAAAAAGTTGTTCACCTATTTTATTATCTTAGATTATATCAAAGTATTTGTTGTGTGTAGTTTAAAAAAACTCTGAGGACAATAAAAATGACTGACTAAAACACAGTGTTGTTTACCTGGTAATGACTTACAATTTGGGATGGCAGGAAAAAAATGGCTTTTTATATTGTAAAGGAGAAGTAAATAAGCAATTTACTTTTAGGTCAAATAAAAACAAGTTTATGGCTAGGGTTTATATGAGGCAGGCACGTTTCTATATTACTAGCAATTAGTATCTAACGGGTCATCATGTAGCTCAGAGGGATGTAGAATAATTAGATTGCTATTGTAAAACCTGCATTTCACTTCAGCATTGTATAGAGTGAACAGAAGGCAAGATCTTTGCCTTTGGGAAACCTGTAACCTAGGAAGGACACAAATACATAAAACAGATTCCCTTGGGAGAGAAGGTAATTACCTAGTTTGAAATGTGGCAAAGATGCTGAGCTTGACACTTCGATTTTCCAAGACGTGTGTCTCAGGGTATTTTATGACAAGTGGTTAGGAGAACCTTACCTTGAGGATTTAAAGCAGGCACCTTGTCTGTGTGGTTGCCTTTCACTGCATCCAGGCAGCCATGAACTGACTCAGAGCGCCACCTGCTGGTCATCACCTCTCAGCTCACTAGTTCAAGAACGTCCCAATGAAAGACTAACGGGAGATGTATTTCAATTGTTACATAAAAATATTGGCAAGTACCAAGAAGTCTTAATGTGTTTAATTATCAAGACATCAGAAACATGCATCTAGTGCTACAATTAATTAACTGTGATATTCCTTTAAAAAGTTCATCACTAGGGTTTGCTTGGTTTTTTTCTTCTTCTGGAGAAATAATTAAGTGATGGCTCTCTTGGTCTGTAAAATACTAAAAGTGGTTGGGAAGTTTGACTGCTTAGGGTGGCCTATTTAAAACAAATCTAGTTATACTGAATTTCAACTAGGTGTTGGTAAGGGACTTCCAGTGAGGGGACATTTGTTCTAAATCAACAAAGGGAAGTGGTTCTCCGATTGTGGTCCATGAACCAGCAATATCAGCATCACTTGAGAACTTATTAAAAATGAAGATTCATGGGCTCCATCCCAGACAGAGTGAGTCGGAAATGCTGGGGATGGGGTTCAGCAATCTGTGTTTTAACAAAGCCCTAAAGATGATTCTGACTCATGCTAAAGCTTAAGGATGTCCTGAAACATCCCCCAGTTTGGTAGATCATCTGCTCTAAGTTGTTAACAGTTAGTATTTGACACAATGGTTAATCACTGAGTAACTTTTCCACATGTAGACCAACACTGTCTTCCCCTGGTCCCTAAGCTGAAAACCTTTACATAATTCTGTCACTCAGCTAGCCGTTGTCATCTACCAGATCAATCACAATTCAATCCACCATTTTTAACCATATCGACATTAATAATAATAATAATAGATTTTAGTTATGTGAATGATCCTATGTGCAGTATTTGGTCAAAATAAAAATGGTTCTTGCTTTTGAAATGTAAACTTTATTCTTAATCCCCATGATAGTATAATACACATAAGATTCAGGAGCTCAGCCAATACCTTTGCTATCCTCAACAAAGCGATAACGTTTTCTATTTGTCCATGGCATCATTTTGCAGAATTGTGAATGCATAGGCAGAGTCTTTGTGGTAAGTCACCCCAGGGGCCCAAATGTCTAACCCACAACTGACTTGAGAGGAAGGACATGTAAAGAGAGGGACCAGCTCCCAGAATCTACCCTGGTGGCCCTTGCCTGAGCATGCAGGCTGTGTGCCCAAGACCCAGAGGCAGAGAACCAGGCATCTGCACCCCTCCCCCGTCCATGACTTACTTCAGCAATTTGGTGGAACATTTCACTTCCTCTTACCTTATTAACGTCTTGTAACCTGAACCAGCTTCCTTTTATTGCCGTTTCTAATAGAATCACTGCTTCTCAGGGAATCTTGGAATCCTACAAAGTTACAACAGAGCAGTGGCTAGGAGCTCTATCATCATAAGACTGGGATATGAATGGCAATGATGTGACTTAATTATTTAACAAACATTTACACAGCAGTTACCACGTGCCAGGCACTCTTCTAGGGGCTGTACAAATAGCAACTCCTTTAAGTGACAGAACAGCGCCATGTGTCAGTTTCTATTTATTATCATCCACATTGACTCCCGGGGAAACTGCAGCACAGACAGGCTTAGTCACCTGCCTAAGGTCCTACGGCTAATAAAGGGCAGAAGTAGCCTGTAACTGAGGCCTCACCCTGTGCTCTGCTGCCTCTCTTAGGCTCACCTCCCTGACCCTCAGGTTTCTCATCTGCAAAATAGGGAAAATGAATACCTTTCTCCCCAGGTTATTTGAAACCATTTGAGTACAGTCTAGCCAGAAATGTAACCAAAGTACAATGATATGAGATTAGCACCATAATAAAGATATGTCAAAAGTGCTATGGAAACACAGATGAGGGAACAAACAAATGAGGGAACATTGGCCCCTGGGCGGCTATCTGGAGTAAAGCAGAAGTGACATTTCAAATGCCCCTGGACCAGCAAGGAGGTGACACAGGCAAGAGCAAAGACTCAGAGACCTTGACCTAGTGGAGCAGGTAGTCAAGTGAGCCCAGAGTTTTCATGGTGGTGGTGGTGGAGGTGGTGAGCTTTGGCTGGAGGGGGGCTGGGCCAGTGAGTAAATAACAGGGGAGATGAGGTCTTGCACAGTTTTGAGACTGAATGGCAAATCAAAATCCAAACCCAGGAATCTCTGAGAGGTGGAGAGAGGGTGCAAGGAAGGTATAACAGGGGCCTGGAACATCTTATTATGCTAGAAAATAAGGAACTGCTTTTAAAAAAAAGTGATGTAGGCATGCCGCAAGGACAAAGAAGCCAGCTTGAAGGGGCTGGCCAATCTGGAGCAATTTGACTACCAAAATAATTAAGGATAGTAATGAGTTGCAAAGTGTTGGGGGGAAAATAAGAATTCGTGAGTTCATACCAATAATAAATAAATGGAGAGAAGAAAGGGCTCTTGTTTACAGCAGAATCTTGAATGCCAACAGGTAAATGTGAAGAGAGTGTGGGAGTTGGCAAGTCATCATTCTGCAGCTATCATAGTGAAATGATAGAATCAAGCAAGAATCATCAAGAGTTGCTAAATTTCAACAAAGAGAGAGCAGGATACTTGGACGGTCTTAAAGTACCTTTCCATATATTGTTATTCGTTGCAAGGGGGAAACCCATAATTACACAGTGGAGACATTGGACAGTACCCTGACCAGGTGATCAGTGAGGAGTGGATAGACCATGTGTGCCTCCAGATGTGATTCTCTGTGAGGGACATACCCTCACTGTTTTAGGATTCCTCCTGAGAATGCATAGCGTGAATCTAAGTATGAGACAAATTGCCAGGCAAACTCAGAACGATGAACATTGTATTTTTAAAAAGGGAGGAGATGGGACTCTATTTTCAAAAATGTCAGTGTCATAAAGAATAAAGAGGGCTTCCCTGGTGGCGCAGTGGTTGAGAGTCCTCCTGCCGATGCAGGGGACACGGGTTTGTGCCCCGGTCCGGGAAGATCCACATGCCGTGGAGCGGCTGGGCCCGTGAGCCATAGCCACTGAGCCTGCGCGTCCGGAGCCTGTGCTCCGCAACGGGAGAGGCCACAACAGTGAGAGGCCCGCGTACGGCAAAAAAAAAAAAAAAAAAAAAAGAATAAAAAAAAGCTGTGGGAATGTTCCAGATTCAAGAAGGCTAAGGAGACCTGACAACTAAGTCCAATACCTGGCCCTTTACTTTCCCTTCAGTACTGGAGGGGGAAAATGCTATAGAGGATATCATTGGGGCAATTGATAACATTGAAATATGAGAGGGTAGATTAGTTCAAATTATTGCACAAATGCTAAATTTATTGTGGTTGACAACTGTACCGTGGTTACATAAGACACTATCCCTATTTTTAGGAAATACACAGTGAAATATTTAGGACAAAATGGTCATGACATATGGAACTTAGTCTCAAATAATTAAGAAAAATTTACATGTGTGGTGTGTGTGTGTGTGTCTGCTGTGTGTGTGTAGAAAGAGAGAGGGCAGGGTGGGAGGAATAAATGGCAAAGCAAATGGGTAAAAATGTTAACAGGTGAATCTAGGTATGGGATACACAGGTACACTATTTTTATTCATGCATCTTTTCTATCAGTTTGACACGTTTACAAATAAAAAGTTTTTTTAAACTTTAGAAATCTTGACCTTTTCTTTTTGGGAGCTTTTGATTTAATTAGGAGAAGAATAGGAGAGATGATAAAGAGAGGGAAAATATAGTTTGGAAGTCAGTGATACTCTACTATTGGTTTATCACAATTTTAATGTACTTCTAGCCTTAGAAGTAAAGTTCATGTGTCTCAAGCCAGCAGTTCCTTGCAAACACACACATGTAATGTAAATGATGTGTTAGGAGGATTCACTTAGTGCCAGTTTCTGCAGCAGGTTATTTCTCAACCTTATAAAATGAGCTTGATACAAATTCTTCATTTCCTTTGAAATTAGGATGAAGATGTGATCATCTGGCTCTGAAATGTGTGTATTTTAGGACCAGGAGTCTAAGCTATAATGTTTTGTACGTAGATCTAAGAATTGAGTTGAAAGAAGTTTCAAAGCACTAAAGTGACTTTCGTCCTCTACCAGTGGCTGTGTGTTAATTCTCCCAGAAAACCATCATTTCTCTGAGTTAATAGCATCTTTGAAGCTAAATCAAGTCAATTTCCATTGTAACGTTGTGAAGCTTTTGAACTGGGCTCACGGAATTATCCTACTTGATGGCCACCTTGAAGACGGCTTTGAGGTGATCCTAAGAAAACCCACAGCCGCAGCTTCTGTGTGTCACGGCCTTTCCACCCCACCTGATTCAGTCTCATTACTTAATGAGCAGCTCAGGCCAAATGCCCCCCACCCCACCCCTTAGATAAATAGTAGGTAAAATAGATACAAAGGCAATCTAATGTGGTAGAAAGAACCCTGAAATGGAAATTGGAAATGTGATTTTGCCTCCAATTCGGGTTATGTCTTCAGGCAGACCTCAGTTCCCTCATCTGCAAGATGAAGAATGTATTACAGATTATCTCTAGGAATTTGCTACTCAAATTTTGGTTTACAGACAGGGAAGTGTGGGAATTGGGAATAAGCATTTGTAGTAGCTGGTCTCCAAGATGCCTCCAGAGATTCTCGCCTCCTGGCTTCAGGCTTATGCGGTCTCCGCCCACATCAAATAGGGCTAACCTGTCTAACCAACAGGATATTGCAGAGATGATAGAGTATGATGTCTGATGTTAGGTCATAAAGGACGCTGCGGCTTCTACCGAGCTCTCTCTTGGATGACTTGCTCTGGAGAAAACCAGCTACCATGCCTTAAAGGTGCTCCATCAGCTCTATGGGGAGGTCCATGCGGTAAAAGGAACTGAGGCCTCTTGCCATCAGCCAGCACTTGCCTGTCCTATGAAGAAGCCATCTTGAAAGCAGCTCCTCAAGCCCCAGTCAGGTTTTCAGGTGACTGCAACCCTGGCACACCTTGAATGTAACCTCACGAGAGACTCCTAAGCCAGAATTAGTCGATTAAGCTGCTTCTGAATTTCTGACCCACAGAAATTATGTAAGATAAATAATTGTTTTAAGTTACTGAGTTCTGAGGTATTTTATTATGTGGCAAGACATAATTAAAACACATTTAGAAACTTTTATTTTTATTTTTTTGCGGTATGCGGGCCTCTCACTGTTGTGGCCTCTCCCGTTGTGGAGCACAGGCTCGGGACGTGCAGGCTCACGGGCCCAGCCGCTCCACGACATGTGGGATCTTCCCGGACCGGGACACGAACCCATGTCTCCTGCATCGGCAGGCGGACTCTCAACCACTGTGCCACCAGGGAAGCCCGAGAAATAATGGTGGCTTGGACGAGGGTGTTTGCAGTGAGGATGGAGACAAGGCGACAGGTTCAAGATGTATTTCAGAGGTAGCTGAAATTACTTAGTGACACTAAAAAAATGGTTGTTTTCTTGTTATTATTATTAATAGGGACTTCTTAAACATCTTGGGTGTCAGTTTTTGCTGATGAAACATTGTCTTCATAGTGTTTGTTGCAACACAATTTGCCATGTTCTCTAAGGTTTTACTTGCTTCGTGTGATCAGAGGAAATGAGCTACTAAGAAAAGAAAATTTTTCAGGTTTTTCTGGTGGCACAGTGGTTAAGAATCTGCCTTCCAATGCAGGGGTCATGGGTTTGAGCCCTGGTCCGGGAAGACCCCACATGGTGCGGAGCAACTAAGCCCGTGTGCCACAATTACTGAGCCTGTGCTCTAGAGCCCACGAGCCACAACTACTGAGCCCGCGTGCTGCAACTACTGAAGCCTGTGCGCCTAGAGCCTGTGCTCCACAACAAGAGAAGCCACTGCAATGAGAAGCCTGCGTGCCACAACTAGAGAAAGACTGTGCACAGCAACAAAGACCCAACTCAGCCAAAAATTAAATAAAATAAATAAATTTATTTAAAAAAAAAGAAAATTTTCATTTGAATATAGACAAATATTTCCTTCCTTACCCGGTGCTTGAAGAAAAAAAAAGATAGTTGGTCTTAGGTTCTGGGTAATTGGTATTGTTAGAAAAGAATGTGAATCTTCTTTTTTAAATTGAGGTAACTGGTTTAAAACATTATATGTTTCACATGTATTTCTGTACACACTAGAGTGTGCTCACCACCAAAAATTTAGTTTCCAACCGTCACCATACAGTTGATCCCCTTTACCCATTTTGCCTTCCTCCCCAACCCTTCTCCCTCTGGTAACCACTAGAATGTGAATCTTCTGATCCTGGCTGCCGCGGCTTATAACAAAACCAAGGTGCCCAATGATGAGTATACCCAGCATATACCCAGAACAAAGGGAAGGTAGGATGCATCAGACCCAGCTGTACACAAAGATGTAGTAGAATCTAAACTGGAGAACGTTTAGTTTGGGCAAGATGGTCACCTAGGATAACCTACCACACCTATAAATGCTGAATAAAACCAATCCAAAGATATTTAAACACAAAATTGAGCTGCAGGAAAAGCAAACATAGAACATATCAGGTCCAGAAATAAATAGAGGTGGGAAGAATTGCGTAAAGCTGATCCTGAGATGCCCTGGGGGAGTTACTGGCCACTGCAATCTGGCTGCATGCAGGGATTAAGAGATGAGAATTGTTGTGAAGTGGGAGATTGGAAGCAAAAACCTACATAAAAGCAGAGATGGCAAAGGGCCACATCCACAGTGAAAGGGTAGACCGGAAAAAAAAAAAACCTATCCACAGTCTCAGAGAGATGTCAAGGAAGTTTGTAATCTCTGCCTGGATGTACTGGATGAGAGCAAACAAAAGTTTCCTCTGGGTACCCAAAACCTCAGGCCTACTGCTCACAGATTGTGAATTTACAATAAATGCACAGCCCAGAAAATTATAATGAAAATCTACACTGGGCCAGTGATTCCTCTTGTCTCACTGGGAAGAAGAAAACATCAACTTTCTCTGAAGGGACATTCTTGCAACTTAGATCATTCAGAATTTCCACGGAAAACTAAAGCCTCACTCAAGAAGAGCTTTAAGTAAATAAGTAAGTAAAATGCAAAGTATACACTCCTTCCATGAACAAGTATCAGAAAATACAACACACCCCCAAGAACTTCAGTTCACAGAAAAACTGTTTAAAGGATAATATAAAATAAATATATTTTAAAATGACTAAATACATTAAGAATTGAAATCTATTAAAATAACAAGTCTATTTTTAAAAAAAAATGTAGATTTGAACAGGTATCAGATAAAACTTCTAGAAAGAAAAAGAACTGAAATTTAAAGCTCAATGAATGGGTTAAACAGTTTAGACCACTGAACAAAGAATCTGTGAGCCTATAGACAGAGTTAAGAAAATCACCCAGGGTGAGATTAAGAAAAATGGAGGTTAGAACGAGAAGTTTCAACTTAAACCTACTAGGAGTTCCAAAACAAAAGAATAGAGAGACCTGAGAAGAGGAAATATTTGAAGAAATAATGGCTGATAATATTCCAGAATTGATTAAATCACACACATGAATTTTCACACGCCAGAGTCACAACATATTAGCCAGTGTTCTCCAGAGAAACAGAACCAACAGGATGTGTTGTGTGTATTTATATAGATACAATAAAGAAAAACCCACAATTAAAATTATACATAATGTGAAAGACTGAATACTTTCAATTTCGGTTTGGGAAAAATTCAAGGATGCCTACTCTCATAACTTCTCTTCAACATTGTACTGAAGATTCTAACCCATGTAGTGAGGCAAGAAAAAAGAAATAGAAAGCATATGGACTGGAAAAGAAGAAGTAAAATTGTCTTTTCATAAACAGAATGCTTGTCTAGAAAATTTGAAGGAGTTTCCCAGAAAAAACAACTTAGAACTAAAGAGTTTAGCAAGGTCACAGACAAAAATCAGTTGCATTTACATATACTAGCAATGAAAAATCAGACTTTGAAAGAAAATTAAATACCATTTAAAATAGCATAAGAATATTAGATACTTGGGGATCCATCTAAAAAAATGTCCCAAACCTATACACTAAAAACTGCTAAACATTGCTGAGAATGAATAAATAAGACCTAGATAAATGAAGAGCAATACCATGTTCATGGATCTGAAGAGTTAGTATTGTTAAGATGTCAATTCTCCCCAAATTGTTCTGTAGATTCAGCATAATCCCAATCATGACCCCAGGAAACTTCTTAGGCGGTAGATATTGATAAACTAATTCTAAAAGTTGCATAAAGTGCAAAGGCTATAAATAGCAAAACAATTTTGAAAAAGAACAAAGTTGGAGGACTCACCTACTACCTGATCAAGATAGAGTGATATTGGTGTAAGACTAGACAATGGGACAAAGCAGATAGTCCAGAAATAGACTCACACATGTACGGTCAATTGATTTTCGACAAGATGCCATGGCAATTCAATAGAGTAACTCAAATGGTGTTGAAATAATTGAAAATCTATACTGGAAAAGAGGGTAAATCTCAATCCTTTATGCCATACAAAAAATTAACTCAAAATGAAATGAATTATAGACCTATATGTAACCCATAAAACTATAAAATTTCCATAAGAAAACTTAAGAGAAAATCTTGCAACTTTTGGGTAGGCAATGATCCCTTAATGCAATATAAACAGCATAAATCCTAAAACAAAAAATTGATAAAATGGGCTTTATCAAAATTTTAAGTTTTTACTCTTCCAAAGATACCATTAAGAAAATGTAAAAGCAAGATACAGACAGGGAGAAAATACTTACAAAGCATGTATCTAATAAAGGACTTGTATCCTGAATGTATAATGAACTCTTATAACTCAATATTGGAAGACAAGTCAACTAAAGTGGGCAAAAGATTTGAATAGACACTTTGCTAAAGGAGATGTACAAATGGAAGACTACTCAGCAATAAAAAGGAAAAATTAAAACCTACTGATACAGGCAATGTGAATAAACCTCAGAATCATTGCACTGGGAGAAGCCAGACACAAAAGGCTATGTATTATACAATTCCATTTACATTAAGTTCTAGAAAAAGGAAAATCAGTGATGTAAAACAAATCAATGGTTGCCAGGAGCTGGGAGTATGGATTTCAGAGGGGCATGAAAGACATTTGGGGATGATATACGTGTTCTGTATCATGACCGTAGTCATGGTTACGTGACTGTACTTTTGTTAAAACTCATTGAATTGAACACTTAAAATTGGTGGATTTGATCATATGTAAATTATGCCTCAACAAAGCTTATTTTAAAAACTAGACATGGTCTCTCACTAGACAGGGCTAGAAATATATGAACAGTTTTCTGTACCCTTTGACCAAACACAATATCTTCGTGACGTTGGATAATGTAATTAACTTCTCTGGGCCTTGGTTTCCTCAAGTGCAATGTGGGGGTAATAACAGAATATTATGGATTGTTATGAGGACCAAATTACATAATCTATGTAAAGTACTTTGCACAGCACCTGACACAAAATTCAATCACCAGCTCAGGGACACTTTCTAAGCCTCTTGTCTTTGTCTGACTCATTCAACAGCCTTCACAACAAACTTCTGTTAAGATTTGTCTTCCCTAGGAGTTTCCTCCAGGGAGAGTTGGCCCAAAGAATGTCCACTTCCCTAGATAATTTTATTTCAGAATGTTATAACTGCATTCTTGGTTATAGTTTAATCTCATGTGAGTTGCTTTCCTATCTCCCATCACCCTCTGGGAGGCTGATTAGATCCTGTCTCTAGACTTGCAAGGCTGAGAGCCTGATTCCCTAGTGTGAAGGAAGGAGGCCCAAATGGGTGGACTTCCCTGGTACCATTTCTGGGCCATCGTGCTCTAATGGTAATTCAAGATGGTGGCAATAAATGCCAGAGGGAAGCTGACCTCTCCAGTAACTTCCAGTCTTTAAAAATATTTTTGGATACAAGAAGTATAGTTTACCTTGCTCAGGGGAGAGAGAGGGGTGGAGGCACTAATGAAGTATGATTCCATTTTCCTGGAATAGGCATAAGTCCGGATGATTTTGTATGGCTATTCTGGCTTACACATGATATCCTCTTTTCTTGTTCCATGAGGAATTCCTGACTTTGAATTGAAATGCACATTCTGGTGGAATTCTCATTTCCAGTAAGAGCAAGTAAAAAAGAGAATAAATTCTCTTCTAATGCTTCCTAATATTCCCATATCCTGGCGCACATAGAGCAGAATGCTGCAGTAATGGGAGGAGGCTGCTTGTTGCCCAACAAGATTTCTGAGTATGCTGATAACATAGACCCAACTGTAACCCTTTCCAGGCACCCCAGGGTTCCCCAACACACCAACGCTCTGCTCCTGGAGCTATGGCTGCAAATGAAGTGCTTGCTAACTAGGAAGGAATAATGGATCTAAATGCTGGCCAGCTGCAATACTAATTCTTTAGCAAGAGACCCATAAGTCAATCAGAACATCTCAGTGCAGACCCATGACCACGTTCCTGGACAGTTTCCATGAAGGTGAACTGATATCACTGCTGAATTTATCTTTGCTCCTTCAACATTGGCTTCATGTCTTAAGGTTCGATCCTAAATTCATGAATCTAGGAGAAAAGCTGAATCTGGGGACATGTTGTCGATGAATTTTCATCCATTCATTACCTCTTTTTGACTGTCTGTCCAAAGTACTTCTGTAGCAGAAACAAGATATATTATAAATTATTTCTTACAACTGTTAAATTGGAATAATAATTCCTACCTACCTACTTCACAGGGTTGTTGTGAAAATAAATAAAGCATTCGAACAGTACTGGTCACAGAGTAAATGCTCCGTAAATAGTTGCAATTATTATGTACATGTTCACTTTCTTAGAACTAATTAGTAGGTTAATAAAAAGTTTCAAAATGTTAAATTTTCATATTCATATTAAAGGAATATGACTTTTTTAGGAAACGTGGAGTCAAGATACCTGGGAACTTGGTCAATGCTACTATTAGTAATAAATTGTCAAATGAAATAATAGAATCAGGGAATTGAGGACGTGGAGGAAAGACCAACATTTTCCTTTTTTAGATGGAGAAAAGGAGTTATAGAGAAAGAGAGTCACAGTGGCAAACCTGTGACCAATAGCTCATATAGTCCCTGTCCACAGTTCTTCTCCAGGACGCTACGCCATGGATAAAAAGGCTTTTTAAAATAAGTGCTTCAGAAAAGCTAAACACTGTACAAACAAGAGGTAGCATGAGCACTATATTTGGACAAATAAAGTCCGAATCTGCTTATCAACTCCCCTAATGGAAACTGACAACCAGCACAAGCAAAACGCTTTGTGATTCAAAAGATAACAGGACCCAGCTCACCAGATCTCCTGTTATTACTGACGGAATCCTCCCAGCTATTACACCTTGGGAAAATATTCACGTGCTCAGCCAACAAAGACAAATTTAAAAGACGAAGCAAGTGATGCTACACATTGCAATACCACCCGATATTCAAATGTGCTCTTCTGAGCTATGTCTAATGTCAGCATCATTTTTTTAAGGAGACATATCAGTTTCAGTCAAGGTTTTTATTTCACTTTCCCCATTCTTCACTGCCTGGACTAGGAAAAAAAATAAAAAGAATTACCAGTGGCATTACTTTTTAATTTAATGCCCTTGAGTAAGGGCAATAGCAAGGAGGCAGGATAGAGATTTCGATTTCGGAAGGACAGTGGATGGAGAACAGTTGTTAATGCCACATCTTCCATGAATATTGGTTGCAGCAGCTGTCTCTGCCATCATTCTCTCAAGGTAATGCCTTGCTTCCCATTGTCATGGTATCTCAGAATCAAATTATTTGAATTCCGGACACATCGACAACACACTGAAGGGCCCTTGCCAATTTTTGCAGCTCGCTTGGAGGAGAACATCACAAAGCATTACTCATTTATATGACTCCCAGGCTCCTGTTGTAAATTCAGCACGCAGCACTGCCTCCACGTGCTGCCCTTCAGCTTAGCTCTCTAATCCTGTAACCCTTTACCACCAACTCCTTCCCATAAATTTGTGCAGAAAATCCCCAGGCCAGGTCCTGCACCTCTTTGAGCTTCCGTGGGTGCAGATGGAGTCCAGGCTGCCAGAGCTGACCTGGAGACAGAAGCCAGCTATTTTGCCTCAGTCTGGCCTAGGGGTGAAAGCCCCAAAGCACAACACACTGAATCGTCCCCAGAGCCATCCCGCTGACATTGTCATACAGGTGAAGTCCAGTTAAAATTAACATCTGTCCTGCAATAGTGAAGCCGCTGATAATGGCCCATCTCTTGGAGCGCGAGGGAACCATACGCAAGGGTGTTTTGGAAGATTTCTTTTTAATGACCTAGGAAATATCTCACAACATAAATGAAAAAAAAGTGTGTAATCCCATATCTTATAGAAGTTTTATATATGCATGTAGGTATATATATATATATATATATATATATATATATATCTAACTAGAAGAAAACATATCCAAATTAACAGTGATGATTTTACTTTTTCTTATGTTTTCTATATTTTCTAAAATAAACAGGTATTTCTCTTATATTCAGGAAAATAGATCCTCTTTATAAAGAAAATTTCCATCAAGGGTGTTTTTTAAACAAAAGGACTGTTTTCAAAAGGTTCACTACATAGTCAGCCCACACTCCCCCATTCTGAAAGCAAGGGGTTCCTTCCCACTGGCCCCTGTTTAGAAGAGCTGCCCCACGGGTGTCCTCTTAGCACCCCCTTAGCAAGGGGGTTCTAGTTAAGGAATTTTGTCCAGCAAGACCAAAAGTGGCCATATTAGTCCAATCGAATTCTTTCTCTTGAATTGACCCACACAGAGAAAGTAGCAATTGCAGAAGAAGGGAAAGAGGAAAGAGGGAGGGAAAGAATGAGTCGCCCTTGAATGGCTGCAGTGTGGATGGCTGAGGACAGAATAAAGGAACTTGATAGCTAGAGCTGCCTTAGACCCTGGACTAGCTTCTGATTCCAGGATTCTATGCCATGCAGGACCACGATTCCTATTTTTCCCATGAGGTCTTGGTGGTTGGTCTTTCTGGGTATCTGCAGACAGACCCATGGCCAAATATCCTGTTCTCCTTAGTACCATGAATATCCTTGTAACAATCTATTTGGGGACAGATTATACTATGATTCTTCTAATCACATGAGACAGGAATTTCAGGATACCAAAACCCTGAGACCAGGCAAATGGGTTTCATAGGTCATTTTATTCCTTATTAAGTACACTACACAAACCAGAGCTACCACCAGACCATTTGGCATTTTATACAAATTTGAAAAAGCTACCCCTTCCTCAAATTAACAAAGTTAATTACTTCTCAATAATAACAATTACTAAAAAATAATAATAACAATTACTAAAGAAAAACAGTCATTTTATATGAGTTGCACAGGTAAATGATTCATCATAAAATGATAGAAAATTCAAATGGTTAATGATAATATTAGAAATTTAAGTCACTTGGATCTAATGATTTGTTGTAAAATTCATAGACATCTTGCCTTGGTAGAAATAATTCTTTCTGACAGTTTTAATGCTTACTTTTTTATATAGTTCATATTTTATAGAAATGATCACCAGATTGGCAGTCTTTCTTATGACACTGTGGACTTTACCTTGGTTTTAACATATTCAATTTTGAGATGCCACATTCTTCACTGATATTGATATTTAAAAAATTAGTTTTACCTTGAAAGTTTCAAAGTTATTTGGAAATGGATAAATTATTGTCACTAAAACATTACAATATTTTGGTGGGAGAATATGAGATTATAAAAAGACAAATTTAGATTTTTAGCTCTTTATACATTGATGAATGATGCATAAAATTCTTTAATATGCTCATCAGTCAATTTCAGTCATACATTTTTACCCAGCTTTGGTACTTGGTCTTGATAGTAATTCTTCAAATCACATGAGATATCCAGAACTCGGCTACTTCAAGTACCCAGCATTAGGGCATCACCAGGAGCTTGTTATAAATGTAGAATCTCAGGTCCCATTCCAGAATTACTGAATCAGAATTTGCATTTTCATAAGATCCCCAGGCACTCTGTATGCACAGGAAAATCTAAGAAGTACTGATCTAGGACGCTGTAAAGGCCATCTTATTCTTTCAGCAATATAAACCTTTCTTTTAAAGATAATATCAATATTATTGTTAGCGTTATAGAAAAAAACAGAAATCAATTTTGGATCAGAGGTTGTTTGATTGTGGAAATAACATTTGAAATGAATTTTCCTCCCCCTGTCTGGTGTTTTTACATTGAAGAAGTTGGAGTCAATGTCAAGAAGTTGCAATTTGTTGAGCAGCAATAATATCTTTTTGTAATTATCATAAATTCATTTTTCTTGAAAGATTTTCTTAGCTCATTATCTGTGTTCAAGGGAATAATAGATGTTGACTTTTGGCTCCCATCTAATTTTGCTTACAACATTAATTTTACCTTCACTTCAAATTAGTACTGAGCAATGCATTTTAAAGAGAATATTTTCAGAAGTATACTCTGACTTATATTTGAGAATCTGTGCTTTTATTTGTAACATCGATATGTACTGCATACTCCCTCTAATTAAGTTTTAGTAGCAAGATGGCATCTACTCAATTTCCCCATCTCATATTCAACAGTGATTTAAAATTTTATGTCCCATAAATGCATTTTCAATATACTTCAACATTTGGTTGAAGCAAAAAGAGTAGTTATATAATTTCTTGGATGATATAAAAAATTCAGTGCTGTCAAAATAGATTTTTGCCACATGATTCAATACCAAATGTAAAGAAGATGCAAAACAAAAAATATAAAATGCCCTAGAATTTTTGAGGATCTTCTGTAACAATCCATTACATTCTGTACGCATACTTGTGGCATTGCTGAATCCAATTTTTCTTTAGAGTCAGTGTTTGTAAGTAGCCTTCTGAAAATACACATATGCTTTCTTTTGTCTTGTCATTTACTGGGCAACCCCCTTTGTCCAAACATTCACATATGAAATGTTTACTTGTTGAAAATCCACAAATCTAATAACATTATCTGTTCTACAGGGTTTATACCAGGGGTTACATCTAAAATGATCCAATAATATTTGCATTTCTTACCTTTTTCAAAAATAATTCATTCATTGCATCTACTATAATTTTAATTATTTGGCTTTATATTTTATGACTCTAAAAATGTGTAACATTATTTGTTAATTAATGTGCCATTATGCTATCGAATTTTGTATAGTTTCTGCCAAAGGAAGGCAATTCTCATCATTGTACTCACAGTTGCCTGGATAATCTTCTCCCTGGATGTGGCCTTGCCAAAAGTTGAATCATGCATAGTATGTGTTCCCAGTGTTGTTTCTCATTTTCATAGTATCTTTGTTTGTCTGCCTCTCTCTCAATACATAGCTTTCAAATCATACTTTAACTTTGAATTCTTAACACTATCGGTGAAGTGCATTTTACCCTCTATTAGTAATGTGTGATGCATAATGCCAATCCTTCCTCATGTTTTCATTTCAGTTGATATTTTTCCTCCATCCCTGAAGAATTTACAATATAGATAAAACACAGAAATCATTGAGGTAGAATAATGTAGGAGCTTTGATCATTAATAAGAATTTATGAATAAACAATTTCTGAAAACTTCCCACCTGCACTGATGGTAGTTAAGTTTGATAAACTTTGATGAAAATTTAATGAAAATAAATTTAATAAAAAGTTACATAATTTCTTACATAAGATAGACAAATTTCAGCTAGAATCTTGTTAATATTCAAATCGTTAAATATTCAAATTACATAGCCAGGTACCTGGATAGACAAAATATACATAAACATATATGTATATTAGATTGATAGATAGATGATAGATAGATAGATAGATAGATAGATGAATCTCCAGTTTAATGTTTTCTTTTTCTCTTCCACATCCTAATCCAGCAGTCTGCCCCCATTCCATCTTCTCCAAAATGTATTTAATGATCTAAATTATTCTTTTTCATTTTCTTCTCTGTTTTCTGATTCTGAAATCATATTTTATTTTAGAACTAATTTTGTGTGTTAGTATGTAACACACAAAATACCTAATCGACAAGCTGCTAAATATTGTCGTGTTAATAGTATTACTAACAGAATATCCATAACAACAAGTGATTGCTATTATGTAATTTCCAGATCATTAAATAGTGATTTCTAATTTATGTGCATATAATTTTTTTATGGATTATTTGAGCATATGTATTTAGTTTGATGATGACCCATAGAATAATGAAAATCCTTGTAGATTTATGTTGGGAACTCAGCGATACCTTTTGAAAACAGCAAATAAACAGGAGGTGATGTCATGCAACATGAAACATTAAATTAGTTGGTGCACTAACAATGGGGATTATTTATTTTTAATTTTTGAAATACCTATCAGTATATCAATTAGAAAAGCAGTTTCTTGTTTAGAAGCAGAAATATTTTAGATGACATTAGAGCTGTTGTTGGCTTTGATTATTGATTCATTTTTCCTTTGTGCATGGAAGCAGAACAAAATATATTAAACCTCTTAAAACAAGACACTTTACTGCCATCTGCAGGGAGGTTGTAATAAATATACAAAGCATCCATCTCTGCGATAAACAATAACAAACATACAAACATTTGCAGAATAATAAAGGTGTCTGTGATATGAATGGTGCCCTCTTAGATGAGGAACACATGTGCAGTGCCCAACCAAAATAATCATATGTGGCAGCCCCAATCTCAACTGCATCTAGATTTCATTCTTGTCGTTTTCAATCTTCTGACAAAGGAGAAAAATTCCCATTTTAAAGACATTCTTGGGGTCCAGTCTGCTGTTGCTGATTCATGTTTTTGGGTAGAAAAACAGGGGAGGGGGATACAACCTACAATTCAGCTTCTACAGAATGGCCCCTCACTCTAGCAGGGAAGACTGGCTGTTCAGGACTTTCATCACTGGCCCCAGGCCAGAGAGCTGAGCTGTACTTAGTCTCCTCTGGGCTAAAGCCATTCACCCTGCAGGGAGTGGGAGTGGGGGAGGGGTTGGGCCCAGGCAAACCATCAAAGGAAAAATAAAAACTCTGCCTAAAATTAGGGATGGGCCAGCAGGATCCCTGAACAAAAGAACTTCAAGTGCGGGTGGGGATGGAGAGGGAGCTTTACACATTTTAGTTATTCTTCAGTGCAAACTCACAATCATCTTGCTAGAAAGATGCCCTCTGGCATATTTTGCTTGGAAACAATGGTCATAAATCAAATAATATTTTCTATTCTTGGAAGAAGACAAATTGTTAGATGGCAAGGTGATAAGAAATTCCCATTACCCAATCCCATGTATTTGAAGGAAAATATTGAGTGAGTCTATGTTTCTTGCAATTCAAATTGCAAAAGTTAATATTACCAATAACTAACACAGGGCAGAAAGTACCCCTAGTCCCTGGCCCATGATGGGCATTCGTTTGTTGAATAAATGAGAAGAGTTCTACTCCAGAGTTACCCCCAAAGTGTCAAGTGAGCACAGAGGATGCAGAATTGGGAGAACTGGGGAGGGCTTCCAGGTGAAGGTGTTAATTGAGTTAGATCTTGACAAGGAGGCAGAACGTTGACAGGCAGACAGGCAGAGATGGAGAGAAAAGGCATCCCAAGTGGAGTTAACAGTAGCAGCAGGACCCACGAAGTGGGAGGAGAAGGAGGGGCGTCAGTCAGGCATTCGGGACAGGAGAGCATGGTGACAGTGTCCAGCGAGGGAGGAGTGTCTAGCAGGGGCCACTGCAGCTGGTGGCCTTTGAAGGTGGACATGACAGCCAGATTGCAAGGAAGGATAATGATTGAGTGGGAGAGGAAGGAGGGAGGGAGTAGAAAAGAGAATTAGGCTACTCTCTCTCTTCTTTTGTTAATTTTCTATTGAAGTTACATATATTTATTATTATATATTATTAAAATATACATATTTTAATATACATTTATTGAAGTAATATATATCATATAAAACACATACTCAATATAACTTATGCTATTTTATACATATAATATGTATTTATAATAGAGCATAGTTGTGCTTACATATGTGTAGTATGTATATGTGTGTGTATATATATATATATATATATATATATATAGCAAAGTGCACGTAGTATAAAGCTCAACAAATAACTGCTTTCCTGACTCCTAAAAGCATAGATTAGTTTTTAGAGCTACCTTTTTGTTTGCTTTTGTTTTTTAAGAAGTAAAAGGAGATGGTAAAAGGAGAGAAACGGGATGGTAGCTTGAGAGGCAGGATCAATGGAAAGGGATTTTCAGGCCACAGAATCATTGTTCTTATGCCAAGCGGAGCCAATTAAGAGGGAGAGATTGGATATGTAAGAGGATGAGGGAACAACCGATGGAGCAGTACTAATGGACATGAAAGGAGCAGGCTCAAGGTAATGGATGTGGTTGATATTAAAAATAGAGAGGAAACTTCATCCTGGGGTAGCAGGACCCAAGCAGAGAGATCAGTGTGGGGCAGTGGCTGGGTGTGTGGCTCTGGGACCAGAGAGTCCTGGGTTCTATCTCAGCTCTGCCACTTACATAGACAGTTAACAGTTACTCTGGCTCCTTTTCTAAACTTGAATCGTCATGATAACAAAGGCAACAGCAACAAAAATAGCAATGACTCCTGTCAGAGTCCAAAAGCCCTAGGACCACCCTGAAATGGGACCTGCTTTTAAATTGGACTCAACTAAGTACACAAGACTTCTATCCTGACCCTAACCCTGCCCTATAACCTTGCCAGGAGACAGCCCACTTCAGGTTAGCCCTGAGTGTCACAGGAGGTGCTGTGCCAGCCTCTGGAATTCCAAAAGACATTTCGAGCCAAATCAGTCTGAGGGTCCGGGGTTGAAGTTGCAAAGTCCAGCATTTAGGGGGACTTCTGCCCCCAGAGCCTCCCTGCTGGTTACACTCACTGGTGGGTGGCACTGGGGGAGATGATGGCAGAACTCAGCTGTCCAAGGACAGAACCTCCCCCTCTTGGAGAGATAGCCAGAGCAGAACAGGACCAGCCAACACATGTTGTCAAACCTTTCTGAGGCCCACGCCGACTTCTCCTTCCTAGGGTCCATGTTTCCCACAAAAGGATTGAGTAAGAACCTCTTTGAATTCACCAAATATTCCCTGAACTCTTACCTCCTGTCGGCCCTGATCTTGCCTGAGAACCTCTCTCCCTGAAGGAACTGGTGCTCTGTGGCTAGGACGGACTCACAGGTGAGGCTGAGCACATCTGGGGCTCAATCCGCAAGAAGTGGGAAAGCAATGGAGAAAAGTGAACATAAATTTTCATCTCTGAAACGAAATCAAAGCCAGACTCTGAGGTGAGAACTGAAGGACACGTGTAGAGGGGAAGCCAGACCTGGTGGCTACGTTTTCACCTTTTCTTTGGGTGACAAATCTCTCACTGCTTTTCCTGCCACCAATATTCTAGCTGCACAGGGACACTACTCACCCTTCGTACTCCCTTAATTCCTTGTAAGACGTCTGAGACAAGACTAGAAAGTTCAAATAGGACCTTAGCAGATGTTGAAGTGAAATATAAACTCAAAGCAACATGGGTTATAAAGAGGGCCATGGAGCTACAGAGATCATGGGATCCAGAGAGGAGGTGAAACTTCTCCAAGATTGCTGAAATCCATATGAAGTTTTCACGGCCTCAGTCAAATCCACAAGTGGAAAAGAAATCCAACAGAGGAGCAGCGGGGTGTTATGGTTAAGGGACCAGACACAGGAGCCAGATGACCTGGGTTCACGTCTCAGTTCTTTGGCAAAGTTCTCTGGGGACCTCGGTTTCCCCATCTAAAAACAAGGGCGATACTAGTGCCTACAGCATAGGGTTCTTACGGGAATTAATTTAATATATGTAAAGCCCTTACAACAGTCTTTGGCTCATAGGTGTTAAGTAAGCTTGGAATTTTAACATTATTAACGACATGCTCAGTGTGACTAAAGGAAGAGAAGAGATGGGGGCCACCTGGGAGATAGGGAAAGAGGCAGGAATGAGATGGACAGCAATGGCACCCAGGAAATGGAGGCCACAAGGAAGGATGGAGGAATGAGAGGAAAATAACATACAGCATGGGACAGGGGTGGGGCATAGGAGACACTCAGGTAAGTGAGACAGATGGAAAAAGGCACTGCCGCCTTTACACCGGAGCAAGAGACCCACACTTGAGAGAGCCTGGCTCTGGCTCTCCTCTAGACTCACCATCCTTTCCAGTGGGTAAGAAATCCTGGGGGCCAAGGGATGTGCCTCCTCAGCCACCCCCTTTTGGCTGCTTAGGACTCTGGAATTCCCTGCCCATCCCCAAAAGCCCCACTGCCAGGTGCTGCCCTGTTCTGGTCACGCCATCCTAAGGCTACCGTCTCCCCCCAGGTGAGAACACCCATAGGTTCAGAGGAGGCCAAGGGGCCGCTATTTGCAAGAGCATGGACAGAGCTTTAACGCGGCAGCTGAGGTGTCCTTTGGAGGCCCCTCAAGGTGCGGGATGGAATTAGGGGTGAAGGTGGAGTGTCCCTGTGAAAGGGGTAGGGGTTCCCAGTGGGGTGCGGGATGGAATTAGGGGTGAAGGTGGAGTGTCCTTGTGAAAGGCGTAGGGGTTCCCAGTGGGGGGCAGGATGGTTCTTCGCTTTCCTTTGAGGTCTTTCCGATAACCTTCGCGCTGACCGCGAGGTGGTGCTCCTTCCCTGTCAGTGCTCCTGTCGGACCCCGGTCCTGAATCTCACCAGTTAACCCAGGGGCGCTGCTGGAAACGGTCGCAACCTTTTGCTAGGCCTCCGGAAAACTGCGCGAAATGAATGCGGAGAAAACCAGGCAATCTGTTTCCACCGCGCAGTTTCCTCACTGCAGCTGGGCTTCCGGCCAGGTGTCCGCGGGGCCGGGTGTCGGGCTCGCCCCAGGTGGGCGGTGCTGGGGACCTACCTCGAGGCCCAAGAAGGCGAGGCCGCCCTTTCCCACCTTTTAAACTCCCTGCTTCTGGGTTTCGCTCTGTGAGCCGCCCGCGTTCAGAGAGAAGGCGGAGGATACCCTCGCCGGTGTTTACCAGGAGGCTTTCAGCGCCTGGCTCTGGGGAGAGCGCGGTGAGGGCTCCCGCCTGCAGCCCTTGCGCTGCAGGGTCGCCACGAACGTAGCGCGGGAGGAGGAGCCCGGGCGGCGCCGATGCTCTTCCGCAGTGGACTGCGGGCCCCTTGGCGGCACTGGGCAGGCAGAGCCGAGCCGAGACGTCGCCGGGTCTCCGAGAGCGGCCAGAGCCACCTTCGGGACGTCGCCGGTCACTTTGTCCCGGGGGAGGTGAGGAAAGAAAGAGGGACCGGAGGGCCCAGGGGTTGAAGCGATAAGGGAGCCTGGCTTGATAGCCGGAATGGACCGGGGGAGAGGGGTGGTGATCTTAGATGGTGCTAGGGAGCTGGGACCCAAGCCCGAGCACGACCCCCCCCTCTTCCCTCCTCCTCCTGCCCGGGCGCGGGGCTCCAGGCTTGCTATTCAGGCGCCTCTCCAGCACCTCGCTGGGTCCCAGGGTCTGGGTTCCACCCTGTGGCTGCTCCGGGATCCTCCAACCCGGAGGGGAGACAGCAGCATCCAGCGAGCCCCGCAGCCCTGCAGGGGAGTTGCGTTTCCAGGTGGAACGCAGAGAGGGACTTATTCTCCGCAAGAGGCAGCGTTTGAGGACCGAGCACCCCATGCAGCGCAACCTGACCCTAACCCCCGGAGGATCCGGAGAAAGGCTTCCGGGGCTCTGGGCGCTGCAGGGTGCCCAGGAGCCGCTGAAGTGTATCAAGTGGGGGGCGCACTCCCTCCTCTGCGCGGTGGGCTCACACCCTTCCCCGCCGGACTCGGGCCTCAGTGTCGAGGCTGAGTGCCCTCTGCTGGCCTAGTCATGTCCTGCTCTGTGCCCCAAGGTGGGGAAGAGAAGGCCTAGTCCTCCCGACTTACTGGATTTTGCTTGTTACGCAGCTCGCTACCAATCAGAGCTTTATCGGGAAATCCACCCGCAAGGAGATAGGAGGCAAAGCTCTCAAATCTGTCTCCTTGATCCAGGGTTCAGGGGGAAATGTATAGGGTTTAGGGAAATTTCAAACTTGGATGCTGATTGACGGTCTTGATTTAGTCCATATAAGCTACTACTGCTCCTGGAAGCCAGATTTTCCTTATTGAAGGGCTTCTCGCTTTTTAAAGGGCTCTGGTGGCATCATTTCTATTCTTTGAGTTCTGTAGACTAAGATTCTCTCTTCCAGGGTCATCCTGGAGACAAGGGCTCCCGTCTTGCACACGGAGCAGTGCTGTTTCTTTAAAATAACTCAAGTTCGATTAATCAATTAACCTATCTAAGGAGGTAAAACCAGTTTAAGCTAGTGCTGTTTCAACAACCTATTTAAGGAGGCAAAACCAATTTAAGCTTGGGCTGTTTCACATGCTGTCTCACCCTCATGGCTCCATCAGGGAGGTCCTGGAGGGCAAGTTCCCCCTGAGGTGCTTATCTTTCACTCCATCCCCAGATGGTGACAGTGACCTGGCTTTAGGATGAGGAGTGTCTGAGCCAGAGCGCTGCAAGAGCCTGAGACCGTCCTGCCCAGTGGGGATAGGACCAGCAGATGCCCCTGGGCAGAAGTGGAGACCAATCTGCTACAGGGAACTTCTGAGGCTTCCTGTGATGTTCTGCGAAGAGGTAGGGGTACCCTGAAGTGGGCTCTCCCCTCGTAGGATTGGGGGCAGGGAGGGTCTCAGAATAGGAGTCTTGTGGGTTCAGGTGGGATTAGCGTAAAGTCAGGTCCCATTTCAGGGTGACCCCAAGAGCAATACTGTCATTGTTGCTGTAGAGGTTGCTGTCGGTTTGTCTGATGACTTGAGCTGAGAATATCAAAAGGCAAATGCAGAAGATACAGGTGAGGAGCAGACCAGGCTGGGAATGAGGAGGAGAGGGGCTCTGAGCTCTGGCTCTCTCCTCAGCCAAGCATCCAGAGAGAGCGACACAGCATGTTAAATTGTGCTCTTTAACACCCTTCTCCACTAAAATGAATCAGGGCCCCATGGTGAAAAGTTTTTTAATTTTGAGAGTTGGGATTCCCTTGGAGTGTAGGCATAAAATGGTTGTTTCAGCACTTGCTAACAAAGCAAACAGGACCAATAAAGTCCAACATTGGCTAAACGTCATTCAACAAATATTGATTGAGTACCTAATATGTTGCAGGCACTTTTCATAAATAATAGAGCAAAAAATAAATAACGGAGACAAAGATCCCCCTTGTACTTAGCTCACTTGTATTTGTGCATGTGTGTCTTTGGGATAGAATTCCTAAAAATGGGGTCCCTGAGTCAAAGGGCAGCTGCACAGGTAGTTTTGCTAGATAGCAGTAAACGTCTCTTCCTAGGTACTGTACTATTTTATATTCCCACTAACAGTGTATGGGCCTGTTTCCCAAGCCTTGTCAACAGAATATGTTGTCAACTATCAGATTTTTGCCAAGCTGATAGATGTGAAATGGTATCTCAGTGTAGTTTCCCTTATCATGAATGAGACCCATCACCTTTTCCTATGTTTATGGGCTTTCTTTTCTATTAACAGTTTGTTCATATCTTTTGGTCTTTTTTTTCTATTAGGTTATTGTACACAGTAATGAGATGAGATAGGCTATTGCGGTAATCAAGGCCAAGAATTGGTAGTGACTTGGATCAGGGTGGTAGCAGTGGAAAGGGGAAATATGGTCAGATTCGAATTGAATTTTGGAGGTAGAATCCACAGAATTTATATATGGAGTGTAAAATAAAGAGAGGAGTCAATAACAATCAGGTTTTGATCCTGAGCAACTAGATGAGAGTCATTTTCCATGACTGAGATGGAGAAGACTAGGAGGATAAGGTGTGACGGGTCATAGCAGGATTAGAAATGTGTATTAGACCTCCCAGTGCAGAAGTCAGTTAGACAGTTGGCTATATGAGCCCAATGGTCTGGGCAGAGGTCTGGGCAGAGGTCAGGGCTGGTGATAGCAATCTGAGTATCATCCAACAGATAGTTGAAATTTAAAGTCTGAGGCAGGAGCTGAGCATGGAAGAGGTCCAGGGATTATGTTCTGGGAGCTCCAATGTTTGAAAGTCAAGGAAAGGAGGAGGAAGCAGCAAGGGAGACTTGAGGAGAGGCCAGCGGAGGAGGAGGAAACCAAGGGTACATCACAGGGGAGAAACCAAGTGAAGAAAGTATTTCAAGGAAGAGAGTGATCGGCCATGTCAGATCGGCTGATAAGTCAAGGAAGATAAGGCCTGAGAATTAAACATTGGAATTAGGAACAGGAAAATACTGGGAGGCCTTGATAATTTAGGCAAATGTCCTTCTGTATTTTCCCTTTGCTTATTCAATCATATGATTTTTTTTTTTTTTTTTTTTTTGCGGTACGCGGGCTTCTAGCTGTTGTGACCTCTCCCGTTGCAGAGCACAGGCTCCAGACGCCCAGGCTCAGTGGCCATGGCTCACGGGCCCAGCCACTCCGCGGCATGTGGGATCTTCCCGGAACAGGGTACGAACCCGTGTCCCCTGCATCGGCAGGCGGACTCTCAACCACTGCGCCACCAGGGAAGCCCTAGAGTGTGGCCATTTCAAGCTTATAGGTGCTACACTGATGCAGACCCCGAGGCCCCCCAAAATATGGCAATGGTAAATATGACCTTCATAGGGCAAAGTGCCCAAGATACAAGAAGAAAATTACAAAAGTTAGATGGTACATTTGGAATGAACCCTTCGCAACCGGTAGATGCTGCTTTTAAAGTGTTGAGCAACAGGGAACAATGACAGAAGGAAGAAGGTGCAAAATGGAATGCAGCTTTTCTGGCAGCAGCATTAGATTCTCGGAAGGCGAGTAACCTGAAGAGAGGTAAGCCACCGCTGGGGAGGGAACAGTGTGCTTACTGTGAGGAGGAAGGGTATTGGAAAACAGATTGCCCTAGACTAAAAAATAAGAATGAAAACAATGAAAGAAAGATGGGGGCCTCTCATGTGGTAGGAAGAGAGGAACACTCTGAAAATGAATGAAGAGGCCTGTGGGCTCGACTTGAGGCGTCCAATTCCAATTTCCCCACAGGAGTCCCAGGTAACTTTGACAGTGGGGGACAAGTTGATTGACTTTCTGATAGATATGGGTGCAACATACCCTGTGGTAAATACCAAGGTGGCGCAGAAAACATCTCAATCCACCCTGGTCAAGGGAGTTTCTGGAGAAGTACAAAATCATTCTTTCTTACAACCTCTATAATCCCAGTTAGGGGACCTCACCTGGAAACACAGTTTCTTATATATGCCAGTATATCCAATCTCTCTTCTGGGCCGAGATCTCCTTTGGAAATTAAATGCTCAAGTAATTTTTTTGCCAGGACAGCTTGACATTGGGGTCCCACCAGAGCACACTGTAAGCCTACAGATGGCACTCATGGACACCCCAGAAAAGGAGACAGAGCTCTGTCCCCCCGAGGCTTCGAAAAGGTAAGGCCAGAAGTGTGGGCTGATGGCACCCCAGGGAAGGCCAAAAACACATGGCCAATGCAAATCCCCTTATAAAGAAATGCTGGGACACCTAATCTAAAACAATACCCTCTGAGGCAAGAGGCCCAAAAGGGAATTCAGCCAATTCTCAAAAAGTTTTTGAAAATAGGACTGAATAAACCTTGCAGGTCCCCATATAACAGCCTTAATCTCCTGGTCAAAAAGCCAAACTCAGCAGAGTATTGCTTTTCCAAGACTTGAGGGCTGTTAATGAAATAGTCCAAGATTTGTACCCCTAATGGGTGGTACCTAATCCACATGCTCTGCTGACAACTATTCAGGGAGAATACAGCTGGTTCGCAGTTTTGGACTTGAAAGATGCTTTTTTTTCTGCATTCCTATTGCAGAAGAATCATAGCAGCTGTATGCTTTTGAATGGCAGGACCCAGAAACACAGGTAGTCCAACGGTATTGTTAGACAGTCCTACCTCAAGGATTTAAGAATTCCCCTACCTTATTTGGGGAAGTGTTGGCTAGGGACCTTAGAAACTTCATATTGGATGAAAGACTCCTATTCCGGTATGTTGATGATTTGCTCATAGCGAGTCATACATATGATAAGTGTTTACAAAATACCATCAGAACCCCGAACTGTTTGGCCAGTTGTGCATATAAGGTCTCCCAGAAAAAGGCCCAAATATGTAAGCAACAAGTCATATGTCTGGGCTTTGTCCTTTCCCAAGGACAGCGGGGTCTTTTGCCTGATAGAAAACAGGCAATTGCAGGCACTGGAACACCCAAGACTCACAGACAACTGAGGGGGTTTCTGGGACTAGCAGGGTTCTGTTGGATTTGGATCCCCAGCTCTGGGCTCATAGGAAAGCCCCTCTATGAGGCTTTAAAGGGACATGATTTTGAGCCCCTTACTTGGACTAAAGAGTGCCAAACAGCCTTTGAAACAATAAGAATAAAGTTAATCTCAGCCCCAACTGCGGGACTACCAGACTTAAAAGAACCTTTCAGATTATATGTCCATGAGAGACAAGGCATAAATTTTGGCATGTTCATTCAAACTCTGGGGAATATCCCTCTACCCCGTTGCCTACTTCACAAAACAACTAAAACAGACTGTTAAGGGATGGCCCCTTTGCCTTGGAGCTATAGCAACTACTTGTGACAGACCTCAGGAAGCTGAGAAGTTTACCCTGGGGCAACCCACCACTGTGTTTGTCCCTCACCATGTCCGTTCTTTACTGGAACAAAGCGGGGGCTGTTGGCTGACTTCTGGGAAAATGAGAAAGTACCAAGCCATTCTCTTAGGCAATCCCAGTATAAGATTTCAGGTCACTTCAGCCCTAAATCCAGCCACATTGATTCCAAATGATTCTGCACAATCCCCAGAGCACGACACCTACATGTCATGGAGCTAGTGTGCTCTAGCAGACTGGACTTTATGGACCAACCCTTGGTCGAGCTAGATATGGGACCGTTCACCAATGGAAGCAGCATCATGGACCAAGGTAGGCCACACTCTGGGTATGCAACGGTACCCTTAAAATGACTGTTGAAGCCAAAGCCCTGCACCCAGGGAGCTCAGCTCAGAAGGCAGAAATCATTGCTCTGACAAGAGCCCTATTTCTCACTGAAGGGAAGTGAGTAAATATTTACACAGACTCTCGCTGTGCATTCTCTGTGGTGCATGCTCACGGGGCAATCTGGAAAGAAAGGGGGCTCCTCACTACAAACAATAAATACATAAAACACGCTTCTGAAATCCTGTCACTATTAGAAGCAGTCCATAAGCCCTCACAAGTGGCCACAAAGCACTGCCAAGGCCACCAGAAGGACGAAACTCATATAATAAAGGGCAACTGGTTCGCTGACCGAGCTGCAAAGAAGGCAGCAAAAGAAGGCGATTATCAAGCCATGATAGGGTCACTTCTCCTGCAGATCGACTTGTCAAAATACCAGCTGGTGCATTCAGAAAAGGACAAGGAGAAGGCTGAAAAGTGGGGATTCACTTGATCACACCTCGCCTGGCTGGAAATGTCATGCACAAGGAATTGTTTTGATCCCTGAGACACTCTTGGACACTGTGCTGTGGCACGTTCATAATAGTGCCCATCACGGGAGAGATGCCACCTTACAATGGATTCAAAAATATATAATGGGGCCTAACCTACAAAGGACGATCCAACAAGTCACTCAAAATTGCATGATTTGTGCTAAAAATAACCCTAAGACTGCTGTCAGACCTCCCCAGATAGGGACCCAACACAGAGGAACCTGCCCCACCAAGGACTGGTAAATAGATTTGACTCAAGTGAGCTGCAGGAAATTTCAGATACTTGTAAGTGTTTGATGACACTTTCAGGATGGGTGGAGGCATATACCACCCAGACAGAAAAAGCCTCCAGAGTGGTTAAAGCCCTCCTTAAGGAAATTATCCCCTGATTTGGACTCCCTGCCTCCCTTCAAAGTGGTAACGGGCCTGCTTTTGTCTCTAGTATAATCCAACAAGTGTCCAAAGCACTGCAAATTAATTGGCTGCTACATTCATCCTGGAGACCACAATCAACAGGAAAAACCGAAAGAGTGAATTATACATTAAAAAGGAACATTGCTAACGTATGTCAATTTAACTTGGGATAAGGCCTTGCCAGTTACCCTGCTGTGGGTCAGAGTGGCTCCCAGAAGCAGGCTTAAATTAAGCCCCTTTGACATATTGTATGGTAGGCCTTTCCAGGTGCCTGCCCAGGTGGGAGAATCTATAAATGCTCTGAAAGACCTAGCAGTTGCCAATTATGTTAAAACTCTGGGCACTATACTAACCTCTGTTCATGAGTTTGCCTCCAGCAGGTCTGCCTATCCAACTGAAGTAGCCTTACATCCTTTCCAACCTGGGGATCAAGTCCTCCTTAAAACGTATAGAGAACAAAGGCCTGAACACCAGCTAACTGCACAGTGGACAGGACCACACGTGGTATTACTTACCATGCACTCATCTGTCAAGTGAGCTGCACTAAAGCCATGGATTCATCACACTCAGTCTAAAATAACCCCACTGTTATCAGAAAATGACCCAACTCCTGAGAGGCCTAGAGAGCAATGGGTTTCTGAACCCTTTAGAAGACTTGAGGTTGCTCTTCAAAAAGGATAAGTATTGAGATTAAAATTTCATTGTAGAAGAGATTTCATCAGGTTCAAATAGTTGTAGATAAAGAAAGAAAGAGAACTTCCCTGCTGGTGCAGTGGTTAAAAATCCTCCTGCCAATGCAGGGGACACAGGTTCGATCCCTGGTCCAGGAAGATCCCACATGCCACAGAGCAACTAAGCTCACAAGCCACAACTACTAAGCCTGCGTGCCACAACTACTGAAGCCCAAGCACCGCAACTACTGAAACCCACATGCTCTAAGGCCCGTGTGCCACAACTGAGCCTGCGTGCTGCAATTACTGAAGTCCTCGCGCCTAGAGCCCGTACTCTGCAACAAGAGAAGCCACTGCAATGAGAAGCCCGCGCACAGCAACAAAGAGTAGCCCCCACTCACTGCAACTAGAGAGAGCCCACGCACAACAATGAAGACCCAACACAGCCAAAAATTTTTAAAGAAAGAGAATTGTATTACTTACTAAAAATTTTAAAGAATATTCCCGGTCCAAGGCTGATCAATTCCATTCCACAATCACCCCTTCATCACCCCTGTTCAGTAGGAAGTAGCCACAATGATTGTTACCCCTTTTTCCCTCAAGACTGTAGAATGGACACTGACAGTGGGGAATTGTAATGGGGGTGGGCTGGCCATTAGTGGTCCCGCTCCACCAATGGGCAGCCTCGCAGTGGTCTCCACAGTCACAAAGTTTGCAACAACCAACCACACCCTCTATCCCCCTCCCCCTTCTTGTATAAAAGAAGCCTGAATTCGGACTGGGGGAAGATGGTTTTTTAGACACTAGTCCACCATCTTCTCGGTCTGCTGGCTTTCTGAATAAAGTCGTTATTCCTTGCCCCAACACCTCATCTCCCGATTTATTGGCCTGTCGTGCAGTGAGCAGAACGAGTTTGGACTCGGTATCAGAGACAGTTAGGAGGTTAGTTTAGCAATTTATGTCTGATATGAGGTAGCCTGTGCTAGAGATGAGCAATGAAATGGTAAGAAGCGGGTGGATGCTGAGCCATCGTACCTGCTGTTCCCTTTGTCTTGCATGCTGTTTCTTGTATATCTGCTTGCCCATCTTCTTCAGTTCTCTGCCCAAATAGCACTTTATTAGAGAGGCCTCCCTTGACCAACCCATATAAAATTGCAACATCATGCCTATATATACCCTCCATTTCATTTTCATACTGATTTTTCGCCATAGCATTTATCACCATCTAGCATATCTCTTTCTTTCGTTTAATTATCTTCCTCCCCTGACTAGAGTAAAAACTCTGATAGTAAAGACTTTGGCTATTTTGTTCACTGCTATACCCCCAGTACCCAGGATAGCTGACCCATAGTAGCAGCTCAAAAGAACTGTGTTAGGGGCTTCCCTGGTGGCGCAGTGGTTGAGAGCCTGCCTGCTGATGCAGGGGACACGGGTTCGTGCCCTGGTCTGGGAAGATCCCACATTCCACGGAGAGGCTGGGCCCGTGAGCCATGGCTGCTGAGCCTGTGCGTCCAGAGCCTGTGCTCTGCAACGGGAGAGGCCACAACAGTGAGAGGCCCGCGTACCGCAAAAAAAAAAAGAACTGTGTTAAATGACGAAGTGAATGAATGGATCCCATCCTCTGTATTGGTTATCTATTGCTGTGTAACAAATTACCCCAAAATCTAGTAGCTTGAAATAATAGGCATTTATTATCTCACACAGTTTCTGAGCATCAAGAATCTGAGAGCAGCCTAGTGGGTCCTTCTGGCTCAGAGTCTCTCATGAGGTCCAGTCAACTGTCAGGGCTGCAGTCAGCTGAAGGCTTGAGTGGGGCTGAGGATCTGCTTCCAAGATGGATCACTCATGTGATGTGGCTTTTGGCAGAAGGCCTTGCTGCATGGGTTGTCTGAGTGTCCTTACATTTCTCAGAGCAAGTTAACAACACACACACACACACACACACACACACACAGATATCCCAATGTTGTTTACAACCTAACCTCAAAGATGACATACCATCACTTCTGCCATGTTCTCTGGTCATACAGACCAACCATGAGACAGTGTGGAAGGAGGCTGCACAAGGGCATGAAACCCAGAAGGCAGTGATCCTGAGCTGCGGGTGCCATCTTGGAGACTAAGCACAATGCCCTCTTTTTTTTTTTTTTTTTTAAATATCATTTCTGGTTTTTTTTTTTTTTAAGATGTTGGGGGTAGGAGTTTTTATTAATTATTTATTTTTGCTGTGTTGGGTCTTCGTTTCTGTGCGAGGGCTTTCTCTAGTTGCGGCAAGCAGGGCCACTCTTCATCGCGGTGCGCGGGCCTCTCACTATCGCGGCCTCTCCCGTTGCGAAGCACAGGCTCCAGACGCGCAGGCTCAGTAGCTGTGGCTCACGGGCCCAGTTGCTCCACGGCATGTGGGATCCTCCCAGACCAGGGATCCAACCCGCGTTCCCTGCATTAGCAGGCAGATTCTCAACTGCTGCGCCACCAGGGAAGCCCACAACGCCCTCTTTTATCAAGACCTTTCTCCTCCCCGCTCCAGCTATTTGTAATGCACAGGTAGTAAACTCTTGACCCACAGCTATATTCAGGGTAACTGATTTTTTTTAAAAAAACATTACCATGTTTTAGGTTATTAGACTCCACATTTAAAAATAAGGGGAAGGGCCAGCAAGCCATTGGGATGGCCAGATGGTGAAGGGTTGGTGCTGGATGACAGTTGTGCAGTTGGAATGAGGCAGCCGTCAGGAATCTGAGAGACAGTTGGAAGGCAGCCCTGACCTGGCCGGGGGGATGTGGGAAACAGAGGCCAGGGGTGAGGCAGGGCAAAATTTCAGAGGCAGGAAGAAAGGATAAGTAATAGCTCCCTGAGCAGAAACAGGGAAATTGGGAGGGGATATGATCTGAGAGAGAGCTGAATCCGCCTTCAGTGCATGCGAGGCAGAGAGAGGCACCAAGAGGACAGGGTTCTGCCTCCGGGGTACCTCGCGGCTGGATAAAGGAGACAGGCAAGCTCACAGGAAACTAGCCTGCAAGGCTGAATGAAAGAAATTCGCTGATGAAGCTGCAAAATGACATTGTTCGAGGCCAGAGGAAGGGGTTTGAAGTAAGTCTGGGGCTCTCTGATCCTGAGAGGCCATCAGGAGGAGGTGTCCAGCAAGCTCAGAGGTGGGAGGTGGGCTGGGAACTGAGACTTGGGAAAGAAGTACACAGAGCTTTGTGAGCAAATGAAGCAGGGAGAGTTGCTTAAGGTGGAGCAAGGAGTCCCAGACCCAGACTGGAGCACTCAGAACCACAGGCAGAATGGAGGCATGGTTAAAAGCAAGAGGCCTGGAGCTAGACGGCTTGGATTTGAGCACTGGTCCTGCCCCCTGTTGGCTGTGTCTTCTTGGGCCATTATTACCTTCTCTGTACCTTAATACCTCCATCTGTTAAATGGGTGCTATTATAGTACCTATGGTGAAAGTCACACATATTTGTTTTTCTCTTTCTGACTTACTTCACTCTGTATGACAGACTCTAGGTCCATCCACCTCACTACAAATAACTCAATTTCGTTTCTTTTTATGGATGAGTAATATTCCATTGTATACATGTGCCACATCTCCTTTATCCATTCATCTGTCGATGGACACTTAGGTTGCTTCCATGTCCTGGCTATTGTAAATAGAGCTGCAATGAACATTGTGCTACATGACTCTTTTTGAGTTATGGTTTTCTCAGGGTATATCCCCAGTAGTGGGATTGCTGGCTCGTATGGTAGTTCTATTTTTAGTTTTTAAAGGAACCTCCATGAGAAGCTCAGGTTTGAAGCCTTCTGGGTGGCTGCGTGTCTGGAGTTGGGGGACATCTGGGTGGTTTGGGAGAGATCCGAGAAGGAGTGGGTGACTTGGAAGCTGTCAGCACGAAGATGAAGTCCCTAGTCTGGGGACAGCGTGTGGAAGAGTCCTGCCTCATCTGCCGGGGAATAGAAGACTGCTCAGCCTGGGACAGATGAGAAGGTCAAGGTTTTGTTTGGGTTTTTAAGGCAGAGGAGAAGCTGACAGGAAAGCCGTGGTAGAGAGGCAGGGGGTGGACTCCCAGCAGAGGGAGGAGAGTCTGGAGTGGAGTGGAGTCGGGAATCCGCCTCGGGCAGGAGAGGAGAAAAAGGAGTAGGGCCTGAAGTTTCACATGCTGCTGTAAAGGGGAGGAGAGAACACAGCAGGGAAACCTGGGGAGACTTGGCCAAGCAGTGCAGGAGCTGGGCTAGGCTGGGCTTGGAGATGGTCACTCCGCAGGGGCAGAAGAGGGTGTGATCTTTGACTATTTTTGTCCACAGGACTCAAAGCTCAGGTGCAGCGGAGGAAATTGACAGGAAGCTGAGGCCTGTGGACCACAGACCAGGAAGGGCCTTCGCACCCATCCTGCATTTCCAAGGAGTGAACTGAGGTACGCGGGAAAGACTGTGGGACAGCCCCCGACAGATGTCTGCACCTGAGCTGTTTGAGTAGCCATTTCACGGGAGTGTAAGGGGCTTCCGGTGAGAGACTTCATCCTGAGGGGCATCAAGGCCAATTCTGATCACAGGCCTTTTCTTTTTTTTTCTTTTTTTTCGGTACGCGGACCTCTCACTGCCGTGGCCTCTCCCGTTGCGGAACACAGGCTCCGGACGCGCAGGCTCAGCGGCCATGGCTCATGGGCCCAGCCGCTCTGCGGCATGTGGGATCTTCCCGGACCGGGGCACAAACCCGCGTCCCCTGCATTGGCAGGCGGACTCTCAACCACTGCGCCACTAGGGAAGCCCGAACAGGGCTTTTCACTAGAAGAGCAGAGAAGGGTCTGGAGGGGCCCACAGGGTAGCAGCCCGGCTCAGTGAGAGACCACTTGTTTGTGGGAACATCTGTCATGCTCATGGGGGCCCCCAGGGAAGAGGGGGTGTCTGCAGGTGGATTTGCAGGAGGAGAGGAGCTCGGGGAAGCAGAGTGACCGCGGGTGCTGGGCTCAGCTTCACATCTGGCTGCTGCTGCCCGGGGATGCTCCAGCAACATTTGTGCACACAGACCACCTTTAATGCAAAGCTCACACCCACTGTGTACAGGGCTCTTTATAGGCCAGAACATTTGCCCACCAAGGACATCATTTAATGCTCACAATCCCATGGAAGGGGCGCTTTGATGCCTATTTTGTAAACAAGGAAAGAGCAGATTGGAGAGGTTAAGTGATTTTTTCTGAGATCGCACAGCTTAGGTGTGGTGGAATCCAACCTCAGTTCATCATCTCTTTTCCTCTGCAGCTGACGTTCTGTGGTTGTTATAAGCAGTATCCCATGTACACCACAGCCCCCTTCCTTGGGCTTATCCAGCAAGTGGCAGCCCTGGTCAAGATCAGCTCTTGGCCCACTCCTGCCCCCAGGAGCATAGCTGGAGGTGGCTGGAGAAAAACCTCCACCATAAAGACCGAATTCATGACCTTTAACCTCAAGCAGGTCCAGGGGGCCTTGGCGCTGGCTGGTCCTTGCACTCTCCCACTCTCCCAGACAACTAGTTCATACCTCCTCCTTTTCTAAGCTCCCACTTCCTGGGAGCACCCAGGGCCCCAGCGCGCTCTGTGGTTTATGGTAGAAAAGACCCATCTCTGACCAGGAGGAGACTGAGGTCTGGAGGTGGGTGCTGATGGCGGAACTATGCTTCAGACTGTGGCTCCCCATCCTGAGTGACTGAGGGCTGGGCCTCATACCTGCACTGACCACTCCCCTGCCCCGTCCATAGGGATCAACTAAACGTGCAGAAACCGTCCACATTTTGGCAACAGCTCCTCTGACACTAATTCACGTATTTTGTATGCTCTTTGGGAGCGAAGGTATTTTGAAAAGAGGTTCCACTGGTACCAAATTTTTCTCTGGACGTGCAGGGTTATGGGAACCATGACAACGGCCCTCCAGGAGGAAACCAGTGGTGCTCTGTCCTGTCCTGTCTTTTCTGTCTGCATTGGGGGAGCCTTGGAACTGCAAGCTGGCTGCGTCTCACGTGGGAGGGGTGAGATGCCTTGGGGGGGACACATCACTGCATGACCAACTTCTTCTGGAACGCTTGGGGCCAGCAGAGCTGCCGTCTGTTCTACCCTGGCCTCAGGCGCCACCTTTGCCTAAAGAGTACCTGGCACCAAGGAGAAACATGATGTCATGATGTCATTAGAGCCAGATAACTCCTCCTGGCCAGCCCTGCCCAGGGTCACGGAGCACAGAATTTGGACTAGGCCCCAGTCTCTCCCGACTCCAGGGCCACTGTCCTTTGCTTACAGAGATATTAGCAAAAATTATTTAAAAGCATTCGATTTCTAATAACATTCTCGTTCCATACCTATCTCAATGACTGCTGGAAACAGGTAGGCACTTCCTCCTTAGGCTCCAAGTCCAGGTGACCTTCCTTAGTGGCCAATGTTGTTTTTTAAAACCACGAATTTCAGAGTTGACTCTGGTAGGTTGAGTCCACACGGACACGTAGACATGCTGATGACATGTCTCTTGCCCATGGTAAGAGTCTCTTAAGGGTAAGACACAACAGAAATCAAAGTTGAAGAAGTGACAGATGTCCATAAAGTCCTCTCAGTGGAGGACTTGGTCCAAATGGATGAGGTTGGAGTTGGCATCCTTCTCACAGGGACACCAGGCTGGGTAGTTTGCTGGGAGCAGGCCTGTCAGATTCCCTGGCTACCTAGATGCTTAGCAGCCCTGGGAAAACCCAAGTCCACAGACCAAGGTTTTTCTGTTAGGTCTCGGGGTCCTGGCAGCTTGTCTTCTGCCTGTCCCTGTGCCTGTCCGGCCAGTTCCCCGCCCTTAGTTCTTATTGCAACAGGCCCTCACACCTCCCCCGCTGCCACTCTCCTGACTCCATGGGTGGATGCCTCTCTTGTGAGCTTCCCAAGCACCTTGCTTCCTGAGAGCCTACTGCTTCCCCAAAGCCCCAGAGCCCTGGACGTTGCAGGGACCTGGGAAACAAAGCAGAAGGCTTTTCCGGGATGTGACCCCTGCAGAGTCCCCCACATGGCCTGGAGTTTCCTTAATGATGGTAAGGAGTCTAAGATTCTAAACTGAAAAGGCAGCTGGTCAAGTGAGACAGTGACAGGGAAGAGGAATCTGAGGGGAAAAGAGCTCCGAGGTGAACTGCGGGGGCACGGGTGCGGGGGGGAGTGTGTGTGTGCAGGGCGCGGATCTGAGGTCCATTTTTTTGTCTCCCACTCTCTGAAATGACTTTCACACCTTTTTGTCACCCCCCCCAAACCTCCCATGCCCTACCTCTCCTCCCTCTCAGCTGCTACACTGCTTCCTGTTTAACCAAGAAAACAGATAAACCGCCTCTGATTTTATCAATAGGCTGTGGACCCCACCCCCCTTCCTAACCAAGGACATCCCTCCTGCAACTGACCTCTATCTACCTGCATCACTAGGTTTTCCCTCCGTATGGGATCATTGTCAAGCAAATAAAATCACTCTAGGAGAGTGAATTTTTAAAAATCAACTCTATTGAGTTATGATGTGGCTATAAAAGGCACCCATTATAAGTGCAAAGTTAGATGAGTTCTGACACGTGTACTCCCCTGTGTAACTGCCACCACCGCTGTGAAGTCAGAGGTCGTTCCCTTCAACCCCATGAGGGATCCCACTGCTGAGGAGCGCTCCCTTGTACGGACGCAGCACAATTTGTTCACGCCTTTGCCTGTTGGTATACATTTGGGCTATTTCTACTTTTTGGCTATTATGAACAAAAAGTGCAGTGAAAATGTATACGTCTGTGTGGATGCACGTTATTTCTCTTGAGTAAATATCTACAGGCGGAATAGCTGGGCCATGTGATAATCTATGTTTAGTTTTACTAGAAACTTCCAAACTTGTTCTCCAAAGTGGCTCTACCATTTTACATTTCCATAGTGGTCCATGAAAGTTCTAGATGTTGCAATTAGTATTGCCAGTTTTTTCTCCCTATCTTTAGCCATTCTATCGCGTGTATAGAGGGGTATGCATTTTGGTTGTAATTTGCATTTTTGTTTTATGACTAATCGTGTTGAGCATCTTTTCAGGTACTCATTGGCTATTCAAGTATCAAGCACATGTATTGTCTCACAGTTTCCATGGGTCCTGCAGGCTTGGCTGAGCTGGGCCTTTGGCTCAGGGTCTCACAAGGTGTTGGCCAGGGCTGCAGGTCTTTTTCCAGTCACACATGGTTGTTGGCAGAATTCACTTCCTTGCAGCTGTAGAACCCATGGTGATTCAGGCCAGAGGGAAAGCTTTGCCGCTGCTTCTAGAGCCTCATTTAAAAGGCTCACCTGATTAGGTCAGGCCCACCCACTGGTAATCTCCCTTTTGTCTGACTCAAAGTCAACTGATCAGGAGCCTTAATTACATCTGTCAATCCCTTCATATAATATGATGTAATCCAATCACAGGAGTGACATCCACAATATTCACTGGTCCCACACATACTGTAGGGGAGATTATTATACATGGGCATGGGTCATCTTAGAATTCTTCTTACCACACCCATTTTCAATTGGCTGGTTTGTCTCCTCCTCACTGTGTTATATGAGTGCTTTATAAATTCCAGATACAAGTCCTGTACAGATACATGTATTGCAAATATTTTTCTCCCAGCCCCTAACTTGCCTTTTCATTTTCTTAATGGTGTTTTTGGAAGAACCGAAATTTTTAATTTTGATGAAGTCCAATTTGTCAGCTGTTTCTTTTATGGTTCACACTTCATATTTCCCCACAAGAAATCTTTGCCTACCTCAAGTTTACACTATTGTCTCCTATGTTTTCTTTTAGAAGTTTTATAGTTTTATATTTAGTTCTGTGACTCATTTTAAGTCAACTTTTGTGTATCCTGTGAGATAAGAGTTGACATTCACCTTCTTTTCCCAAATGGATATACCATTTTACCAGCATTATCTGCTGAAAACACCGTCATTTCCCCCGTTGAATTACCGTGGCACTTTAATTGAAAATCAATGAATATGGGTCTACTTCTAGACTGTTATTCCATTGATTTCTATTTTTATACTTAATCTATAGTAACCTACTTGATTACTGTATATTTACATTGTCTTAAAATTTAGACAGATTACACCCTTAAGCTTTGTTCTTTTCCAAAAATTTTCTATTTTATGACCTTTTGATTTCTGTATAAAATCTCAGAATCAGCTTGTCAGATTCTAAAAATCAGAAATAAGCCTGCTGGGATCTTGATTGGGATTGCATCGAATACGTAACTCAGAGAGAAATGCCATCTAACAATATTGAGTCCTCTAATCCAGAAGCCTGGTAGATATCTCCATTTATTTTCTCCCAGCTTCGCTTTATAGTTTACAGCATACATGTTTTTCACATATTTCATTAAATTTTCCTTTAGTATGTATCACCTTTTTAGATGCTTTTATAAATGGTACTTAAAACTTTCCCTTTCCAGTTGTTCACTGTTAATGTATAGGAGTGTAATTGATTACTGCGATATTGGCCCTGTATTTTGTGACTTAGCTAAATTCACTTAACAGAGTCCAGTAGATTTTTTTTAAGATTCGTTAGAATTTTCGAGTACCTGATCATATCATCAGCAAATAAAGTTTTGGTCTCTCCTTTCCAATCTGTATGCCTTTTTGCGCTAGCTCGGACCTCCAGCACAATGTTAAAAAACAAACAAACATAAAACTGGAGAGACCAGACATCCTCACCTCATTCCCATTACGAAGGAGGAAAGCCAGCCTCTCCTGAGGATTATTCAGTAGCTGCGAAGTCTCAGGCAACAGTTCTGAATCACTTTCTCTCAAAGAAGCATGCACACACCCATAAAGTTTTATATAAATTTCAGTGGATTGACCTCCATGGAGGCTGTATATGTACCTTATTTGGTTGTATGGACCCAAAGTTAATAAATCTTTGACTAACATCAGGCCCTGCCTACAGAAATAAGAGGAAGATAAAAGTGGGCTTCCAGCTGCTTCGAGAGAAATGGAAAACAAAGGGAATCTCTGGACTACCGAGAGTTATGACCAAACACCCCCGACTACCAGTCTAGGGCGGGTGGATGCCCGTACCCATTTATATGAAGATGGCAGTGCCGGGACCCTGAGCTGAGTTGAAGACAGATGAAATCTGAAAGACCAGGGACCAGATCTTCCCGAAGGAAGGAGAGAGCAATGGTGTCACCTTGAGAAGGTGATGTTTTCAAGACCTGCCAAATCTTCCTAATTAGCAGGAGGGTGGACACCAAAGGGAACTATGTGGAATCTGTGACTGCACCCGCTGACTGTTCACAGCGTCCCAGAGTGCACAAAGGATGTTAGTGCCAATACAGCCTTCAACCCGCATAATTATTACCAAAACTGGTCCTTTACTGGAATGACTCCCTCACGCTTAACAATTCTGGTGTTCCCATCTCCTCATGCCCATGTCCCAATGTGGGAAAACAGGTTACTCTCTGGGCACTTCTTTAGGGGAAAAGACCCCCTTTCTCTGTTGGATTGGCTGGGCAGTGCAGGTGGGGCCATCTCTGGGCAGCCATTTCCTAATAAGGATACTCTTTACCTCGGAAGGTTCCAGTGAATGATGGAAGAGATAGCAGACATGATGTTCTGAAAAGTTTGTATTGCCTTGCAAATAGAGGGCAGTGTTTTCTGGCTCTTCTCCTTGCCCCCCCCATAAAAAAACACGTGACCTGCTAGGATGCTTAGGAGCAAAATATTACCCATCTGTCCCTGGGGATGCCCAGTTGAATAATGTCTCTTCCAAAAACACCCGGCATTGGGGGAAATGGAGTGTGTACCTATGTGGTAACCAGATGTCATGGAAGAAAGACAAGGGCACACACCATCAGTGCCACATGGTAGGCTTTACGGGGTGGGGGGATCCTACAAGCAAAAAAGTAGAGTGTACAGGATTCCTGAGCTCCCATCATCCCATAGAGAGCTGGCTACATTGGGCAAAACTGGACCGGACACATCACGGACAACACCATGGGAAAGAGGAGCCCTCATGTCAACAAAACTCTAAAGATGCATGAGGATGGGGTGCGGGGTTAATGCTGGACTTCCGGAGCTTTCTCAAGTGGGGTTTCTGGGGATCTCCAAGAATATCCTGACTAGAGGAGAAAGAGGATGGGAAAGAGGGAGGTCGCCTCACTCTGAACACCACTGTCCTGCTCCCCTGGGATTATGACAGTTCTGACAGCCCCATTAACTGTCCGACTTAGAAGGCCTCTGGACACGGAGCCCCTGCTACTCTCCAAACGACCCTCTATTCCCTCCGTATCTTTCTACCATGCTGTCCTTGGCCACAACCCCCTGCTGAGCTCCTTCTTCTACTAAACGTTCCATTCTATTCAGCAGTTACTTCTAGGACACCTTCCAAAAGTCACATCTTTTCTAGATTCTGAGGACCTGGAAAAGGATGATGCAAAGGGAGTTCCCTGGATGGGGCCCCCATACACGCTGTCTCGTCTCTGGGTCTCTAGTCCATCCTACCCCAGCAGCATCTCTCTAAGGCCCAGCTCACCTGTGCCCCTCGCATCCGTGTTTCTTCACTGCATCCAGGCTGAAACCTAGAACATTTCATACAAAGCCTTGGTTCCTCTGGATGTTCCTCTGTCCTTGGGCTGTGCCCCCTTCTCTGTCTGCGGTGTTAACCCTCACTGCTCTCCAGGCCTCACCTCTGCCCACTCCTACTGGCTCACGTGGCCCCACCAATGCCCATCATTTGTCCTGGTCCTCTGGTGTGGAATGTGGCTTCCACCATCCATGGTGGGCACTGAAATCCAGCCTGTCCTCTACTCTCGCCTCACCTCCAGGAAGCCTTCCTTGACTGTAGCCGCTCTCATACCCTCTCTCCCTCCTATGGTTTCCTAGAGCACGTGAGCTCTGAACCTCAGCACTCACATGGCTGGGGTTGCTCTCCAGCTGTTTCTCCTGAATTCTTCCATCAATGGGGAGCCTCCTTAGCCAGGGACCACACAGCCCTGAGATCAGAGGGGAGGAAAGAGCTGTTCCTTGCTGCCTTCTGATGCCTAGGCCTGGTATAAACATGGAAGAACGTGTGCTATGGAGGAATGATTACAAGCTGAGCATGAGGGTCCTGAGCTCTGTCCTCCAATGATCCCTAAGCCTATTGTTTCTATCTCTGGGCCTCAGGTCCTGAAGCTGTGAAATGGGAGCAGACGGGCTGAGATGGGTGATTCCTAAAAGCCTGTACAGTTTTCAGGATTCAGTGTTCTCCATTAGTGATTCTTAACCCTTTATAGATATTAGAATTACCTGAGAAACTTGAAGACTAGCAACGCCTGCGCCCCATTCCCAGGAATGTAAGATGCGGTTGGCTTGTGATGGAGCCCAGGCAGTCGTGATTCTATAAAAGTTCATCGGATGATTCCAATGTGCAGACAGGATTGGGAACCCGAGATCCTCATGTTTGGTGGGGAAGCGCTCATTAGAAGGACCTGGTTAATGCTCAGACACAGCCATGGTCTCATGCTGCCTTCTGGTGGTCAGGTTGCTCACTACAGGAAGACTTCCACCTCCAAGTGTTTCAACCTGGGTCAGGAAAAATGTAACTGAGAAGAGGAATAGGAAGAATTAAAAAGAAGAGGAGGAAAAAGAGAAGGCCTGGCTTCTCCAGACCCATGGGTTCACAGACATTTCCATTCCCATTTTTCCCCTACGACAAATAATGTGCCCCCAGGACCAGCCCTCTGGATCTCCCTGCTGGATGTGAGGGGAATTCAGAAGGATAAAGGTTCAGAGGAGCTCCTGAGACAGCAAAGCCAAGTAGGAGACTTGAGATGATGCAATAATATTTGTAAAGCGCCTGGGGAGTGAGTGCTTATTGTGAGCTTTATCACTATTCACTGCAACTTTGGGCAAGATCATTTCTCTGAGCCTTGGTCATCACTGCCCACCTCACAGCACTACGGGTTTTTCTTTCTTTCCATGTCACATTATTCTCTAGTTCTATGTAATGAATTCATCAAATACTACTGGTTGACCCTTGAGGATGATAACTGGACCTTATTTGATTCCCTGAAGCCCATTTTTAAAAAGCGTAGGGACTTGCCTGGCGGTCCAGTGGTTAAGACTTCGCCTTCCAATGCAAGGGGTACGTGTCCCATCCCAGGTCAGGGAGCTAAGATCCCACATGCCACGTGGCCAGAAAACCAAACTATAAAACAGAAAAAGCAATATTGTAACAAATTCAATAAAGACTTTAAAAAAATGGTCCACATCAAAAAAAAAATTTTTTAATAAATAATTTTAAAAGCCTTGGCTAGGATTAGCCCCATACATTTGAAAATAAGGAGACAAAAGTGGACATTCAGTCTCCTAGGAGAGAAGAGGAAGACAAGGGGATCCCCCGACTACCAAGATCAAGACCAAACTCTGGCCTGAGGTGAGGACAGGCGTAATACAAGATGGGAAGCCAGATGTCCCCTGGGGAAGGAGGAAGTTATACTGTCACTAAGAGAACACGGAGCCGCCAAGAGCTGCAGAACCTCCTTAACGCAGGATTCCTACAAATCGCGGGGTTTGATTTGTTTGTTTGTTTGCTTGTTTTGTTTTTCCTTTTCTTGGTAAGAGGAACAAAACTGATTCTATCTAGTCAAGTTTTAGGAGTACAGGTCATTCTTGGCAGTGCCCCTGGCCCACTGTTTCTAGAAGTCACCAACAGGGGTCGCTCTGAACGTCTCTAATCAGTACCTTCAAAGGCCCAAGATCGTGCATAATTTTGTCTCTACAAACAAAAGAACTGACTACTACTAACCAGCCACGTAAGCTCTGGTCTCCAGCAGATTCAGGAAATTTTGAGCATCCTCTTGCGGGAGAGGGAGGGGTTAGGGACTAAATCCCAGACCTAGTCCTGGTTCCTGCTGGTCCAGTGTTTGTAATTTTCCTGGAGCCATTCCTGGTTTTCCCTTTGTACCCTAAGCCTCTCAGGGTTTTTGCCTCCAGGAGTAGCGAAATCCACGCCAGGTTTTCTTATCCGCCCACCAGCTTGGCTGCGAGTCAGGCAGCGGCTGCTGCCTGTCTTCTCTACCCGCCGCTGCCTTTCCATCCTCTGCTTCTGCCACCCGCCCCCCTTTGGCAGCAGCCTCGCTACCAGGTTTTTCCTCTTATAGCGAATCTACCTCTTAAAAATGGCGCACTCGCTTTGCGGCTGCTACCCCTCCGCTCCCCTTCCCGATCTCAGAGCCCACCCACCCCGAGCATCTGGATTCCCGAACTCTGAGACCCTCACCCACTCTCCAGCCCTTCCTGAGACCTGACACGACCCCTGAGAAGAAATGTTTGCCACCCCTATGGTGGCCCGGCTTCAAATGACCACTTGCAAAAACTAGAGACAAAGTGGACATGTGCCTCTGTGGTCGGAACCCTCATGCGGGAATACAAAGGTATGCACCCCACTGAGGTCGCACGCAGTACAAATAGAGTTCATGGGACACCCAGGGGCAGGGGAGGCAGAACCTCCTACGTGCTCTCAGCTCAGCACACAGGGTGTGTCAGGGCCGGACAGGGCTGGCCTGGACACTGCAGTAAGGTCTTGGCCGCCGAGCGTTGCTCTTTCTCTAGGGGGGAAAGGGAAGGGGGGCCATGGGGGAGTCCACATTACAGCAGGTCTTCCTGGTTGAGGAAATCGGTTTGTTAGAAAGGAGACGCCTCTGGAGTCCAGACTGTCCTTCCTCTGAGCTAACTCAGTCCTGCTGACCAGCACCTTGAAAACCACCAAAACACAAGGGCAACCTGCCTGGGTCCCTCCTTAATCAAAGTATTGCCTTTCTTCCCTCTAGGGTCTTAAGAGCACAAACAACATCACATTAATCTTTGTAACTCCCTCAAATACTGAGGAAGGAAAAACCATCCCTGCCATTCATCAGGCTGGGACAACAGACACAAATAAAGACGGCTGCCAAGTTCACAGTAAACAGTATTTCTCCCAAGGAAACGCTGAAAAGTGCCATAGGACCCCTTCTTAGGATGACTACTGCTGTCCTACTCACCATTCACCTGTCCTCTAAAATCAGACTATCAGAAACTTTGCTGTTTGAAGTTATTCCGGTAAGAATGAAACCCCCTCCAGTCTTGCCTGGAATAACCAAGACACTCTGATACAAAGAAGAGACCTTGATTTACAACCCAGGTGCAGACATTCAGATAAAGGTGTCTGGACACAAGAGTCCACATTTATCTTAGTGGTTTCCAAGGAAGTATGACCCTGGATCCATTTCACAGTCTAGCCGTGCTGTGACCCTTTTGCACTCACCCTGCATTGCTTTAAATGCATTAAAACACCTACTTCATCTGAATTTTACCCAGATTCCATCCTTCCCCCAAATTCTATAATAACTCTACTTTTCCCTTTGTTTGTTGAGAAGCTCCATAGTAACTAACTCTACTGTGTGGTTTTTCTCATTGCAATGAGCCAATAAACCTGACTTTGTCAAACTGCAGGTTTGTCCCTTGTGGTCTTAGGCTGACTGGGCTCTGACAGTGACAAGCACAGAGACTCACATGTGCACTTCTGATGGGTTCTCCAAATGGTCAATATGGACTGTGAAATAGATATGGTGTAATTACGTAGAGGTGGGCAGTGTTCGTTATACTGAGTATATTCATTTCTGCAGCATTATCCAACTGTTTTCCTGAGAACACGAAGTATATGAAAAAATGATCGACTTCGTTTTTAAAGTGTACAGTTTTTAGTATAGTCACAGAATTATGTAATCATATCCACTGCCTAAGTTCAGATGTTTTTATCACTCCCAAAGAAACCCTGTACGTGTTACCAATCACTCCCCACTCCCTCCTCAGCACATCCTCTGGCAACCACTAATCCACCTTCTGCCTCTTTGGATTTGCCTATGCTGGACATTTCATGTGAATGTAATCATACAATATTTGTTCTTTTGTGATTGGCATCTTTCATTTAGTATATTTTCAAGGTCCATCCGCATTGTACCACTGTCCTTCGGTTTGTTTCGTTTCTCTTTTTTTGCCAAATAAGATTCCATTGTATGGATGTACCACATTTCATTTATCTGTTCATCAGTTGATGGACATATAGGTTGTTTCCACTTTTGGGCCGTTATGAATAATGATGCTATGAATATTCATGTGTAGGTTTTTGTGTGAACAAATATTTTTAATTCTTTTGGGTATATACTTAGGAGTGAGTTTGCTAGACCATATGATAAATTTGTATTTCATATTTTGAGGAACTGCCAAACTGAGAGGTCTTACGCTAGATCTAGGACCCACTATTTTGAGCGAACTCTGTATTATATAAACCAGTCATCTGTTTGGTCCTTAACACAATTTTAATTTGGATAGATTTATTCTAGTCATGTCATGTGTCAACATGTAAACTTGTTTGGATTAAATAATTTTTTATCAGAAAAAGGTGACTGAAAAATTTTATCTTCCCACCAGCAATATGTGGGGTTTCCAATTTCTCCACACCCTCATCAACATTTGTTATTATCTGTCTTTTTTATTATAGCCGTCCTCGTGGATGTGAAGTGCTGCCTTATTGTGTTTTTTATTAATTTTGTTTTATTTATTTATTTTTTATACAGCAGGTTCTTATTAGTTATCTATTTTATACATACATTGCCAAGGTCATGAAGATTTACCTATATGCTATCTTCTAAGAGTTTTATGGTTTTAGCTCTAATTTAGGTCATTGACCCATTTGGAATTAATTTTTGCATAAGGATCCAATCTTATTCTTTTGTATGGGACTAGCCAGTTGTTCCAGCCCTATTTGTTGAAAATATTATTCTCTCTTCACGGAATTGTCTTAATATCCTCGTTGAAAATTGACTTAAATGTACAGGTTTGTTTCTAGACTCACAATTTTATTCTGTTGATGTATATAATTCTCTTTATGCCAGTACTACACTTTCATGATTGCTGTAGCTTTCTAGTAAGTTTTGAAATCAGGGTATGTGAGTCCTCCAACTTTAATTCTTCTTTTTCAAGATTGTGTTGGTATTCTGAGTCTCTTGCATTTTCATATGAATTTTAGGATCAGCTTATCAATTTCTCCAAAGAAACCATCTAGGATTTTAATAGAGATTGAACTGACTCTATAGATCAATTTGGGAAGAACTGTCATCTTAACAATAAGTTTCCACTTATTAAGGCCTTCTCTAATATCTTTCGATAATGTTTTAGAGTTTTCGGTGTATAAGTCTTGCACTTTTGTTAAATTTATTCCTACGTATTTTATTGTTTTTGATGCTATTGAAAATGGATTTGTTTTCTTATTTTTCATTTTGGATTGCCCATTGCTAATATATAGGAATACAATTAATTTTTGCATATTGATCCTATATCCTGCCACTGTGTTGAACTTGTTCATTAGCTATAGTATTTTTGTGTGTGTGTGGATCCCTTAGGATTTTCTACAAACAAGATCATGTCAAATGCAAATACAGTTTTACTTCTTCCTTTCCAATCTAGATGCCTTTTATTCCTTTCTTGTTTAATTACCCTGACTGGAATCCCCAGTATAATATTAAATAGAAGTGATGAGAGCAGACATCTTTGTCTTATTCCTGATCCTACAGGTAAAAGCTTTCAGTCTTTCCCTGTTAAGTGTGACATTAGCCGTGGGGATTTCATAGATGCCTCAGTCTACTGATTCAGTTGTTAATCTCACCCAGAAACACCCTCACAGACACATCCAGAATAATGTTGGACCAAATGCCATTGTCCAGTGGAGTAGCTAGATAAAATTAACCATCACACCAGTTATCACTGTAACAACAAAACAATACAAATGTATAAAAAGAAATAAAATAATCGTCTCCCTTCATGCGCTCTTATTTTCCTTACTCACGTTTTCTACAACATCCTCGTCTCCATCCCCAGAGAAGCCACTTTAAAAAATATATCTTTTTACACCTTTCTCCTTGATTTTACACACACACACACACACACACCCATGATAACATTGTTTCTTTCCCCCAGAAAAGGACTCAACTGAATTTATAAGTTTGAGCTTTGAAAACACTCATAACAACAAGGACAGTAAAAAGTATATCTTTCTGGAAAAAGAAGTTCTACATACCTCATTTTTCCCATTACATACTTAGTATATAAAATACTGTAACTTAGTCATGGTATACCCAACAGATAAATTCCTAAAAAATTTAAAATTAATGAAAAGTTTTCCATATGGTTTAACAGACTGCATTCCTTGACCACATTTAGATCCTTGAAACATGTCCTTTTCATAGGATAAAGTAGGTTTTCAATATATCTTTGCATGCTAACTTCATCAGCTAAGTACAGATAAGAAACAAAAAGACATTTAATTTCTATGAAGTTCATTTTCTGCCGTAATTACTAATAATATAAACCAGGCTCTAAAAATAGATGACCTCAATCAAAAGAATCACAGTTTTAAAAGAAAGCATATAATTAAAAATGATAAGGCTGCATCTTTAATAATCCCATGAATGTCTCGGACTGCTTAGGCATGGAAAAAAATTCTGGCTCCTTGAAAACAGTCACACATCTAGGCTTCATTTTCTCTCTACAAGCATTTTACTTGGCAAAATCCGAACCATCCCATGATGTTCAACTCAGCTGTCACATTTTTTAGGACGCTTTCCTTCACTGACCCGCCCACTGCTAAATTAGTCACTTCCACATTTGTGCCTTCATGACGCTCTGCTGACACTGACATTATCCCAGTTAATCTCACTGCAAGTGAGGTCAGGTTTCTCTTGTCTCTTGAACTGTCAGCAAAATGTGGGAAGATTCCATGGTGCTCCCTGCTCCTTTGAGCACATGTGAATACGCACACACGCAGAAATGCACCAACACTTACACAAACATAGAGCAAGATATGGAACTTACACGTCAATTTCACTATTTTCTATTCCTAATTCTTTCCATTATACTTTTCCTTAATTTATATATATATATATATATTCTTCCTTGTCTAATACAGAAAATATTTAAGGTTTTTAATTTGCTTCTAGGAAAAGTTTTGGCAGAAAAATAAAAAATTTTATTATATGCCATTCTGATTGTCATTACTGTCAAATAATTCTGTAATATCTGCTTTAATTTCTTCTTTGACCAAAGAGGTTTTTAGAGGATATTTTCATTTATTTGCTTTTTGAGGCTAAACTGGTGGGGCTTTGAGAATATACATTTATTATTTGTTTCTGATTTTACTATATTTGGGTCAGAGAATGTGGGTCTGTACTACTTCTATACCTTGAACTCAGTGCTTTGTCTGTAGCCTATTTTGAGAGTCCTTTAGAAATAGGTGACAAACTATTTAAAAGTTTGTAAATTTGACCCAGCGATTCCAAACCTAAGATTTATGCTATGAACGTAACTGTAACAATTCACAAAAATGAATGTACAAGGATACTTATCACAATGCTTTTATTATAACAAAATTGGAAATTGTCTATATGTCTCATAATAGATTAAGTAAAATATGATGCATTCATATTAAGAAACATACATCTAGTCATTAATAATGATAATGTAGATGAATATTTCCTAAGAAGGAAAAAAGTTTACAATCTGTTCCAAAAATACAAGTTGTACAAAAATATAAGGAGAATCCTTTAAAAATATTTATGCATTTCTTTTTTATTATATTTGTGTTTATTTTTTATCTTTCCCATTTTATTTTTTTCAGCTTTATCGAGGTATAACTGACAAAATTGTAGTTAAGTGTACAGCATGCTGATTTGATATACATGGCAAAAGGAGTCCCACAATCAAGTTAATTAACACATCTTACAAATTCACCTTTTAAAATTTTCTTTTTGGTGAGAACACTTAAATTCTACTCTCTTAGCAAATTATACAATACAGTGTCATCAACAATAGTGAACATGACATACGTTAGACTCTCAGACCTTATTCATTTTATAACTGAAAGTTTGTACCCTTTTACCAACCTCTCCTCACCTCCCCCACCCCTCAACCCCTGGCAACAGCCATTCTATTCTCTGTTTCTATGAATTCAACCTTTTTTTTTTTTTTAGATTTCTCATATAAGTGATACCTGCAGTATTTGTCTTTCTCTGTCTGGCATATTTCACTTAGCATAATGCCCTCAGGGTTAATCAATGTTGTTGCAAATGGTAAGATTTCCTTTTTTTAAGGCTAAATAATAGTCCACTGCATTATATACCCTGCACTTTTTTATCCATTCATCTATCTATAGACACTTAGGTTGTTTCCATACCTTGACTATTATGAATAATGCTGCAATGACTATAGGAGTACAGATATTTCTTTGAGATAATGATTTTATTTCCTTTGAATTTTTACTCAAAAGTGGGATAGCTGGATAGTTCTATTATTAATTTCTTGAGGAACCTCTGTACTGTTTTCCATAGTGGCTGCACCACTTTACATTCCCACCGACTGTGAACAAGGGTTCTCCTTTCTCCACATCCTTGACAGCATTTGTAATTGCTTGTCTTTTTGATAATAGCCACCCTAACAAGTGTGAGGTAATATTATATTGTGGTTTTGATATGCATTACCCTGATGATTAGTGATGTTGAGCACTTTTTCATGTACCCATTGGCCATCTGTATGCCTTCTTTGGAAAAATGTCTGCTCAGGTCCTTTGTCCATTTTTTAATTGGATCATTTGGTTTTTTGCTATTGAGGTGTATGAGTTCCTTGTATATTTTGGATATTAACCCCTTATTGGATATATGGCTTGCAAATGTTTTCTCCTATTCCATACATTGCCTTTTCATTTTTTTTGGTTGGTTTCCTTTACTGTTCAGAAGCTTTTAAGTTTGATGTAGTACCACAGGCTTATTTTTGCTTTTGTTGCCTTTGATTTGATAATAAATCCAAAAAATCATTGCCATGCCCAGTGTCAAAAAGCTTACCCCTATGTTTTCTTCCAGGAGTTTTACAGTTTCACCTTTAAGTCTTTAATCCATTTTTGGTTGACTTTTGTGTATGGTGTAAGATAGTGGTCTAGTTTCATTCTTTTGCATGTGGATATCTACTTTTCCCAAACCATTTTTTGAAGAGACTATTATCCCTTATTGTATATTCTTAGTGCATTGGTTAAAATTAACTGACCATTAGTCAATTAACTAATGCACTAGTTTATTTCTGCCCTCTCTATTCTGTTCCATTTATCTATGTGTCTGTTTTTATGCCAATACTATAATGTTTTGATTAATATAGCTTTGTAATACAATTTGAAATCAGGAAATGTGATGCCTCCAGTTTTGTTCTTCTTTCTCAAGGTTGCTTTGGCTATTCAGGGCCTCTTATGGTTCCATACAAATTTTAGGATTGTTCTATTTTTGTGAAAAATGCCATTGAAATTTTAATAGGGATTGCATTGAGTCTGTAGATCACTTTGAGTAGTATAGATATTTTAACAATATTAGTTCTTTCAATCCATGTACATGAACTATCTTTCCATCTATTTGTGTCTTCTTCAATTTCTTTCATCAGTGTTTTAAAGTTTTCAGTGTACAGATCTTTCACTTCCTTGGTTAAATTTACTCTTAAGTATCTCATCTTTTTTGATGCTATTGTGAATGAGATTGTTTTCTGAATTTCTCTTTCTGATAGTTTGTTGTTAGTGTATAGACATGCAACTGATTTTTGTATATTGATTTTGTATCCTGAAACTTTACTGAACTAACTTATTAGTTCTAACAGTTTTTTGGTGGAGTCTATAGTGTTTTCTATATATAATACCATGTCATCAGCAAACAGAGATAATTTTACTTCTTTTCTGATTTGGATGCTTTTTTTTTTTTCTTGACTAATTCTTCCCTGTGTTAATTATTTACCTCTTGTCTTTTAGCTTGTGGCTGCCCTTATGTTTTCTATTCAGTGATGGTGGGCCTGTAAGACTGAAAATGACACTTCCCTGATGCTTCTGCAAGCTGGATTCCAGTTAGGCACTGCCTATTGGGAAGCACTGGCAGGAGACTGGAAGGAAGGAGGGGGCGGGGGAGTCTCTTGCTGTTTTCCACCCCTGCATGTCTCTCTCCGGAGGTCTTTAGGCACTCTGATCCCCAGCCCCAGGATGCCCTTTCAGGATCCAAATCACTAGCTGTGAAGTTGTCCTTTTCAAAGGTCTAATACCAATCAAGTGGTACCCTTTCGAGTAGGGTTGCCAGGACTCCTCTATATGACATGTCTTGTGTTTAATGATTGTGCTCTGTATTCTGTACTGACTTTGCCCCAATGCCTTCAATGCCCTCTAGACAGCTTTTCTTTTCCAATAAATTACCAAGTATCAGCAGTTAGAGTATTTTTTTGCTATAGTAATTGAAGCTTAAGTCACTTGAATGCAACATAGCTGAAAATCATACCTCCACAAATATAGTTATGGACAATTCAACATGGTCTGTCCTGCAGGTTTGACTTAGGATAGGCCAAAAAGGAGGTTTGAGAATTAAAGTACTTATTCTTCTTATCATCAAGAAAGAAAAAGATTGTTCTTTGGTCAAAGTCCCAAGTCATGAACAAGAAACCCCCTAATTAGAGATAACCTGTGTTCTGAAAATCAACCAGTCAATGACAGCCTCACTCCAATAACCCGCACTACGGAAAGTTAGCAAATCACAGATAGCCCCCAAACTTCTGAAATTGAGCCAGTCGGTGACAGCCAGTACACGTCAGCACAGCAGCTCACAATGCAATTGTTGAGCGTGTTTTCTCATTAATGGACATTCAGTAGACAAAAGAACAAAATAAGCTGGATGTGACCACTGTAGAAACTATTTTACAATGTAAATGAAACAGATTGTAAATTCAAGGACTTATACATGCAAATTCTGCAACACAAAGAAACGTTAGGGAGACCCAAATCACCAGGGAAATATAATTAAAAAAACAGGTAGGTAACTTATGTAGTTATAATTTATTTCAGATAGAGAATGAATAATATTTTAGTATAAATATGTCCCATGTGATATTTTTCTTTTATTTCAATGTATATGCACATAAGCAATTAGAAATCATTCAAATTTAACTAGGTTTCCTGGTGGCGTTGTCTTTCCTTTGTTTTTTTGTTGTTGTTGAAGGTGGTAATGGTGGCGGTGGTGGTATGTGTGTATGTGTGCTAAATCTGGCGACTTCAAGACTCTGAGTATCTGCTGTGAGTTACCTGCTCTGATATGTTCGTGATAGGGACAGAGTAAAGGGCCAAAGTAGGTAATTAGATAGTTAATCCCACTAGGGGATTGTAAGTAAAAAAAAAAAAAAAAAAAAACCCCTGTAAGTTAATGATCACTCAAGAAAGCAGGTTTGGGGCTTCCCTGGTGGCGCAGTGGTTGAGAATCTGCCTGCTAATGCAGGGGACACGGGTTTGAGCCCTGGTCTGGGAGGATCCCACATGCCGCGGAGCGACTAAGCCTGTGTGCCACAACTACTGAGCCTGCGCGTCTGGAGCCTGTGCTCCGCAACAAGAGAGGCCATGATAGTGAGAGGCCGTGCACTGCGATGAAGAGTGGCCCCCGCTTGCCACAACTAGAGAAAGCCCTCGCACAGAAACGAAGACCTAACACAGCAAAAATAAATTAATTAATTAATAAACTCCTACCCCCAACATCTTTTTAAAAAAAAAAAAAAGAAAGAAAGCAGGTTTGCTTAACTGCAAAACCAAGCAGGCTTGCTTAGCAACAAAACCATGCAACAAAAGCATGAGACATGCCCCCAAACAATAAAACAATGGTGGCATGAAATCCACATCCTGCCCAGTAAGCTCAGTGAGTTAATAATCCCTAGGACGTGATCTCTGCACACATAAAAAAAATAATTTATGGAAAGGGGGCATTTCAAAGTGAAAGACCCTCATTGTACTACAACCGGAACTAATTTTACCAGAGTGCCCTGACAGTCCCGGCTTAACCATGTAGGGAGAAGAAAACTCTCCCACCTGATGAGGAGGAGCTAATAATGGAAGTTTAATGTCTACTAAAAAGAAAAAAAAAAAAAAAGAAAAAAAAGGTGGTCTTTTCCCCCTCCCCACTTTTCTTTTAATTATGAAACTGTAGCCCACTAAGTTCTTGGGGCACAGCACCCTCTCACCCACCCGCTTGTAAGCCTCACAAGCATCCTAGCCTAATAAATCACTTCTTATCTATCACTTTGCCTCTCACTAAATTCTTTCTGAGCTAAAGCATAAAATACCAGAGCTCCTCAAAGCCCCCCAAAACACCACCTAGCGATTTCATTAGCACGAGCTGTGAGGTGACCCCTCTCAGAGATCTTGACACCAGCTGCACGGGATCCCTCCCTTAGACATCTGATCATTCGATCCTCAGGCACATACTTCCAGCTCCTCTGTTCTATAACCTCTTTTCCGTTTTGTTTCCAGAGCCCTGGGGTGGTAGCTGCTTCTGGCAGTCCTAATTTCTGGATCCCCTCAGTATTCTTTCCCTGCTCTTTCAGCCTTTCCACATTGTCTAACAATTCTTTGTGTTAAATTTCCTCTTTTGAAATATGGAGCATGAATTCTTTTTCCCCAGAGTAACCTGATACATTCCTCAACTGTGTGTTATTCCATGATAAGGGGGTGGGGTGGAGAGAAGAGTGTCCTCTTCCCACTTACATTTTCCTCTGTGCCTCCTCCTTGACTCCCAGGTGCCTAGTTGCTCAGCCAAGGCAGAGGGTACTATGACAGTGTGCAACTTACAAATGGCCCAAGACAGCTGAACAGGCCAGGCTTGTAGAGACCACCAGGTCATCACTGGACAGAGTGGGACAAGAACGCAAGCTTTTTCAGTAGCAGTAGCTTCTATTTTTGTCAAAAGAATTTCCAGTTGGGTATCCTCATCCTTTTGGTGGTTCCATTGGTGTAGTGGATTAGAGCATAGATTCAATGGGCTGCCATGGATAGACACAAAACCCATATATACCTCATCAGTCTTTTTAAGTAGGTTGTTTTCCTCTAGATTTTGCCACTTCATAACTATGTCCACAGGGGATGCCCCATATTGGTATGCCTCTATTAATTCAGTCTTTGGGTGGCCCAACGGCCTGACCAATTGCTAGACCATTAGGGATGTTCTGTGTGTGACAGCCATGGAAATAGCTCAGATCTCCTGCTGCAGGTGGCATCATTAACTGACAACTCCCGTTTGATACCCACAACGTTTCTGCATCAAGGTCACACTTCCTCTGGGGTGCTCCCAATCCAGGCCTGACCATGGTGGGGTGTTAGCGCAGGCCAATCCCGTGGGTCTCTGGACTACTCCAGTGGGCAGCTTTGGCTCAAGGACTCTCCATCGGCCTGGCTGAGACATTCTCAGAGCTGCAGTCCAGTCTGAGATTCTTCCTTCCCAATCCTCTTTCCTCCACCTTCTCTTTTCCCAAGCATCAGAATTGCATCATGGTCTGAGGCTCTTTTTGCCTGTTCTCACTCCCTATTTTTTATCCCTCACAACCCTACTCACAACCGCAGTGCATCTCTCATGAATCTAATCCTATCCCAGCATTTGTTTCTTGGAGGACCCTAATGGACACACTGCGTAAAGGTTTGTTTCTGTCCATCTTGGGGCAGTGTGCCCTACAGCCAAGAATAGCATCTGAAGTGTAACACATTGTTCAGCATGTCTAGTGCTGAACTCCACAATTTATGGCTGTGGCATTCCATGGGGTTTGCCCGTCTCAGAAGCAAGCTGTTTCATCAGTGAACCATGCTTTTTTGTCATATGGAAGTCTTGTTGAAGAGGTCCCCAGTGAGCCAACTGCTTACGTTTAACAGTAGGTCGGTCTTTCTGTGTCTAACGGGTGGGCAGCCACCTGTTCCTGAAGTTGGCTGAGGTATCAGGAAACAGGCTTGGGCCTTGACTGGAGGAACCATTTCTATATCACTACAGAACTTTCTGGGTATTCCAGTTCAGATGGTATAGGACTCAATGCAAGTTGAGAATGTCAGGTGGCAGAGTCATTTTCTTTTCACTGACAGTCTCTTTTTCCAGAATGGGCTAGCTTCAGGCTTGGCAACAAAAGGAAGTTCTTGTAGACCTGGCTGACGAGAAAGTAGAGTCCCATTTCCACAGTCTACAACCTGCTTTGAGATTGAACACTGGTATCTGTGACTCCATGGGTGGTAAGGAGATAGGAGAGGAGGCCTCCAGCACAGGTTTGCTTTACTGATGACTGGATCACTTTCCAGGCTTCTTGCCATATGTGCCCCCTCCCCACGTGTGGTTGTTTGTCTGGTATATAAAGGCTGTAGTGAAATTCCTAGATATGGAGAGTCTTGTTTCTAAAATAGGCCAATCAGAGGTTGGGCCTCCAGTCCCATAGCTAGTAGCCAACCAGGAAGCACCCAAGAAGGTCCCATGAGTGGCAGAATCATTTCTTCTTCTTTTTTTTTTCTTTTACAGATTTATTGAGGTATAGTTGATATATACCAAAAGTTTCACATATTTACTGTACACATTTTGAAGAGTTTGGACATATACATACCCCTGTGATACCATCAACATAATCAAGGTAATAAACATATCCATCACCTCCAAGAGTTTTTGAGCCCATCCATCTTTGGTCAATTTTTCCAACATGGGACATGATGGAATGCATGAAGTACACTCAATGCTTGTGTCATCAATATAGTGGAATGTTTGGCCCCAAGCAGCAGTTCTCACTGTTTCAGCCTGAGTTCAACCCACTGATGATGTACTAGGGAGTTTCTTACAGTACTGCTTGCCTGGGTGGGTGAAGGCAAATGATATCAGTCAGGGTCTTACAACAAAACAGACAAAACTTTCAAAGGGACATTACTGAACGGAATTCAATGAGGAGATCACGTAAGAGGTATGAACAGGATGAGGGAAAAAATAAGGGATGGTGAGGTGCCCAGGGATTAGTAAACAGGGGGGAGATGTCTCCAAGCCTGAAAGAGCAATGGGAAGGAATAGTGTTACCATAGTGGGACAAGCCAAAGACTTCAAAGAGGGCACCAAAAAGCTTGGTCTACACAGAGAAATACCCTAATTTCTCTTTTCTCCCCTGCTCCTCAGTTGCCGACCAATGCTTTTCATTGGCTGAACCCCACCAGAAGCCAGATGACAAGAGAACCCAGGTGAAGGAGGTCATAGAGATCAGCCTCCCAGGGCACAGAGATGAGCATAGGTCAGAGACTGAATTTTCCCTTCTTCCTGGAAAGTATCCCGCCACCCCACCAAAAAAAAACACTAGCCCATCCAAGCCCACATACCAAGCATCACTAGTTCAGCCACTCTTATGATGTCTGTCAGGCACTATAGCAACAACAGTGGACAAACTGACCTGCATAAGCCTCAAAAGGACACAGTAAGACTCCAAACACTAGCGGCTTCCCCAGCCCTGCAGGCTATTGAATTGGATGGCGTTATTTGGCTCCCTGACCTGTATAACATCTTATATGAGAATACTGCATTTTTCTCTGTCCCTGCGAGGAGCTGTTGTTTCCATGATGCAATCTTGGTAAGCTTTGGGATTACAGGCCATTCTTGGCCACACCTTCAGTATTCACCATAGTAGAAGCCACCAATGGGGGACACTTTGCGTCCAATAAGCAGGTCCATTCACCATGTGTCCAGAAAATTCATATTAATTATACAGGTTGCAAGAAATCAAGAAGCATGTTCCAGACAAAACAAAACAACAGACATATGCTCAGCAAATTCAGGAATATTTAAAGTCTTGCCTAGGGGAAGAGCAGGAGTCCCAGAACCTCATTTGTGTGACTGCTGGAACTGTGCGTTTAAATCTTACCTTCATTCTAGGCTTCTCATTAGCCATGGGTTTGTCTGTGTGTTTGTTCCACAGAAACAGCTAAATCCCTTCCAGATTTTTGCATCAACCCATCAGGCTGGATGCCTTTCTGAGCAGCATTGACAGCCCCTAACCTCCCTACCACCCTGTAATTTTATTCCTCTCCCTGCTTTCAGCCATGAAGCATAAGCATAGTCTTGACTTTTCCTGGGCTCTGCAGAGGCAGGCCTCCTTTTGACCAATCACCAGCAGCCTTGCAGCCCGGTTTTCCTTCTGGATGACGCACTTGTCTGGGGGAGCTGGTGTCTGGCAGTCCCATCCTGGTCCTCCCACCGCCTCATCTGCCTCACCACAACTAGGAGAGCTGACACCAAGGCTTGCACGGTCCAGTCCCAGGCCTGCCCTACAACCTGCCAGGAACCCCTGAGAATGTATCCTGCCCCTGAGAGGCCCAATTGGTCAAGGCCCTTTCCCAAAACACTGAGCATGAGACAAAGTGGAGTCTGACCTTCGAGCAGCTGCTATTCATGGGCCCAGGACGCATGCCACCAAGGCCATGCAGTGTCAACATACAATGTTCGGGGCGGGTCTACAAGCAGAGAAGGAGGACAATGCACGTGAACTCCCACCCCACCCCACCTCCCTCCCCATCCCAATTCACAGCTTTCATTGTCCCACTGGGAGGCACACCTAGGCTGGGCAGAAGAAGACTGGACACATCCCAGAGAGTGGTCAATAGAGAGGGACCCTAAACTATGGTGTTTTACACATGGGGGGGGGCCCCTGGGCACCATTTACTCCATTTAGCAAGCGCCTCTAAAGCTCAGTGTCTGCTGTCCTGCTCGCCAGCAAACTCAGGTCTGCTGATGCAGCTACTTGCTAAACCATGGAAACGAGGGAGAAAACAGACTGCAGGGCCATGCGGAGCAAACAGGTGTATCTCTCACCTTCTAATGAGTCATTGCATCAAAGCAGGAACAGCACTGTGTCTTGATCCCTTCCAGTCCTGAGCCCAGACCCTTGCATGTGATAAGGTATGAATGATGTCTGAGGGATTTACCAAAACAGCCAATGGGAACCTTGAAGCTAAGGTGTAATCACGTGTAAGGAGGTAGGCATTGTGCACTAAAAACTGCTTGCCAGTGAAGGCAAGAGAACATGTAAGTATATTTACTTCTCAGGCATTATCTCTATTCCTGAGAGAATAGAGAAATCTTTTTTTTTATGCCACACATGAACTCTTCTTTCAGAACCTTGTGCTTTCTGATCTACCATAGGAATATTAATGGCAAGCAAATTCTGTTTTGGTGAAATCCTTCCATGCCCTTTAGAGACTAGCTTCCAAAACAATTAGCAGACTCGGAGAAACTGTTTCTCCCACCAAGGCACAAAGGCTATGGAGCCCTCACCCTCAACCTTAGCCCAGGGGACCCAAATAGCCAAGTCCCGGCTTTCTCTTCCTACCCCTTTCCAGCCATGATTAGGGGTATGGGGGTTGGTAACAGGAAGCCACAGCCCAGGAAAGGGCTGTCCTGGGTCCTGCTCAGCTACATTGCTCCCCCAGCTTCCTCTACCTGCTTCTACCATGTTGGGGACAGAAATGGAGCCTGGGCTGGGACCACTTCCCCAGGGAGGTGGGGGCTGTCACAGCAGGGGCCAGCAACCTGATGTCACTCCCCAAGGATGGCAAGAGCTCTGAGCCCCGCCACATGGGAGAAGCAAGTCCCCTGCCTGAGCACCCCCTCCTGGCCTTATAGGAAAAAAATAACCATTTGAAAAGACATAAAAGCATATATTTTTCCTTTTGCCTTAGGCTCCAGTATGGCTTGCATAGCACTGTGGGATCCCGTTTGTGTTTAAGATTTTGTTCATCATGGGTTTTTGCAATAATTTTTTAAAGTATTGTATTAAAATATTAACATCATCTTGGTTACTGGTTTTTTTGGTACTCCCTTAAATTTTGTGCCCCAAGTGAGCGCAAATCTTGCCTCACCTTAATCCTGGCCATGACAGATTAACTTCACACTTTTGGTCTTCTCATTAGGTCATAACTGGACAAAGTCCAAAGGGAAGGAAAATGCAATAGGATAGCAGAAGCAAATGCAGTCCACTTGAAACTCCTACCAGTTTTTCGATTTAAAACAAGGAAAGTAGCCCATCTGAGGGAGAAATAGACAAAATGAATTAGAATCAAATGCCTTTATAAGCATTTACCTATATCAACAGGCAAGGTTCCCTTGTAAACAGAAATGACAGCTCTGTCTTCATCCATTCAACCTGAACTTAAACTTTCTACTTGTTGTAGAAAGGCCTTGGGGTTACAAGGATGAAAAAGACTGAGAGTTTACAGCCTGGTGAGAGAGACAAACAGGGAACAACTGACCTGAATCCAGTTCAACTAATGCTCTAAATATGTGCATAAATAGTTTGGAAATACAGAGATGTAAGCAGAGGGTTTTGTTTTGTTTTGTTTTAGTGTTTGGTTTTTGCTGGGTGGCTCTCATTTTACCTGTGGGATTTTAGTTTATGAAGGTGATTGAATGATGACATGGCAAGATCAGTGCCATTGAAAGAAGATTTTTATTACATTTCCCTAGAGAAAGGGGCACACGACACTGTGAAGGTGCCCAGTGGAAGCATCAGGTTTGGGTCAGGAGGCAGAAGCAGGAGCAAGAGGCAAATTTAGGCCAGAGCCTTTATTGGAGTTTGCACTGGGCAGGGCAAGTAAACAGCTTGGGATTGGCTAATTTGAACAATAAATGGTGGGCTTTGGGCTATAGAGGTGTTCTCTCATTGCCTGGTACCTAGCCCTGAGACAATTTAGGCAGGGGAAATAGTGGCTCGGTGTGTGACAGTTAGATAAAGGGGGTGGTTGGCTTGCAAATGAGAGGTGCGTCCATGTAAGTTGTTTGCTATCTTTAGGAACGAGCTAGCCCTGGGGGGAGGGGGGGGCAGTCTCTCCCCAGCCAGCAGGATTTTTAGGATGTCAAAACATCATAAGACACAGAAAATAAAAAATGTAATTAATACAGTGGGGGGGGGAGGAGAGGGGTTATAAAATTAGACAAAATCATAATTATAAAGCATTAATGGCATGGTGAATAGAGGAAATGGGGTGTTTTATTGTTGGGGGTGGGTGGGATGGGAGGGGTAGAATCATTTCCACTTTTCCAAATAGTTAGGAGAAAACTTTCTCCAGGATGTGGAAGAGTTTGGAAAACTTAGTGATGGATGTATACTTAGGCTTGGGAAATTAACATTTATTGAATATCTAGCCAGGCACTTTGCAAAAATCTTTATCAGCATCCATAAACCACTTTAGGGAATGGTTGGTTTTTAGAGTAAACAAGCTCATAGAACTTAGGTATAGTTAACTAGTCCACCATCTCACTTCTAGTAAATAACAGATGTGTGAAGTTCGTGTCTGACCAGACTCCCCACAGCTGCTTACACCATATTGCCTTTGGAAAGAAACGGAAAAGAAATCCGATAAGTGATGTATTCCTTAGCTCACAATCCATGACACGTCTCCCACCCCCATTTTAATACCATCTTGTCTAAGCTGAAGAGTGCCCATCATGTGCCTCAATCAAGCCCAGCCGGGTCTCAACCCATCCCTTCACACCGGAAGTACTTAACCCTCCGAGATTAAATCTTGGCAAAAAAAAAGAAATCCATTTAATATACGCTTTGCATTGCCCTAATGTGCTGAAAAATAACCGTGACAACCTAATTGAGAGATGCTGACCCTTAGATTCAGACCCCATGCACCGTTTACTTGGGAGGGCGTTAAAATTATGCCCTCGACGACCATTTATTTCCCTAGTTTGGAAGAAGAGCCTCTAGTTGATTCCCAACTCTGCCCACTACAGAGCGGACAAGGTTCCTGCTCTGTGCAAGGGACACGCCGGGCGAGGGAAGCTGAAGGGAGAAACGAGGAATTTCTAGGTCGGAAAACGAAGAGAAGCGATGGATTTGGGGGCAAAGGGCAGAGAGAGAACTTACTGTGAGATTTGGGGGTACGCTTCGAGGATACCGGATGTAAAATTTCGCATAAGGGGCTGGAGTGACCCAAGCAGATTTAGTAATAAAGGCTCATAGGGGTCCGGGCTGGGCAAGTTTAGGGACCGGAATGGGAGGAGAGAGACCGGGAGATCTAAGGGTGAGCATGTGGGCACCTGGCAGAGCTCGCGCAGCTTGGCTGAAGAGGTACCCGAGACACAGACGGACGCCACCGCGCTGGCACTTGAACCGCAGGGCGGTGGGCGGAGCCTTCCAGGGAGCCGCCCATCGGCCTCCCCGTGGGCGGGGCTATCCTGTCGATTACACAACAAACCTGTGCAATCGGCTAGGGAACTGCGAGGGCGGTGGCGGAGAGGGCGGGGCCGGGGCGGGGCCAGGCCTGCACTGGGCCAGGCAAGATGGCGGCCGTGGAGACCGAGTCGGCGCCCCTGACCCTAGAATCGCTGCCCACCGATCCCCTGCTCCTTATCTTATCCTTCTTGGACTACCGGGACCTAATCAAGTAATGGGACGATGCGCACGGCAGGGGTGGGGTCACGGGTGGGGGAGGAGGCGTAAGGCAAGAGGTACGGAGGCCCGGCTCGCCGACAGGACCTGGACTCCCGTGACAGCCAGGAGGTGACGCCAGGGCCGCCCTGATCCTGCAGAGCCATCCGGGGGCAGGGGCGAGACCGGGGCGGAAAGGGCCCCGCCTTGAGGTCTTCCTTCCGTCCCGGGCCCAGGCCTGAGGAGCGACAACAGCTCTTTCTCCCAGGCTGTGGCGAGGCCCAGTTGGAAGCGGGGCCAAGTGCTCCCCGCTGCCGCCGCGCGAACCCCAGCGCCCCGCACCTCCCGGCCCCCGTGGCCTTTGCCCGCTAAGGGCAGCCCTGGCCGCTTTGGAAAAGTCCCCGTCCGGGCCGAGCGCTCTTCTCTGCCTGGGCCAGGAGCCTGTAGAGTCAGGCGCCAAAGTGGGCAGGTGGGACGCCGGAGAGGAGCCAGGCGACCCCCTGATCCCTGGGTGCGACTTACGCAGCAACGTAATATCTGGCAGGGCTCACTTTCGGACTTCTGTGCTAGATAATTGTTTCGCTTTCAGCGTTCCTTCTCACGGTTGCATGTTGGATTTTGTGTTTTGGTACTGACTTCCGGTGGTGCGGTACAGGTGACCATTTTCCCTCCTGTATGCTTTGGGTTTCCCAAGTTACCGGCATCTGTTCCAAAAATAAACACCGGTTGCTGGTAGGGTTGGTTAAATGCCCAGTTACTTCAGCGCTTGGGACCGTCTGGGATGGTGGAAGAAATGGCGCTGTTTACACCCTTGACAGCTGGTGGCATGGGTCTTTCTTGTGCCACTACATATATTTGCAAAGGAGGCAGACTCGCCCTCTTAAGGATAGGTAGGCGAGATTCGTTTTCTTTTGTTTTGTTTTTTGGATTAACCATTGGATTTTAGTCATTTGCTGATTGTACCCTGTGTTGTCAGGGATCCTTTTAGAAATACAGCCTTCTTGAAGTTACTGGTAGCTGTTGGTTGGTTTAGCTAAGTGGTGACAGAGGGATAATTCCAGTTTCTGGCTGCTATCTATATTAGTACCTGTAACACTTTTATTTTTCTAGAAAACAAATTTTTCTCTACTCAGGCTTGTAATAAAGTTTATCTTTTTCTTTCGAAAAGGCTGTTACAGTTCCAAACTATTTTCATCTGAAATATTCTGTTGCTATAGGCTTTTAGAAATCTAACACATACACACACGCTTTTTGATCTGTGGGCCACATTGCTCCCAGAGTGATTTTTCTAAGACAGATCTGGCTGTCATCCTCCTTAAAAACCTATAATGCCCCTTGTTATTTACAGATTATAACCTAAACTTCTGGGAGCATTTAAGGCCCTTATTATTTAGCATAGTCTACTCTGGCCAAATAGACCTCTGCCAGCACACTTGTGTTTTTTTGTTCTGTGGCTTAAACTCCTGACCCTGCCTGGAATGCCATGCCCCCTTCTTCTGAACCTGGCAAGATGGAATTCCTTTAAAGACCCCCTCTCCCGAGTCCAGTCTCTACCTTTCTCCTTCCTCTGCAGAAGGAGAGGTATTTACCATACCAGATAGATTATGCATTTCTTAAATGTAACGACTGTCTTGTTTATCTTTGCAGAGTCACCATTTATTCAACAGATTTGCTTTTTTTGGGTGCCTGCTGTGTGCCAGCCTATTAAATGTCGGGGAAACAATAGTGAACAAGACAGACAAGGCCCCTCTCGTAAGCTTACAGTCTAGCGGGCAAGATGGAAAACAAATAAGTGCGTAATTACAAGAGCTGCTGTGTGCTATGAAGGAAGTGAACCAGTTGGTCTGTTAAGGAATTGATTCAAATTGGAAGGAGCTGCTGTATATGACGGATAACATAGAGCAGTCCTGGCAGAAGGAACGGTGTTTTCAGAAGCTGATTGGACAATAGCATAGCCTGTTGGAGGAGCTAGAAGACTGGTGTTGCAGGAATTAGGGAATGATTCACAGGCAGAGAGGCTTGGGAAGAGACTAGTGAGATCATGCAGGACCTTGTAAAACAAGGTGAGGAGATCGGATTTTATTTTAAATGCTTTTGGTAGTAATCAACATTTTAAACAGAAGTGATCCCTCCATAAATGTTTGTGGAAGTGAACTGAGTTGAATACTGTATTAGGGTTCTCGAGAGAAGCAGAACCAATAGAGAGAGAGAGAGAGAGAGAGAGAGAGAGAGAGAGAGAGTGAGAGAGAGTGTGTGTGTGTGTGTGTGTGTGTGTGTGTGGTTTTTTATAAGGTATTTGCTCATGAATTATAGAGGCTGAGAAGTCCTACAGTCTGCCAAATGCAAGCTGGAGACCCAAGAAAGCTGGTGGTATAGTTTAAAGGGCTGAGAGCTGGAGAGCTGATGAAGTAGATCCCAGTCTGGGTCTGAAGGCCTGAGAACCAGGAGTGCCAAGGACAGGAGAAGATCAGTGTCTCAACTTAGCGGTCAGGCAGAGAGCAGACTCAACCTTCCTCTGCCTTTTTGTTCTATTCAGGCCCTCGATGATTGGAAGGTGCCAGCCCACGTTGGGGAGGGCCATCTGGCTAACTTAGTCCACCAATTCAAATGCTAATCTTTTCTGGCAACATCTCACAGACACATCAAGAAATAATGTTTAGGGGCTTTACTGGTGGCACAGTGGTTAAGAATCCGCCTGCCAATGCAGGGGACACAGGTTTGATCCCTGGTCCTGGAAGATCGCACATGCCGCGGAGCAACTAAGCCTGTGCACCACAACTACTGAGCCTGCGCTCTAGAGCCCACGAGCCACAAGTACTGAAGCCCACGCGCCTAGAGCCCATGCTCCGCAACAAGAGAAGCCACCGCAATGAGAAGCCCGCGCACCACAACGAAGGGTAGCCCCCGCTCACCACAACTAGAGAAAGCCCACACACAGCAACAAAGACCCAACGCAGCTAATAAATAAATGTTTTTTAAAAAAATAATGTTTAACCAGCTATCTGGGCATCCCTTAGGCCAGGAATGTTGACACAAATGCCATAGAATTTTATCCACAGAAAAGTTTCCAGTGTACTGCAACTTCTTTCCTGTAGTTTATAGCCCAAATTTGTCAGGTGTCCTGCCGATTGCTAAGCTCTGAAGGTTATGGTACATATTTGCTGAACTGGAATGGGTTGGATTGAATTAGTCCATTGGGATCATTATGTAATATAAACTGCATAGTTTGAATCTCACTGTGTATCAGAATTACATGTGGCACTTTTTAAACATACACATGCCTGAGGTACAGATCTCACCCCATGCCAACTGAGTCAGAAGCTCTAGGATAGTAGTTTTCATCCTTGACTTGCATCAGAAATCACCTTTGGTGCATATTCCAGAGATTCTTTTATGTTAACTCTTGGGACAGCGATGGACTCCGAATTCACAAAACTGGAAGGATTCCTATGTTTGCAAATGTTAGTTTGGGCATCTCCTGAGCTTGGCAGAAAAGGATGAGAATTATGTTTGTATAAAATCTGAAAAATGAACAAAGGCTAATCTGTTTACCATCAGTTGTTTTTTAACATGCCCCACTTATGGCCTTGACAAATCCCATGTGATTTAAAATTCCCTTAATTGATTAGCTACTGCCCAAGTGAAATCTTTTATACCTACTTTCTATAACTTGTGATTTCTCTTCTGAAAGGATAGAAATGCATTTTTTTAAACCTTAAGTTCATTCTTTTTGAAAGTTAATTATGTAGGGTAGGATTTACAGGATTCAAGCACTATTGTATTAGAAATCTCTGTATAAAAAGAAAATTGTTTGTTTCGAACATTCCAAATTTTTGAGCAGCTGATAGTAACTTGAATAGCTATGGATATTGAAACAGAATTGTTGAGAATCTGACACCTTTTATCGGTGGGCTTTCCAATAGTTGCTATAGTTAAAGAGTGTTTTTGGCTGTAATATTTCTTTCTGTTAAGAAAAAATTAGAACAAACAAAAGCCCTGTGTATTTAATATCAAATGTCTCACAGATCTTAAAAAGAAAAAGCACTTTGTTTACACCTGAATAACGTTTCTATATGTAGAAATGATTACTGCCCCAATAATAGATATAGGAAAGCTCTTTGATTTGAAATTAACTCCAATGGTTTATATGTTTTATAGACTTTCGTATGAAAATTACAATTGTAGACATTTTGTGGTTTGTGAACTTAAATAGTTAAGATTTCACTACTCACAAGGTAATTATACTAGCTAATGTGTTAAACAGGTTTTAGAAAAGATTGTTTTGCAGTTATAAAGGTAGATAGTGGCAGAAAAGCAAAAGGAATAAAACTTAACATTGAATATTTTCATCTTTACTTTTAAATTGTTTTCTTGTTTTCTTTTATACTAACTGTGAATCTGGTTACTGCCAGTTGTTGCTATGTCAGTCGAAGACTTAGCCAGCTATCCAGTCACGATCCGCTGTGGAGAAGACATTGCAAAAAATACTGGCTGATATCTGAGTGAGTATTTGGGAAATGTATTCTTGAAATTTGGCCCTTGGCTTCCAGCAATGCTAGTCTATCCTGATTCTTCTCTCTAACCCTTGTCTCTTTAACCCCTTTGGTGGCCTTTCTTGTGCCTGCCAGTAAATGCAGGTGTTCTCCAAGCTGCTGCCCTTGGCTCACTACTCTTCTCTGTCTGTGAAGTCTCCTGCATGCACTGTTGCACTTTGTAGAGACTACTTGTATGCTTCTAACTCCCAAACCTGAGTGTCCACCCCTAACATTCCCACTGAGCTCCAGATTTCTTTGCACAACCGTCTGCTGGATCCTTCCACTGGATAACCCACAGGGTTCACTGAATTCAGTAAATTTTAATAAATTTGATAGAATAAAAGGGTAGATGACAGAAGGTGGGAGGGAGTTGGGAAAGATGAAAGAGGGTAGGATTGCTAGTATCTTTTTCTTAGGTTGAGGGGAGTCAGGTAGTGACTGAAGTTGGTGAAGCAAGAAATAGAGGTTTAAATATACTATTTAAAGCTGCAAGCTGCTCAATAGAATGAAAAATTAGTAACAGAGCCTCCAAACATTGGGAGGAAGAAGAATGAGGAAGAGGGAATTTTAAGTATTGCTGTATCCTGGTCTTTTACTTTGGGGTATCAGTAGATAGATATAAATTGGTAAACCAAGAACTAGAGGCATAAACATTTAGAATTATAGAGATAACTTCCAGAAATAACTAAAGATTCCTTTGAGAGGTTGGACTTAGAACAGGAGACTGCCTAGTTTTTCATCTTAAGTTCTTCAGTACTTTTTGGTTTTAATAATATATATGTATATTACTTAGATTAATAAAAAGATACTTCCCTTCCACCACTGCCCCCACCCCGAAAAACGCAGGCACATGTATACAACACCCTGAATTGTTCTTTTCCCCATCCCTAAACCTGATCCTCCTGCATTCATATCTTCATAGCAGTACCATCCATCCCGCCCTCCAAGCCAGAAACAGGAATCATTCTAGATCTCTTTTCTCCTTCTGTCTCTACATTCATTCAATTACCAAGCTTTTCTGATTTTAGCCCCTGTATATTTCTTGAATCTTTCTTCTCATTTCATCTAGCCACCACAGTTTTAGCTCAGTTCATCATCTCTTACCAAGACTGCTGCAAAACCCTTCCAGTCCATCTCTGTGGCTCTAGTGTACACCCTTCCCAAACCACAACCACAATTCTGCTCTTTTAACTCTCCTGTTAAAACTCTTCAGTGGCTCTCCGTTCCCTACAGGATAAGGTCAACCTCATTAGTATGTTACCTTAAGGCCCTTTCTGGCTGCCTTATCCTGTAGCACTTCTGACTCTTAAATTTATACTTCCTTCTTTCTCCCTGATTAGATTATACATTTTTGAAGGCAAAAAATGTGCCTTACTTTTAATGTCCTCAGTAGCTAAGTAGACAGTAAATGTTTGTGGAATTGTACCAAATAGGAATGTTGAATCGTGTGATTCCTTTGATATGCTATATGATTCTCTAGCTAATCCAATGTAGATAAGTTAGGTTAATATTATTGTATCATTAGATTCTAAATATTCTCTAAAATAGAAAAATTAAATATATGTTTAAAAATTGTATAACTGGCATGTTTTTAGGAGTAAGTTGAAATTCATATCCCATATACTATTCACATTATATCTTATCAAGGATTAGAAACTTAGAAAAAAATAAGTAGAAAGTAAGAAAATAAGTGACTCATAATCCCACCATGCCAGCAGTAACTTGTTAAATTTTTTGATATATGTGTCACTTTTTGTTATCTAGTCTTCACTTGTAGCTACAATAAATGAAAATGAAGACAAAAATAACCATAAATTCCCAATAAAGTATGTTGGTATAAGTGTCTAAAATATATGCTAATTTCATTTCAAAAGATTTTTAATTTTATTTTTTAAATCTATTTAGGGAAGAGAAAACACAGAAGAACCAGTGTTGGAAATCCCTCTTCATTGATACTTACTCTGATGTAGGAAGATATATTGACCATTATGCTGCTATTAAAAAGGCCTGGGATGATCTCAAGAAATATTTGGAACCCAGATGTCCTCGTATGGTTTTATCTCTGAAAGGTATTGGGAATGCAGGGTCTCCCTTCCCCATTTTAGTTTCATAGTATAGATAGGTTAAATAACTTTGGGTTTCTATCATCTGTGCTAATCTGTGCTAATCCAACATTATCTGTAATTCACCATTCGCATTTGGTCAAGCACATAGAAAGCCTAATTTGCTAAAAGGACCCTGGTTCTAGTGCTTGCCCTATTTTTGCCTACCTCAGCATCCACATGATTATTAGCAGTGAAAGCTTCTTTTTATCCTTACATTTGTTTTACATAAAGAAACTAGTAATGTTATTGTTGCTTGAGGATAACTTGTAATTTCTTTTAAGAGACTTTTTTTTTTAATTTGAAAAATTGCCTGCTGTATCAACCCTCTTCCCTCTTTTTAGTACAAGTAAATGTTTATTTGACAATCTAATATTTGAAAGACCAAATATTACAGACTGGGTCTTTAAGCATGTAGGAGCAGCCTAACAGAGTAGGGAAAACTTTCATCCCTATTTTGCCATTTACAGAATAATGAAAACTAAGATTTGAACTGAGGTCTATTTGACCCCAGAATCTATGCTGTCTCTACTATACTATTATTGTCCAATTTTGGCAAGAAATATTAACAAGCTATTTCCCATTACTTTGATTTTTAAATTTATGCCCAAGAAATACATAAATGGATTGCAGATATATTGCTACTTACCTGCTCTAGCCTCCAAGTTTTTTTCAAGTTTCTCCACTAAAAGGAATTTTATATGTGTTTTGGTTTTGCTAAGCTGAAATTGGGATCAGTTCTTCTCAAATGTGTACCTTTTGAACTACGGACTCTTTTGACATGGCATTCCTTTTACATTTCATATTTCTGCTGTACGTTTCCATGCAAATATGAATTTCATACAGATCATGATTGAATGACCAGGTACTTAAAACTGAATTGCTAGGAGGTAGAAGAAAGAATGATTTGGCAGAGAGAGTACAGCTTTGAAAGAAAGTACCCTTGATTAATATTTTTAATAGGTTTTTTTCTTGGAAGAAAAGAAAAATATTATCCACTTGGTGTGTGGGGTTAAATAATTTCAAGAGGAAAATAATTCAGAAAATAGGTATTTGGTAATGATAAGTAAAATGTGTAAGGGTTTGCAATAGCTGTTATTTATTAAACACAAAGCTAGGTACTAAGCCAAGTACTGTATATTATTCCATTTAAGTTGCCAGAATCCTATGAGGTAGGTCATTACTAGTCTCATTTTATAGGTGAGCTACCTGAGGCATAAAAGGCTAAGTAAGTTGTTTGCTATCACAAAGGAGAGCAGAGCCAGGATTTGAATATAGGGCTGACTCCAGAGATGTGGTCTTACCAGCTGTTGAAGGGAGAGAAGACCTATCCTATTTTGTTTAGAATGTGTTAGGAGTCTTAGAGAGCTAGTCTAATATTAGAATATTTGGAATATGGGAATATAGACATGGTTCTCCTTTGAGACACAGAGCTACCAGGAAAGGAAGAAACTAAGGATACATAGCAGCTTCTTCCTTTTTCCTTTTTCTTTATTTTTTTTATTTTTTAATTTTTTGAGGGGACACTCAATTGGTATTCCCAGGCTCCCTGCTCACTGTTTTGTACTTAATGGTTGAAGGTGAGGTTGTCAGAGAATTCCTTGTCAACCCCTGTTTTACTCCCAGGTGCCAGTTCTCTGGGGTCTTTGCCATAAATTGGAATAGGACAAAGGCTCTGATATCTAGAAAGCTGGGGATTCTATTAATGTAGACCTATGAGTTTTAGGGCTGAATCAGGAAACTAGCTGCTCATCTCAGGGGCCATACTCCCTGACTCAGTTTCAAGGGTATAGAGATCACAGATAGGAAGGAAACTTGGAAAGCAAATAGGCACTGGGTTTGGGAAAATTTTTATTAAGTATCTTGAAATTATAGTATATTGATGTACATTCTACCAATCTATCTCATGGTATATATCTCATATCTTTGAATTTCATATTAACCTTAAGTATTGGCTTAAAATTTTAAAGTCAGAAGGGACTTTTAGAGATCATTTAGACCAGGGATTAGCAAACTTTTTCTTTAAATGACCAGATAGTAAATATTTTAGGCTTTGAGGGACAGATGGCCTCTGTCACAACTATTTAACTCTGCTATTGTGGGAAAGCAGCCATAGACAATATAGCAACAAATGGGTGTGGCAGTGTTCCAAGAAAACTTTATTTATGGAAATAGGCCGCAGGCCAGGGTTTGGCCTGCAGGCTGTAGTTTGTGGATCCCTGATTTATACCAGCCCTTTCATTTTACAGGTGAAGGAACAGGCTCAGAGAGTTTAGGTGACTTATTCAGGGTCCCGCAGCTAGTGAGTAACAGAGATAGAACTCTAATCTAGGTTTCTTGGCTCCTAGTAATCTTTTCACTGCTTCCTCATACAAATAGGCTGGGGGCAAGGGAAGTACATAAACACTTATTGTATGCCAGGAAAGCACTTTATTAAGCGCACGAAGCTCACTGAGTCCTCACTGTAACTCTCCTGGGTAGGTGGTGTTGTCTTCTGTCTCGCAGATGAGGAAACTGGATTAAAGAGATGAAATAACTTGCCAGAGATCACAGTCAGTCTAGTCATCCCTTGGTGTCCACCGGGCATTGGTTTCAGGACCTGCTGAGGATATTGAAATATGCAGATGCTCAAGTCCCATAGTTGACCCTTTGTATCCTTGAGTTCCACATCCGGATACAGAAAGCCAGCTGTAATTGGTAGAGCTGAGATTTGACCCCGGTCTTTCTGGCTCCCAAACTCTATTATAGTAGGATGCCCCTCTAAATGTATTTCCTTATATTTGTCTTTTGCCATGTTTGCTTGTTGTTATTTTACTTTTTTTTCTGCCTTGCTCTCTCTTTTCAAGAAATTCTTGGTTTCTTAATGTTACATGTTAAATGTCCAACGTGTAGCACTAACTATATAAATATTAGTGGTTTTTTTCTCATTCACCTTCTGGTTCAGGCAGCTATTCAGCTTGTTTTCTTTTGTATTGAACTTTTTAAAAAATAAACTTTTCATTTTGTACTAATTTTAGATTACAAGACAGTTGCAAAGATAGTACAGAGAATTTCTGTACACCCCTCACACAGTTTCAGTTTCCCCTAACGTACCAACCCGTGGGACATTTGTCAAACTAAAGTCTTCACTGGCACCTTACTACTAACTAAATTCTAGACTTTATTCAGAATTCACCAGATTTTCCATCAGTGGAATCCTTTTTCAATTCCTGCATCCAATCCAGAATACTACATTGCATTTAGTTGTCATGTCTCCTTAGTGTCCTCTGGTCTGTGGACACTTCCCAGTCTTTCTTTGTCTTTCACACCATTGACAGTTTGAAGGAGTACTGGTCAGGTATTTTGCAGAATGTCCCTCAAACTGACTTTGTCTAAAGTATTACTCACGATTAGACTGGAGTAATGTGTTTTCAGGTTACCAGCGAGGTGAGGTGTGTCATCACATAGCTGGGGGTATGTGATATCCACAGCCTATCACTAGTGATGTTAACCAACCTATAGAAATGTGCACAGATCCTAAGTGTACAACTCAGTGAATTGTCACAAGGTGAACATGCCCACTGTAACACCCGTCAGGTCAAGAAGTAGAATAATTATGTGTACCTAGAACCCTCCGTCTTTCTCAGGGGTAACCACTATCCTGATTGCTAATGCCACTGAGTAGTTTTCTCTCTTTTTGAACTTTATATAATTGGCATGATTAAGTATGTTTTTGCGTGAATTATTTCTGTTTCATTTGTGAGATTCAGCAGTGTGTGTGTAACAGTATTTTGTTCATTTTTGTTACAGTATAAATACTCCGTTATATGATTAGACCACAATTTATACATTCATCCTACTGTTGTTGGATATTTGGGTTGTTTCTAGTCTTTGACTATTACAAATAATGCTGTAAATCATTTTTGATGTACATATGAGCATATTTCTATCAGGTAAATATCTAGGATTGCGTTTTCTGGGTTGTATAGTGTGCTTGTATTAAACTTCAGAAGATACTGTTAATTTTCCAAAGTGGTTTTACCACTTAACATTCCGACTAGCACTTTAATAATGTTGTCATTCTTTTTATTTTAGCCCTTCTAGTGGGTGTGTAGTGGTGATTTTAATTTGCTTTTCTTTAAGGATGTAGAATGATAGTTTTATTTCTAGCTTTCCAATCCCTATATGTCATTACTTTATTTTTCTTGCTTTATTGAACTGGCTAGAGCCTTCAGTGCAGTGTTGGATAGAAATGATAATAGTGAGTATCCTTATCTTTCTGACTGCAGGGGGAAAGCTTTCAACATTTCTCCTTTAAAGCTGATGTTTGCTGTAGATTTTTAGTAGACACTCTTTAGCATGTTGAAGAAAGTCCCTTCTGATCCTAGTTTGGGAAAAGGGTTTTTTGTTTTTGTGCTTTAAACAGATAATTGAGTTTTATCAAATGCCTTTCCAGCCTTGTCACTATCATATGATTTTTCTACTTCATTTTGTTAATGCTCTGAATTACATTGATTGATTTTCTGAATGTTAAACCAATTTTGCATTCTTGGAATAAACCTACTTTGCTTGGAATGTATTATCTTTTTTATGTATTGTTGGATTTGATTTGCTAGTATTTGGGGTTTTTACATCTATGCTCATGAGAGAGTTTGGCCTGTAATTTTCCTTTCTTGCAATGTTCTTGTCAGGTTTTGGTATCAAGATGATGCTGGCCTTGTAAACAAGTCGGGAAGTGTTGCCTCTTTTTCTGTTCCCTGGAAGAGTTTATGTAAGCTTGGTCTTATTTCTTGTTTAAATGATTAGTAGAATATACCAGTGAAGGCATTCAATCCTGGAGTTTTCATTGTGGGAAGGTTTTAAATTAAGGATTCAATTTCTTTATCAGATTTAGGACTACTCAGATTTTCTACTTAGTCTTATGTCAGTTTTGATAAGTTGTGTTTTTCTAGGAAATTGTCTACTTCATCTACCTTTTCTAATTTATTGCCATAAAGTTTTTCATAATTATCCTCTTCGTAATGCTTGTTGGATCTCTAGTGATTTCACCTTTCCATTTCTTATATTATTTGTGCTTTCTCTCTGTTGTTCTGGATCAGTTTTGCTAGGTAAGGGCTAATCAGTTTTATTAGTCTTTTCAGAGAACTGACTTTTGCCTTTGTCAATCCTCGCTATGTTAATATCTTATTTCTTATTTCATTAATTTCTCTGATTACTTCTCTTTAAGTTTACTGTCACTTTTCTCCTGACTTGAGATGATTACTTAGATCATAGATTTTTCAGCCTTCCTTGTTTTCTTCAAATGCATTTAGGGGTATAAATTTCCCTTTAAACATAGCTTTAACTTCATCCCACAAGTTTTAATATGCTGTATTTTCATTAACATGCAGTTCAGAATGTTTTGTGATTTCTTCTTTGACCCATGGATTATATAGAAACGTATTGCTTGATTTCTAAACATTGGGGGCTTTTTTAGTAATCTTTTTAATGTAATTTATATTTTAATTCCACTATGATCAGAGGATATACTCTATATGAGTTCAGTCATTTGAAATTTATTGTGATTTGTTCTGTGGTCCGGCATATAATTTATCTTGGCAAATGTTCCATGTATACTTGAAAAGAATGTATATTCTGCCATTCTTGCCATTTAGTACTATATATATGATTAGGCAAAAACTGTTGATCTTGTTCAAATCTTCTGTACTCTTAATGAGGTTTTTGGTCTCCTTGTTCTGTTAGTTACTGAGAGAGGTATGTTAAAATTTCTCACTGTGGTAGGCAGAGTTCTGAGATAGGTCCCAAGATTCTCACCCACTGTGGTACATGCCTGGTATAATGATAGCTTCCCCTTGAGTGTGAGTTGTACAATGGATATAATTGATTTCTGTCTTGTGATTAGGTCATATTAGATGACAAAAGGGTTTTACAGATGTAATGAAGGTCCCAAATTAGTTGCATTTGAATTAATCATTAATCAAAAAGGAAATTATCCTGAGCAGGCCTGACCCAATCAGGTGAGCCCTTAACAGGAACTGGGCCCTTCCAGAAGTCAGAGAGATTCAAAGCCTGGGTGTGTCTCCTACAGGTCATGAATACGCAAACTGGCACGTTGTGGAGAGGGCCAGGTGATAAGGAATAGCAGGTGGCTTCTAAGAGTAGAGAGCCTCAATCCTGCAACTACAAAGAACTGAGTTCTTCCAACAACCAGTGAATTTGGAAGAGAACCCCAAGCAAAAGATTCATAAGGTGCACGAGCAGCCCCAGTTAACACCATGATTTCAGCCTTGTGGGACCTGAGCAGAAGATCCAATTCAGTCATGTCCAGAATTCTGACCTACAGACACTGTGAAATAATAAATGAGTGTTATTTTAAGCGGCTAATATTGTGGCAGTAGAAAACTAATACACCCATTATGATTACAGATATATATTTTTTCCATTTTAATTCTGTCATTTAAAAAAATGTATTTTGGGGCTTCCCTGGTGGCGCAGTGGTTGAGAGTCCACCTGCCGATGCAGGGGATGCAGGTTCGTGCCCTGGTCTGGGAGGATCCCACGTGCCACGGAGCGGCTGGGCCTGTGAGCCATGGCTGCTGGGCCTGCGAGTCTGGAGCCTGTGCTCTGCAATGGGAGAGGCCACGGCGGTGAGAGGCCCGCATACCGCAAAAAAAAAAAAAAAAAAAGTATTTTGAAGCTGTGTCATTAGATGCACAAAATTAAACTTATAATACCTGTGTAGTGAATTTAACCTTTTTGCCATTACAAAAAGTCCTCCATTACCTCGAATAATGCTATTTGCCTTAAAGTCTATTTTGTATGATTTTAGTAGCTACTTTAGTTTTCTTTTCTGTATCTACATCTTTAAGATGTGCCTCTTGTATATGATTGTGTTTTGTTTTTCATCTAGTCTGTTTGTCTTTTAATTAGATTATTTAGTCTGTTTATATTTAATGTAATTACTAATACATTTGAGTGTAAATATACCATGTTTCTGTTTTATATTGGTGCCACCTGAGCAGGTATTCCTTTTTTGCATTCTTCTTAATTATCTTTTATTCCATACTTCCTTTCCTTTCTTATTTATCTAACTTTTTTTTAGTGATTAGCCTAGAGATTAAAACATGTATCTCTGACTTAAAGTCTATTGTAAATTAGTATTTTTACCACTTCCTGAACAATGAAAGAACCTTAGAATACTTTAATTTCAATTACCTCCCTCCTGTCTTTTGTATTATAGTTTTGTGATTTTAGTTTTCAACGTATTTTATATCCTTGAAAACATGATTATTATTTTACATGTTCAACATTATTTTAGATTTACCTTTTCTGGTTGCACTTTATTTCTTCCTGAATCTTCATGCTTCCATCTGGGATAATTTTTCTTCTGCCTGGAGAATTCCTTTTTGTTTTGTTTTGTTTTGTTTTTAACGAGGGAATGCTATTGCTGAATATTTTCAGATTTTTTTTTTTTGTCGAAAAATATATTTATTTCATCTTCACATTGGAAGTATATATTCACTGGATATAGAATTCTAGTCAGCACTTGAAGATACCATTCTTCCAGCTTCTATTGTTCTGTTAAGAAGCTGTCTTATTGTTGCTCTTCTGAAGATGACTGTGGCTTTTCCCCTTCTCTGACTGCTTTTAAGATTTCTCTTCGTCTTTGATTTTCAGCAGTTTTCCAGTAATGTGTCTAGATAATGTTTTTCTTTGTAATGATTCTCCATGGGGTTTATAGTGCTTCTTAAATCTATGGTTTGATGTTTTCATCAGTTTTGGAAAATTCTCTCAACCCTGTGGTACTGCTGAAAGCTTTGCTCAGCTTCTCGGCCTCTCAGCCTCATGTTTGCTTTCAGAAGTGGCAGTTGCCTCAGAGACAAGGTGGCTCCAAAGCCCTGGCTAAACTCTCAGTTTCCCTGTTCTTCTGGACCAACCTTCCTCCACCCCACCCCTGCCAGTTCTCACTGTCTTTGAGGTTCTCCAAAAGCCTTGAAACCAATTTTCTGTTGTTCAGTTTTTCTAGTTCTCAGCAAAATGTTTGGTCCAACAACCTGGTGGGCCATTGCTGGGAGTGAATGTCTTCTCTTAGTATTTGTAATTACTGCTTTTTAAAGCTAGAATGTATGGCAAGCTTATAAACGTGAAAATCAAATTCAAGGTAATGGCCTCCTCACAGCATGAACCTACACCTATGTCCTATATTTCCCATTAAGAGACTAGGTTAACACTCTTGAACAACATCCATTTAGAGAACTTCTGGAGAGTTTTTTAAATAGAGAAATTTGAGTGTATTAGATTAAGAAAAATGAGATATGCTCTAAAGTTTGTATTGTACTGCGAAAAAACTATTGTGGATTTCACTGGTGCCTGCCATTCCATATTTTGCTTAGTGCCAGTGTTTTCCCCATGGAGAGAAAACTGAGAAATTTGCTTCCTCAGTGCTTCAACCGTCAGAGCTAATCTAAAGTGATTTAATATTTCTCTGAATTTTCAATTCATTTCCCTATATTTCAGCAAGTACATTTTGGACAGAATTCACTTGCTCTAAGATTGTATCATTGGCTAGCAGATAGATTGCATTTCTTCTTAGATTTAAGGCTTATGGTTTCTTGATAATTTGCTTTTTTGTGCATCTGCAGAGGGTGCTCGAGAGGAAGACCTAGATGCTGTGGAAGCTCAGATTGGCTGCAAGCTTCCTGATGATTATCGATGTTCATATCGTATCCACAATGGGCAGAAGTTAGTGGTTCCTGGGTGAGATGTTCACTGTTTGAGTTATTTTTAATGATACAAGTTATTTTCTAGAATGTAAACAAATTGTATTTGTAGTTACTCTTAACAGATTAAAAAGTATAAGAACTTCCTCCTGTTCCTTATAACAATCCATAAGACAAAATCTATAGCTTGAATTTGATTTTACCAAAATAGATAATGTCTCAAAAACATGGTTTCTATCAACACATCTTTACAGTTAAATGGTTGGGGTGGGCCTACAGGACAGGAGAGGAGATGTGTGTGTGAGTATAATTTAAGTAAAATTTAACTAAACCTGTTTCAAATCCTTGAAGTGTTTATCCTGTTACAGGCCAAGTAAAGTATTTTAGAAAGCTTGATATAAGTTCTATGAATCATACATGTTAAAAGTAATTTGTTCAGAGCTACATACACTTAACTAAAGAAAATATTAGTTTTGTCCTATTCAAGCATAGTCTATAATTGAATGGCCTATTTTAAACTTACTTCTAAACGATATGAAGTATTCACTGTGGAACCTTTTGTAAAAGCAGACCATGCAGTAGCTCTCAAATTTACTCACAGTTTTTAAAGCTACATGCTTCTAATGGTTCTACTCCCTTTGTTCCCTCGTGAAATTAAGGTATTTCAGAGACATTGCACTTGTGACATACTGATAGGAATTTAGGGAGAACTTTGCATTGTTCTTAATAGAACTTGGTATCTCTTTGTGTGTGAAGAACCATATGAGGCTCTGTTACCATTTCAGATCAGAGCTGAGTGAGTACGGGGAATCTAGGAGGTGATCATACTGAGGTTACAAGGTAGTATTCAGAAGTCAAATATTGGGCAGTTGGGACTAGATAAGCCTAAATCACTGGGTTTTTTCCTATTCTGTTTTCCTGTCAAGCTGAAGCTTGACAAAATGGAAAAATTGTCATATTTCAAGAACCAACAGGAGAGAACTATACTAAGCGTTGCTCAGAATTGACATGACAAACAGGTCATGCAACACAGGGATTTTTATCTACCCACAGCCCAAACAGTGAGACTTAGGATGAGACTCTCATCAAGGACCAACACCTGTGTTGTTCTCATACGTATGAGTTTAGACCCCATACATCCCAAGTTTATGAAAATTTGGACAAGGATTAAGCTGATTTCCATTTATACTGCCTGGTAGGATAATGTAAGCTAAAGGTTGTATCAAGATGAAGGGTATCAGAGAGAACATTAAACATTAAATTAGTCATACATATATATATATAGCAAAACACTGGCAAATTATGGCAAGATAGATTTTTGAAAGCAATAAAACTATTTTTCTTTTTAAAAGGTTGGCATTTAGACAGTTTAGACATTTAGGCTTTTAATTTAAATCAGAATCTTTCCACTCAAGAGTTTGAATTTAATATATGCAGAAATTGTAGTGTTTGGGGTATTCCTGCTTTAGAATTGACATGTTAATCGTTCTTATAAAGTTGTCAATGTGAAATTATTATTCATCAAAAAGATTGCAGTTGACTAAATTTTTGAGTCTATATTCTCAGGTTGTTGGGAAGCATGGCACTGTCTAATCACTATCGTTCTGAGGATTTGCTAGACGTCGACACGGCTGCTGGAGGCTTCCAGCAGAGACAGGGACTGAAATACTGTCTACCTTTAACTTTTTGCATACATACTGGTTTGAGTCAGTACATAGCAGTGGAAGCTGCAGAGGGCCGAAACAAAAATGAAGTCTTCTACCAATGTCCAGTAAGTAGGAAGCATGTTTAAATGTGCCTTTAAGATGTGTTCTGATGGATGTATAAAATGTGCATTAGGAATTTTCAGGGTTGTAGAATGGGTATAGAGCATTATGCAATTTGATTATAGACGGATCTAACTAGAGGGCTAATATTCTGATATAATGGCATGGAGTGATAAAAGAAAATTAACATTTTCTTTTAAAATTAGCATGCATACAGAGGGAAGCTGTGATTTGTATTAGGACATTTTAAGTTTAAGAAAAACTAATGAGACACGCAAGAGGGAGGGGATATGGGGATATATGTATACGTATAGCTGATTCCCTTTGTTATACAGCAGAAACACACCATTGTAAAGCAATTATAGTCCAATAAAGCTGTTATAAAAAAAAAGAAAAATGAATGAGCCTTTCGTTGAAGTGATTAATTGTAATATAAATTTCTAACTTTAGCTTTTGGACATCACCCATCATCATTCGCTTTGGATTCAAGTTCTGAGTGCAATAGAAACTTTCTAACCTCTTTCTTCAGTAGGTATTTGAGTTGTTGAAAAATGTAGATCTTTTTTAAGAGGATTTTGTTATGATTTTAATGTAAGCACAGAAAATATGGCATTTGGTTTCATTCTTATTTCTTCAGTTCTCAGTCATTCCTCAGTTGCAGACCTTCTGCTTTCATTTTTGCCTAGATGTGAACTTAAACAGAAAATATTTTTCAGGGGCTTCCCTGGTGGCACAGTGGTTAAGAATCCGCCTGCCAATGCAGGAGACACGGGTTCGAGCCCTGGTCCGGGAAGATCCCACATGCCGTGGAGCAGCTAAGCCCATGCGCCACAACTACTGAGCCTGCGCTCTAGAGCCCGTGAGCCACAACTACTGAGCCTGCGTGCCACAACTATTGAAGCCTGCGCGCCTAGAGCCTGTGCTCCGCAACAAGAGAAGCCAACGCAATGAGAAGCCTGTGCACCGCAACGAAGAGTAGCCCCTGCTCGCCACAACTAGAGAAAGCTCGTGTGCAGCAACGAAGACCCAATGCAGCCAAAAATAAATAAATAAATTTATTTTAAAAAAAAAATTCATAGTTATCTGAGACATGTGACTCCATATAACATTTAAATTATTTAAAGAGCTTGCATAGCTTTTAATTTTTTTTCTAAGCATTTTCACATCTTTTATCTCATTTTTGACTTGATAGCTCTGTAAGGTTGTAGGATGATGACTTGGTCTCTCCATTTACTGAGAGAAGAGACTAATCTAGAACTGTTCAGGTCCCTTGACTGAATTCAAAGCCCTGTCTTCTGGGTTCATAGGCCATGTGTCTTCTCACGGTTTTAATGTCCTAATTGTTTTCTTGAAGGATCATTTATTAGTTCATTTTAACTAATAGGAAGAGCCTAAATATAGAAATCATCAGAGCAGAAACTGAAAAGTGTGAGGAATGTCTGAGTATTGGTTAGAGCACTTAAGTTATTTTTATCTGTTTTGTCTTGTCCTCAGGGAAGGATACAGGTAGTGAACAATGGGGAATTAAGTAAAATGTATTTTCCTTGATTACAATATTCTTTTTCTCACCTAGGACCAAATGGCTCGGAATCCAGCTGCTATTGACATGTTTATCATAGGTAAGAGAAAAGTCTCTTCTTTCTGGTAGAAAAAATTAAGTTGGTAAAAACTTTTCTGTTACTTGATCAACTGGCAATTTTATATTTGTATTTCTTAAAGCTTGCTGGTTCATAAAGTACTATAACTAGGTTCTCATTAGAATAGCCCTTGTACATTATTTGACTTGGGTTTCCATTTGGAAAAAAGCTGTGCCATATACAACCTTGTGCTCTTAGGATTCTGCTATAGAACAGTGAAATGTATAGAATTGCTAAGAATGTGTATATAGTTCCCTTACACACACATGCATTTTCCATTGATCATATTAATACATAATTAGAGATATAGATACATAAAATAACTATACTTTTTCTCTTCTGGTGCCAGTGCTATAGTAAAATACTGATGTCACACCAGAGACCTCAGACCAGCAGTCTTCAGAGACCAGAATAAACTGGGCCTTATAAACTGCTTGGCACACCTGGTTTTTCTTGGCCTTAAAAGCGTATTTCTCATAGGATTTTGAGAACAATTCAATTTGTGTTCAAGAGCAGCTCACCCCTGTGCTGTTCATCCGTTCTTGTTTTGCTTAGATTTTGCTCACATAGAAGAAAAAGAGAAGCTTCCTGACTATCCATGCTGCTTTTTAAAGGCATTTCTGGAACATATTAAACATCATTATATATTAATAGTAAAAGGATCTTGCAGGCCAAGACATCTGTATTAAATTGTATCTCCTAATTGGAACCTTGAACAGAGTATAAGTCTCTGCGTGTTCAAACTACGGCATATTCTAGGTTTGTGGCATACTTCACAATATCAAGAAGTTCTCACCCCTGCGCAGTCAGTTATAAAACACTTTTAAGCTTGGTTCCTAGCCTTCAGCTAACCCTGATTCCTGTGGTCTATGGTATCTAAGTTAAGCACCCTCTGGGGGTTACGCCCTTGCTCGTTGCCCTCTTTGGCTTCTCTGGGTGGCACATACTCTGAGAACATGATCGTCCTGGCTCTAGTTCAGTGGTGCTGCTCAGTCTATAAACTAAAGGCTGCCTGAGCTCTAAGGTAAGCTGTCGGCTAGGCTCTGTGAGTTTCTCAGTCTTAGTTTGGTGCTGGTCTGACATGGTGTGGAAGACCCCACCACTACAGCAGAGTACGAAGGTCTGAGAATACTCTTCTGGGAGTTGGGGTTTCTCCTAGAATGAGAGAGTAAAGCAAAAGATTTGAGATGCACTGGAAGAAATGAGGTGAGAAGTTAGTGCTGGGAGGAAAGATGAGAAAGCATCTGATCTGCCTTTACACTACCTTGATAAAACCCCAATACTCTCAAAGGAACTGCAAGATATGGGCTTACTTTAAAAGGTAAACTACTGTAGAACATATAAATTACATCTTAATTCAACTAAGTTTGACTTTCTTGGAATTTTTGGTAAAACATAAGACGGAATCTCCTGATATTCAGTGAATTATTAATACATATTTAAGAAAACTGGAATCTATGTGCAGATAAGTTTAGTGGTGAAGGCTGCATGGAAAATTTTATCCTTATTTTAAAGAACACACTTCGGTATGTGTTGTAATAAATTAAGGCACATTAAAATACACCATGCCAATTTCTCTTTTAATGTAAATCATAAGAAATTTCCTTTTTCTTATATTACATTTTAGTTCATGAAATTTACAAAATGATTTTTTAAACTCTGCAGGGAAACTGCTAGTTCTCAAAACAGAAAATTGTACCTTCTATGAATTTAAAAACATTCATGTGGCCCCTTAATATCTAGCTCAAAGTGGATAGAAGATGATCAGTGATCATTTGAATAAAGTAGCATTTAATAAATAAAGGGTCAGAGTGGGCCATTAATAGGCATTGAAAAAAGAGTAAACTATTGTAGCTTACCTTCTGTCAGTTGATACCTTTAAAATTTTAAAGCTGTATACTCTCAGACTCAAGCTTAAATTGTATCTTCAGTCATTCCCTAAATAGAATTATAAGTAAATACATACTATAAATTTAGCATCTGACTTTCAGTGTGGCAGAGAACAGGAACTGGGTTAATAGAAACAAGATTATGAAGAAATTCATTAAACAACATTGATTAAGGGACTAGTATGTGTTAGGCACTGAGCTGTATTAACAGTAAATGATGGGGGTCTGAGAAAGTTATGTTGTATTATCCACAAGAGGCAACATAATTCATGTAAATACTTGTTATTGATCCAATCACTAGGTCACGGATATATGGTCTGGACTGGACTATCCCAGTCATTCTTCTCTGCGTTGAGCTGGTCACTGAGAATGTGGAGGACCGCTGTACATTTGAATCTGTAGTAATGCAACTGGGCTACTTTGGGATTGGCCTGATGCCCAGAACTCCACAGTGCTATACCCCTATTAGATGTCCAGACTGAGTCTGGCTTCTGCCAGAATTTTGTGCATGAGTCAGGATGTGCCTGGACCAGGGATGTACCCTGATCATATGAGGATAGGTGCTGATACTTTTTCTGTAGCTTCTTCCTAGACATAGCTATATCTCCTTTGTTCTATATGTTCCAGAAATTATAGACAGAAGGCTTTTCATTCTTGTACCAGAACAAATTAAAGTTTAAAAGTCAACTATTTAGTTTTAAGTGTAAAAAGTAGTTTGAAGGTAGTCGGAGGATTCCCTAGCAAGGTAGTTTGGAATAAGATTGATAGAACTGAGGATAGAAATTTACCTAATAAAGGATTAGTAGAATGGTATATATAAATATTTCTAGTTTGGGCATCACTAGATATCACTATTAAGCATAGAGAAATTGTCGTTTTTCCCCTTGTTTCCTGTATAAATTTAAAAAAACCTATTTGTCCTTTTCTCTTTTTCTTTTCCCTTCCTTTTTTACAGGTGCTACTTTTACTGACTGGTTTACTTCTTATGTCAACAATGTTGTATCAGGTGGCTTCCCTATCATCAGAGACCAAATTTTCAGGTATTTCACTTGGGGCTTTATGGATTGGAATGATTATAAATCAGAAAAAAACATCAGTTACAGATCATGAGATGAAGTTTCCCATGAAGGTTAATAACAGAACCTCTCATCTTAAGTCTCACTATTTTATTCTCACTTTAAAGCCAACACATCCAAACAGTTGAACAGCCAGTATTTTTTTCATCTTGAAGAATCAAGAGAAAAAACTGATTTTGATTTAGAAGCTGTGGCTTTATAGTAGTTACATAGTTGTGGGGTTTTTTTGGCGGTGGAGTGGGAGGCTGTTGCCAATAACAGATTTACTGTGAATAGCAAGTCAGTAACTCTTAGCTCCTGGAAATATTAGTCATTATCTCTAAATGGAACACTCAGGTATCATAGATGGAACTAGAGGTTGGTTCACAGTAGCCCAGTTGGCAGAAATGATACGTTAATTATACATTAGAGGCCTCTAGAATAACAATACTAACACATTTTTATTGTCAGAGTCACTGTGTATAGGGCATAGCTGGGTTTTCAGATGTTCCAAAAGTTTCCTTAGCTCTAAAGACTGAAATAAGCTCTTTTTAGTTTCCAAGTTAGTTACTGATCCATTATTTGAACCACTGGTCAACCACTGGTTGAACCTTGACTGCTATCATTATTGATTCAGAGTCTTCAAGGTTTTCTAGTTTGTTTGTTCTTTTAAGCTTAATAACTATACCTTTAAGGTGCCAAATATGATTTAAGTTTGTTTTTATCGTAAAGTAAAATATAAACTATTTTGCATTGTATCTTTAAATCTTTTATCTTACAGAATTGACGTTTGTTGATTAAAAAATGTTTAATTTTTTAAAATTACCTAGATATGTTCATGATGCAGAGTGTGTAGCAACGACTGGGGATATTACAGTTTCAGTTTCCACATCGTTTCTGCCAGAACTTAGCTCTGTACATCCACCCCACTATTTCTTCACATACCGAATCAGGTGAGAATTTTAAATGGGGTTGCCTTTTGGGATATACCTTATGGATGTGTTGTTATCACCCCATTTGACATGATATAAAAACACATTCTGAAAGGCAGCTTCTTGCTAAAGTGTGGAGGTAGGTGGATAACAAACAAATTTTCTACAATATAGTGTTTGTAAAGCACCTTGAGTTTGTATCAGCTTTTGTGCCAGGTACTTTGAGAGGGGGACCACTAAGCTGTAATCATCATGAAAGGTCAGTGTTAGAGTTACAACGCGCTGAAAGCTATGAAATTGCCCAAGATAAAACGATGCATTTCAGTTTTATCTTGCCTGTCTGTATTTAATTAAAAGTGTAATAAATATTTATTGAGTACAGCCTGTATATTAGACATAGTGCTGAGCAAGCCCTGGATTTGGTTAAATAAAAAACAAATACTAAATACACTTTAATTAGAAGTACTCTGTACTGTGAGGTAAAGATAACTCATTGCCCTAAGGGATTAAGAATGCTTTGTTTTTAGACGTATTTTTAAATACTTTATGATATATATTTTCAAAAAATACATATACATGCATATATACATACTAGAAATAATAATAACGTATACTTAACCAGAAAGCATTCTAGGATTTTGGTATTGTATGAAGCCTTTGATATGTCCAGTTCCACATATTCAGATGAATGTTGTTTTAATTGTTTAATTTAATCCTGCCTAGGATTGAGATAAGCTTAAAATAGTAATACCTACACGTGCTTATACGGCATTCTAAATGAAAATAAGAGTCAGCAGAGTCTCAGAAAAAGGAGGGAAATAATAGTATTGGAAAACAGAGTCAAGGTATAACCCCAGTAACTAAATAGTAGATTCACGAAATAGTGACATTTTGCTCGGAGCTTTCTAGAAGCTAATGGAGAAAAGGGCTGTACAGCCTTGTAGCGAAAGAAAAGACTCCATTTTTTAGAACAGAAGTTTTTCATGGCACCATATTCTAGAAAGTGTTTCCCACATTGGTCTTTATTTGAACAGCAAAAGATTGTTGTCACCACTATGTTTGTAAATTTTTATGTTGCCCATTCTATTGTTAAATCCTAAATGAAAGTCAAGTGTGTAAATTGAATGAAACCATTTCTGTGGGGGAGTCCAGCTAATTAGGCCAGAATCTTTGCAAACTTACAGGAATAGGTGATTTACACAGACTTTGGGTTGGGTTTCTTAATTTCCTTTGGAAATCCCTTTCACTGGCTTAGCTCAAAATACTGTAGCTCTTAAACAGAAAAAACCAACGTGTCTCTACCACTCCATTCTCTTCTCCAGGATTGAAATGTCAAAAGACGCACTTCCTGAGAAGGCATGTCAGTTAGACAGTCGCTACTGGAGAATAACAAATGCTAAAGGTGACGTGGAAGAAGTTCAAGGGCCTGGAGTAGTTGGTATGTATCCCAAGATTTGGGTTTGTACATCAGTTGCTTCTAAAACATTTTGGAGAGCATATATGTGATACATAGCTTGGCAAATGCATGATGTAGTTAGTGGATAAGACTGCGTCTTTTTAATAGCTGTGTTTCAGTGTGAAAGATATCATAGATTCTGAATTTTTCTCCTAACTACAATATTTTGCTTCATAAATATAATGTGTAAAGGTCATTATTTTATCAGTTTAGTACCTGAAACATGAACTTTTCTAAAATTATAGCAAACTCAATTATTCAGGGATTGAATTTCCCTTCTGTAGATCACACGGGTTTCTTGCTTTTCCTTCTTAACTGCTTTATTTTTTTAGCTGGATAATTATTCATTATCATATTCTGTAGGGTTACAGGGTGTATGGCAGAAAGAGAAAATAAATTTCATATTGGCCATCTTTTTGAAATTTCAGGAGAAATGTTAAACTTAGTAGCACAGATTTTATTGTTTTTTGATTTCAATCGTCTCTAGCCTCTGATTACCATTGACATTTGGCTTTTTAAAAAATTATGTTTATCATAAGTTTATGAGACCTCAGAGTCTTCACGTTTTATATGTGTACTTCAGGAAAATAATACTATTTAAGCTATGCGCTTTTGTTATTGGTCCTAAGCATATGTAGAATTCAGTTTAAATTGAAGTTGTTTTAACTAATTGCCACAAATAGATTCATATTCTACGTGTCTTTTTAAGGAATTTTTCCTGGATATTAAAGAATTTTATTACAGCTGTAATTCTTTTTCTGTCATTTCGTCTCTTGGTATAAAACCTTTCCCTTGTGACTGCCATTTTGTCTGGGCTAAATGCTTAAGATGCATCTTCAGAGTTTTATGTTTTAGTCTCTTGCTACATTTAAACATTTAGATTATCCTTATCTCTGTTTGAACTAGAATATGTGACACTTTTTATTACCAGTGTCTTAAAGATTGTGTCCTCAATGCCACTCCTTTTTTTTAAATTAGTTTTTTATAAATTAATTTTATTTTATTTATTTTTGGCTGTGTTGGGTCTTCCTTGCTGCACACGGGCTTTCTCTAGTTGCGGTGAGCGGGGGCTACTCTTCGTTGTGGTGCGCAGGCTTCTCATTGCAGTGGCTTCTCTTGTTGCAGAGCACGGGCTCTAGGCACACGGGCTTCAGTAGTTACAGCATGCTGGCTCCGTAGTTGTGGCTTGTGGGCTCTAGAGCGCAGGCTCAGTAGTTGTGGCACACGGGCTTAGTTGCTCCGCGGCATGTGGGATCTTCCCGGACCAGGGCTTGAACCCGTGTCCCCTGCATTGGCAGTTGGATTCTTAACCACTGCGCCACGAGGGAAGTCCCCCTCTCTTTTTTTAATTTTCATTCTACTGGATATCACCCCCCCCACCCGCAACACACTATAGGGAATTAGGAGAGTACAAAAAAATATCAAAATACTCATAATCCCATCCTAAAATATTAACATTTTGTTATAGTTCCTTTTAGATTTTTTCTAATTATGCACTTTCTTTAATATAGTTTAAAGAGGACATATCGTGTTTGCTATAATGAAGAACTAAGTATTATACTTTAATTTATTGTTACTGTTTTCTCTGCAGGTGAATTTCCAATCATCAGCCCAGGCCGGGTATATGAATACACAAGTTGTACCACATTCTCTACAACATCAGGCTATATGGAAGGATATTATACCTTCCATTTCCTTTACTTTAAAGACAAGATCTTTAATGTTGCCATACCCCGATTCCATATGGCATGTCCGACATTCAGGGTGTCTATAGCTCGATTGGTAGGTTAAATTTTCCTCTGGTGCTGATTTTACATGACTTTGTAGAATGAACTCCACAGAGGGTCTTTGTTGATTACCCAGACAGATAGTTTGTAAATGGTATTTCAGAGAACCCTAGAGATTTTGAGGGAAATATCTTTGGGGGGAGGGGGAGATGTGTGAATACGTTGGGGGGGGTGGACAGTAAGTAAACTAGGCTCCAGATTCTTCAATCAGAGTAACTCTGCTGTTATGTTTTTGTTGTTGTTTTTATTTGTTTGTTTGTTTTAAATAGACTTTATTTTTTAGAGCAGTTTCAGATTCACAGCAAAATTGAGCAGAAGGTACAGAGATTTCCCATATACCCTCTGCTTCAACTCATGCATAGCCTCCCCCGTCATCAATATCTCCCGCCAGAGTGGTAACTTTGTTACAGCTGGTGAACCTACATTGACACATCATTAGCACCCAAAGTCCATAGTTTACATTAGGGTTCACTCTTGGTGTTGCATATTCTGTGGGTTTGAATGTATGTATAATGACATGTATCCACCATTACAGTATCATATAAAGTAGTTATTGGTTTCAAAGTTTCAGTGTCTTTTCCAGTTTCCAAAAACAGTTTTGTTGCCTAATGAGAATCACCACACTAGACCAGTTAGAATCGCCCTTATTTTATCTCATTAAGACTGGGGAAGCAATTTCTTACAGTGGTTTTGCTAAAACTCCCAATTTTTAAAAATAATACAAATATCCTATAAAATCATTACAAAGAAGATTTAATGGGTAGACTTGCACTTTCAGTAGTCTCTCTTTGGGATCATTTCCTAAGTCAACTAGCTGTTTTTTTGAAATCTCATTTCTAGGGTGACAGGTATAGCAGTAACCCCAATCTTACAGGCTATAAAATGATTAAAGAAAAGTATGACACTTGAGTTATACAATAGGAATAAATAATGAATTGCATACCCAGAATATAATCAAGTCATAGGTGTCAAATGTTCAAAAAAAGCCCTCTAGCTCCTGGGATGACCCTGATGGGTGGGTCTAATGGAAGTCTGGGAAGATAGACATGATATTAATCTGACTTGAGTGGATACATTCACAACTCCAGTTTGGAAAGAGAAGGACGATGATGAGACTTTAGGCCGTTATACTTGTGGTATTTCTGGTGAAAAGAGTCTACAGCCTGGGTTTGGAAGTGAAGTTTAGCTTCCCTCCCAGTGGTATATTTCCAATACTGTAAATTTGCTACTTCCTATAACAGTCTTCCATTTTTGACTAGCCCCATTTCTGTATGAGATTGGTATCATCTTGTCCTTAAATGTTTGATACAATTTATCAGTGAAGTCATCTTGGGCTGGAGTTCTCTTTGTTGGAACATTTTGAGATATGAATTTTATTTCTTTAATATTCATATTTTCTGTTTCGTGTTTCACTTTCGGTAATTTTGTGTCTTTCAAGGAATTTGTCCATTTGGTCTAAATGTTGAATTTATTAGCATAAAAGTTATTTGCAGTATTCCCTTGATATCCTTTTAATGGCTGTAAGAGCTATAGTTATATGTAGTGTTTTGTTCTTAATATTGGTAATGTACACCTTCTCTTTTGTTCATCATCTTAGCCAGGGGGTTGTCACTTTTATTGATTATTTAAAGGAACAGTTTTTGGTTTCACTGTTTCTCTCTATCTGTTCATTTTCTGTTTCATTGATTTCTGGAGTTATCTTTATTTCTCTCCCACTTACTGTGGGTTTAATTTGCTTTTTTTTTTTTTTTTTTTTTACTTCTTAAGGTAGAAGTTTAAATTATTGATTTTAGACCTTCTCTCTAAGCACTGTTTTAGCTACATTTCACAAATTTTGATGCATTATTTTTATTAACATTTAATTCAAAATATTCTCAGATTTCCCTTGTAATTTAATTTTGATCTATGTCTTTTCTAGAAATGTATGAATTTCCAAACATTTGGAGCTTTTCCAGTTACCTTTGGTTATTGATTTCTAGTTTTGTTATGGTTAGAGAACTCGCTGTGTATAATTTCAATATTTTTAAATGTTTTATGGCCCAGCATTATGGTCTATCTTGGTAAATGATCCTTGTGTATTTGAAAAGAATGTATGTTCTGATATTTGGGGGAATATTAATTCTATAAATGGCAAGTCAAATTGGTTGACTGTTTTTCAAGTCTTCTACATATTTACTGATCTTTTGTATGTGTGTGTGTTCTCTGAGAGATGATTGTTGTAATCTCCAACTATAATTACAGTTTTGTCTATTTTTTTAATTCTGAATTTTTATTCTCTTTTTAATTTGCTTCATGTATTTTAATTATATGCAAATATGTTTAGTATTGTTACATGTTTTTAATGAAGTGCTTCTTTTATTGTTATAAAATCTCTATCTATGGCAATATTCCTTGCCCTAAAGTTGCTATATATTCCTGACCTAAAGCGTAAAGAGTGTTGACATTTGTTTGCACAGGTAGTTTGCGCAGTTACTATTGGGTCAGTTGATCCTGTTGAGGCTTGTTTTCAATGTTTGTTAGGGTGGGGATAGAGTAGTTTTTATTTAAGGACAGTAGTTCTCAGACTTTTCCGTCTCGTGATCCCCTTCAGCTCTTAAAAGTTATTGAGGACTCCAAAGAACTCTTGCTTATATGGGTTATATGACATTTATCATGTTAAAAATTAAAACTGAGAAGTTTTATAATATTACTCCTTTTTTAAAGTTTTAAATTTTTAAATTTATAATTTCAAATTACAATAATAAACTCATTACATGTTCGACCCTCTCTTAACTATGTTCTTACTTAAGAGTTTTAGTTTCCTCCCAACCACAAAGAAGCATATAAAATCTTGATCTGCCTTGTGGAAAGTGTCTTCTCTTTCTCGAGGATGAGAACTCAATAAAATGAAATGAGAATTCTGGACTTATTTCTAATCAACATGAAAGAGGCAGTGGGGATTGTATTTGTATTGTGTTTATTTGTATTGTACCTTTCCTGTTTAAAAATTAGTTTTTTTGATATGGAAGTTGAGTTGTTCCCCTTATTTGTCCACTAGCCATATATTATCATACTTAATACTTCCTTTTGCTTTATACTTTGAATGTTGCTATAAAACATTTTTTGGTTGGTCTTAAGCCTTTTCTTGGTCTAGGTAGTTTGTTTTTGGACACTTTAGAGGCTCCTGCTGCTTATTTATTTCCATTCTTGTCTGTGTGTTCCTCTTTCCATCTACTGTTTGTATATGTACACTTTGGTCTGAGATCATCAGCAATCTCCCTCTTTAGCTACATTGATTTCTTTAACAGTTTTTCTGTTTTTTTCCTTAAGATAATTAATAATCATACTACCTGGATTTAATGTTTCAGAATTTCCTAAGCCTTAATCCTCTCCCCCTTTTGTACCTTCTACTGAATTTTAAAGTCTTTATTTCCCAGATTAAAAAAATCAAAAGATAAAAGTAATGAAATATAGTTATGTATATTTTCTCTGATTGTTGTCGTTAGTGTTATAATAAATCCCAAGTGACAGTTCCTTTGACAAATTCTAAAGGACATTTCCTTTCCCCCACGTTAATTAATTTGCTTGCTCAACAGATATTTATTGAGTACCTACTAGGTGCTGGGGAAAATGCAGTGAACGATATAATCAAAATCTCTGCCTTCAGGGATGTGATGTACAGCATGGCGACTATGGTTAATAACACTGTACTGCATATTTGGAAGTTGCTAAGAGAGTAGATCTTAGAAGTTCTCATCACAAGAAAAAAGCCCTGTAACTATGTAAGGTGATGGATGTTAACTAGATTTATTGTGGGGATCATTTTGTAATGTATACAAATATTGAATCATTATGTTGTACATCTGAAACCAATATAATGTTGTATGTCAATTATGCCTCAATAAAAATAAAAAAAGAAGAAAGTTGAGGAGATTAAAAAAAATCTCTGGCTTGGAATTTACATTCTAGTTGGAAGAGACAAAGTGTAGCAAATACACACTCCTCACTTATGTCAAGTAGTAATACGTGCTCTGGGAGAAAAATCAGAGTAAGGGAGCTAAGAAGTATACTGTTGGGTTGTTCTGATATAAAGATGTGTCAGGGAAGGCCTTGGTGACATTTGAGTTCAGACTTGAAAGAAGTAGAGGGAGCTGGGTGGATGTGTGGTTGAAGGGTGTTCCAAGCAGAAGAACAGCAAGTACAGAGGTGCTGAAGCACTCATGTGCTTGGTACATCTGAAGAACTGCACGGAGGCCAGTGTAGCTGGAGGGCAGTGAACAGGGGAGAGTGGTTAGAGACTCGATCACGGGGTAGTGGGATGCTACATATGCAATGCCATAAAAGCCTTGGTGGAAGGACTTTTGCTGCCATCACATCCCAAGTTTCCCAATACTTGCCACATTACCAGCTAGGTCCTCCTTGCCGTTCAGAATTCTGTCCAATACAGGAGGTCCTCTCACTGAGTCTTCAAATGTGTGAGAGAGAAAACCAACAGCAGAATGGGTCAAGACTCAATTAGAGACACTGCTTAAAAGGAGCTGAAGCTCTCAAGAGATGTTCAGATGCTGGATGTGCAACATCACTACCGCCTTATTCTGAGAGCCTTCAACAAATTAATTTAAAAGCAGAGGCTACCGATGCTGATTGTCTTTATACTAGGAGCTCAATAGAAATCTTAGACCTCCTGTTGACAGTACATAAAACTTACCAGTAGAGGTCCTACCTTAGCAATATTTTCAGATCCTCTTTTCTGTAAGCATGTAGGTTAATAAAGAATTGTTATTCAGTACACTAATAAGTTCAGTAAAATTTTATCTTGGGTTGTTAGGAGTGGTCTGTTTGCTACATTGTGTGAATTACCAACCACCATGTAAAAAATAAGTACTATACTGATGAAATATATTTACCATTAAAACCACACTGAGCATTTTAAAACTTGTGATAGAATATATCCTCTAGAATTTGCATCAGCATGTGCATTATGAAAATGTATAAAAGGCTATAAAATTCTATTTTAAAAATCTATAAACATTCTCTGAGAAGTCTATAAAAATTCATATTTGGCATGCCCAGTTGTTTAGATTCTAGGAAAATGAGAACTTATATTAAATAAGAGTAAAAAAACTGATGGGAGTTCTTATCAAAAGATTGTTTTCTCTTTCAAGGAAATGGGTCCTGATGAATATGAAGAGATGGAAGAGGAAGAAGAGGAGGAGGAGGAGGAAGACGATGAGGATGATTCGGCAGATATGGATGAATCTGATGAAGATGACGAGGAGGAGAGACGGAGGAGAGTCTTTGACGTTCCTATTCGGAGACGCCGCTGCTCTCGCCTTTTTTAGCAAGCCTCTGCTGATGGAAGCCCCGGGGTGAATCAGCCTGTTAAATAGAGTTCTCAGTAATGTAAATAACTAAATTGTTCTCAGCTTATAGCAGGAAAACTAGCATGAAATATTGTGCCAGGACCTGGGTTCTATATGACACTACTTTAGGAGCTGGATTGTTTGAGTTTGCTTAGTGTTTTTGAGGTAGAGGAGGAAATGGGAATCTTTTTTTCCTCTTCTAGAAGTCAGTGGGAGAATAGTCCTCTAGCTAAGGAACAGACACTTTTTTGTTTAAAGATATTTTATACTTATAAAAATATGGAAATGGGAGGGAGTAGAATAAGGATTTAAAATGAAGCAGAAATACCTACACAAGGATAGAGAGAAACTGTGTGACTGAATGATTCTGTGAAAAGACATAAGTTATTTAGAAATGAACAGAATTTGTAATTAGGCTAATCCATTTAGTGAGTCCTATATATTTTGTACTCACAGGGAACTAACTGACTAAATAGCTTGAATGCTAGTTGTCCTTTCTTAGACAATCTGTCCTTAAATTTAGAGTTTTCATCACAACAACCTTGAATTTAAAGTCTATCAGTATGACTTTGACCTTGAATTTAGTCTTCAACTCTGCCAACCTTGAACTTAAAGTCTTCAACACTATGACCTTTATCATGTTGTTCACAGATGCATCATTTTTGAAGTGTAGTGTGTAAAAGTATGTATTGTTTTGCTTATTAACAAAAGATTCTTCACAATATCTCATGCAGTCTAAATTTGAAAATACTGCTTCTGTTTTGTTTCCCCTCTATATACTTGACTGTCTAACTTTGTGATAAGTGACATGAATTTTAAGTTAAGATTAAGTATGTTTCCCTAAGACATGGATTTTTTTGTAATTATGTAATTGAGAGTTTGGAATGAAATCCTCCAAGTGTCAAAAACTCACATTTTGAAAACATATTTTGGTTCCGATCCTGTATTTTGTATAATTGCCTATTTCCCATAAACTAATATTAATAAGCCTTTGCTCTTAAGATGGAAGATGAGATCAAAACTCATTGGCCTATTGCCAGAGGTCCATTCAAAGTCATTTCCTGGCTTTGACGATACTCTGTCCTGTACTCCACCTCGCAATTCCCCCAGGAACAGTTCTTCTGTAGGGAAAACTGTAGGAAGAGGGAGGTATATACAGGATTAAGCAGCTCCCATCGGGGACCATGAAGGCAAACTCAGCCTTTCATACTGGCACATGTCAAAATGTTCTGAAGTGGAGTAAGTAGTTTTTCCTGCTTATTTCTTTTTAAATAGGCTCCCAAATCTATTATGCCTATCCTTTTTTTTTTTTTTAATCAACCCACTGGTTTTTTGAAAAATAAACTTCCCCAGTAAAGTAGTGATTTAATTAAAACTAGTTAATGTTGGAAGTTAAAGCTGGAGCCAGGATACCTTGCCATTCTTTGCATCTTTCTTTTTTCAGAATGGCCTCTCTTCTCTCAGTTCCCAGAATACTCATGATGTCCCAAATCTCCCTGCCACCCCATCCAATCCTTGCTCCTCAGAATGCTTCAGGCTTGCTTATCCTTCCATCAGAATTCATTCTCTTAGTATGTTGAATGAATGGCCTCTATTTCTTACTAAGGTGTGATTGATTAGCTGATAACAACCTCAGGTGTTTTATTTCATTGGCAAGAATGTGTATTCACACAGAAAAGGGATCTAACAGTTGATCAGACTGCTTTTGGTGGAGTGAAGCCCATTTCTGGCTCCTAGGTCCATTCAGAAAACCACTTATCTTTTACTCATTTGTCTGAAGCTTGATGTATCAGGATGAGGCAGATATGTAAATAAACCGGAGCTTAAATAGCTTAGGGTTTTTTTTTTTCTCTTGTGAAAAGTAGAAAGTAACTAGCTCAGGACTGATAAGGTGGCCCAATGGTGTCAACATTCTAGATTCCTTCCATCTTCCTGTTCTACCATTCGTAGCAGACTTTAATCTTTAAGGTCACCTCATGACTGCAAGATAGCAACTGCAGCCATATTGTATTCCAGGAAGGATGATGAGAAAAGGGAAAAATTAAATGGAAAGTAAAAAGTCAATCATAAGGCTGGAGTGAGGTAAACCAGCCAGGTCTCCAGCAGGAGCAAAAGTAGAGAAGGGGCAAGAGATGCAGGTATTAACATGGGCAGCCTGTAAACCTGGTATGAAGGAATTGTAATGGCCCAAGTAAGACATGCTACAGGCATGAATTAGGGCAGTATCAGTAGGAGTAGAGTGAAGAGAGGATGAAATTGAAGTAGCTAAATGATAAAATAGGCAGGAGTTGGTAATTGCCTGTGTGGGAGTGGAAGAAATAGAAGTTGATTCCAGGTACGGGGCTTCATTTATGAAAAAAAATTGCAGGAAAAGCAGTGGAACATTTGGACACATTTTGAGTTCAGGGTGCCTGTGGGACATACAAATGGAGTTGTCCAGTAATCAGTTGGATATGAATATGAAGATCCAGGGAGTGGTCGGGACTGGAGAATAAAGATTTGCAAATCCTCTGCAAACGTACATACAGTCATCCCTCGGTATCTGCAGGGGATTTATTCCAGGACCTCCACAGATACCAAAACATGCTCAAGTCCCTTATATAAAATGGTGTCATGCAGCCAGCCCTTGGTAACTGCATATCCTGCAGTTGGTTGGCCGAACCTACAGATATGGAGGGCCAACTGTATTCCCAAGGGAAAACAGTGGGTGCACTATAGTCTCCCAGGGAAAACATACAGCCATGGTTCTCAGTCCAACCCTGGCAACACCACATTATGAGGGGGTAATGGAAAAGAATCTCAAGACCGAGGGCTTCCCTGGTGGCGCAGTGGTTGGGAGTCTGCCTGCCGATGCAGGGGACGCGGGTTCGTGCCACGGCCCGGGAGGATCCCACATGCCGCGGAGCGGCTGGGCCCGTGAGCCATGGCCGCTGAGCCTGCGCGTCCGGAGTCTGTGCTCCGCAACGGCAGAGGCCACAACAGTGAGAGGCTCGCGGACCGCAAAAAAAAACACACACACACAAAAGAATCTCAAGACCGAAAGGTCAAGGAACTGGACGCAAAACCAGGAGAGAGTGGCATCTCAGAACCCAAGAGATTTAAAGGAGGGAAGAGCTTATAGGATGCACAGAAAATGCATGTGGAAGAGATTTGTAAAGCTATCATAGGAAACACATGTATTAGCTGATTTAAGCAGACACACTTTAAATATCAAAGCAAATCTTTCTGATTTGAGAATACAGTTTGTATAGAGAAAAACCAAGATTAAGGCACCACCAAATGAAATTCATTCCCTGACATCCCAAAGCCATCAGAGGATCATGGTAGAAGGCACGTGTCATGATCAGTTGTCATATGATTTCCCCTGCTTGAACTTTGTCATGGGTTCCTCCGCTCCCGATTCAACATGAGCAGTCCTGAGATGCAATACCTTCTTACCCTGATCCTCAAGGAGTCTCACAGTCCCCAACAGAGGTCAATCTCTTGGAGAAAGACCTGTACTTTTGGCCTGCTTTTCCCACTCCCCCTTGTATGGCCCTCTTTAAGCCGGTTCTGCAGTGGGTAGTGACAAAGTGATAACCAGAAACTTCAGATTACATCTTCACCTAAAAATAACGTTCTAGAGACTTCCATGGCGGTCCAGCTGTTAAGACTCCCGGCTTCCACTGCAGGGGGCGTGGGTTTCATTCCTGGTCGGGGAACTAAGATCCCACAAGCTGCAGGGCACGCCTCCACCCCCCCCAAAAAAAAAAAAAAACCCACAGCAGAATTTCATCTCGGTTCCAAACAAGTCACAGAGGTGACTATGGCTGAAGGGTACTTGGAGGCTACCAGAGCCCGGGAGCAGAAAGGAGCCTCAGGCTGCAGCCAGGCTGGCTAACCCGACAGCCAGGCCAATTGGGAGCTTGGCAAGGGCACACAAACATTTTGAAAAACATTTTCATATTTTTTTCAACAAAGGAGGAAAATTCATAAGTGTTGGAGTTTCATATTGTTTTTGTTTTCGATAACAAATCGGAGGAAGAACATCATAAACTTTCCGTTTCAGTGTTTTATCATAAAGGTCTTAATCTAGTCCTGGCCACAGGGCTTTTTCTGCACCGGGTCCTGGAGCCCGCAATTGCGCCTGGTCGGGTGACCTTCGCTGGCAAACCGCGGCGCGCAGGGCGAGGCCGGAGTCTGGGCGGGGTGGGGCCGGCGGGAGGAGGCGGAGCCCGCCCCAGCCGAGGCGATAAAACGGGACTGGACGACCCTAGCAGGCGTACCCGCGCAGAAGCGGACGACGGGGGCTGGAAGGTGAGGTCTGGGGGCCAGGAGGGGAGCGGAGCCGCGCTCGGAGTCCGGCACTCGGGGGTTTGGGCCGGAGCATGCGCCTACGGGCAGCTGGGCCCGGGCCCCTGCCATCGCGGGACTGGGGGGTTTGGAGGATCCGAGAGGGCCGTGCCCACCCTGCGCCGGCCTCCGCGCCCAGGGACGGCGAGATCCGGCGCCCTTACCCCCGCCCGCGGCCCGCAGCCTCCTGGCGATTCCTTTGTATACGACCAACGAGAAGGGGGGAGCGGGCGCGCTTTCCAAAACACCCCCAATTCCGCGGGCCCTGCCCTCCATTCTCCTGGGAGTATTTGTTTCGAAATTTGAATCTGAAGGGAAGCTCTTGCAGTTTAAGGAAAAGAAATCGCATCGCACCTTGAAAGGAGGTTAATGCCATCCCTGGAAGTTATGGACATTCATCTCTTCCTCTGGAGGTTTAAATTTTGAGTTTTAAACAGCAGGGTGGGGTCGTGACTTAGACATTTTGAGTCCAATTTTAGTTTGCTTGGGCCAGCTTGGGCCGCACCCTTCATAGAGCCTGACGGCGGACTTAAGGAAACGTTAAGTAGTGGTTTTCTCCATGGATCCTGGAAATGTACCAGGTAAATTCCATTTTTCCTCTGACGTAGGTGGCTCCACCCCTTATCCCAGAACTCACACGAAGAGCTGGGGTTTGTGACTCACCCTGGCAGTAGTTGTGTGACTTCTGAAACTCGGATCTCGTCCGTGCCCTCGGAGTGTTTGTGAACTAGCGATTTGGCCTGGTTGCCACCTAGTGAAGGCTCTGGCCCAGGCTTCCTCCGGTTTTCCTTTTGACCAGTGCTTTCCTTCCTTCCTATAATGCCTCATGTCCGCTTTGAAAGTGCCTCCTGTCGTGGCCAGCTGATTCTTTTAAAAATCCTGTTCTTGGCCAGTTTTTTAAGGATATCAGGGGGCTCCAGCTGAGACCTGCCCACCACTCTCAACTGCAATAATTCTATTTCATTCTAAACAAATCAGCCCATACGTTTTACAAACCTAGAGACATAGCCCACACCATATCAGGGTTGCCTGTGATGACAGACGTTTCTTGAAAAGGAGGGAGAGACCTCAAATACAGGCGAGATAATCCGAAGATTACTTTGTGTGCAATTCTGAGAATCACAGATCAGGGAAACAGCTCTTTCCTACCACCTTGCTCTCCGTTGTCTAGCTTCATCTGTCGGTGATGATGGCTCTGGAATGCTCCTAAAATAAGTACAATTTGACATGGTTTGCTTGCAGAGAAGTGATGAAGTTCATGTGTGGTCAAGGGCCTGGGCTTGGCACCAGTTTGAGCCTTGGCTCTGCTCTTACTGGCTGCGTAATGCTGAGCATGCTATTTAACCTCATTTTCTTATTGCTAAAATAACAGGCCTTACTTCTTAGGGTGTTATAAGGACACGAATATCTCACCAATTATGAGATAATTCGTGGAAAGGACTCTGTGCGCACCTGGTAAGTGGAGAACAAATGTGGCTGTTAATGTTTCGGTACCCATGTTCCCCGTTGGGGGCAGCTTACTCCCAGTTCTCTAAGGAAGGCGCATGCAGCTCAGAATGTTAATTGAGGGAGGTGCCTGACTGCGGACCAAATGTGTGAAACTATGGCTTCTGTATATTCAAACAGAAAACTATAAGGAAAACACCTCATTATGCTGAGTAGCTTGTAAGGTAAAAGTCCAAATAAAAATGGATGTTAGAGTGTGGAGAGCGGGTGTCTAATGGAATGCAGCTTTGACAGCTGCAGGTACAAGCTCTTGAAAAGAAATGCATTAAAAATTCTGGGCCAGCTCCAGAAGAACCTCACGAGCAAAGACGCCATAAACAAAACCAAGCCCAGAGATGCTTGAGAATTTCCGAAACGGAGGACATGTTATTACTACACCCTGTATCTTGTGAAATATCTTCACTACACAGTTGGCTCTCCACGTACAATCTCAAAGGGCAGGGCCGTGACGAAGCTGTCTGACAAGGGCCCTCTTTGGAGAACTGGAGACTTGAGTTCCTGGAACAAATTGCAAGGAAGACCCTTCCTTGTTGAGGAAGCTTCCGATTTGTGTAGTTTAGAGAGTTCTGAGATGGTTGTCTCTGGCACCTCAGAGTAGCTGGGAGGGGCTGTTCATCATGATGGTGGCTTTCTGTTTGTCTCTACTTGCTGATGTAATGACTTCTCTGAGCTGAGTGATCTTTGTGTAAGATCAGTGATCTTCTCAGCTTGCCAGGCTGTGTGTGTACAAGGTGATAAGGAGGCAAAGCCCCAAGCCACTAACACTACTGGCCTCCAGGTAATGTTAAGCTACTTGTGAGTTACTGGCCCCTGGTAAATAGAAGCAAGATCCACCCAGTGTGTCTTTGCAACTAACCTGTTGCCTTGGGAACGGGTAATTTCATCCCCTGGGGCCTCCATTAATTTCCTATAAAATAGGAACGTTGGGTTTAATTTTTGAGAATACTTCTAGCCTTAAAGTTTATCAGCCTCTAAGGCTCCAGGCTCCCAGGAACAGAAACTATACTCCTGGGCATCTGTGAATCTTGTGGCAACGTTGCCAATGTAAAATCTCTTCTCTGGTGGCCTGTGTTAACCAATTTATTTCAGAAGCTGAATTCACAAGGAGTTTCCCCACCAGAGAGTTTAACTGTGGTTAAGAGCTCAGACCTGGGTTTAAATGCTGCTCTACCACGTACCAGTTCTGAGCTTGGTGTATTCATTCTCTATTACTGTTGAAACAAATCACCACAAACCTAGTGGCTTAACACAATACAAATTTATTAATCTTACAGTTCCACCTGTCAGAAATCTGACCCGGGCCTCACTGGGCTCACATCAAGGTGTCAGCAGGGCTGTGTTCCTTTTTGGCGGCTCTGTGCGAGAATCTGTCCCCTTGACCATTCAGGCTATTGGCACAGTACAGTCTTTGGGGTTGGAGGACTGAGGTGCCATTTCCTGGCTGAGTGTCAGTTAAGGACCATTCTTCACTTCTAGAGGCCACCTGTATGCCTCAGCTGTGACCCCCTTGCTCTGTCTTCAGAATCCCCATGGGTGGGCAAAGTCCATCTCACTCTTTGAATCTTCAGCTCAGTGTGGTCCCCAGTTAGAAATGCTAATTTCTAACTGGGCCCCACCCAAGACCTGCAGAATCAGAACTTACAGGGTCAGGGCCCAGCAATCTGTGTTTAACAGCCCTCCAGGTGATTCTGATGCCCACTAAAGCTAGAGAACCAATACTGTTACCCTATGTTATTTTCTTCCTGGTCTTTAGTGTTAGTTGTGTCCACCTCTGCTAGATTGTAAGGTTCTTGAGAGTGGGGCTTCGCCTGGTTCAGCAGTCACTGTAGCCCAGTGCCTAGCATGGCACCTGCTCCGCTCACAGTGGGCTCATAAATGACCGCTGTGGAGATGACTGGTGGGTAGGTGCCGAGACTGAACTTACTTCGTAGAGTAAATATATGCACCGATGTATTCCTTCAGTTTGTTGGGTCATTGGTGTGTTAAATATTTTATGTTCACATTTATTTGGATTGTTTAGATGGATAGATAGATAGATACATAGATAGGTAGATAGATAGATAGATATTTGGGGGGACTGGCTGGGGTCTTTGGGTGGAGAGCAGCACGTCTTTGTTTTCCTATTTAAAATAATAGAATATAGGCTTACACTATCCATAAACTGGCTACCCAGAACATTTTCAGGAACTTGATTAGGGGTGCCTGTATTCGTAAATCACCTTGCAACTTGTAGCTTCCCCTTACATCTCAGGTGGATGGAAATGAATAAATAATGATCAGGTTGGTTCTTATTGTAGGATGAGAATCTCTAGTACTTCAGAGATCTTTTGTTTTAACCCCTTGCTGCTTTCTGCTGGCATCTTTCTGCATCATCTCTGATCTGTGATCTCTGCTCTCTGTGTGAACGTTTCCAAGTGATGGGGAGTTTTTCACATTTCACCAGGGAATTGATTTCCATATGTGCTGACACTTTGCACAGTGCCTGGCACATGGCAGGGAGGGAGGAAGGGGTGGAGTGATAGCAAGCAGTTGCTCTTAGGAAGCTCAGAATGCCTCCCTAATTGATCCTAATGCTGTCTTTGTAAATTACACAGACTAACCTCTCCCTCTCTTCCTTGGTGGCCATTACCCTATTTGAAGATGGTTACTGTCTCTGACTATACTTTTCCAAATAGGACAGCCCTGGTTTCTCCCAACCGTTTCTCCTGGCTTTTACAGCTGTGTACTTTGCTGTCCTGATAAACTGGAAGAAATTCAGAAATCTGACACCTAATAGTAAAAATATTATTTCCAGCTCAGGTCTAAGCCCAGGACAGAGTAACCCCAGGATTGTGTGTGCATTTGTCTGTTCCTTAAAGTGCCACGTAACATTTTAGCCCATAGTGAGCTTTAAAACCCTCAAGTCTTATTTTTATATTTTAGCATTCTATAAAATCATTATTAACACTTCACAAATTAGGAACTGAAGTAAAGTAGTTGACTGCATTAAGGTTATATAAATTGACAGCAGAGTGGGATTAGAATATAGGTCTTTCAGGACGACTAGAAAATCACACAAGCCTCATTTTTTTTTTTTTTTTACAAATATAGGGTGTGACTAAAATAACTATTTTTAGACATAGGAGAATATATATCCATGAAATATTTTTTACCTTAATGTAGCAAATTTTGAAAGGTGGTATATATTTTTAATACTTAATCAGGTGGAGTAGTAGGAAAATAAAAACTTAAGCTGCAAGTGAAATGACACCTAAGTACATTAAAACATTCTTCACTCATGTTGAGACCTCTTTCTATAAAAATGTTCATTGTTAAGAAAATATATTTAAGCATAAATAAGCTGCTCATAATTCTACCATGCTGTTAATCCCATGATCCAAAATGTTCAGAAAAGTTGGAAGGTGTTCCAAGCAGTTTTTTATATGAGTGTGTATGTATGTATGTGTGTGTGTGTGTGTGTGTATATATATATATATTTTTAAGACAAAGTAATAAAATTATAGCTATTTTTAAACTGGCTTTTTTTCTAAATACATTGTGAATAGCCTTCCATGTCTGTTACTCTTCATGGCTGTGTAGTTCCCCACCATGGAAGTGTACCATAATTTACTCATCTTCTTGTTGGAAATGTATGTTACCAAATTTTTACTATTTTAAACAATGCTTATATATCCTTGACTGTTACTTATTCCTCTGGTGAAAAGCCTATTTGGCGTGCCCCTGAAGGAATTCCCTTTAGAGTCAACTTCAGAGCCACCCAGGAAAATCTGTCCAGACTTCCTAAGCCTGGCTCCAGACGTGTCCTATGACTCCCAAATGGTGTTTTCCAATAGGCTCACCTATCTTATTCTGTGGACCTTTTCCAGAATGACTTTGGGTCTACGGCCATACCACCCTAAATGTGCCCCATCTCACCTGATCTCAGAAGCTAAGTAGGGTCGGGCCTGGTTAGTACTTGGATGGGAGGCAGAATGACTTTGGGCTGTTTCCAATAATTAAATCCATTTAAATGAGTCTCAATATGTTTAGAAAAGAGTGATGAGGTCTTCTGGATGCATCTTGCATCTAAGTGTTTGGTTGGGTGGATTGAAAAAGTAATGGCAGCTCTCGGTTCATCTACCATCTGATCTACACTTAACTTATGGGCATCATTTTTAAATTTAAAATGGAGGACGTTTTAGACTAGGGGGAAGAGTTTCAAGCCATGAGGTTCGGTTCTCTTTTTTAATTCTGTAACAGACTTGCCAGAAGACAGGTAAAAGGGAAAGTTTTGTAATGTGCGGAGTTTCCTATTTCTAATTATAAAAATAATGCTTGACTCATTATAGAATATTTGGGGAGGTATGGCAAAAAGTAAAAGGTCAGGAAGAGAAATAAGAGATTATAAATAATCCTGCTTAGTGTTTACTACTATCAGCATTTTGGGGGCATTTATAAAATAGCTTTAAAACAATCAGCTATTTTCTGTCCCCCACCCCTGCCATTTCATGACAACATATCGCTCTTGGAAATTCATATTTTAGTAGTGGTTAATGAAGACCTGGTCTTCCGATCCGAACAGCTCAACATCCGTACACTGATCACTTCCTCTCTCTGCCACACCCTCCACCCGCCAACACCCCCTCCCTGCCCAATTTCTTTTCCTGGGAACCTCGTGACTTCCCGGTAATACTCATGGTGGCTACTGCTTTTTGAGGGCCTTCTTTGGCCAGGCACCACGCTGTGCAGTACCTGTGATTATCCCTGTGTTTACTTGGTGAAGAAGGGAAGCCCAGAGGTTGAGTAACACATGGCAATAAGTGGCAGAGCCAGAAATATTCAAGACTTTGTTCACCGGTCGACGAGAAAGCCTGTCCCTAGACCAGTTCACTGTGCCGTTTCTGCAGTTTTTGTTAAAGATGAGCCTTTCTTAGTAGACCCTTCTTTCTGATGTGTGTCATCAAGGGCGAGTTCACTGCACTGCACCCTCTTTGTTGTAATGGTGTTATTCATGCCAAGGACCATTCCGAGGGAAGTCTCCTGGAGCTTGCAGCTCCTGCCAGCCCGGCGCCCTTCCAGCACCTACCCGCCCCCATCAGGAGGTCCCTCCCTCCTCCTCCAGTAGAGCTACCTGAGGAAGCAGATGTTCTTAACTTTTAGGAAGAGTCTGATGCTCTCCGCGTCCCTGTTCGGGGACCTCAGATGGGTGCCTTCCTCTCCTGTTCTCTTGCAGCACTTCTTCCCAGCCCCAGGCCTGCCTAAGCTGAGTGTGTGAATCATCCTTTCTACCCAGATGCCCCCAAGCATGAGGAACCAGACAGGGAGCTGGGGTGTGCTGGGCCTGGGCCACTGGCTGGGGGGTCGGTGGCGCGGGAACGCTGCGATTCTCTCCCTTGACCCGTCTGGCTCCCGACAGACGGCATTGCAGGGGCGTCAGGTGCTGGCAGGAGGGGCAGGGGCCTCTCCCTGAGCTATTAGGATGCAGAGACCTCGCTGCCTCCATCTCTCAGGCTCAGGGAACAAGAGAGCCTGGAGAGGCCAATAGTCTGACCCGGAGGTATGGACGTGCCTGACTTTGGGCAGGAAGTCTGGGTGTGGTCAGGAAGGAAGTCCAGGGTGAGGTAGGAAGCGGTGACAGCCACCACTTTTCTGTGACTGTCAAGCACATAGTTAACTTGTCTTATCTCACCTCAGTCTTCTGGTGTGGGAAAGCGCCCATGTACCTGCCCCTTGTTATAGGTGAAGAGAATGAGGCTTGGTAGCCGTGGCAGAGCCAGACCTTGTGTCCAGGTCTCTGCCAGCCCAGTCTGAGCTTCTGACCACTGGCCTCGGGCAGCCTCAGGTCCTCACCGCACAGGAGTGCTGTGGGCAGCTACGCCCCGGGAGGGTCAGCCCGGTGGCGGGGGGCATTAGTAGGCTGTGGTAGGTGTTGCAGGTGCCAGAGGGAAGTGGGGGGTATTCAACCTGTAAAGAAAGGCCAGGCCCAGTTAGGTTTTCTCCCCACTTTCCCACACGTCAGCAAGCAACCTGTCTCTCTCCCGGGCGTGGCTTTACTCAATGGCGTCTTCTTTGGGCAATGCCAGGCCCTGCCTTGTTCGCTTCCCAATTCTCCCCAGCCTTCCTCAGCCAACTCCTCAGCATCCCATGACCTTCACAGGTGTGAGAGATGCCATTTCCAACCCAGAGGAGGGCAGGGCCCACCCACCAAGAGCCCCGTCTGTCTACCAGGCAGAAATCTTGGCCCGTGCGGCCCAGGAGAATAGAATGTGGAGCCGCCCTGGTTTGGAGCAGCTGCTGCCTCCTTGTTGGAGGATGGCCTCAGGGAAGCCGGGGTAGGGTCGGGAGACTCCTTAGATCTACGGCTCATGATTTGGACTTAGGCAAGTTAAAAACCTCCCTGTGGGGACTTCCCTGGTGGTCCAGTGGTTAAGACCTCACCTTCCAGCGCAGGGGGTGTGGGTTCGATCCGTGGTCCTGGAGCTAAGATCCCGCATGCCTCAGGACCAAAAAGAAACCAAAACAGAAGCAATATTGTAACAAATTCATTAAAAAATGGTCCACATCAAAAAAAAATCTTTAAAAAACAAATAATAGGGCTTCCCTGGTGGTGCAAGTGGTTGAGAGTCCGCCTGCCGATGCAGGGGACACAGGTTCGTGCCCCGGTCCGGGAGGATCCCACATGCCGCGGACCGGCTGGGCCCATGAGCCATGGCCGCTGAGCCTGCGCGTCCGGAGCCTGTGCTCCGCAACGGGAGAGGCCACAGCAGTGAGAGGCCCGCATACTGCAAAAAAAAAAATAAATAAATAATAATAATAATAAAGTCTAAAAAAAAAAAACCTCCCTGTGTCTTGGCCTCCTGGTCAGGTAAAAGGAGGGTTCAAGGTGTTTCAGCCCTCCCCTCTTCTCCCCTGATGCTCACTGCCACACATCTAGGCATTAATGTAATGGGGACTTGTCACCAGAGGTACCTGGAACCCCTCCTTACTTCTCCAGAGTGATTAAGGAGGAGGTGGGGAGCCAGAGCTTCTGTGCACGCTAAGCCTTTGCTTCCTGTTCTGAATGCACACTGGTGCCCTCCAGAGTTACCCCTTCCATCTGATGCACTTAGTGGCGTGGCCTGGAGAAGTGGCCCTCACTGGGCTCAGGCTCAATTCAGCCAGCAGCTGGGGGTGGGGCCTGCAGAGCTGAAATCGCAGGTGCTGCATTACGTACTTTGTTAATATTCTCACTTGAGTCAGCGACCCTGAGGGGGAAGATAGTGCTGTCCCACTGCTCAGTCATGAACACTGAGGCTCAGAGGAACTGAATTTATTCAAGGGTGCACGGCTACTGTAGGTGAGAGCTGGGGTGGGCCCGGTGTGCTTTGACTCCCTGCAGCTGCCCCTCCCACCAGGCCCAGCAGCATTTCTTCAGTAAGCCGAGGTCTCAGCCAGGGAGGGACCAAGCACTGCCCCACCTGAGAGCACCCTAGGTTCATCGCACCCAGCCCGGACGTTCCCTGCTTTCTTGGTCTGCTCACTCCTTCCCATGTTTCCTGAAGCCCCCAGGCCTTCCAGCTCTTGGTTTCTGAGATACCCGGCAATCACCTGTTGGTTCATGACAATGCTTTGTGTTCCTTTCTTCCAGAACCTGTAGCCGGTCACAATGGGAAGCAAAGGAGGGTTCGTCTTGCTCGGGCTCCTGTTCAGCCTGGCTGTCGTCTGCCATGTAGGTGAGTGGTCCACAGGGACATGGATCTGGATTAGGTAGGCCGCCTTGGCCCTAAACTTTTTCTTAGGCCTCAGGAAGACCTCGGGCCGAGCTTCGGTTCTTTCACCATCAGTGCTACAGGTCCAGGGTGGTGTGACCGCTCCTTCCTGTGTTACGGCCCTACCCTGAGTGGAGCACCTTCCTGAGTTACAGTTCCTCCTGGGTGACAGAGCTGCTTTCGTGGGGAGCGATTACACTGAGCTGCTTAAGTTTCACCCCACTCACCACCAGCCGCCGGGGCTACCGATAGACGCCATCTTCAGAGTGCTGAGCCCAGCCGCCCGCCCCGGGCTCCTCCTGCGCGACGCTGCTGCTGCTTGTAGCATTCACGTGCCAATCACTATTCTCAGCATTTTCCACGTATTTGCTTATTTAATCCTCATGTCCGCCCTGTGGAGCAGGGACTATTTTTCTTGCCATTTTACAGGTGACAAGACTGAGGCCCAAAGAGATTCAATAACTTGTAAAATATCACAGCAAAGTGGTGCAGCCAGAATTTGAACCCAAATAAGCCTGGCACCAGAGTGTCTGCCCCAGCTCCTTCTCGGGGCCACCCCTCCCTGCCTGCTGGAGATCCTCGTTACCTCTGTCACAGTAGGAACACCTGTGTTACTTGCTTTGCTTCACTGTAAACATCAAAGGTCATTTTCTGCCTATGTCACATTGGTACTACTAACTGTTATTATTTTTTTTTTTTTGCGGTACGCGGGCGTCTCACCGTTGTGGCCTCTCCCGCCGCAGAGCACAGGCTCCGGACGCGCAGGCTCAGCGGCCATGGCTCACGGGCCCAGCCGCTCCGCGGCATGTGGGATCTTCCCGGACCGGGACACGAACCCGTGTCCCCTGCATCGGCAGGCAGACTCTCAACCACTGCGCCACCAGGGAAGCCCTACTAACTGTTATTTTTGAGGGGTGGGGACAGGAGGCAGAAAAGGAAGTCACCATGCGGTGGGCACTACAGAGGCATCTGCATTTTGGAGCATGTCTTAGAGCTTGTAGCTTTAGTAGCTCCCATATGGTGAATGCTTACTAGGTACTAGGGCCTGTACCGGACCCTGGCTCATTTAATCCTTCTAGCCATCCTGTGAGGGCTCAGTACTATTACGCCCATCTTACAGTTGAGGAAACGGAAGCGAAGAACAAAGTAGCCCAAGGACATGTTTGAACAAGTTTTCCCTTTCTGAGAAAAGACAGAAGTCACGACCCCCCTCCCTCCCCACGTCTGTTGATTGTAGTCACGGAGGTTTGTAATGTGGTTCGCTATGTTACAACATACGTTATTGTCTTAATTCTTCTACCCAGTGAATTTTCTGTAGTAAGAATAGCCTGGTCATACCTGCTTTCCAGCAGTCTACGTTTGTTTATGGATCAGGCTTGGGTTCGGTGCTGTTAGCTGTTCTGTGACAGGTCTCGGGGGCACTTAGGTTTTTCCTGAGGGAGTCGGAGTGTGAAGAAGATCCCCTCCACCCTGGCTAAGTAGCTGGAATATCAAACAGCCACTGACTTATTGCTTGCCCCTGACCCGGTCTCCCCCATAATTGGTCCTGGTTTCTTCTCTTTCCCACTCAGGACAATTAGAAGAACATCACGGTAAATAAACCAAGCGTGGGCTTCAGAACTGATCGCCTGGGTGTGAGTCCCAGCTCTCCTCTTAGTAGCCATGTGACTTTTGACAAGTTAGTTAACATCTTGGTCTTAGTTTTCTCTTGAAAAATGGGGATGGAGATCCTTGAGCCTGCCTCTTATAGCAATTCTCTGAAGATTGAAAGTTTAGGTATTTGAACACTGTGTTAGCTGTGAATATTTCTGCCTCACAGAAGTTCCAAAGGTGAGCTCTCTTTCCTCTGTCTGAAGGTTTGACCTGGCCATTTCAGATGTTATAGGGACTTCCCTGGTGGCGCAGTGGTTAAGAATCCACCTGCCAATGCAGGGGACACAGGTTCGAGCCCTGGTCCGGGAAGATTCCCACATGCCGCAGGGCAACCAAGCCCGTGCACCACAACTACTGAGCCTGCTCTGTAGAGCCCACGAGCCACAGCTACTGAGCCCGTGTGCCATACCTACTGAAGCCCGCATGCCTAGAGCCCGTGCTCCACAACAAGAGAAGCCACTGCAATGAGAAGCCCGCGCACCACAACAGAGTAGCCCCCGCTCGCTGCAACTAGAGAAAGCCTGCCTGCAGCAATGAAGACCCAACGCAGCAAAAAATTAATTAATTAATTAATTTTTTAAAAAAGATGTTATAGAGAGCTTCACTCCTATCTGTCCTCAGGAAGTGAGGAGCCACTTTCTTCTGGCCTTTGGAGAATTCCTCTTCCTGGTGATGAACTTTGGCCTTAGAACTAAAAGTCAGCTCTTGGGTTCTAAAACCCACATTTCATCTTGGTTTAACCATGCCATTCTTCTATGAGGTTTTACATATTTCATCTTTGAAAATGTCTTTTCACACCGATAGGTACTTCCAAATACTGATTACGTGGCAGAAGCCATGTGGCCAGAAGAAGGTGATCTCTTATTGTAGCAAAGAGTATGTCCACATGAATCAGGAAAACTTGCTTCCAACTCTTCCCATCACAGATGTGGAATATGACTCATCTTTTTCCATCACCATTGTTATAAAAACAGAGAAGGGAAAATAATCCAGTGAAACTTGAAGTCTAGCCACCAAAGATGAATCCTAAGAACATGAGTGGGAGCGGTAGTCATTTTTCAAATTGGGGAACCATAGGCATTTGCTTCTGATATAAGTCGACCCTCGTGTTCAGTGTCACTGTGCATGTCTTCCCACCCACATGGGTTTAAAGTGTGTGGCTGCTGCCTGCCCCTTGACCGTGTTTGCTTCTGGCGATGGGTCAGTCCCTCAGCAGAGGACAGCTGCAGTGAGGACGCCTTATCCCAGAGGCCATCAGACTTGTTCTGCAGAGGTCCAGATAGTAAATATTTCAGGCTTTGCGGGCCAAGAGACAAAAATCAAGGATATTATGTAGGCTTTTACATAAATAAGAGAGAAAACAAATTTCTCTAAGTTTTTAATTGACAGAATTCAAAGATTTAATAATTGAGTACAATTATTTATAATACAGATCTACTAATGAGAAGAATGGAATTCTTTCTGGGAGAATAACATTTTGCTTACTTGGGATTCAAAAGTTAGTGTTCCCCATCATCAAATTGGTTGCAAACGTTCATCTGTTAATACTGATCTGTAATGAGATTTCATGCATTTCGTCTTGGAGCATGTCTTTTCACACGTCTTTTCACACAGATAGGTACTGCCAAATACTGATGATCAGTCCGTGAGAATGTCATGTGATAGAGCATATTCATTGCTTGGAAGGTGTTTATAGAATTCTGTTAGTTTATCCTCTTAATGGATTCCTTTTAATATGTCATTGCATTGCAGATTAATCACTTCCGGTTGAAAGTAGGAAAAAGCTTCTCAATTGCACAGTTCAATGGATTTTGAAATCTGGAAATTCCCTTTGCACTTGCCTCAGGGTCCAAAAAACTGCTGCTGGAACTGTAGTTTGAGCTTGGAAAAATATATCTGCTGTAGATATATGTGGGAAGGAAGCCCACTCTGAGTTGCTGACCTCTGACCCACACTAATGGAGCTGGTGGGCTTGCTTCTGCTGCCAGGAGGGTGAGTCATTGCTGGTCTACCAGGTCCTGACGGGCATTCTTCCTGATCCTAGGTCACAGCCTGGAGTGCTACAGCTGTATTAACCCAGCTAACGGCTGCACTACCACCGTCAATTGTTCACGTAATCAAGATACTTGTCTCATCGTTAAAGCCGGTAAGAGCCTCCCCCTCCCCCTCTTCCTGAGTGTAATGGGATGAAGAGAGCCTGGGAAAAGATCTGTGCCGCTCTCATTCTTGTTAGACTCGTATTCAACAAGTAATAGCGACCATTTAATAGCACCAGTTGTGTGCGGCACTAAGCACTTTCCATTTGTTTCGTTATTTAATATTCCCCATCTACCACTCGGGGTAATATTTTATTCCCGTTTGGTAAATGAGGAAACTGAGACTCAGGTTAAGCAACAGACTAAGGTCAAGGAACGAGCTCAGGATCTGAACGTGGGAATCCATCTAATTCCAACACTTGTGCTCTTAACAGCAACACTGGCTGCCTCGCAAACTTTTGAGAGCCTGCCCTGTGCCAGAGCCTGAGCTAGGAGGTCGGGGTACAGAGATGAAGAAAGGAGACGATGAAAATTGTGAAAGAGGCCTGTGTAGCTATTACAGATGTCTTTATTGATACCCGTGTCTCATTCCGTGGGGAATTTAATACATACAGAGTCCTGAGGGGACTCAGGCTGAGCTCAGAGGACAAGTAGGAAGTAAGAGGACTGAGAGGAAGCGTGTTCCCAAGAAAGGCAACAGTAGCTACCGAGGCTTTGGTGGCCTCAGAGAACAAGGCACTCATGGGCTTGGGGTAGGGAACTGTCAACATTGACAAATTTTGTCAAATCTGCATTTTCCAAATTGGTTAGACTATGGAATCGCTTCCTCCATAAATCCTATTAAAATAGAATTTAGGAAACCTGATTGAAAGGAGGAGGAGTTTCACTTCCCCAGAAAGGAAGAATCCCTCAATAAGTAAGGACGAATGAGAATTATCCTGTCTAAAGAACAGGAGTACCTCATAATTTTGATATAAACTCCTGGAATACAGCTCAGATTCCAAGGCCTACATGTAAGGTCCTTGATTCTGTAGGGGACAGTTCCTCTGCCTCACCTGGAGGACTGTATTAACTCATTGTTAATGTAGAAAGCATAGTGAGGCCCCCAGAGAGAATAGTCATTCACTCCACAAATATTTGAGCACCAATTATCTATGAGCACAGAGACCTACTTCTTAACCCTGATTGTCTGTGTCTCTTGGACCCCCACTACAAAAAGTATAATTTCCAAATGAGAGAATAAAGGCAATATTATGTGTAGAATAAGTATTAGATTATCAGTTAGAAGCTTTGAGCTCTGATCTCTGTCTTGCCACCAGTAAGTTCTTCCGGCCTCTCTTTTTTATTGATGAAGTGGGTGTGTCAGATGGTAGAGGTGGAGAGAAGGAAAGAGGAAAGTAGACTAGACTAGGAAACAAATCCCATTGTTTCCTACCTGAATGGTTAAACTTTCATTTTAGTTGTTTCCAACGTTATTGAAGTATAATTGACAAATAAAAACTGTATATGTTTAAGGTGTACAACATGGCGATTTGATATACATACACATTGTGAAATGATTACTGCAATCCATCATTGTTACCTTTCTGTGTGTGACGAGAACACTTAAGATCTACTCTGTTAGCAAATTGCAAATAGACAATACAGTCTTGTTAACCACAGTCATAATGCTGTACATTAGATTCCCCAGAATTTACTCATCTTATAATGAACTGTTATGCTTTGTAAAAATGATTAATGTAAACAATGAGGCACATCTATTAGAATGGCCAAAGTCTAAAACACTGACAGCACCAAATGCTGGCAATGTGGAGCCCCAGGAGCTCTCATTCATTGCTGGAAGGAATATAAATTGGTACACAGTACGTACTCTCACCATAAGATTCAACAGTTGCATTCCTTGATATTTACCTAAATGAGTCAAAAAATTATGTCCACTCAAAAACCTACACATGGATGTTTATAGCAGCTTTATTCACACTTACCCAAACTTGGAAGCAACCACGATGTCCTTCAGTAGATGAATGGATAAATAAACGGTGGTACATCCAGAGAACGGACTAAAAAGAAATGAAGTATCAAACCATGAAGAGACATGAAGGCAACTTAAATATGTATTACTGAATGAAAGAAGCCACTCTGGGAAAGCTACATTGTTATGATTCCAACTATGTGATGTTTTGGAAAGGGCAGAACCAAGGAGATAATAAAAGGTCAGTGGCTGCCAGGGGTTAAGTGGGGGAGGAGGGAGGGATGAATAGGTGGAGCACAGGATCTTTCGGGCAACGAAGCTAGGACTCTGTGTGATACTATAATGATGGACACATGTCACACGTTTGTCAAACCCTATAGAATGTACAACACCCAGAGTGCACCCGAATGTAACTTATGGACTTCGGGTGATGGTGAGTCCACGTAGGTTCATCAGTTGCAACAAATGTACCGGCGGGAAATGTTGATGGTGAGGGAGGTTGTTTGGGGTGGAGGTGGGGCTGTCGGGGGCTCTCTGGGAACTATGTACTTTCTGCTCAATTTCGCTGTGAATCTAAAACTCCTCTCAAGTATAAAGTCTATTTTTTTAAGGATAATGTGAATCTTAAATAGTTTTCTTCTTCTCATGAACATAGGTCCCCAAACTTCAGCTAGACATGTAGTAACAGCAGTTCTTGAAATATAGATATTCAGCCCTTACAGTAAGGTAGATAGGAACAGAGCATCTAAATGCCCCCCCCGACTCTGACATCAGCCTGGGAGAGGCGAGGCACACTGTCATAAACAGGAATCAAAGGCCAGGCATACATTGGAGAAATTATTTAATTAATCTAGCCGCATTTTCTCCCCAGCTGTGAAATAGGAATACTTACCTCCCGGGGTCAGTGGGGCAGTTAGTGGAGAAATGTGCGTGATAGTGCTGTGCAGATTCAGTCTAGAAGAGAGACAGATGGGCGCTACTTCAGCCACTAATTCACTGGCGTCCTGGCTAGGTCCTGGAAATATAAACCGTGTACTGAGAGTCTGGCAGAGCCTTTGATGACAGTGCCAAGCCATCATTTCTGTAATGGCCTTTCAAATAAGGGACACACTGAAGGATGCCTAAGGCAACTGGGGACTACTGCTTGGTAAAGGCAGACTCAAGGCAAATCTTCGAAGAGTGGGGAGGCTGTGCCTAGCAGAGAGAGAACGTTTCACATTCCAGTGACTCTGTGATATGATCCACTTTTACTCGGGTGATTCTGATAGTGGCTTTGGTGAGAAGCTCACCATTGAAGGTTGTTACGCAAATAAGATCATTCAAGTAAAGTGCTTGGCTCACTGCAGGACACATAGTAAGTGATTAATTGGTAGCAATTATTAATAAATTACTACCTGCTCTCCCCAAGCTGTTAGGTTTCCCTAATTAACATTTTGGTGACTTTCATGCTTTCGCAGTTCCAAAGCCTGATTACTACTACATAAGACAGTAACTTGTCCTATTCAACAGCATTCTTTAGTACAGTATTAGAAGCATCCACTTAAATATGTATGATCCAAGCAGGTAGAGTCACTGGAACACTCTTATCTGGCCTCTGCCACTTGACCAGACTTCATTAAAACCCAGGCCAAACACTCACCTCCTCTGAGGGGGAGGACAGAACAGTTATACCTGCAGTTATAAACTTAGAAGTTTTGTTCTGAGCTGTGAATGAAATAGAATAAACTAGTTACTGGCCTTAAATAAGGAAATAAGCATCTGTATTTTTTTCTTTCCAACACAGAAGAAAAGAAAATGATTCCAGGGCGGGGACCAACCTTCTATATCTGTGTGTCCCCAGCATCTAGCACAACTAACTTCTCTTCTCTCTCAACTCTCACTTTTTTAAAATATTTAACGTAATTTTTCTCAGTATTAAAAAATCACTATACGCTAATTGGCATTGTATATTTTGGCCTGCATTTTCCTTTGTGTGTAAAAATTGAGACCATAATGGCACGTTCTTTTGGAAAATTTTCCTGCTTTACGGAATAATCCAATGATTTTTAAAGGAAGTTTAAGCTATGTTTAAAATAAATTCATCCAGTGATTTTTTATTTTAAATCTCAATCTACAGAGAAATGTATAAATGAAAGATAGCCTTCTGTGAGGGTAACACTGTTAAATTACTTGGGAATCTTTGCAGAGAAAAGTAGTATACTCACCCCCACACATATACTTTATACAGATGGGTCACATTCTACATATTGTTCTGCATCTAGGCTTTTTTCTATTGAGATATAATTCACATATCTCAGTTCCAAAGTACATTTTAAAGTGCGCAATTCAGTGGCCTTTAGTATATCCACAACTCTGTACAACTATCACCACTCATTTTCAGAACATTATTATCACCCCAAAAGGAAACCCCATACCCATTAGCGGTCACTCCCTATTCTTCCCTTGCCCATACCCCAGCAGGGAGCACTAATCTACTTTCTGTCTCCATGGATTTGCCTATTCTGGACATTTAGATATAAATCAAACCATACAGTGTTGTGGTCCTTTGTGACTGGCTCCTTTCACTAGCATAATGTTTTTTTGTTTGTTTAAAGTATATAATCTATTATTTTTTTTAATTTTTTTATTCATTTATTTATTTTTGGCTGCATTGGGTCTTCGTTGCTGTTCGCGGGCTTTCTCTAGTTGCAGCGAGAGGGGGCTACTCTGTGTTGCAGTGCATGGGCTTCTCATTGCGGTGGCTTCTCTTATTGCAGAGCACAGGCCCTAGGCACACGGGCTTCAGTAGTTGTGGCTCGCGGGCTCTAGAGCACAGGCTCAGTAGTTGTGGCGCACGGGCTTAGTTGCTCCACGGCACGTGGGATCTTCCTGGACCAGGGATCAAACCCGTGTCCCCTGCATTGGCAGGCAGATTCTTAACCACTGCACCCCCAGGGAAGTCCTTGCGCATAATGTTTTTAATGTTCACCCATGTTATTGGATATATCAGTACCTCATTCCTTTTTATGGCCAAATAATATTCCATTGAATGGATATACCACATTTTGCTTATCATTTACCACTTAATGGACATATGGGTTGTTTCCACTTTTTAGGTGTTTTGAATAATGCTGCTATGAACATTCGTGTATAAGCATTTGTGTGAACATAGTTTTCAATTCTCTTGGGTAATATATTTACCTAGGAGTAGAATTACTAGGTCATATGGTAACTATTTTTAACCTTTTGAGGAAATGCCAGACTTTTCCAAGATACCTGCACCACTTTACCTTCCCACGAGCAATATTTGAGGATTCCAATTTCTTCGCTTCCTTGACACCACTTGTTATTTTCCAATTTCTTGACTATAGCCATCCTAATAGGTGTGAATTGATCCTCACTGTGGTTTTGATTTGTATTTTCTTAATGGCTAATGACGTTGGGCATCTTTTCATGCACTTATTGGCCCTTTGTATATCTTTGGAGAAGTATCTATATCCTTTGCCCATTTTTTAATTGGGGTGTCTTTTTATTATTGAGTTGTAAGAGTGTTTCATAGATTCTGTATACTATACTCTTATCGGATATATGATTTGCAAACATTTTCTCACTTTTTGTGGGTTTTGTCTTTTTAATTTTTTAAAATAGTGTTCTTTGAAGCACAAAAGTTTAATTTTGTTGAAGTCCAATTTAACTATTTTTCTGCATTTAAAAAAACCCTCAAACTCCTCCCATGTCAATACACATGGTCTGTGGCATTCCTTATCTGCATGGAACTTCGTTGTGTGGAACTCTACCATAATTTATTCAAGTGCTTTTTTATTAACGGACTGTTTGTCTTTTAGTTTCTTATTGCTACAGATAGTGGTGCAGTGACCATTCTTGAGCATATATCTTAACCTTTTTTCAAGTAACTTCATAGGGTAAATTCTAGAAGTGGGATTGCTGGATCAAAGAGGGCATGTGTTTAAAAATCTTTGTAACTCTCTCAAACATTAGTATGATTGCCTGTTGCCTTCCATATACACACAACTGTATTGGCTCTGATGAGACTCTGCTTTTATGGAAAAGTTCCATTCAGAGCTGGATCATTATTTACTTAATTTTTCCCCTTTATAAGCTAACTGGGATACATATTTTTACCCAAATGTCTCTATTTCCCCAGGATAAGTTCTAAGAAGTAGAACTGAGAGTTCAAAGACAGGTGCAGAGTTTTACCTGCTTGATTGCTTATCTTTGTGTGTGTGTATTTCCCCCACAGTGCCAACAAAAACTTACTACCAGTGTTGGATGTTTGACCGTTGCAATTTCGAAGCTATTGCGAAAGCCTTAGAGGAGAAGGAGCTTAAGTACCACTGCTGCCAGGAGAACCTGTGTAACAAAAGTGACGGGACGAGTATATCAGGGAAAACAGCTCTGCCGGTCATCCTGCTGCTGGTGGCGGTCTGGAGCTTTTGTCTCTAAATCTACACCAGAAGGGCTTCTCCTAAATCTCCTGTCTCTGTATACTCCTCATTTCCTGTGCTGCTGCGTTCCAAAGGCTTTATATTTTCCAGCTGGATCCTGTGGGGAAAGACTAAAACTAGCTTGAGCAAGTTAGATTAAAGAGAGGAACTCAGAGGGACTCTGAAGACCAGTTCTGTTGGCAGAGAAGACCTGTTTGAGGGAAAAAGTTTGAGCGAAGTGCATGTGATTTGAGTAAAGTTGTATGCTTCTTACTCTGCTCTTTGCAGTGACAGCTTGAGTAGATTCTCTGCAGTCCTCAGCTATTTCCCTCTGGTTCCTTGGATGTAGTTAATGTGATCAGTACTTTTTTGGGTGACTGGGGCAGGGGGCTCCTTTTCAACAGTCTCTCACAAGGCATGCATTATTCTCGCCTTTCATGGCCCCTGTATTGCCAGGTAGTCATGGTGCATGTTCCAGGTGTGGGCTGTGGACAATGAGATTCTTAATGACTGTTGTATTCTCAGCTAGAAGGTGTCTGGCTGGGAAGGAGGTAAGCTTTCCAGATGGCAGGGCACGGAAGCACAAGGTTTATCTTTAGAGAGGTACCAGAGGCTGAAATCTGTGTTTTCTTCTGTCCCTAAATTTTGAATTGTCTTTGCTGTCTTTCAGTAGAAAAACTCAGCATAAATTAATGGTGTGTTAAAACTATCCCTCCCACTCCCTGTCTTTTTTATTGGAATGGTAGGCTGTCTTAGCTTTGTCACACACAGTTAAAAACTAAACATTTGAACATTCTTTGTTACTTGTGACTTGCAGTTATTAAGGGTGCTTATTTTAAATGTTACTGGTAGGAAAACTCTTCATATGTGTGTGTATAATGCATGAATGGAAAAGGAGGAGCCTTTGGGGTTGCGATTTGAGATTTCCAAATGTCATCATGAATAGTAACAGGTCTGCAGGGATGTGTTTTACCTGCCGACATCCAGCCTGTTGGCTCCTAGCTGAGTCAGCACAGATAGTGTAAAATACATCTGTAAGGGCTGTTAGCGTAATCACGAGTGCTGAGGCTTTCAGAAGCGCTACCGGTTTCCTAAAAAGTGATACACACCTTTTCAGGAGGACAAAGTTTTGCCTCTTTCTTGTGGGTACTGGTGAATAATTTAAGATCCAGTAGACAGTGACGTTTGTATGCTTACAGTCTTGGCTGTATTTAACAGCATAGTCTGACTTTTGCCGACGCGAGTGGAATTTATTGATTAACATTTAAAAAAAAACAAAAAAAAACCTTGATTATGTGATCTGTTGGACAAACCAGAATGAATACTGCCTTTCTGAAAATAAAATCTCATCAAATGCATGAGTGTGGTGATTGGCCCAAAGGGTAACAACATAGGTGACACGCCCGATGGTAGCAACTGAAAGAAGAGATCTTGGACAGTACCAGATTTCTTCTGTTGATGCCATTACTTAAACACAGACCAACAGAGGCTTCCTCATCAAAACCTAGCATTACCTTGGTGCTCTGTGTTCCCTATTGGCTCAGAGCTTTTCCTTACATCATCTTTAATCTTCTGTTCAAAGACAAAATACTAGGTGTGACTCTTCCTCAATAGAACTTTTTCTGCCCAAGAAAGTACTGACCATGCCCACAGCAAAGTGGCTCATTTCATGCAGTGCCTTTTAGTTCCAAGGAACAAGAACCAATTTTGACTCACTTAAGCAGAAAATGAATTTGGGGGAACTTTGAAGGGGCATTCAACCAGACTGCAAAAAACCAGTAGTTGGGGAGAGTTCCCCGGTGGTCTAGTGGTTAGGATTCAGTGCTTTCACTGTTGTGGCCCAAGTTCAATCCTGGGTGGGGGAACTGAGATCCCGCAAGCCATGCAGTACAGCCAAAAAATTTAAAACGTTAAAAAAAAGCCAGAGAGGAGGAGTCAAAATGGTGGTGTGGGAAGATGCGGAGATAGCGTCTCCCCACAAATAGGGCATCTGCCGGCCGCTGGTGGGGACTCTGACCCCCAAGGAGACGGGAGGAACCCCAAAGTGAACCAGTAGGATGTAGGGGGACCGAGGGGGGAGGAGAAGTGGAGAAGACAAGATCAGCACCCCTGAGGCCAGGGAGATCAGGAGAGGCATGTGGGAGGGACTCTCTGGGAAGAGCCGGAGAGGAGCAGAGGGCGATCGCCTGGCCCACTTGGGCACGGGGAGCCTGCTGAGCTCCCAGGCGGGTCCCCTGCCCTCCAAGGCTCCCCCCATCCCCCACCCCCACCCGACTGCATTGGACCTGGGGACATAGGAGGGAAGCCAGGGAGATCAAGAGATGCAGGCGGGAGGGTGCTCCCAGACCCCAGACTGGAGGAGCAGGAGAGGAGAGGAGGGTGTTTGTCCCACCCACTCGAGCCCAGGAAGCCTGCTGGGCTCCCAGTGAGGTCCGCTGCCCTCAGAAGGGGATGGGGGGGCACGCCTGGGCCCCTTCTGTTCCTTGAGCCTAAGCCCCACCCCCCCCACAGCCCCCAGGGCCTTTTCCAGCCCTGTGGGTCCTGAACATAGGCCCTGCCCACTGCCCAAAACTTGCCCTTGATTAGGCCCCGCCCTCCACAGCCAAGGCCTAACACCCCCTTTTTTTCATTTCCCTCCTCTTTTTTACTATTTTGGTACTGATGTACCTTCCAGTTGTTGATTCATCTATATTTTTATTTTTATATTCTTTCTAACATATCTGTTAGTTTCCTAGTCTAATTTTATTTTTTACTCTGTTCTTTCTCTCTTTTTTTTTTGTCACCCCACGCAGCTTGCAGGATCTTGATTTGCGAGCCTGGGGTCGGGGGGAAGCTCCTGTGGTGGGAGCTCTGAGTCTAAACCACTGGACTAACAGAGAACCTCAGACCCCAGGGAATAGTCATTGGAGTGAGGTCTCACAGAGTTCCTCATCTCAGCACCAATATCCAGCTCTACCCAATAGCCTACAAACTCCAGTGTTGGAAGCCTCAGGCCAAACAACCAGTAAAACAGGAACACAATCCCACTCATTAAAAAAAAAAAAAAAAGAGAGAGAGAGAGACAGCAAAAAAATATGTCACAGATGAAGGAGCAAGGTAAAAACCTACAAGACCAAATAAACGAAGAGGAAATAGGCTATCTACCTGGAAAAGAATTCAGAGTAATGATAGTAAAGATGATCCAAAATCTCAGAAATAGAATGGAAGCACAGATTGAGAAAATACAATAAATGTTTAACAAAGATCTAGAAGAACTAAAGAACAGAGATGAACAACACAATAATTGAAATGAAAAATACATTAGAAGAAATCAATAACAATAACAGAGGCAATAGAACAAATAAGTGAGCTGGAAGACAAAATGGTAGAAATAACTGCCAAGGAGCAGAATAAAGAAAAAAGAATGAAAAGAATTGAAGACGATCTCAGAGACCTCTGGGATAACACTAAATGCACCAACATTTGAATTATAGGGGTCCCAGAAGAAGAAGAGAAAAAGAAAGGGTCTGAGAAAATGAAGAGATTACAGTGGAAAACTTCCCTAACATGGGAAAGGAAATAGTCACCCAGGTCCAGGAAGCACAGAGGTCCCATACAGGATAAACCCTAGGAAAAACACACCAAGACACATATTAATCAAACTAACAAAAATTAAATTCAAAGAAAAAATATTAAAAGCAGCAAGGGAAAAACAAAAAATAACATACAAAGGAATCCCCATAAGGTTATCAGCTGATTTTTCAGTGGAAACTCTGCAGGCCAGAAGAGAGTGGCAGGATATACTTAAAGTGATGAAAGAGAAAAATCTACAATCAAGATTACTCTACCCAGCAAGGATCTCATTCAGATTCGATGGAGAAGTCAAAAGCTTTTCAGACAAGCAAAAGCTAAGAGAATTCAGCACCACCAAACCAGCTTTACAACAAATGCTAAAGAAACTTCTCTAAGCGGGGAAACACAAAAGAAGAAAAAGACCCACAAAAACAAACCCAAAACAATTAAGACAATGGTAATAGGAACATACATATCAACAACTACCGTAAATGTAAATGGATTAAATGCCTTAACCAAAAGACACAGACTGGCTGAATGGATACAAAAACAAGACCTGTATATATGCTGTCTACAAGAGACCCACTTCAGACCTAGGGACACAAACAGACTGAAAGTGAGGGGGTGGAAAAAGATATTCCATGCAAATGGAAATCAAAAGAAAGCTGGAGTAGCAATTTTCATATAAGACAAAATAGACTTTAAAATAAAGACTATTACAAGAGACAAAGACACTATATAATGATCAAGGGATCAATCCAAGAAGAAGATATAACAGTTGTAAATATGCACGCAACATAGGAGCACCTCAATACATAAGGCAAATGCTAACAGCCATAAAAGGGGAAACTGACAGTAACACAATAATAGTAGGAGACTTTAACACCCCACTTTCACAATCTACAGATCATCCAAACTGGAAAGAAATAATGAAACAAAAGTTTAAATGACACAATAGAGCAGGTAGATCTAATAGATATTTATACAACATTCCACTGAAAAGTGGCAGAATACACTTTCTTCTCAAGTGCACATGGAACATTCTCCAGGATAGATCACATCTTGGGTCACAAATCAAGCCTCAGAAAATTTAAGAAAATTGAAATCATATCAAGCATCTTTTCTGACCACAACGCTATAAGATTGGCAATCAGTTACAGGAAAAAAACTGTAAAAAAAACACACAAATACATGGAGGCTAAACAGTGCACTACTAAATAACAAAGAGATCATTGAAGAAATTAAAGAAGAAATTAAAAAATACATAGAAACAAATGGCAATGAAAACACAATGAACCAAAACCTATGGGATGCAGCAAAAACAGTTCTAAGAGGGAAGTTTATAACAATTCAATCTCACCTCAAGAAACAAGAAAAATCTCAAATAAACAATCTAACCCTACACTTAAAACAACTAGAGAAAGAAGAACAAAGAAAACCCAAAGTCAGTAGAAGGAAAGAAATCATGAATATCAGAGCAAAAATAAATGAAATAGAAATGAAGAAAACAATAGCAAAGATCAATAAAACTAAAAGCTGATTCTTTGAGAAGATAAACAAAATTGATAAACCCTTAGCCAGACTCATCAAGAATAAAAGGGAGAGGGAGGGTGCAAATCAATAAAATTAGAAAGGAAAAAGGAAAAATCACAACTGACACTGCAGAAATACAAAGGCTTATAAGAGACTAATACAAAAAACTATATGCCAATAAAATGGACAACCACGAAGAAATGGACATATTCTTGGAAAGGTACAATTTTCCAAGACCGAACCACAAAGAATTAGAAGATATAAACAGACCTATCACAAGTAAGAAACGGTAATTAAAAATCTTCAAGCAAACAAAAGTTCAGGACCAGATGGCTTCACAGGTGAATTCTATCAAACATTTAGAGAAGACCTAACACCTACCCTTCTCAAACTCTTCCAAAATATAGCAGAGGGAGGAATACTCCCAAACTCATTCTATGAGGCCACCATCACCCAGATACCAAAACCAGACGAAGATGTCACAAAAAAAGAAAACTACAGGCCAATATCACTGATGAACATAGATGTAAAAATCCTCAACAAAATACTAGCAAACAGAATCCAACAGCACATTAAAAGGATCATACATCATGATCAAGTGGGGTTTATCCCAGGAACACAAGGATTCTTCAATATACACAAATCAATCAATATTATAAACCATATTAACAAATTGAAGAATAAAAACCATATGATCATCTCAGTAGATGCAGAAAAAGCTTTCAACAAAATTCAACACCCATTTATGATAAAAACCCTCCAGAAAGTAGGCATAGAGGGAACTTACCTCAACATGATAAAGGCTATATATGACAAACCCAGAGCCAACATCATTCTCAATGGTGAAAAACTGAAACCACTTCCTCTAAGATCAGGAACAAGACAAGGTTGCCCACTCTCACCACTATTATTCAACATAGTTTTGGAGGTTTTAGCCACAACAATCAGAGAAGAAAAAGAAATAAAAGGAATCCAAATCATAAAAGAAGAAGTAAAACTGTCACTGTTTGCAGATGACATGATACTATACACAGAGAATCCTAAAGATGCTACCAGAAAACTACTAGAACTAATCAATGAGTTTGGTAAAGTAGTAGGATACAAAATCAATGCTCAGAAATGTCTTGCATTCCTATACACCAACAATGAAAAATCTGAAAGAGAAATTAAGGAAACACTCCCATTTACCATTGCAACAAAAAGAATAAAATACCTAGGAATAAACCTGCCTAAGGAGGTGAAAGACTTGTACTCAGAAAACTATAAAACACTGATGAAAGAAATTAAAGATGATACAAACAGATGGAGAGATATACCATGTTCTTGGATTGGAAGAATCAACATTGTGAAAATGACTATACTACCCAAAGCAATCTACAGATTCAATGCAATCCCTATCAAACCACCAATGGCATTCTTCACAGAATTAGAACAAAAAATCTCACAATTCGTATGGAAATGCAAAAGACCCCGAATAGCCAAAGCAATCTTGAGAAAGAAAAACGGAGCTGGAGGTATCAGGCTCCCTGACTTCAAACTATACCACAAAGCTACAGTAATCAAGACATATGGTACTGACACAAAAACAGAAATATAGATCAATGGTAGAGGATAGAATGCCCAGAGATAAACCCACACACATATGGGCACCTAATTTACGACAAAGGAGGCAAGAACATACAATGGAGAAAAGACAGCCTCTTCAATAAGTGGTGCTGGGAAAACTGGACAGCTACATGTAAAAGAATGAAATTAGAACACTACCTAACACCGTACACAAAAATAAACTCCAAATGGATTAAAGACTTAAATGTAAGATGAGACACTATAAAATTTTTAGAAGAAAACATAGGAAAAACACTCTGACATAAACCACAGCAAGATCCTTTTTTTGACCCACCTCCTAGAGTAACAGAAATAAAAACAAAAATAAACAAATGGGACTTAATTAAACTTAAAAGCTTTTGCACAGCCTAGGAAACCATAAACAAGACAAAAAGACAACCCTCAGAATGGGAGAAAATATTTGCAAATGAAACAACAGACAAAGGATTAATCTCCAAAATATACAAACAGCTCATGGAGCTCAATATCAAAAAAACAAACAATCCAGTTTAAAAATGGGCAGAAGACCTAAATAGACATTTCACTGAGGAAGACATATAGATGGCCAAGAGGCACATGAAAAGATGCTCAACATCACTAATTATTAGAGAAATGCAAATCAAAACTACAATGAGGTAATCACCTCATGCGGTCAGAATGGCATTATCAAAAAAGCTAGAAACAATAAATTCTGGAAAGGGTGTGGTGAAAAGGGAACCTTCCTACACTGTTGGTGGGAATGTAAACTGATACAGCCACTATGGAAAACAGTATGGAGCGTCCTTAAAAAACTAAAAATAGAACTACCATATGACCCAGCAATCCCACTGTTGGGTGTATACCCTGAGAAAACCATAATTTAAAAAGAGACATGGGGCTTCCCTGGTGGCGCAGTGGTTAAGAATCCGCCTGCCAATCCAGGGCACATGGGTTAGAGCCCTGGTCCGGTAGGATCCCACATGCTGCGGAACAACTGAGCCCGTGCACCACAACTACTCAGCCTGCACTCTGGAGCCCACATGCCACAACTACTGAAGCCGACGCACCTAAAGTCCATGCTCCTCAACAAGAGAAGCCACCGCAATGAGAAGCCTGCGCACCACAATGAAGAGTAGCCCCCACTCCCCACGACTAGAGAAAGCCCGTGTGTGTGCAGCAATGAAGACCCAAAGCAGCCAAAAATAAATAAATAAAATAAATTTAAAGAAAAGAGGCGTGCACCACAATGTTCATTGCAGCTCTATTTACAATAGCCAGGACATGGAAGCAACCTAGATGTCCATCATCAGATGGATGGATGGAGAAGATGTGGCACATATATATACAATGGAATATTACTCAGCCATAAAAGGAAACGAAATTGAGTTATTTGTAGTGAGGTGGATGGAACTAGAGTCTGTCATACAGAGTGAAGTAAGTCAGAAAGAGAAAAACAAATACCGTATGCTAACGCATATATATGGAATCTAAAAAAAAAAAAGGTGGGTACTGATCAACCTAGTTGCAGGGCAGGAATAAAGAGTTAGACATAGAGAATGGAATTGTTGACATGGGGTGGGAGGGGGAAGCTGAGGCGAAGTGAAAGTAGCATCGACATACATACACTACCAAATGTAAAATGGCTGGTGGGAAGCAGCAGTATAGCACAGGGAGATCGGCTCGGTGCTTTGGGATGACCTAGAGGGGTGGGATAGGGAGGGTGGGAGGGAGACGCAAGAGGGAGGGGATATGGGGACATGTGTATGCATATGGCTGATTTGCTTTGTTGTGCAACAGAAACTAACACGGTATTGTGAAGCAATTATACTCCAATAAAGAGCTATTAAAAACTAATAAAAATAAAATAAAATAGGGAGAAAGTGAAACAAATGTAATGACACGCACCCTTAAAAGTGGAAGAGGAGAGCAGAAGAGTCAGTCAGAGAGATTAAAAAAAAAAACAAACAGGAGCTGGGCAGTTCCAGAAATCTCTTTCAAGATTCAGACGCCAGGGTGAGACTGTCTGACTGCCTTCTTGGGTCTCGTGCCCACTTTGGGGCCAGAGTACATTGAGAAGGGGGTAATTCTCTAAGGCAGAATCTGGGTGTTGCTACATGGGGAGCTGGGGAGAGGGCTGCTGGGAGTCAATCAGCAAGGGCCATATAAATGGCCTTAAGCTTCGAGGTTTCTTTCTACAGATGGTTGCTATGACTGATACCACAGACAAAGGGTTAGATGTCTGGACCCGGAGGCAATACTGTAAAGGCCAGATGAGTTGGAGAGTCAATAGTCTCGTGTTCAGTATTGGGTGGTGACAATCCCATTGGATCGTCTCTTTTGGGGGATGAGCTATAGATAGATGCAAGGTACACCCAGTGGGTAGATAAGTGGAACTGTAGTATGTCCTGATGGATACTGGCCCAGTGTCCAACTTTGGGAAGTACTGAGCTTTGAGGTACAGATCTACTTTTGTGTCCTTGCAGTTGGCCCCATGACTTAACATCATGCAGTGTGTGTCCTGATAAAATAAGAGCCTGCCAGCCCACATGTTTTGGACTTTGGGCCCCTTGAGAGTTTGAACCCTCATCAGGGCCAGATTGTTTATCTGCACATTGTAAGTCCCTCATCAATATTGAAAGTCTACTAGCTCACATTGGTCTTGCTGCTTCCAAACAGATCTTGACTAATGCTAACAGTTCCCTCTAAGGGATGCTGATGTGCTGAGAAGGTGCAGAGCTGACTGGAGGTTGTACTGACATGCCGAGCACTGAGATGAAGGGTGCTTTCTAGTGTGAGGTTCTATGCGGCATGTTTTACATGTAGTTTTTTAAATTAATTTTTATTAGAGTATAGTTGATTTACAATGTTGTGTTAGTTTCTGCTGTACAGCAAAGCGAATCAGTTATACATATACATATATCCACTCTTTTAGATTCTTTTCCCTTATAGGTCATTACAGAGTATTTTTATCTGTACTGTCATTATCTCACTTTGCTTAAGAGGAAACTTCATCTGGGGATGTTAGCTGAATTGCTCAAGGTCACCAAGTTAATATGTTGGTAAGTTTAGGATGCCCACTCAATTCCCCAGGTCAGCCACTCAGCTGCCCTAAATGTACTGCTCTAAATGTACTCCAGTCTGACTCTGGAAAGAAACCTGGAATGGGACCCTCGTGCCTTTGTGCTTTGAAGGAATCAATTCCTGCCTTTTCTTAGAAAGGAAAATATTAAGTACAGTTGTCTTTTACTGACAGTTAGATTACCCAATGGTGTGAGCTTTACATACCTAGTTAGACCTTTCCAGAAACAGGAGGTAATTTCAAAACACTGTGTTTGCCAGTCTGTTTCAAAAGGCCCACTGATTCTTGTAAATATTTTGTTTCAGGATAGTAGCTGTTAAGTGCATGGAGTTTGCCTTTGGGAACCTCAATTCGGATCCTGTCTCTTCCACTAATTGGCTATGTCCCTGGACAAGTTTTTGTTTATTTTATTTATTTATTTTTAGGATTTTTCTTTTTTTGATGTGTACCATCTTTAAAGTCTTTATTGAATTTGTTACAATACTGCTTCTGTTCTATGTTTTGGTTTTTTGGCCGTGAGGCATGTGGGATCTTAGCTCCCGGACCAGGGATCGAACCCACACCCCCTGCATTGGAAGGTGAAGTCTTAACCACTGGACTGCCAAGGAAGTCCCTGGACAAGTTTTCTGAACACCTCTGAGCTCTGGCTTCCTGCACCTACCTCAGAGAATTGTTGTGAGGCTTGAGGTCATGCATCTGCAGTGTCCAGCAGGTGGGAAGTGGACTATAATAAAAATGTAGGTTACCTGGAGTACAGGGTTGTTGAAGCTACAGGGGTCTCAGAATCTACAGGGAACCACAGTGTGTTTACTAACCTCTGGCTTTGACCAAAGTAGAAGCTGACCAGAGATGATCTTTAACATTTTCTTAGAGGATTATTCACCATAAACTGTTTATTTATCTAAATAAATGTAAAGCTTCCTATTCATAGGCACATGTTGTTTTGGAAAAAAATAAATGACCACAGTACTTAACTTCCAGGTCAGTGTCTACAAGGATCCCTTGTAGGTAAGGATGTTCTTTTCCCACCTGGCAGCTGGGGAGTCCAGAGCCTCTGGGAGAGGGGGCGGGACAGCATGAACCCTACAGGGGGCGAGTGCACTGGCCTGGGAAACTCAAGACTCTGATTGTGGAGTAGGGAGCTTCCTTCCTGTGATCAGCTTCCCTGGGGGTGCTGCTTTTCCCACCCTTGCTATTATCAGCCATATGCAAGTTAGCCAACCCCAGCATGCTGATCCTGTATGTGAGCAGTGTTGGCTTACGGTGCTATGACCAGAACTGGAACTTAGCATTGTGATTTGTAAACTCTACTAGGGTAGACAAAATGGGACCGGCTCCAAATTTTTGAACAGGGAGCATAGTGGGTCACAACTTGAGGGCTTAACCGTGTGCCAGCACTAGTCTAGGCACTGTATTTATATGAGTTCATTTAAATTTTTTCAGTAACTATGCAATAGTATTGCCTATACCCAAACCCATCAGAGTGTTTACCAACTACAGTCCGTGCCCATTTCACTGAGTGGGACAGTGGGGCCCAGGTGACTCGCCCTTGGATTCAGTAAGATTGCTTGAACTAGTTTGAGAAAGTTTCTGTTCTTTGCAACCAGACATCCCTGATGAAGACAACTACGAGTGAGAAGGGTTAACTGACAGTTGCTAACTAAACCCCTTCCTCCCTGAGCTATAGGCAGCAGTTAAGAGTACACTAAAAATTGGAATGGAAATAATGCGTATATTATGTGGATAAAGTAGCTTTGAGGTTTTTTTTTTTTTTTAGTTTAGGTTTACAGTAAAACCCCGCTGCAACAGACCTTTACTTAAAAGCCGTACATATGCAGCATAGTTGTAAAGAGTCCTTTTCATGCCTCCATCACTGGCTAGCTCTGAGGTCTTGAGCATACTACCTCACCACTCTGAGCCTCTGTATCGTCATCAGTTGTAACAGTGGTACCTACAGTAAAGGACATTTGATTTTTAGCCATTTGGCATCTCTCCTCCTCCCCTCTTGTAACAGAGCCATAATTACCTTTTGGGGAATTACTTTCACCCTTTAAGTGCAGTCTTGGTGGAACTGTTAATAAAGTTGGTCTAACCACTGGTCCCAACCACTGCACCTCCTCTAGCCAAAAGACAGGCATGTTCTCTCCGGGAATTTGAGTCTTGAATTTTGCAAGGGTTGATAAAAATTTTTTGGTTGAAGCTGTGAGTCTCAGGAAAGGTACAAGTAACAGAAAACCCAATTTAGAGTAGTTTAATCAGATAGAGTCTGGTTTCCTTGCATAAACAATCTGGAGGTGGGCAGCCACTAGCGTTGTTATAGCTGCTCAGTGATGTCTGGGCTGGGATATTTGTGCTATTTTTGGTCTTTCCCTCCTGATCACAAAGTGACTGCAGAAGTGCCAGCATTGCATCTGGGTTCTAGGCAGGTAAAGGAGATGAGGCGAAAGCTTCAGTTGTTTCTGTCCCTTTTATCAGGAAAGTGCAATCTTTCCCAGAAAGCTCCCAGGTACCTTCTTCATGTCTTCTGACTAGAACTGTGTCTCATGGCTACTCCTAGCTGCACGGGGGCTGGCACAGTTTCCAGCCTCTGTAGGGCAAGGCAGCAAGGGAAAAGGGTTAAAAACAGTCATTGAGAATAGCCAGCCAATAGCATCTACCACCCTATTGGCCACACTGAACAGGCTACTGATTCCTTCCTCCTACCTGGATCCCAAAAGCTGCCCTGGTCTCTGCACCTTCTAAACCTAATTCTTTTTTTTTTTTTAATAAATTTATTTATTTATTTATTTTTATATTTGGCTGTGTTGGGTCTTTATTGCTGTGTGCGGGCTTTCTCTAGTTGAGGTGAGCGGGGGCTACTCTTCGTTGCGGTGCGAGGGCTTCTCATTGCGGTGGTTTCTCTTGTTGTGGAGCACGGGCTCTAGGCGCATGGGCTGTAGTAGTTGTGGCTTGTGGGCTCAGTAGTTGTGGCTTGCAAGCTCTAGAGCGCAGGCTCAGTAGTTGAGGCACCCGGGCTTAGTTGCTCCGGGGCATGTGGAATCTTCCCGGAACAGGGCTTGAACCCATGTCCCCTGCACTGGCAGGCAGATTCCCAACCACTGCACCACCAGGGAAGCCCTAAACCTAATTCTTAAGCTTTTAATTCCATGAGCTGTCTCACAGACCTCTGTGTAAATCCTCAGTATCAACCTCTGTTGCTTGTGAACAGAAAATTCTGACAGACCTACCCCTGTAAGTGTTACTGTCAGGATACATGAAAACACAGTAAGTGGACAATAAGTGTTAGTGACAATTATTTCACCCAAGCTTGCATAGCTGGTTCATGCTGGTTGATGGGACTTAGACTCAGCTCTTACCTTCCAAACCCCTGTACTCTCCATGCCAGGGAATCTACCTCCCAGGCTTCAGTTTATTAAAAACTGTACTTACTCTGAAAATGCAGAGGAACACATCCACCAAGAGAAACAAGAATAAGGGCTGGGCTGCATTTTTTAGAAACTTTCTTGAAATCGTGGATGCTGGGAAGGGAGGTGGGAATGCCTGCTCCCTACCCACGCCCAGGTCCAGACCAACACAATGGTTACTTCAAATGAGTAATAAAGAAAAGACTGTTCCATGCTTCCCAGAATAGCTGGGCCCTTGAACTGTGGCACAAACAACTTCCAGTTAGAGCCAGCCCCCTGCCAGGAAGAGGACAGGAAGCCAGAGGGCAGGAAGGTGGCCTTGCCTGCGGGCTGAGAGAACAGTTGGGAGGCTGTAGCAGGGAGTGGTGAAGAGATTGAGCACTGGAGCCAGCCTGCCTGTGTGGAACACTAGCTCTGACGCTACCCGACCACAGGACCTCAGGTAAGTTACTTAACCTTGTGTGCCTCAGTTTCCTCATCTGGAAAATGGGGATAACAACACCTACTTCTAGGGGTTGTTAGAAAGAAGAAATTAGTGAAGACAAGTACCTGGCACGCAGTAGCCTCTCTTTATGTGTTTACTACTATAGGGACAGAGTAAAGAGACAAAGTAGGGATTAAATAGTTCATCCCAAAGGGGATCTTAAATAGAACAGTATGGAAGACCCCTGTAAGTTCAGGATCACTTAAGAATGCAGGCTTGCTTAGCGACAAAACCAAGCAGGCTTGCCTAGCAACAAAACCACACAGACTTGCTTGGCAAAAAAACCATACCACAGAAGCATGAGACATGCCCCCAAACAATAAAAGAATTGTGGAATGAGTCCTACATCACGCCCATTGAAGTCAGCAAGTTAATGGTCCTTGAGAAGGGGATTTTTCTGCTTGTACTAAGAGCAGAAATATAGGAGAAAGGTGACATTATACTGAAACCTGAGATGATTTACCATATCTTACTATATATTACCACCTTTTTGCTCACTTCCACAGCACCATGACAGTTCTGGGTTGACTATGTAGGGACAAGAAACCCCGCCCCCCCGCCCTGCTGTGGAGGAGGAGCTAATGATGGAAGCTTGATGTCTACTCAAGAATGAGGAAGAAGGTGTTCTTCTCCCCCTCTCCACTCTTCCTTTGATTATAAAACTGTAGCCCACTAAGTTCTCAGGGTGTCACTCCCTTGCCCGCCAGCTTGTATTTCTCACAAGCATCCTTCACTAATAAACTCTTTCCTTACCTGTCACTCTGCCTCTCACTGAGCTCTGTGCCAAGACAGGAGAACCTATGCTCTACTAAGTCCCGAAACGCATTCTGCAGTTTCACTACCACTGTCTTCAGCAGGACAACAGGGAATCAGCTTCTAGGGTGTAGGGCTTTTCAATCTGGAGTGGGTTTGATTTTCGAGGAGGGATCCCCTGCTCCATTTTTCTCATCAATTTACCAGGACCTGATGGTGAATTAAGAAATCCATGTGTAACTGAATGCTAATCATAGTCACACCTCTTTGACCCGTGATGTGTCCCCGGTACTGCTTATACGTATTTTCATCAAATACACCAACCTTGTGATGTAGATATTATCTTCATCTTATAGGTCAGAAAATGGAGGATCAGGGAGGTGGCATGACTTTCGCAGAGTCACAAGGGGTCCTGACTCAGACACGACTCTTGTCTCAGTCGGTTCAGGCTGCTATAACAAAACTACCATAGACTGGGTGGCTTAAACAACAAACATTTATTTCTCATAGTTCTGGAGGCTGGGAAGTCCAAGATCACAGCTCCAGTGTATTTGGTGTCTGGTGAGACCCCACTTCCTGGTTCATAGGTGGCTGTCTCCTGTGGCCTCATGTGGCGGAAGGGGCAAGGGAGCTCTCTTTTCTAGGGTCACTCATCCCATTCAGGAGGGCTCTTTCTTCATGCCCTAACCACTTCCTAATACCCTCCCACTGGGAGTTAGGAGTTCAGCATATGAATTTGGGTGGGACACAAACATTCTCTTCATAAAAAACTCTTGTTGTATTCCAAGCCACAAACACTGCATGTCCCTAAAAGCCACCCGGGGCCAAGGCAGGCATGGCAAATCGTGACACACCCCTCAAGAGGTGGAGACCCTAGTGAAGATGTGACGGCCAGCAGTGTGTCTAGATGCAGAGTTAGAGTGATGGAGGGGAAGGGGACTCCCAGGGGAGGCTTTCTGTACCATCTCCAGCAGTCCCATGACGGAGAGAACCAGGTGAACAGCACCCCAGGTACTCCCAGGACCTTCTGGAGAGGGCTGTGGCAATGGAAAATTACAAACCCCAACTGCAGCGAGGCAGCCTGGGTTAAATAGAAAATTTAAATCGGAGTGTTGGGAGGAACTTACATCCCGCAGCGTCATGATTCTTAAGAGTGACCCTCCTGGCCCCTCTTCTCCAGAGAGTGGAGGAAGGACTGCCCTGCTTAGTGAGTTTGGAGAAAGGACCAGGTCAGTTTTTGGCCAGCTCTTCACTGTGCCGGTAAAGGCCCTTTCCCTGCACACGAGGCCTGTGGTTTTCCCAGAGGGCCTTGCGCTGCGTGGGTGAGCTCACCTGAAAGGTCAAGTATCAGTAAGCCCACCTGGCTGCCAGACCAATCACAGCATCCTCCAGCTGAACTTTATCAGCAAAAAAGGACTCGCGTGCGTCTTTCTCAGTTGGTTCCAAATGCAGGCAGGGGGCAGGGGTGTTAGGAATTGTATCCCTCAAGTCCCAACAGGATGGCACTTCATGGAGATTTTGGGGAAGAGGCAGGTGATACAAGAGCTTTAGACCCCAGGGAGAGAAAAGTTCTGTTTAAAATGGATGCAAGCCTGCTCATCTTTTCATTAGCAACTTGAATTTCCCGGACCTTTGTTTGCAGAAATAATCGGTAGGGTTCTGCCTTAACTACCATGGTTTGTTATGACCCCATATGGACTTCACCTCCAAACTGGGGTTTATCTCAGTGTTTGTTCATTGTGGCGCCTGAGTTTTCTTGTAGTGTGGTTGTTAGAGGAAACAACCTTTTTAACCCATTGTCTCATACAACTGTGTTATAAGCAAGACATCCAGTATCAAATCTGTTTAGATTATCTTGGGGTTAAGAAAAAACATCTGGAAGCCTTTTCTCTTTGAATGGATAAATACAAGTAAAAACATGTGATTATATCACATCATTAAAAAAACATAATGTGAGCTTCCCTGGTGGCGCAGTAGTTAAGAATCCGTGTGCCAATGCAGGGGACACGGGTTCGAGCCCTGATCCGGGAAGATCCCACATGCCGCGGAGCAACCCGTGCACCACAACTACTGAGCCCGTGCTCTAGAGCTCATGCTCCGCAACAAGAGAAGCCAACGCAATGAGAAGCCTGCACACCGCAACAAAGAGCAGCCCCCCGCTCACTGCAACTAGAAAGCCCGTGTGCAGCAACAGAGACCCAACGCAGCCAAAAATAAATTAATTAATTAAAAATAATAGTTTAATAATATTATTTAATCATGTTATTTTATTATTTAATAATATTAGTAGTAGTAAATAATATAGTTTAATAAAAATAAACTATAAAAAACATAATGCAAAATCTCTTTCCATTCTAAGGATCTTCAATAGGTAATAAGTGCTAACATTTACTGAGTAGGTATTACGGCCAGGTACTTAGATTGTCTCATTTAATCTTGCCAATCCAAGCAATTAGGTACCATTACTAGTCCCATTATATAGATGAAAAACAGGTTCAGAAAGGTTCAACCTACACAGCCAAATACATAGTGGATCCAGGGCTCAGTCCCAGGTCTGAGTCCCAAACCCTGGTTCTTACCACTACTATGGTTCCTACTACTGTAGGAATGGAAAAAAAAACTTTTCCTCGACTCCCTTAGGTTCAGTAGCTGGGTCATGAGAATTAAAGTAGCAAAAGACAGATTAACAGGAGAAAAGATTTATTATGTATGCATATGTGGGCCTTACAGAAAAGTAATGAAAACCCAAAGAAGTGTTTAGGCTTGAGAGCTCAGAAACCATTTCAACAAAGGGTGTTAAATTGCGAACAAATGATAAGACAAAGGGAAAGGGGTTTGGATTTCTAGGCCTTTTAATTTCTAGGTAAATAGTGGGAAGGTAAGTATATGGGGGAAACTTATGGAAGATAAGGGTTGTTTGGTAAGGTCTGTTATGCAGTCTCAAGTTAGTGCCATCTCCAGTAATAAGAGTCATCTCTTCCTCCTGGCACAGGAGAGGGAGTTGGGGACACCTTCACTAAGGGAAATTTATTTTCTTTACAAAGGAAATTTTGTTACCTTTACAAAGGGAAACTTATGGCCTGCTTTTAGGCCATAAAAGGAGAGGAGGAAGTTCCTCCTGTGTCTGCTTTTTTCAATTGCCAACTTAAAATAATTCTTATGCCAAAGTGGCATATTTGGGGGTGGTATATTGTGATCCCCTTCAGTTCCCACAACACATAACACTTTTAAAAGTGTCCAAATATTTACTGAGTCCTATTATATGCTCAGCATTATAGGATCCTTGGGCTGGACGCTTGCCCTCAGGGAGCTTACAGGTAAGTGTGGGGAGGAAAATCTTCTCGGCTTCAGACAAGCCCCTCAGTGGGTGTTGCTGCTCCTTATATTTGGACAGAGTTTCTAAGTTTACAAGTGCTTCACACACACTATTCTGTCTTCCATCTGATTATCACAAACAACCCTATGAGGCAGCCTGGTTCTCTTATTTTTATTTTACAGAAATCCATCTTAGAAGTCAAGCAACTTGTCCATCTTGGATATCTGACTCTCTGCTTTGCTGCCACACACACACACACACACAGACACACAAACACACACACACACACACAGCATTTGCTAGTGGAGCTGGTACTGACTCAGATCTTGACTGGCCAACAGTCTAAACTGGCCCCCACCCATCTTTGTTCATTTACATCAATATCATTAGGCAGACGTTTTCAAGGAAATTTACTCACCCTCAGTCTATGATTAGTACAGGCTACTCATCTATATGAGCTGGGCATGTCCCTTGGACAGTATGTCCAAGACACCGTAAAGCATAGCTGAGCTGTTCGAGGGCCATTCTGCAGGATTTCCTTTTGGTGGTTCGTTTACTGCCTATTAGCTCCTGATAATGAATGTTCGGAAGAGAACTAAACTACATTTCATTGAAGACACCTAGTTCAGACCTATTCCAAATCCATACCAGGGTCCCTTTCTTCCAGAATCGTCCACAACATTGGGAAATTTGGTAGAAACATGGGTTGGCTCTAACAGCCATTCCCATCTACCCTCTTCTTCCGTTGTAAAGGAGGAAAAGTCAGACACTCCTGTCCCTAAACTTCTTTGCAATGAGGAGTGGTAAGGGAAGTCTGCTGGGGCAGGGGGCAAGTTTCTAGGAATTTTTTTTCTCCCTATAGAAGGAGAGGAAGACTGAAGAAAGTTTTCTCTCGGAGTTCTGACCAGCTCCCAGCTTCCTACTTTTGCACGAAGTTATGGCGGGATGCGAAAGCAGGCGCCAGGGGTGCAATAGCTCGGTTGTGAGGCTTGCGGAATTTAGGGGCGGTAGGAGGGGGTCGTGGGGCGGGATCTGGAGGACCCGGACCTGTCGTCGAGGATGTTGGCGGAGCACCCGGAGGGGACAGGCCGCACATCAGGGCGTACGTGCGGGATTTCCCTTTCCAGCTACTCCGCTGGCCTTTCTCGCTCTAGGGGCGCGTCGGTGGGCGGGGTCATATTCTGGGCGTGGCCAGCGGGGCTTTAGAATCTCGATTGTTTGGGGCGGGGCCGGGCGAAAGGGTGGGGGCCGCTCTCCCTCGGGGCGTGGCCTGTGGAACCTCAGAACCAGGGTGACTCGGGGCCAGGGCTCGCGTCTCCCGGCACGGGGTTCCTCCCACTCACCCTCCCGTTCAAAAGATGCCGAAGGGGCGGCGCGGCAGCCAGAGCCCCACGAGGAGCCAGCGGCCGGCCCCACCCCTCTACTTCCCGTCCCTCTATGACCGCGGTATCTCCTCGTCCCCGCTCAGCGACTTCAACATCTGGAAGAAGCTCTTCGTGCCGCTGAAGGCGGGAGGGGCGCCGGCGGGCGGGGCGGCTGGGAGCCAGCCTCTGCCCCAGGCGCTCCCGGCCCCAGCGCCCCTGCCGCCACCGCCGCCTGGCCTGGGTTCCCCCAGTGAGCGCCCCTGTCCCCCGCCCTGGCCCTCCGGCCTGGCCTCCATCCCCTACGAGCCTCTGCGCTTCTTCTACTCGCCACAGCCGGGGCCCGAGGTGGCTGTCTCGCCCCTGGCCCCCGGCCCCACGACCCCCCGGCTAGCCTCTGCCTCCCATCCCGAGGAGTTGTGCGAGCTGGAGATCCGGATTAAGGAGCTGGAGCTGCTCACCATCACTGGGGACGGCTTCGACTCCCAGCGCTGTGTGTAACCTCGGCCGAGCCCACCCTTAGCCTGCCTCTGCTCCCTCCTTGGCTCCATGCCCCCTGAGCCCCTCACCCTCAGTGTGGCCTTGGGCTCAGACTCCAGCTTCCAGGAATCCCTGATCCCAAACCGATCCCCTCAGAACCCAGACACTCCATCCTGGATTTCAACCGATTCCTTTGCCCACCATAAATCTGGGCTTCACGGCCCCTTTTGCCCCAAATTCCAACCTCCCTCCGTCCTGAGCCCTTTTGTTAGTCTGGACTCTGAGCCTCTAAACCTGGAACTGTCCATCACAACCCCCAAGTTGAACTTTAAGCCTCCTGCACAGTGATACTAACACCCTGGAGTTTCACACACCACCACCACCCCCCCCGCCCGGGACACACAGCCCCTGTCTCTAGAGACCTGACTTTTAGTGTTTATCTTAAACTGGGGTCCTCAATGGGAGGAGGGGGAAGTAGGTGAGGGTCAGTTGATCTGTAGGGGGAGGTGTAAGACCCAGAAGGCCCAAGGATGTTCACTGAGGAGCTTTGGGATCCTCAATTTCTCAGTGCTGGAAGGTAGCCTCCTGTGACCCCTGGCCGCCCTTTCACCAGGGTCCTTGCCTCTGCCGTCTGGTCTAAGGTCTGAAGTCTTGGGCAGACCAGAGCAGACCAGCTGTGCTGATGTGGGCAGGATTCCTCTACTGCGCAGACTGAGTCCTTGATGTTAGAGAGTAAATTTGTTAAACCCAATTCTACTCCCAGAAGGACCAAACAGCCATAGGCTGTTCCACAGATTTTGTCTTTCCCAACACCCTGTCTGGCTAAGGCTAGCCCCTGACCACTGGAAAAGGGTAGATGGTTGTAGAAACACCATCCCCATTATTGTGAAATAACAGACATGTTTAGGTCCATATGGCCATAGGAATGGTCCCCAATTCATCAGGCACCCTGTAATGTCTCCTTCCTCACATCCTCGGGAAGAAAACTCCAGGAATACTTGGGCTTTTCTGAGTCCTGGATTTCTCAACCACCTATTCTCCACTTTGACGTGTTTTGGCTGTTAGGGTTTTTTCCCCCTCACCCACCTTGGGTCATAATGGGTTTGGGGCTCATGTAGGGAGCACACAATTGCTTCCCAGAAGCTTGCTTTGGAAGTGTTAGAAAAAGCCCTTATGTCTCCTACAGCTAAGTTTGTTTTGCTTTCCTGCAGATAAATTCTTGAAGGCGCTGAAAGATGAAAAGTTACGAGGCCTGAAGACGAGGCAGCCTGGAAAGAAGTCAGCCTCTCTCTCCTGAGGAGCTGCCCACCAGAGCCTAAGCAGTGGCCTCCTTAGGTGTTAGTGCTTAGATAATGTGCCCCGTTTGTTGTCATTTCAAAGATCGTTATTTTTTGTTCTGTAGTTACTGCTGTTCTCGTTGATCCCAGCACATACTCTACATACAGTGCCCACTTGAGTGGTAAAGCTCATGGTCTCTCTCCTGTCTGTGCTGCTGCTGGGGAAGCACTCTCACGGGGGCTGGAAGCTGCTGCCCAGCTGGCATTCAAGGGAGGAGGGGATCCCCAACACTGCCAAGTCGGGGTGGGGGGACTGGGAAAAGCCAAGGGCAACATATATTTGGATCTGTTGCTGTGACCCTGCTCGGAAAGGATCTTTGAGGACTGGAACAAGGGCTTAGTTTGTTTCAAACAGCTTTAGCCCTTGGAAATGTTTTTAGTTTTTAAATGGTTTTTGGAGCACAAAACTCTTTGATAATCTGATCAAAGACACGGTCGTTCCTAGAAATTCATGTAGTCAAGAAATATTTGAGTGCATATTATGTGCTAGGCGCCCTCCTAGGCTCTTGGGGCTGGGGGATGCAGACAATAAATATAAGTAAACCATAATATGGTATCAGAAGATGACAGGCTAAGGGGAAAACAAAAAGAGTAGGGATGAGGATGGTCCTGAGGGTAGGAGGAAAGCAGGGTTTCTTGAAGAGGCAACATCTAAACAAGGTTTGACAAAGGTTAAGGGCGACAGCCAGGTGACAACCTGGGGGCATGTTTCAGGGTGAAGGGCAGGTGCGAAGGCTGAAGGTGGGATGCTTGAGGGTCAGCAGAGAGCCCAGCTGGCTGGAGCAGGAGTGGGGGGAGAGTGGTAGGGATGAGTACAGAGAGGGTCCATTCGAGCGGGACCTTACAAACCATAGTAAGGACTTGGGGTTTTACTCCGAGTGGGATGGGAAGTAGTTAGAGTGTTTTCAGCTGACGAGTAACAGGATCTGACTTGCTCTATGTTGAGAACAGGGTAAGGAGGGATGCAGAGAAAGCAGTTAGGAGGCTGTGGGAATTAATAATCCAGCTAAGCAAGAAGCGATGGTACAGCATTTCTGCCCTTTCCCCCTTGCTGGGTCCCGCTATGGGGCACCCGCTGCGGCCGCCGTCCCTCTGCCAGGTGCTGCCTCTACGGCCAGGAGGAACAACAGCTCAGCGCAGGAGTATGCAAAGGGTAACGTAGTTGATAGAAAAAAATATTCCATCAAATGTAACGTTGTGGTGCTTGGCATCTAGACTCCCTTGTGCCCTCACTGTGCCAGCAGCACAGTAGAACATAGGCAAAGAGTCCATCAAGTTTGGAGAATTAATAGGAGTTAGCAGTGAGCCGGGTATTTTAGAAAACAGGTTAAGAAGGGGTGTAACGGGGGGAAGCCGTCGGCTCTGACAAATAATGCTGCTCGGCCAAGTGAGAGGAGCCTGAACATTCGCTTTTGGATTCAGCAACTTGGATTTAGTACCGGCAATCTTGCCCAGAGCAGTTTTGGTTGAGCGATGGGGGTTAACACCTGAGTGGAGTAGTTTGGGGGAGAGAACGGGAGCAGACGCGCTAGAGACAGCAGGTGTAGATGACTTTTTATGGAGCTTAGCTTCAAGGAAAGCTGAGATCTGAGCAGGAGCCGGCAGGGTAAGCGGGGTTGACAGAATGGTTTTTTAAGAAGGAATAAATGACCAGACGTTTGTGGTCTGATGGAGAATGGCCCAGTAGAGAAAAACTGACGAGGTAGAAGAGGCTCCTTTGACGCACAGCAAGCCAACTGCTGACACGCCAAGGTTTGCAGCGAAGAGAGGGCTGATTTGCGAGGCAGCCAGATGAGAAGCTGTGCGAACAAGCCGCAGGTCAGGTATGGTCCGCCCCCTAAGGCAAGGGGCTGGGGTATTTATGGGGTAGTGAATAAAGACTCAGGGTGGCCGGAGGCGTGGGGAGCATGGGGAGGTGGTTGGAAAAAGGTGCGGTAATTGTCCTTCTGCTCGGGTGTAACTCGGCTACAGGCCTCTGCGTGTTCTGAGGGTGGAGGTTTTAGCCCTCTGATGTCAAAAAGTCACTGAGCGGGGGCTTCCCTGGTGGCACAGTGGTTGAGAGTCCGCCTGCCGATGCAGGGGACACGGGTTCGTGCCCTGGTCCGGGAAGATCCCACATGCCGCAGAGCAGCTAGGCCCGTGAGCCATGGCCGCTGAACCTGCGCGTCTGGAGCCTGTGCTCCACAACGGGAGAGGCCACAACAGTGAGAGGCTCGCGTACCGCAAAAAAAAAAAAAGTCACTGAGCGGACACTGGCACAGGCCCAGTTAGAGGGTCAGTGGTCCTATCCAGTCTTAACCCACTCAGATCGAATTAGACACAGCTGATTCCAAGTTTCTGGACAAAAACTCAGGCAAAAATCTTACTGTTTAGCCTTTGTGCTGCTTGGAGGACATGCAAGTCTTAAAACGACCTTGATTAGTGAAGGCAGGTGAAATGGATTTAACCCACGGTTTCAGAGAGATGAGGAATTGCTGGAATGGTATCCGTGAGTGAAACAGCGGCGTTGGGTCTAGTTTACAGTAGAGGGATTGGCTTTAGATGGAAGCAGAGATGGTTTATCTGTAATAGCAGGAGGTTGTATCTGCGGTATAAGGGTGCAGACGCTGATAGATGGGTAGATGGGGTGGTGGGAGCCCTGGATGTTACATACACTTGCCCCTAAGTTTGTGCAGCGACCTCTAGCTTGAGGATGCAAATGTGCACGCCTGTGAGGCCCAGCTGGACACCCTGGGTGTGGTGCCGGGAGCCAGGGGGAGGCTGGCAAGCCCCAGAGCTCCTGCCTGACAGTGGGGTCAGTTCCAGCCACTGCCGCCCAGCCAGGAGTGTGGGCCCAGTGTCTGGCAAAAGCTCTTGGGTTGTAAATCTTAGCAATGAATTCCAGTGTTTCCAAAACCCAATGCGGGACATATAAAGGCTGGACGGTCCCCCAGAGTTTGCAACCTCTGTTCTACCCACGGGAGTCTGCCCACCCTGGGCATTCCAGGCCCCATCTCCCCTCTCCAGGAAGAAGCCAGATTCCCATTGCCCCAGGCTGGTTGTTACAAGAGAGGCTCCCTTGTTCTAGAAAACTGCAGGCTGGCAAGTGCAGTGAGGGGAGCTAGAGACTCTTAATGAGAATAAATGAGAATAAACTAGGCATCAAGAAAACCCAGCGCAGAGCTCAGGTGGAGACAGGGCTGTCCAGTGGGACCCTGTTTCCCATTCCCTCTCCAGAGGCCCAATAGCCCCCGCCCCCATCCCTCCAGGCTCGAAAATTGGCCACCAGTTAAGTGCATACTGGGCACAGAGGGAGGCAGTTGACGTGAACAATCTAATTCTCACTAGCACCTTGTGAAATAGGAACCGCTCTTGGCATGTTTTACAGATGAGGGAACAGGGGCTCTGAAAGGTGAAGTAGCTTACACCCACCCCCCCCCCCCGCCACCCCTGCTGTTCCTGGGCACAGAGCTAGGGAATGGCAGAGCCAGGACTGGAACTCAGGCCTGTCAAGGTTCACCCAGGCTGTCCCGCAGCATGGGGCACAGGTACAGGGGAAGCCCTAGTGAACTATCAGAAGGAAACATTAGGCTCAATACTGGCAAGACATAGTTTTGGGGTCGGCTGAGTTGTTTCCCACAATTTCCCAAGTGAGAATGGGGTTGACGGTATTATGGTGTCACAGCCAAGGTCCTAGGAATGCCCACACCCAGCCCTGTCACCTATCCCTTCATCCCATGGCTTTGGTCACAGGTCCTGTTATCAGGATGGTGAGGGAGGCAGGTCCTGTGATTGTCAGCCCCTCCAGAATGAAATGGAATGGAAGAGGCTGTTCCCCAAAGAGAAGGTTGCTTGGCAGATGAAAACAGGATGGGGTCCCAGTTGAGCGAACACCCTATGTAGAGGAATAATAGAGTGCTGGAGCCAGCTTGAACAGCTCATGAGAGCCAGTGATTAAATTTTCAGGAATTTTGTAAGCTGGTTGTTAAATACAGCCATTGTTAAAAATTAAACTATATCAACTTACAATTAAACTATATTTAAAACTAAGGTAATAAATATTCAAAATTCAGCACTCCCTAATTATTTTGCTACATTTTACAATTACCTACACTCGAAGTTATTTATGGCTCTTGGGTCTGTAGAGCAGAAATACTATAGAACGATGTGCTAATGTTACATTCCTTCCTAATAATGCCACTTGATGTCTTGAAACTGGCCACAATGAGAGTATTTACACTATGGAAACTGGCAAATGTACAAATCAGGGTTGTTCCTGTCCTCTCCACCCTTCCCAACCTCCATAAAGACTTGATTGTCAAACATTTACCAGTACACCACCAGATAAACAGGAAAAAAAATGTATAGCTGAGCTAAAGGGAAAGCTGCTTTGGAGCATTCAAAGTTGGGCTGAAGTTATGATTGGAGCTCCCTGCTGCCTCCAGCTTGATTGCCCACTTAGTTACCAACATGGAAGAGCTAGGAAAGAAGAACCTAGTCATGCCTGCTCACGAAGGCAGGCTTTACCTTGTAACAGGCGCTCAGGGAGCACAGGTGCACTGACGTTTAAGATGGAGTAAGCTTGGCCACTGGTGATGCAGGGCCCAGGGAATGTCCTGGACTCTGACCAATCAGATTAGCAACTTGTACTCTCAGGACATCAGGGTAGAGGGCGCGCAGAGGGAACAGCCTGTGGGTGAGGGACTGAAGTACATCCTCTCCAATGGTAACTGGTTTGAGCAAGGTGGAGCAGAAATCTGATAGAGTGTGAAACCGACTTTAGATCATGACCGCTTCATCAAAGGATCTGTCAGTCCTGAGGGAAGTAGAGAGTTCAAGTGTGATGGGAAAACCTGCCACCCCCTCAGCCAAGTAACCTGTGCTCCACTCTAGGGCCAAAGGGGTCAGGCCGGATCCAGCCCCCGCGGGGCCTTGCTTCTCGGAGCAGGAGTAGAAGAGATGTAATCACCGCTTTAAAGACTTCCCTCTCGCTGGAGATGAAGGCCGTGTTGGTACCTCATGCACACTGGCCTTTTCCTTTCAACGGCATCTAGATTCTGTCCCCAACCAGATATGTTGGGACGTTATATCTGGGACGTTACTTAACCTCTCTGAGCCTGTCTCCTCATCTGGGAAATGGAGACATTGCTCTCATGGGATGGTTGGGTGGGGACAACAAACAAGGTGATAGATGGGGAACTGCCCCCAGCTGGGAGTCATCATTACTGTTATCCACCCAGTTTAGGACTCAGCCCACACTGCTGAGCTACTAGTACAGGGAGTGGTGGTGGCCTCGGGGTTTGAGTTGGAGGTTGGCCTGACCAGCAGGGAGGGAGAAACGTTGAATTTGCAGGGCCCTAGAGCTCCACCCACAAAAAGTAGCAGGTGGGTGAGCATGGCTGGAAGGCAGTTTGGGGAAGAGGGTGATTCTTTTCTAGAGAGGGCCAGCCACATTTCTCCCAGGTAGCATCACATCTGCCACCTCAGGTGAGGTCAAGGGCTTGGCCCCTCTGGAGGTGGTGCCCCAAAGGGAGAGCTTTGGCCATCGCCCAGGCCTTCTATCCCGTCCATAGCAGAGCATCAGCACATCCAAGAAGCCATCTGTGTGGCAACCGGAGGGAAAGTGACTGGAGAGGAATCGGAAGATGCATCAGTGACGCACAGCTGGAGATTCACGTATTCTAGGGGCTTTTCTGGTTTGAGAGGAAAGAGGCCACTCAAACTAGTTTACTTAAATAACAAGAGCAGATGCCAGTAGGCTTGTTTGGTTACAAACAGTAGAAACTTACTCAAGAGAAGTAAACAAAGGAGGCATCCAGGCCTTTAGGAGGAAAGGAATGAGCTGCTGCCACTGGACACACAGCTCCAACCACATTTCTCGGAGAGCAAATGTGATCGGCTCGTCTGGGCTGCATGTCCATCTCTGTCCATGTTGGGGTGGGGTGGCCAGGGTCCTGTGATCGCAGCCCCACCAGAAGCCCTTGGAGCTGGGGAGCATCTGCAGACACACCACATGTCCCATCACAAGCCTCACGCCAATTGGCACCAGGGCTTGGAAGCCACCAGGAGCCCAGGCAGTTGCCCTCCTAACTCCTTCTCACTCCACACACCTGTGCACCTCCTGCCTTTCTGGTCAGCTTCCTCCTAGAGAGTCACTCGGGTTCCCCATTCACAGGAACCTTTCCTAGTTCCAGTTCCTAAGAGCAGAATGGGAGCGGCTTGCCAGCTGGCTTTGAGCTTAGGTCGCAAGTCAGGTGCCAGGAGAGACAGAGCAGCAAAGGTCCTATAATCAAGGGATGATTCTACAGGAGGCTGAGGGAGGATTCCTCCAGAGGAATGTTAGCTATTCCATCTATCCATTCCCAAACTCCCCCAGGATTATTAATCTCTGCAGAGTTTATCTGAATGCAGTGCACATAAACTAAGCCTGCATGCCTTTACTGATTTGTTCATTCATTTATTCATCCAATGGCTCTGTCAGTGAAGCAGGTTCTTCACTTCTCTGAGCCCTTTTCCTCATGGAAAATGTGCATGATAATTGGTGTTGCGAATTAACTGAGATAATGTGTGTGAACTGCTCAGCTCACCACCTGACACACAGCTAATGCTCACCTTCCTAGGGTTTGCCAGGCAAATTTGCATCAAGGCTTCTGGTCATTAACACAAAGTCCTTGTTCCTCTCATGTGGGGCGGGGGGAATCCACTAGGTGACAGCATGGATTTAGACTTGGGATGAAACAGCCCCCATCCCCTCACATCCAGGGCTGATATTTACAAGCTTGTTCCTTATTATCTAGAAGAAAATGCCATTTGGAAATCTTTAGGGAGGAGGAGACACTGTGGCCATTGCAGGCATTCATTGCAAAAATAAACACAGGTGCAACATTAGGCCCTTCTCAGAAGCTGCAGGTGGCCACCTGCTGGGAGCCACGTTTTACTTGCACAGGGAAAATATTTCTCCAGAACCAGTTTCAAGGTGAAAAACCCAGTTCACATGAATAAAAGAAGCTGGACTGAACTCATTAATACTTATTATCTGCACTGGTCTGCTCTGGCTGCTATCACAAAGTACCACAGATGGGGTGGCTTGAACAACAGATGTTTATTTCTCACAGTTCTGGAGGCTTGGAAGTCCAAGATCAAGGTGCTGGCCAGTTCAGTTCCTGGTGAGGGCTCTCTTCCTGGCTTGCAGTTGGCCACCTTCTTGCTGTGTTCTCACATGGCAGAGAGAGAGAGAGAGAGAGCTCTGGTGTGTCTCCCTCTTCTTATAAGGACATTCATACCACCATGAAGGCCCTACCTTCAGGACCTCATGTAAACCTAATTACCTCCGGAGGCTCCATCTCCAAATACCAACACACTGGGGATTAAGGCTTCAACGTATGTATGTGGGGTGGGGTGGGGTGGGGTGGGGGGACACGTTTCCATCCATAGCAGATCTATGTTGTCTAATAGAACCATCTGCAGTGACAGAACTGTTTTGTATCTGTGCTGTTTAATATGGAAGTCACTAGCCACACATGGCTATTGAGACTTGACATGTGGCTAGTACACCTGAGCAACTGAATTTTAAATTTTATTTCATTTTAATTATTTAAATTTCAGTTTAAATAGACACATGGGGTTAGTGGCTACCATACTGGACAGCTTAGGTCTATATATATATATTTTTATTTCCCCCTTATTTAATTGATTAGATCATGTTGAGTTTGGAAAGAGGGAAGTTTGGGGTTTAATATAGGCTTGGTTTCCAGCATTAAGTGATATGGGAGCAGGTCAAAGTGGTATCTCTTTACAAACCAGTGAAGTGAAGCCACTGCCTATGGTGACACAGTGGGTTGTCAGCTGAGCCCACCCGCTCCCTCCAAGTAGCAGCTCCTCTCTGTGTAAGCCTCCAGGAAGCTAGGCTCCCTTTTTATCCCTCCTGGAAGAGATTTGGGAAGAGTCACAGGACAATCAGGAAAAGGCTCGCTTGTCCAAGATGTGGAGTGTTTGTGCACGTGCGCGCGCGGGCATGTACACAATCAGGCCTCTTGCAGAAAAAGGTTGTGTGACCCTCTGCACGGGAAAGAGGGTGGTGTCCAAATCTGAATTGCTCACTGCATCCTTCCCCATCCATCCCAAAGAAACAGTTTACTACAGGTGCGTTTCAAGAACTGATGTCATTTTATAGTTTGTTTTACGAACAGAGCAAAGATGCTCTGACGAGACCAGTTCTAGCACCAGAAGAGGTGTCTTGGGGTCTGAGTACAAGAGAGACCACTGGGGGTTAGTGACACTCTGGGAGTTTCTCCCCAGCCCTGCCACAATATCACATGATACCAACTATCAAGCACTAGTTATCAAGGGATTTCTCTGTGCCAGGTCCTGGGCTCAGCATGCTACTTATAGCATCTCATTAATGTTTATAGCCTGAACCTATGAGGAATATGTCCTCATCCCCACTTACAGAGGCACAAAGAAGTGTACAGCTAGGATGTGGCCAAGCTGCTCTAAAGCCCAAACACTTAAACCCTTAGCTCATTGTTTCTTGACTGGCTTCAGTTTATTATATTTTCCCTGTTCCCCTCCAGCCCACCTCAGCCAGCTGCTATGGAGAGTGTGTGGGCAAATGTCGTAACTGACAAGAGTCTGGACTCCAAGATAAGGACAGGCAAGTTTTCTCCTGAATCCAGCACAGGAGAACTTCACTTTAGCAATGCTGTCCCTGAGCAGTGACATGAGCAGTCTCATGGAGTTTTACTAAATAGAATCTTATTTTCCTCTGGCTTACCATATGATTCTGGTAATGAGTTCCATGTCATTCTTACAGAGCCGATCGTCTTTGCTGCCAGAGCTTTAAATGCACCAAGCTCAGGTGTTTTGCAAGTTGCTTGCTAGGACCAGGATGGTATGCCCTGGGTGAGTTGAGTCTTTTGGGTGCTCAGAAGAATGACTCCTGGGAGTGATGGGACCGTGGAATCTGTGGGAGATCTCCAGCCGGTTCTAGCTAGTCTCACCTCAGCCAGGTGATGAAGAGCCTTTCCTATCATAGCACCAGCCACCTCTCCCTAGGTGTCCTGAGCTCACCCTCTTTTGGGGGGCGCTTATTGGTGTCCTGAGCTGTTGAAAAGGGAGGCTGTCCACAGTTGGGGCTGGAAGGGGCTGAGCATAGGAGTCACTCCTGGTGGATCAATGGGTAATGCTTCGGCTCTGGCAAGATAGTGAGTTTCCCAACGCTAGAAGTATTCAAGCAGAGGCTAATCAATAACAATAGTCCATCATGCTAACAATAGTCCATAGTGCCCTGCAGTTGGAAACTCTGTGTTCTCTCCTTCCAGCTCTATAGTCACTTCACTGACTAGGTCCCAGCTTCATTTCACAGATAAGCCTCAGAGAGGGGACATGACTTGCCCAGAGGAGCACAGCTAGAATGTGGTAAAGGTGAGGTTCCAATCTAGGCCTGGATGACCCCAAATCCTAACATGGGCATCCCTTTAAAGTGTGATAACAGCGGCCTTGACATAGATTCAGAGCTAGAGTAAAACTTTTCAGACCCCAAACTGAAAATATTTTGGTGTCCTCTCACTCCATGCGTGATTTAAAATCAAGGAAATTCTTCCATTCCCACTCAATGGTGACTATATTGCTTTTTTCCCCCTAAATATTAAATTATATTTAAAACCCTCCATCTCCTCCCCATTCTTTCCCCTCTCCCTCATTTTGAGTACCTGCCTGGCTGAAGTCCTAATTCTGCTTAATCTTTGACCAGGTAGGCCTCTATAGTGTCCACAGGTCATGGGGTGGATTGCAGGGTAGAAACCTGGATCATTTCCCCAGTAAATTCTCTTCCAACTAAAAGAGTCTAGGATCCTATAATTTCAAAAACAGTTGAGACATCAGTTCATCACATGGTGATTTCTAATATTATGAGAATTTGTAAACGCTTGTTAAAATCTTTTCCTTATGGGGAATGGAGAAAGAGCTAGTACGCAAGAGAAAAGACAAAATGTGAACACATAGATCCACTAACACCTTGGAAAGAAAATTAGCAGCAAGACGATGTGCTTTATTTCATATGCAAAATTTCCAGGAGTAAACAAACACAATTTCAACGAAGGAAAACAGGCTAATGCAGCAGAGAAATGGTATCACAAAGAAAGAAAAAGAAATGGTATCACTGCAGAGCTCTACCTGGTTCACCTGTTTAGATTTGCTCCACAGAGCGCTATATTTCAGAGGCTGAATGAAAACCCAAGCCCATTCATTAATAATCCAGTACGTTCTGAATGGCAGTGTACTGATATGAACAATGCAAAGTGAGTGTTCGGTGCACCGTGGTTTCACTAGTAAAGTACTGAATATATGGTTCCTGAAATCAACAAATACTTGTTGATTCTTGGCAGTTGGCAACTTGTTCTCTATCCCCACTGGTATATTGTGGGTGCCTTACTAATCGGTTAGAGATCCTTGGGAAGGAAAGCTGTGTGTAGCCTAACCAGAAGATGCAATTGCAGAGTCTGTTATTTTCTAAACCTAAATGTTTCCAGAAAGAAGGGGACTTCAGTTTTCATTCGGCTGGCTCTTACGTGGTAGAAAAATCATTGAATGCATGGTGAGTCCTTCATATGTTGGGCTTTGCGTCTCAAGGATCCGTCTCCCTTGACCGTGAGCTCTGTGCGGGGAGGCGCTGTGTCTCGCTCACCGCTGAATCCCGATCACCTAGCACGGCGTCTGGTGCATAGTAAGCATTCAGGAAAGTTTGCTCAGCCAATGAGGGACTGAATGGATGGCTATGTGGAAGCTTCTATCAGTGCTTCCTGTACAGTTCCATTTAAATGAAAGATTAACAATCAACAGACATGCACATCCCTGGCAGAAAGACAGCCCTGCAGCCCTTCTCCGGGCCTTGTATCTGCTCAAGTCACGGCTTCTGGTCTCAGCCTTTGGTTCTCTTTTACCTGGACCATTAAAAGAGTTGGTCCCTGGGACACAGAAAGCTTGTCTGGGACCTTCCAATTTTAGGGACAAAACCTTAAATTCGAGAGAAGCAAACTTTTAGTTCCCAAAGCACCTGAGCATTAATCATGAAGCAACTCGGGCAATTTGGCAACCCTTTGTTTTCACGGTCTTAAGACTATCCATGCCCTTTCTCTTGATGCTGTCAAATTTGATCTAGAAAATGGACTCCTCCAGGAGCATGCAAACAGTTTCTGGCCTTGCCACCAGCTGAAGCATGAGAAATCCAGTCCAACAGATGACTTATTGGTCGACCCTATGTCCCCAGTCCAATAGTTTCTAAACGTCCCATAGGTAAGACATCTGGGTGGTAGCCTGACATTTCATTAGGTTATGTCGGCATCACTGGGAATATGGCTTCAAGAGGTGTGGCTTCCACAGGCCCTGTGGGGCTCCCATAGGCCTCAGCCACCAGGAGCTGGGTGACAGAGTGGGCACTGGGGGCAAAAGCAAGCCCTTTTATATGTTCTGTGAAGGCCTGGCAGAGTCCAGAGCAAGCACACAGAGCCCATATCAGAGACCAGGTAACCTGCAGTGTTTTCCCTTCAAGAGTTAGCCAGAGCTCTTTGGCTTGGAGGAGGGGTAGGTGGTGAAACTGTTATGCTAACAAAACTTGATTTCAGTTCTGAGGAGTCAGATGACCTCTCCCTAAATGTGGGTTTGTCTATGTGCAAATATGAACACTGGAATGTTGTTAAAATGAAGTACCCAACTGTGCCAACCAGTATTTGTCATAACTGTACCTCCAAAAGGTCATAGAGAGACTCAAAGCAATTGCGTTTCCCTCTAACCATCCGTGTACATTTTACAGTTAATTGACCATCACTTTCACTAATGTTTTCATTACTTGGTTCCATACTCCTTCCTAGGCACATCCTTTCTGGCTTCCAGTGGCCAGCAGAGCTCTTGAGTTGGATGCATGACATTTCCTAAAAGATGTCTGGAGATCATCCTTTGGAATAAGTTTGCTCTCCTATTTCTAATGGGGACCAGCAAGGAGGGGCTGGCTTTGTCATGTGCCTTTTCCAGCTCCCTGGGGCTGTGTCTGTCAGCCATTCCTGGGACGGAAGTAGGCACCAGCCACTTCCTTCCATTTGATCATGTCATTGGTCCTGAGAGCTAGGAGCAGCCAGGGTCCAGGAGGAAAGAAAAAGCAAATGCGGGAGCAGGGAAGCCCTCTGTTCCTGGGCCCACTGGTCCTCTCCTATGCCATGCTCTCCACCCCATGGCGAGCCCTGCAACAGCATTTTGCAGAGGCTCTAAGTTTATTCCTCGTCACTGAAGCAAGACAGCAGCTTCGGGGGAGTCTTTTGTACATAGTTGACCTTTCTTTACAGAGGGGCAGAGTGGAGTGAAGAATCGCTCCCTCAGTCTCTAGGTACTTTCTGAATGTTTGCAGAAAGCTTCAGCAGTTAGGCCGAAGTGAGGAACATCACTCTGTTGCCGCCCAAATCTCACTGGAGCCGCAGAAGCCCAGGGTCATGTCTCTCCATTAGGGCATAGGGACTCCTCTGAAACATTCAGAGTTGGGGTTTTGGTCTATTTTTATTACAGGAGATAGGCTTTCTTATTTCTAATCTCCTTGGCTTCAAGGTTACTTCTTAGTCAATGTTCTGACTTCTTAGATCTTTGTTTTGAATACAGTCCATCATGGCCTCTGAGTCTTGACCATTCAGTTTCAACACCTGCTGCTAACAGGCTTTGTTTCTTGGTGTTTCCTAGAGAGAGAATCTGGTTGGCCTAGCCCCATGTGCTAAGCCACATTTTTTTGGTGGCTGGTCAGCCTATGAATCTGTGGCTCCTGGGTCAGATATGCCTCCTGTCCAACCAGCTTGGATCAAAGGGCAGAGCATGGAGTATAACACATAGTCTCTGGTTAGGTCTAAACATAAGGCTGGCATCATGATTGCTGGGACTAGCAATGAGGAAATAGGTGGACTTGGGAGTTTATGTCCCAGACTAACATCATCCCTGGACTCCTTGGGAGCACCGGATGGGACTTCTTTATGTTCTGAGAAGGGCATGTAAGCAAACATTGGCTTATTCTGCCCCTGGACACCATCTGCCCCAAGAATACAGTCGTGGATGGGCTGGAACTGCTTCTCAGGGGCCTGTGGATGGCCAGGGGTGAGCTCTTTTTGGCTGATGAGCTCATGCCCCAGGTTGAGACCACAGGGGGTCTACCAGACCCACAACTGTCCTTTAACAACCCCCAGCGGGCACTGCTGTACAACTGATTTGTGAGTCCATCTCACCATCTGGAGTAGGCAAAATGAGGCGCAGGCAGGTTTTGGGGCGTGAAGCCTTTGCCATTTTATTTTACCATAAAAAATTCTAATAGCATATGAAACACTGTTCCTGGCAGAGGCCAAGGACGTACAAAGTTAATTAGGAAGCAGAGCATCACATTACAACAGGTACAGTCAAGCTCCTGTTCGGTACTTGCCTTTGCCCAGCACGTCTAACATGTTTGGTGAGAATTCCTGGCCTGGGTTTACCCCCCAGAGCGAAAGCGCAGGCACAAGTACTTACATGTCCTCCAAATCACAGGCAGCAACAGCAAAACACAGCTCCAGGTGAGGCTGGCTTTTACGGGCAGTTCCAAACTTAGGATCATCTTTGTATTTTTATTTTACAGAATATAACTACTTTAAAAATTTTATAGAACATGTGACCAATTAGCTCAGTAGATGGAAGGAGCTAAAACATTTTGCTGGATGAAACTGAATTATGAAGCTAATACTTTAGTAAGAACATCTTCAAATATACTTTTTTTTTTTTTTTTTTTGCGGTATGCGGGCCTCTCACTGTTGCGGCCTCTCCCGTTGCAGAGCACAGGCTCCGGACGCGCAGGCTCAGCGGCCACGGCTCACGGGCCCAGCCGCTCCGCGGCACGTGGGACCTTCCCGGACCGGGGCACGAATCCGTGTCCCCTGCATCGGCAGGCGGACTCTCAACCACTGCGCCACCAGGGAAGCCCCTCAAATATACTTTTGAAAGCATTTTCAGATACATTATGCCACGTGCTCCTTACAACCACCACGGGAGGTAGGAAATGCAAAAGTTCTTATACCCATTTCACAGATGAGGAACCAGAGACTGGTTTAATGTGAATTGTCAAGGCCTTGATTATTTCTGCTTTTCTCAAAACTTCCAGACCAAAGATATTCCTCTGATTCTATTCAGTCAAACCATCTCTCGACTCAGTTTGTGTGTGGGTTTGGAGGGAGCCAGTTTAGTCATAAGGTAGAGATGGGGGAAAATAAAGTGAAGCCACAGTTAATTTATGTAAAATACATTGATGGCCTCCCTCCATAATTCACAAAAGCCTGGCCAAAGTCAGAGAATGAAGATAATCAATTTCAAGATTTCATTATATAACGACTTTCATTAAAGTGTGGATCTGTCCTATGAAGACAAATTCTGCCCCGTCACAAATTTCTCTGTTTTTGAAACCTGCATAATCAAAGCAACTTAATATCCTCTAAAAGAATTTTGTTTCTGGCACTAATTCTATTGATACTTCCTAAATATCCCTTCCCAGAAACACCCTACATTTTAGCACTTATCACAGGCTAGGATTCTGTAACAGTTCACCTTAAGAAATCAAGAGACTTTTCAATTCTTGGGACATTAACTTATTAAATATTTAGAAGGGAAGAGCCACAATCATATCAATTTTACTAGAGACCAATTTCGTTTCAAAAGACTCTATTGAGAAGCTCATCAGTTTTCACATCATGCAAGTGTGTGGCCAGGAGCCATATTAACATCACCTGAGCTAAGATCAGTCGTTTCAATTTACAAGTATTTATCACCTGCTAAGCAGGACGTTGTGCTAACTGGGCCTCAGTCAGAAGTCACTTCCTAGACCCAGCAGCATTTTCAACAGGGCAGGTGTTGGGGTGGGAGTGGTGGGCAGGTCTGCAAGCACGTGCATGCTCACTTGACGTGGGAGTCGAGGATGCCCTCGCCTCTCCGTGCCAGTGTCCACAGGGACTGCCCACCTGCTGGCTGCCATCCTGGGGGTAGTGGCCAATTCCAGGCTTTTGAAGGACCTACCCACTCATGCTTCCTCCTCTGGGTACAAGCCCTCGGCAAAAGCCCTCACTGAAAGGGTCAGTCCAGGGGCGCCATGCTTATGTCACATGACCCCTGTCTCCTTGCTGACAGCTGATTGTATAGGCACCTGACCCAAGGGTGGCTCATCGTAGGTGGGTGAACTGGACCAATCCGAGTCTCAAGAATTTGCCCTGGGGGCACAGAGATGGCAGCCAGAGAGGGGTGGGTAATGAAAGGGTAAAGTTGTGCAGAGTGGGTCCTGGGGTGGATTTGCAGCTACATACACACTAATGAAAAAACAGAGAAGGACAGTAGGCCGAGGGAAGCAGGAGAACGGAGCAGGTATACTGAGAAAAACAGGTGAAAGCCCATGTGGAGAGAGAACAGGAGAGAGCGAGCCGGGGGGAGGACGGCGGTCTCCATCCCTCCCCACCGGGAGCTGTTTTGCTTCCATGAAATGTAGGCACACCTGGTCTTATTGAGCTTTTGCTTTATTGCACTTCGCAGATATTTCTTTTTTTATAAATCGAAGGTTCGTGGCAACCTTGTGTCGAGCAAGTCTATTGGCACCATTTTTCCAACAGCATTTGTTCTCTTCATGTCTCTGTATCACATTTTGGTAATTCTTGCAATATTTCAATTTTTTCATTATTATTATGTTTGTTATGTTGGTCTGGGATCACTGATCTTTGATGTTACTATTGTAATTGTTTTGGGCACCATGAACCACACCCATATAGAGGACAAACTTAGTCAATGTCGTGTGTGTTCTGACTGCTCCACTGACTGGCTGTTCCCCCATTTCTTCTCTCCCTCTTCTTGGGCCTCCCTATTCCCTGAGATACAACAATATTGAAATTAGGACAATTAATAACCCTACAATGCCCTCTAAATGTTCAAGTGAAAGAAAGAGTCTAATGTCTCTCATTTTAAATCAAAAGCCAGAAGTGATTAGGCTTAGTGAGAGGAAGGCATGTTGAAAGCTGAGACAGGCCAAAAGCTAGGCCTCTTGCACCAAACAGTTAGCCAAGCTGTGAGCGCAAAGGAAAAGTTCTTGAAGGAAATTAAAAGTGCTACTCCAGTGAAAACACAAATGATAAGAAAGTAAAGCAGCCTATTGCTGGTCTGGAAAAAGTTTTAGTAGTCTAAAGATCCAGCCAGCCACAACATTCCCTTAATCAAAGCCCCATCCAGAGCAAGGCCCCAGCTCTCTTCAATGAGAGGTGAGGAAGCTGCAGAAGAAAAGCTTGAAGCCAGCAGAGTTTGGTTCATGAGCTTTAAGGAAAGAAGCCGTCTCCAAAACATAAAAGCACAAGGTGAAATAGTAAGTGCTGACGCAGAAGCTGCAGCGAGCCGCCCAGGAGATACAGCTGAGATGATTCATGAAGGTGACGGCACTCAACAACAGACTGTCAGTGTAGACGAATGTTGGAGGACAGCGGGAATGACAAGTACCCACCAAACTGAGAAGGCATCTTGAGACTGAAAAATTAGGCAGGAAGCTCCATGTAATCAACGGATCAGTTTATTATAGGGTAATTTACTCACAGGGTGGGATCGGGTGGACAACAATCCAGAAGCATTCTGCACTGCCGAGGGGCCATTGGGACAATTTTATCGCTAACCTAGAATACTGGAGGTATGTGCTTGGAAAGAGGACGTGCATTCCTAAGTCAAGATTTATGATGGGTAACTAGTCTCGTGGGCACCGGGATTACATTAGGGAAGGTTTTCATCATTTGGGGGGACTAGAGGGCATAGAGGCTACCGGGTCCTAACGATTATTAAACAGTATCTATTAACTACAAAGCCTTTGATGACAGAGAGGTGATTCACTGCACAGTGCAGTCCTGGGTGAGGTCAGTAAAAGGACAGGAGAAACTAAGCGTCCAAGATGGCATCAGTTATGCTAACAGCCATACAACAAAACAGCCTTATATTAGAAGGGGATGTCATCCAGGACTTTCATAGCCAGAGAGGAGAAGCCAGTGCCTGGCTTCAAAACTTCAAAGGACTGGCTGACTCTCTTGTTAGAGGCTAATGCAGCTGGTGACTTAAAGTTGAAGCCAATGCTCATTTACCATCCCAAGAACCCCAGGCCCTTAAGAATTATGCCAAATCTACGCGCCTATGCTCTATAAATGGAACAACAAAGCCCAGATGACAGCACATCTGTTTGACAACATGGTTTAATGAATATTTTAAGTCCACTGTTGAGATTATGGCTCAGAAAAGATTCTTTTTTTAAATAGTACGGCTCATTGACAATGCACCTGGTCAACCAAGAGCTCTGATGGGGATGGACAATGAGATTCATGCTGTTTTCATGCTTGCTAACACATCCATTCTGCAGCCCATGGATCAAGGAGTACTTTTGACTTTGTCTTTTTATTTAAGAAATGCATTTTGTAAGGCTTCATAGATAGTGATTCCTCTGATGGATGTGGGCAAGGTCATTTGAAAACGTTCTGAAAAGGATTCACTATTCTAGATACCATTAAGAACACTTGTGATTCGTGGGAAGAGGTCAAAATATCAACATAACAGGAGTTTAGAAGAAGTTGATTCCAATTCTCATGGATGACTTCAGGGGAGGAAGTAACTGCAGATGTGGTGGGAACAGCAAGAGAACTAAAAGTGGAGCCTGAAGATGTGACTGAATTGCTGCAATCTCATGATAAAACTGTAACGGATGAGGAGTTGCTTCTTATGGATGAGCAAAGAAAATGCTATCTTGAGATGGAATCTACTGCTGGTGAAGATGCTGTGAAGGCTGTTGAAAGGACAACAAAGGATTTAGAATATGACTTAGATGATAAAGCAGCAGCAGCGTTTTGAGAGGATTGACTCAATTTTGAAAGAAGTTCTAATGTGGTCAAAATGCTATCAAACAGCATTGTAGCTATAGAGAAATCGTTCATGAAAGGAAGTCAATCAATGCAGCAAACTTCATCGTTGCCTTATTTTAAGAAGTTGCCACGACCGTGCCAACCTTCAGCAACCACCATCCTGATCAGTCAGCAGCCATTAACACTGAAGCAAGACCCTCCACCAGCAAAAAGATTACAACTCGCTGAAGGTTCAGGTGATGGTTAGCACCTTTTACCAATAAAGTGTTTTTAAATTAAGGTATGTATTTTTTTAGACATAATGCTATTTCACATTTAATAGACTACGGTATAGTGTAAATATAACTTTTATATGCACTGGGAACCCCAAAATTAATGTGACTCCCATTATTGTGATATCTGCTTTATTGTGGCAGTCTAGAACCAAACCCACAATACTTCTGAGGTCTGCCTGTATTTGCTCAGTCAGTCTCTACATTTGAGCAAGTGTGAATGGGTTTCTGGTCCTCACAAAGGTCCTTGACTAGAATATCTTCAAGATTGGACTAAATGGCTGCATTTAATTTCTAATACTTGGACCCAAGTCAGTCACTGCTAAATGATTATCTTTCCCTAAGCGTATTTGGCTGTATTTTGTTAGAAAAGTCCAAACTACTTTCTGATGTGTAATAGGAGTAGATTACATTTAAATTCTGTTCTCAAACTTTAAAATAATATCTGTTCTTTTTTTTTTTTTGCAGTACGCAGGCCTCTCACTGTTGTGGCCTCTCCCATTGCGGAGCACAAGCTCCGGACGCACAGCCTCAGCGGCCATGGCTCACGGGCCCAGCCGCTCCGCGGCATGTGGGATCTTCCCGGACCGGGGCACGAACCCGTGTCCCCTGCATCGGCAGGCGGACTCTCAACCACTGCGCCACCAGGTAAGCCCCCCTGTTATTTTTTTTCATTAAACAATGAGTGCCTGTGTGTTACGTAGAAAAAAGCAGCTTATTTATTGGTAATCGGTATTTAAATCTTTTGATCTATTTTGTTAATTTCTGCCTGTTAGAGAAGCACTTATTTTAGTCAGGTATTTAAATCTTTCTCCTCCTCCATCCGGACTCTCAGAAGTCTTCTTTTTTTATATCACAAATCTAACAATATCCTACCCATTCTTCCATCAAGAATGCTCAGAAATTACATGCCCTTCTGCTGAATTCTTAAATTAGCACATGCACAATATAACTTCTTCTGGCACCGGAGAATTGATTCCTACGTGATCCACCCTGTCTTAGTCATTAGTCAGCTCAGGCTGCCATACCAGAGAACCATAGCCTGGGTGGCTCACAAACAACAGACATTTATTTCTCACAGTTCTGGAGGACGGAAGTCCGAGATCAGGGTGCCAGCATGGTCAGGTCCTGGTGAGAGCCCTCTTCTGGGTTGCAGACTATCGACTTCTTATTTTATCCTCATGTGGCAGAAAAGAGGGCAAGAGAGCTTTCTGCAGTCCCTTTTATAAGGGCATTAATCCCATTCACGAGGGCTCCCCTCACTAGCTAAGTACCTCCCAAGGCCCCACCTCCTAACACCATCACATCGGGGGTTAGGATTTCAGCATAGAAATTGCGGAGGACACATTCAGTCCATAGCACACCCTGAAAGAGGCAAGTTCCTATTCCACAGATACCAATGCATCTCAGGTGGTAGGTACCAGGGCACGCAATAGACTTTTACGTTCCTGTACCACGGGATCGCCTCCCCCAATGCAGAGTGCAGGATCGGCTACCTCTCGGTGACAAGCTGCTGTGGCCTCCCCACCTGCCTGTTTGGACCCACGGCACTGAGAGAAGAACACACCCCTGAAGTCTTGACCAGCAGTAGAGAACACCATTTCCTCGATGGCGCTCTCTGGAAAAAGCCAAAATGCCTTTCTTTTCATGAACGCAGAAAACTCACGTTGAAACTAGTTCCGAAAAATGTTTATTATGCCACAAATGCATTGTCCTCATACACTTTATCTGAAGTTCTTTACATATTCAATTATCTTTTTTCTTCACAAGAATGTAGATAGTCCCTCATATGACCCTTGTCTACTTTTTGAACTTCCTAGCACAGTTCAAGAAACGTGTCGCAGGCAAGCGTGCAGGCAGCATGGTGAAATGGAAAGCAAGCCCGATCATGAGTCAGTGGGCTTGGGCTGGAGGCTTCGGGCAGGTCAGTCCACTTCTTCGGACTTTAGCTTCCTTCTCTGAGGTCACCAATGTCCTCTGTGGCTTCTTCAACTGTCTGGAGGGTCATGAGGAACACAGAGCCTCTGGGTTTGCGTGGAACTCTGTGTTCGCTTCCACAGGGCACTTCTGACCACCTGCCTTTTCTCAGAGTCAGCTGTCCAGGTATCCATAACCTCCATGAGGTCAGGACACTCTTCAGAAAAGGGACCACATCTTAGTCACAGAATATCAAACAATGGCGGCCATCTTCGCATTGGTGGGACAACACAAACAGATTTGATTTCTTCTCAACTTAAGGTTTTCCTCCCATATACTGCTCTTAAACCTGCAGTATCTCGTTTAAAAGAGTGGCTGATTTAGCATGCTGTATTTTTAGCCATCTCCATCGACTGACTCAGTATTTCATGGGGTTCTACACAGCTCACCATGATTTTTCTGCATCCTCTTAGCCAGCTGGAGCCAGACCACCGCACACCGTGGGCTCCTCTTCGAGTCACTGGTACATCCAAAACACAGACACTGTCTTGAAAGCTTGTGCCTACACTTAAATTACACTAAGGTCTTGGAACTTCATTTTAACATACAGTATTTCCAGGCATTTACCAAGTAGACAAAGTACCGGGTTGATATCATTGCACTGATGAAATATTCATATCATTGATAAGGCGGGACAATGTAGCTGACTTTATCGGACTCATACCGTTTGCATGAAAAGGTTGAGTTTCTTTGGCTCTTTGTTCATTCAAGTGCACAGAATACCTATTTGGATAGACTTAGGCATTGTGTTTATCTGTCAGTAAAATCTTGCACTGTCCGAAGTGTTTTGCAAACTGATTTAGGTTTTGGACTACAACAAGCGGCCATTGGTAGAAATATACCATATATACACATGGAAATTACAAAAATACATTTTATTTATAGCTGATTTTTTTTTAAGTAACAAAAAACTAACACTATGAAAGATCAACCGGCATACCAAAAGGACACTACCTAATATCATCAGGACAAGAGACTCGTTTGGGGATTCCATGACACAGCATCTCCAGAACATTCCAGAAAGGGCAATTTGCCATTGGGAAATAAAAACAGCTTCTTTGAAAAGTCTGTGCTTTGACAGTTTGACTCTCCCACTCTAATCAATTCCACTCCTACTCTTCTCTGAATGTTAAAATTTCCAGCTTCTTCTCTCAATAAGGACCAAAGAAACTCATGAGGAGAATGGAAAGATGGACTCAGAGGGGATGGATACAAGCTGAAGCTAGATGGATCATGGGTGAGAAGGCAGGACAGGACCTCACTCTCCAACAGACACCAAGTAAGTCCCCAACATTGAGCACAGCTCCCAAAGTTGGTGAGGGCACCACGGTGTCCCCTCCCCTGGGCTACCTGAAGTCAGTACCTGTTTTGCTTTTGCACTGACAGTCAGCAGCTGGTGCTGTGAGGTACTGTCCACCCAGAGCTCTGGAGGCTCACCTGCCACGCCAGGGAGGCTGATTTGCAACATCACGGTCATGAGGTCAGAAGCCTGCCATTTTTGGCAAATGTCCTCCTATGTCTATTAACTAACTAACTATGGGAAGGAGTGCGGGAGGGGACTGGCTAACTCCATACACCTTTAAAAATGTTATTTACATTTAAATGTAAATCAACAGGTTTTCTGCATTCAGAAGCTTCTATGAACAGAGGCTGCAGCCTGGGGAGACTGGGTCCACTGTTCCTGCTTCTAACAGGCATCAGTGACTATTTCCTTTTGTATCACTGGGCAGCACATGCTGGACATCATCGTTGAAGAGACAGAGGTTTCCTTGTAAAAGTCGATGTATCTATCGTCCCCCAAAAGAGAGAAGCTTCGTTCTCAGGCCACCTTCATTGCAGGGCAAAGAAAACCTGTTTTTCTTTTGTAGGACCTTTAAAGCTCTTAGCACCGATTCTCTTCCAGCCAGAGCCCAGCTTGCAGAATACTCTATTTCCAAAATGACAACAACACCTTTTCAAAAACCTGTCAACACGAATCCACCATTCCCGCTCATCTTCTCTCTTTCTTGGCCTTTGTTGAATTAATTGCGGGGGGAAAAGAGTCAGGACTGTTCACAGGTGCAGTCATTGACTGACAGTACTGACTTTCATCCAATTTATTTGACTTTGAATATGAACCTTTAAAAGAAAAGGACTCAGCTCTCTTGGCCGGAGTCAGTGTCTCCCTTGGAGACGGGAGGTGATTGCAATGACTACAGCCATGGCTGAACGAGAGAGAGTACAGTCTGGGACTTCATCGCACGCCTGCATTGCCTTTAACACAGAAATAGAGTTAACATGCAGAGGTCACCGAAGATAGAGCTGTGCTCTCCCCATTCTGGTGGTTTATTAAAATATGGCATTGGACAGGAATCTGCAGATTTGCGAGCATGTCTCGTGACTAAGGCTCCGTAGGGAAATACACCCTCAGTTCAAACAGTTAATGTAACAGAGTATCAAACATATGGTCCCACATGGGGACTTGTTGACATACAATCACTTGAATAAGCCAAGCATCCAGTTGTTCAAGAGTTTCCTGTTCCCCAGAAGCCCCACTGTTCACGTTTTTAGAAACTGAGGGTGAGAAAAACGCCCACATCGTCTGTGCCTCCAGACCCATCAAGCCAGGCTGGAGAAAACCAAAGACTGTTTCCTCAGAGTCGTCTGGAAGTGGGCGAAGGCATTAGACCTGGAACTCAAACATGTCCGTCTGCTTCTTGGCCAGCTTGGCCACCTCTTCCCGGATGGCCTTCACCAGGGCCGCTGTGGAGATGTTGGTCAGGGGCGTGTCGGACGGGTCGTTCTCTGCCAGGCTCTGCTGTGAGGCTGCTGCGGAGGGCAGCGGGGCCTGCTCCAAGCTGGGGTGCAGCCCGGCTGGCTGGCTGTACTGGCGAGGAAGCCTGGAGGGCGAGTTCTGCTGATACCGGGACCGGGGGTAAGCCTCGATGTACCCCGGGAGGGGGACCTACAAAGCATGTTGGGAGAGAAGACAAGGACCTCGGGTCAGGAAGCGGCTCAAGTCATAGGACGCACTCGATACCAAAGCAGGAGGGGACTGAGGACAAGGAAAGAGATTTAGAGGAAAATGAAGGCAACGCACCATTGTGCAGATACAATAGCTGGAGTCTGTTTGGAAAGTAGGTGATTTGGACTCACTGGATCTGCTGGTTGGATGAATTAAATACGTGTTTTAAACAGTATGCAAACAGTGGGCACATACCTGAATCTACATCCGAATCTACCTGGCTACCTTTTTAATATAAGCACCATCTAGCCAAAAGAAGTGTTGTTCTTTATGGATGTCAAAGGACTCACGGGAGAGACCTTCAAGATGGAGGAGCTGAAAGACGCGGAGATCACCTTCCTCCCCACAAATACATCAGAAATACATCTACATGTGGAACAACTCCTACAGAACACCTACTGAACGCTGGCAGAAGACCTCAGACCTCCCAAAAGGCAAGAAACTCCCCATGTACCTGGGTAGGGCAAAAGAAAAAAGGAAAAACAGAGACAAAAGAATAGAGATGGTACCTGCACCTCTGGGAGGAAGCTGTGAAGGAGGAAAAGTTTCCACACACTAGGAAGCCCCTTCGCGGGCGAAGACTGAGGGTGGGTGGGAGGGAAACTTCGGAGCCACAGAAGAGAGCGCAGCAACAGGGGTGCAGCAGGCAAAGCGGAGAGATTCCCGCACAGAGGATCAGTGCTGACCAGCACTCACCAGCCTGAGAGGCTTGTCTGCTCACCCGCCAGGTGGGCAGGGGCTGGGAGCTGAGGCTTGGGCTTCAGAGGTCAGACCTCAGGGAGTGAACTGGGGTTGGCTGCGTGAACACAGCCTAAAGGGGGCTAGTATGCCACAGATAGCCGGGAGGGAGTCAGGGAAAATGTCTGGACCTGCTGAAAAGGCAAGAGACCATTGTTTCGGGGTGCGCAAGGAGAGGGGATTCAGAGAACCACCTAAGCAAGCTCCAGAGACAGGGGCAAGTCGCAGCTATCAGCTCACACCCCAGAGACAAGCATGAAATGCTAACGCTGCCACCACTGCCACCAAGAATCCTGTGTGCAAGCACAGGTCACTACCCACACACACACACACACCCCCACCCCAGGAGCCTATGCAGCCCACCACTGCCAGGGTCCTGAGATCCAGGGACAACTTCCCCAGGAGAACACATGGCACACCTCAGGCTACTGCAATGTCATGTTGGCCTCTGCCACTGCAGGCTCGCCCCGAATTACAATTATGACTACTGTACCCCTTCCACTCCCCAGCCTGAGTGAGCAAGAGAGATCTAATCAGCCCCTGCTTTAACCCCTCCTGTCTGGGCGGGAGCAGACGCCTGAGGGTGGCCTACATTCAGGGGTGGGGCTAAAACAAAAGCTGAAACCCGGGAGCTATGCGAACAAAGAAGAGAAAGGGAAAGTTCTCCGTGCAGCCTCAGGAGCAGCAGATTAAATCCCCACAAGCAACTTGATGAACCTTCCATCTGTGGAATACCTGAATAGACAATGAATGTTCCCCAAATTGATGCAGTGGACTTTGGGAGCAACTGTAGACTTGGGGTTTGCTTTCTGCATCTGACTTGTTTCTTATGTTTATCTTAGTTTAGTTTTTAGTGCTTGTTATCATTGGTGGATTTTTTATTGGTTTGGTTGCTCTCTTTTTTTAAAGTTTATTATTTTTTTAATTAAAATTTTTTTTTCCTTTTTTTCTCTTTTTGTGAGTGTGTATATGATGTTTCTTTGTGTGATTTTGTCTGTTTAGGTTTGCTTTAACCATTGTCCTAGGGTTCTGACTGTTTGTTTCTATTTTGTTGTTTTTTGTTTCTTTCTGTGATTTTGTCTGTTTAGTTTTGCTTTTACCATTTGGTTTGGGGTTCTATCTGTTGTTTTTTGGGTTTTTTTCCCTTTTTTTCCTCTTCCTTTTCTCCCGAGCCGTGAGGCTGGCAGGGTCTTGGTGCTCTGGCCGGGTGTCAGGCCTGAGCCTCTGAGGTGGGAGAGCCAAGTTCAGGACATTGGACCACCAGAGACCTCCCAGCCCCACATAATATCAATCAGCGAGAGTTCTCCCATAGATCTCCACCTCAACACTAAGACACAGCTCCACCCAACGGCCAGCAAGCTCCAGTGCTGGACACCCGATGCCAAACAACTAGCAAGACAGGAACACAACCACACTCATTAACAGAGAGGCTGCCTAAAGTCATACTAAGTTCACAGACACCCCAAAAAACACCACCAGATGCAGCCATGCCCACGAGAGGGACAAGATACAGCCCTACCCACCAGAACACTGGCACCAGTCCCTTCACCAGGAAGCCTACACAAGCAACTGAAACAACCTCACCCACTGGGGGCAGACACCAAAAACAATGGGAAGTACGAACCTGCAGCCTGCGAAGAGGAGACCCCAAACACAGTAAGTTAAACAAAATGAGAAGACAGAGAAATATGTAGCAGATGAAGGAGAAAGGTAAAAACCCACCAGACCAAACAAATGAAAAAGAAATAGGCAGTCTACCTGAAAAACAATTCAGAGTAATGATAGTAAAGATGACCCAAAATCTTGGAAATAGAATGGAGAAAATACAAGAAACGTTTAACAAGGACCTAGAAGAACTAAAGAGCAAACAAACAATGATGAACAACACAATAAATGAAATTTAAAACTCTCTAGAAGGAATCAATAGCAGAATAACTGACGCAGAAGAATGGATAAGTGACCTGGAAGATAAAATAGTGGAAATAAATACCGTAGAGCAGAATAAAGAAAGAAGAATGACAAGAATTGAGGACAGTCTCAGAGACTTGTGGGACAACATTAAATGCACCAACATTCGAATTATAGGGGTCCCAAAAGAAGAAGAGAAAAAGAAAGGGACTAAGAAAATACTTGAAGAGATTACAGTTGAAAACTTCCCTAACATGGGAAAGGAAATAGTCAATCAAGTCCAGGAAACACAGAGAGTCCCATACAGGATAAATCCAAGGAGAAACACGCCAAGACACATATTAATCAAACTATCAAAAATTAAATACAAAGAACAAATATTAAAAGCAGCAAGGGAAAAACAACAAATAACATACAAGGGAATCCCCATAAGGTTAACAGCTGATCTTTCAGCAGAAACTCTGCAGTCCAGAAGGGAGTGGCAGGACATATTTAAAGTGATGAAAGGGAAAAACCTACAACCAAGACTACTCTACCCAGCAAGGATCTCATTCAGAATCGACAGAGAAATTAAAAGGTTTACAGACAAGCAAAAGCTAAGAGAATTCAGCACCACCAAACCAGCTTTACAACAGATGCTAAAGGAACTTCTCTAGGCAGGAAACACAAGAGAAGGAAAAGACCTACAATAACAAAGCCAAATTAATTCATAAAATGGTAATAGGAACATACATATCGACAACTACCTTAAATGTAAATGGATTAAATGCTCCAACCAAAAGACACAGACTGGCTGAGTGGATACAAAAACAAGACCTGTATATATGCTGTCTACAAGAGACCCACTTCAGACCTAGGGACACAAACAGACTGAAAGTGAGGGGATGGAAAAAGATATTCCATGCAAATGGAAATCAAAAGAAAGCTGGAGCAGCAATTCTCGTATCAGACAAAATAGACTTCAAAATAAAGACTGTTACAAGAGACAAAGAAGGACACTACAAAATGATCAAGGTATCAATCCAAGAAGAAGATATAACAATTGTAAATATTTATTTATGCACGCAACATAGGAGCACCTCAATACATAAGGCAAATGCTAACAGCCATAAAAGGGGAAACTGACAGTAACAAAATAACAGTAGGGGACTTTAACACCCCACTTTCACCACTGGACAGATCATCCAAAAAGTAAATAAGGAAACACAAGCTTTAAATGACACATTAAACAGGGTGGACTTAATTGATATTTATAGGACATTCCACCCAAAAACAACGGAATAAACTTTATTCTCAAGTGCTCATGGAACATTCTCCAGGACAGATCAGATCCTGGGTCACAAATCAAGCCTTGGTAAATTTAAGTAAATTGATATTGTATCAAGTATCTTTTCCAACCACAACATTATGAGACTAGATATCAATTACAGGAAAAAAACTGTAAAAAGTAAAAACACATGGAGGCTAAACAATATGCTACTAAATAAACAAGAGATCACTGAAGAAATCAAAGAGGAAATCAAAAAATACCTAGAAACAAATGACAATGAAAACACAATGATCCAAAACCTATGGGATGCAGCAAAAGCAGGTCTGAGAGCGAAATTTATAGAAATACAATCCTACCTCAAGAAACAAGAAAAATCTCAAATAAACAACCTAAACTTACACCTAAAGCAATTAGAGAAAGAAGAACAAAAATACCCCAAAGTTAGCAGAAGGAAAGAAGTCATAAAGATCAGATCAGAAAGAAATGAAAAAGAAATGAAGGAAACAATAGCAAAGATCAATAAAACTAAAAGCTGGTTCTTTGAGAATATAAACAAAATTGATAAACCATTAGCCAGACTGATCAAGAAAAAAGGGAGAAGGCTAAAATCAACAGAATTACAAATGAAAAATGAGAAGTAACAACTGACACTGCAGAAATACAAAGGATCATGAGAGATTCCTACAAGCAGCTATATGCCTATAAAATGGACAACCTGGAAGAAATGGACAAATTCTTAGAAAAGTACAACCTTCTGAGACTGAACCAGGAAGAAATAGAAAATATGAACAGACCAATCACAAGCACTGAAATTGAAACTGTGATTAAAAATCTTCCAACAAACAAAAGCCCAGAACCAGATGGCTTCATAGATGAATTCTATCACACATTTAGAGAAGAGCTAACACCTACCCTTCTCAAACTCTTCCAAAATATAGCAGAGGGCGGAACACTCCCAAACTCATTCTACAAGGCACCATCACCCTGATACCAAAACCAGATGAAGATGTCACAAAAAAAGAAAACTACAGGCCAATATCACTGATGAACATAGATGCAAAAACTCCTAAACAAAATACAAGCAAACAGAATCCAACAGCACATTGAAAGGACATACACCATGATCAAGTGGGGTTTATCCCAGGAGTGCAAGGATTCTTCAATATATGCAAATCAATCAATGTGATACACCATATTAACAAATTGAAGGAGAAAAACCATATGATCATCTCAATAGATGCAGAAAAAGCTTTCAACAAAATTCAACACCCATTTATGATAAAAACCCTCCAGGAAGTAGGCATAGAGGGAACTTACCTCAACATAACAAAGGCTATATATGACAAACCCGCAGCCAACATCATTCTCAATGGTGAAAAACTGAAAGCATTTCCTCTAAGATCAGGAACAAGACAAGGTTGTCCACTCTCACCACTACTATTCAACATAGTTTTGGAAGTTTTAGCCACAACAATCAGAGCAGAAAAAGAAATAAAAGGAATCCAAATCAGAAAAGAAGAAGCAAAACTATCACTGTTTGCAGATGACATGATATTATACATAGAGAATCCTAAAGACATTACCAGAAAACTACTAGAGCTAGTCAATGAATTTGGTAAAGTAGAAGGATACAAAATTAATGCATAGAAATCTCTTGCATTCCTATACACTAATGATGAAAAATCTGAAAGAGAAATTAAGGAAATACTCCCATTTACCACTGCAACAAAAAGAATAAAATACCTAGGAAGAAACCTACCTAAGGAGACAAAAGACCTGTATGCAGAAAACTATAAGACACTGATGAAACAAATTAAAGATGATACAAACAAATGGAGAGATATACCATGTTCTTGGATTGGAAGAATCAACCTTGTGAAAATGACTATACTACCCAAAGCAATCTACAGGTTCAATGCAATCGCCATCAAACCACCAAGGGCATTTTTCATGGAACTAGAATAAAAAACTTCACAATTTGTATGGATACACAAAAGATCATGAATAGCCAAAGCAATCTTGAGAGAGAAAATCGGAGCTGGAGGAATCAGGCTCCCTGACTTCAGATTATACTACAAAGCTACAGTAATCAACACAGTATGGTACTGGCACAAAAACAGAAATATAGCTCAATGGAACAGGATAGCCTGTCCAAAGACAGCCTCTTCAATAAGTGGTGCTGGGAAAACTGGACAGCTACATGTAAATGAATGAAATTAGAACACTCCCTAACACCATACACAAAAATAAACTCAAAATGGATTAAAGACCTAAATGTAAGGCCAGACAGTATAAAACTCTCAGAGGGAAAACATAGGCAGAACACTCCACGACATAAATCACAGCAAGATCCTTTTTGACCCACCTCCTAGAGAAATGGAAATAAACAAATGGGACATTATAAAACTTAAAAGCTTTTGCACAGCAAAGGAAACCATAAACAAGACAAAAAGACAAACTTCAGAATAGGAGAAAATATTTGCAAACAAAGCAACTGACAAAGGATTAATCTCCAAAATATACAAGCAGCTCATGCAGCTCAATATCAAAAAAACAAACAACCCAATCCAAAAATGGGCAGAAGACCTAAATAGACATTTTGCCAAAGAAGACATACAGATTGCCAACAAACACATGAAAGGATGCTCAACATCGTTAATCATTAGAGAAATGCAAATCAAAACCACAATGAGGTATCACCTCACACTGGTCAGAATGCATCATCAAAAAAATCTACAAACAATAAATGCTGGAGAGGGTGTAGAGAAAAGGGAACCCTCTTGCACTGTTGGTGGGAATGTAAATTGATATAGCCACTATGAAGAACAGTATGGAGGTTCCTTAACAAACTAAAAATAGAACTACCATATGACCCAGCAATCCCACTACTGGGTATATAACCTGAGAAAACCATAATTCAATAAGAGACACGGTACCACAATGTTCACTGCAGCACTATTTACAATAGCCAGGACGTGGAAGCAACCTAAGTGTCCATCGACAGATGAATGGATAAAGGAGATGTGGCACATATATACAATGGAATATTACTCAGCCATAAAAAGAAACAAAATTGAGTTATTTGTAGTGAGGTAGATGGACCTAGACTCTGTCATACAGAGTGAAGTAAGTCAGAAAGAGAAAAACAAATACCATATGCTAATGCATATATATGGAATGTAAAAAAACGGTACTGATGAACCTAGTGGTAGGGCAGGAATAAAGATGCAGACATAGAGAATGGACTTGAGGACCCAGGGAGGGGGAAGGGTAAGCTGGGACGAAGTAAGAGTGTAGCATTGACATATATACACTACCAAATGTGAAATAGATAGCTAGTGGGAAGCAGCTGCATAGCACAGGGAGATCAGCTCGGTGCTTTGTGACCACCTAGAGGGGTGGGATAGGGAGGGTGGGAGGGAGATGCTAGAGGGAGGGGATATGGGGATACGGGGATATATATATATCCGTATAGCTGATTCACTTTGTTATACAGCAGAAACTAACAACAGTGTTAAGCAATTATACTCCAATAAAGATGTTTAAAAAATTAAATAGACTTTAATTATATATTTTTATAAAAAACAGACTCTGGGATTTATCACTGATGATAATAGCTAACACTTAATGAGCCCTGTGCTAAGGGCTTTCCAATCGTGGTCTCATTTAATTCTCAAAACAACAACCTAGGAGGTAGGTATTGTTACCCTTATTTTATAGAAGAGGAAACTGAAGCAAACAGTGCCTCAATCGAAGGTGCCACAGCTAACAAGCCACTGAGAGATGCAGCTCCAGGCTGGGAGTTAGTCGCTGCACTATATTGTCTTGGATCTGGAATATGATCTTGGTTTCTTGAAAAAAATTTCTCTTTTCATTAAAAGTGGAAGATACACAGTTCTATGCTTTAATATATGGACACTTATAGTAATAAGGACAGGGCAATGATCTGGAATTCAGGGTCAACTTTCCCACAGAAACAGTGCCATAAAAGGGGATGCTGTTCCATGGTAATCCACAAAAGGCCTTTATATCCCATAATGTTAACTGCAACACCGCAAGATAAATGCCCATGGATGGCGTCGGTATGGGGTGCTACCGTGAATGGCACACATGTAAGGAGTCAGGCAGCTTTCTGGGAGAAGCAGCTTAGCTGAGTCTGGAAGATGAAGAGCCTGTTTTTCAGAAGACAAGGTGGGAGGGGCATTCCAGGCAGAGGGAAAAGCAATGCAGAGGCCTGGAGGTACACAGAGGAAGGTGCACCCAGGGAGGTTCAGTGATTTGGTCTGACCAGAGAGGGTATGTGGGGTATGAGGGGAGCTCAGGAAGACAGGCAGTCAGGGCCAGATCAAAAAGCTGCTGAACGCCAGGCTACGGAGTAAAGTTTTCTATGGCACACTTCTAAGGAATTGAGTGTGTTTCCATTCTTTACAGAGGTGTCTGGGCGCTGGTGAGGATGGAGTGGGATGGGGTTGGGTGAGGATTCAGAATTTTTTATGGGCAAATGTGTAGTAGGAAAGCAGGCCTCTCCCAGTCCCTGCCAGAGGTTCTGACAACCCCTCCGGAGAAGGCCTGGCCTGGGAGCCACCAACGGGTGTCAGGCAGGGGAAGTGTCTGTATTTTAGGAAGGACACTCTGGAGGTGGACCCACTGGAGGTAGAGAGGAGATAAGTTCTGAGGCTACCTCAATGGACCAGGTAAGAGTCGGGAAGGACCCAAGTGAGGGAAGAAGTGATGGGATGGATGTCCCAAAGTTTGGGGCTTTAATTCCCCTACAAGACCCGGTAAAGGAAGACAAAGTAGCAAATATATTTCACTTGCATCTCAGAGGAAAATCAGAGCCGGACTGTCCGAGCCCTTGGGCCACACAGCTGGGAATGCACAGGTGACTGGGGGCTAACAGAGAGCCAAGGCCAAGACACGGGACTTGCCTGTCAGGTCTCAGCTCAAACTCCCTTTCTTCCGGGAGACCTTCCCCAGTCCTATATTAGCTGAGGGCTCCCTGTAAGGTCCTTCCATGCACTTTGTCTAGCATAACAGTCATCACTCACAATACCATCGCCTGTCTCAGGCATCGACTGTGAAGGCAGAACTGTGTCTCACCTACTTATCACTGTGCACCAGTGCCCAGAACTGTGCACGGTACACAGTAGGGAGTGTCTCAGACCTGGGGTTCTGAGCGGCACAATTTGAAAATCACCGAAGGATGACCAGCTGGTGCCGTATGTTTGTGAAGGAAGCTGCCATGTCCCCTTTCCCTGCATTTCAAGTTCAGCTGGAGCTGAGGGTCAGTGTCCAACTCTTGAGACCTCCCAGTTCTGCAGCATTAAGCAACTTGGTGCTTGTGGCTGGGACAGGCCAGGGACATCTGATGCCACTGGAGTGGCCTCAGGGAAATACTCAGAAGCAGGGAAGATGAGGAGATGACACACTCTTCCTCCCTTACAGTAGATGCAGGCGGGAGCCACCACACCTTGTGGGCCAAAATCCAGGGCTGGCAAACACCACTCCTTCCCAAGCCAGTGCCTGTGGCAGGCATCACCTATTGATCACAGCACACTTTCCTGATGAGCCTGGGAACCCCCTCTCAATCCCTCTCCATCCAGTACCAAGGATGAAACCTATTTGTCAAGCCAGGTCCAGGTGATTTTATACAAGCTAGCTCCTTATATCTGGATACCTGGGATCAGGAGGGTCAGACATCCAAATGATGGTGGGGGCTTTTTCTTCTCACATGGATGTGGAGGGTGAATATTTTCCCACTGGATTATCTTTCTCAAGCCCACATCTGGTCCCTCTGAGCCTCCTGTGCTGAATTTCAAATGCAATAAAGCACCTGACCTCCCAGCTTGGTTCCTGGCTTCCGTGCTCCACGCATGGGCACGCAACCCTGCTTAACTGAAGGTGGTAATGGGGCTCCAGGAAAGACCCATTTAGGCTGCAGCAATCACTTTCCTCTTAAAAACAACTAATAGGAAACTAGCACTCCCTCACAATGGGGGGTGGCATGGTGATCAAGTCATCATGTCCAAAAGATTAAGTTTTGATTTGCTGGGCTCCTTTTTCCTTCATCTTTAAGGCAACATGAACCCAAAGGTATCTGGATGTCACCAGAAGCCTGGCTACGTATTATCTGTAAGTATCTTGAAGGCAAGGGACAAGGTTTTGTAAATACTTTTGCTGACTCCTGCAAAGCACCCAGTGCACCCTGCATGCAGAGGGTGAGCTGACAAAGCTGCAGGCCTACTGCCTAATTAGCACAAGTATCAACTACTTTCTGAAAAGTACACATTATGTTTAGATTGCAAGTGGCATTATGGAGGTGAATAACCTCTGAACTGACCAACTCACACCCAGTGAATTCAGCTGTTTAGAAGAGCTGAGCATGACAAAGGAAGCAAAAAAGGCCCACAACCAACCAACAGAGACGCCATATACTCCCGCATTTAGATTTGTAGACTGAACAGTAGGGAACCCCTCCAGTTACTCTCTCAGAGACTATTTACTCCAGCTCTACAAACAACTCTAATGAGCTCAGACATGCCTCATTTGCAGATAACCGAGCATTAGGAAAAGCATATTTAAAGGTGAGTATATATCTGAAAGTGGGGAAATAGAGCAAGGTGTGAGCTGGGAGCAAGGTCAGAGAAAGAAAAAACATACTAAGCCTTAGAATAATTCCAAAAGTTATAATAGTTTAGAGATGTCTGACATAGGGGCAATAATCCTACAAGCCGTCAGAGCCCATCTGACAAATGTCATTTCAGTACAGTGAGCCATAATAATGACGCTGAATCATTTGTTAAAGACAAATTAAATTACGTTTTTCTTTTAAAGAAGGAGGGGAGAAGGATGTAATTCATTCCAGAATTTAAAAATTCAGGGTGGCATATATTTTTTAAATATTTTGGAAATTAAAGGAATAGCTTTGATTATTAGGAAAATTAATATACGTAGGGTAGCTTTACCCTGATGATGTTGTTTAAATGTGGCATCACTACAATGAGAAGAGACACCAACGCTGAGGTTGAATTGAACCTGTAGGGGTAGAAAGTATGGACCCCAGGGGTTTGGACAGAGAGAAAAGATGACACAGGTGTCAATGTGTTTCCTAAATCTAGGATGTATTTCAAATGCTGAGACCAAACCCTAAAATGACATACAGCACCACGGGGCCCTAGGAAACGGCCTGCCTTTCTTATCCATGATGGATGGTCTCACACAGGGAGTGGAGCAACTCATTCTAGAGGCCATCATTGTGCTATTTTTGTTTGCTTGTTTTTTGTTTTTCACTTGGCAGTGCTTGACAGGTGTCTCAGAGGCAGGTTTGGGTGTGAATATCCAGGTTCATCTGGTTGCTGCCCCTCTTTGGTCCAGGCTGGGCCAGGTCCACTGTGCCATAAACTCCTACTAGTATAATGAAGGAAGAAACCAGCTGACCATGAAAAGACAGTCTTCAGCTGGAAGACAGGCAGAAAACTTTAGATCTACATGCAAAGTAATTCAGTCTTGGGTTTCTAATACTTCATTTTCTGGTACTGCATCTAAAATTTTCACAGGATTTTAAAGCTGAAAGGAACAAATTTAGTAAAGGCTTTGGAGCCAGAAAGATGCAGGTTTGACTGCTGGACACATCAGGGGAATAATACCTACATGACAGGGCTCGTGAAGATTAAATAAGATAACATAAATAGAACATCTAATATAGTGCCTGGCACATAGAAAATACTTAAAAAATGGTAGTTATTATAAAACTGTATTTGATTAAGGGTGCCCTCTGGAAAGAGGTGGAATCTGACTGAAGGCTCCTGTGTCAAAGGACATCACACTCCCCTCCCCCGCACTGTCTCCTCTAATAGCTGATTTTAGCCACCTGGTTGGTGGAAGGGGGCCTGAGATAACAAAACACTCAGTCTCAGCCTCACATCCCTTTTCTCCCTATAGGGTGTCAAGCAGGTAAAGTTGTGAGGGAATCAGCGAGGGTCTCACCGAATCAGCCCACTGGCTCGGGAGCTCATTCTCTCCTGCGTAAGACATCCAGGCCTGGTTCCTGTAGGACGAGGGAGGCGTCGGGATGAAGTAGCCGGTGAAGCCGGGTCTGCTGGCAGCTGGAATGGCGAACACTGCCGGCACCGTATTACCTGGCATGGAGGAGATGTACGGGCGAGATTAGGCCGGCACCTTGCCCACTGGGCTGACATATGCACAAGCTGGGGGAAGCTCGGAAATGGGAGGACTCTGGCCTTGGGGGAAGGGCTGATGGGAAGGCATCACACCTCCACCTGCAGCCCCAGCCCTGCTCACCTGCCCAGACAGTAGTGGAGGCATCACCTGCTGGGACTCAGACCTAGCTTTCTAGAGAAGTGATGGCTCACAATCCTTGCCGAGCCCTCACCAACACCCCCATCCCCATCCCAACACCCCTGACCTGCTGGGGTGCCAGGTGTTTTCCTCCCAGGAGGATGGGTATTTTTCAAAAGCCAAGAAGAGGAACCAAAAGAAATAGATTTCACTGGTGGCATTTCTGGACACAGTATGCTTTAGTAAGTGTTGACAACCGGGTGTTTGCAGTTTTAGCCTAAAAGGTATGGTTTGGATAAATGAAAAAACCCATGAGGGCATGTTCAAACCTCCGTGTTCAATGACATTGTTTGTAATAGCAAAAAACTGGAAACAACCAATATGTCTCTCACTAGGGGATAGGATAAATGGTGGCATATCACATAATGGAATACCATATGGCAGTGTGAACAAATGAACTAGATCAACATGTGTGTAACAACCTGGAGAACTCCTGAAAACAATGTTAAGCCAAGAAAACAAAGTGCAAAAGGAAAGGTATAGCTTAACATCACTTATGTAAATTTAAAATATACAAAGCATTAACATATACCATTGTATAGATATACATATGGAGTGAAAGCCCATGACTTAAAGACTGTGATTACCTCTGGGGAGAAGGGGAATGAGTTGGGAGTGGATAGTTGTATCTGGAATGCTTTAAAGATATATATAATAATTTTTTAAAAGGCCTTAAGTCTGGCAAAATGTGAACATCCACTCTGACCGTAACCTATCTTAATATTTTGTCAGAGTTCAGATCTTTTTAAGAAAAAAAAGCAGTAGCTCTTCTAGCCAGGGCTACTGAAGTCCAGACGGGATCCAGAAATACAGTTGCTTTGATTCCTGACGGTGGCGGGTAGAAGGTGGAGAGCGGGGAAGACAAAGTGCACAGCACGGGGGCTGGCGCAGGGCGCGGGCTTCTTCCAGGCCTTTGTCCTCTTGCCCACCTGAGTAATTTAAAGCCGACTGATCCAACTGCGCCACAGACACAGGGCCTCGGGACACCTGCGCGAAGGAGGCGCTGTCGTGCAGCTGGGCGGGCTCAGGCCCCGCGGACTCGGCCATCCTGGTCTTGCTCCCAATATCCGAGGTGGACCTGCGGGGGGAAAGGGGCCGCCTTAGCCGCCTCCCAGGACCGCGGCCGGCCGGGCAAGGCGGGGCTCCCGGGGCAGATCACGGCCGAGGATGGCTTCGGCCTCCAAGCCCCAGGACGGCGGGCTCCTCAGGCCTGGGTTTGCCCCGAATAACAAAGGGGGCCTACAAGCCCAGGCCTGGAGCAGCCGTCGCGGTGGCCCGAGCTGGAGTCATTTTTAGATATTCAAGGTCAGTGCTCCCCTGAGGGTGACTCCCATGTCTCTGGGGAGTAGAACACTTAATTTCCACATAAAAATGCGCCAAGAATTAGCGCTGGGTCTTAGCTGGGGATGGTCGACCTAGCAGGTGATGACATCATCGGCAGCCAATGGGAAGGCTCCGTCTGAAGTGCGCAGCCGCTCCCCCTCCTGACACCAGGACCGAGACCCTGGAGGGCTGCGGGGACTGCGTTCCCTGCTGCTACTGGCAGGAAGCAAGAAGCCCTAGGCTCTGGGAAGCTCGGGCTGCTCCCGGAAGCAGGAGCCTAGTACTTTCTGGGCATTATGAATGAAAGAACACTTTTTTTTAAGTCCCACAGGCAAGCAGAGAATCTGGCGCATTTAACACCTCTCTCCACTTATAGCTCAGAAAGCCATGTAAGAAGAGCTGGCTGGGGTGAGGGCATGGGCCTCTCCCCCCAGTATAAAGGGTGCTGTAGCCAGGCTCTGTCTTCCCTTTGGTAGAGGCGCTTCGGGCTCTCCTAAAATTAGAGTGGAGGGAGGCAAAGGCTGCCAGCCCACAGGGCCACCCTCTAAGCAGAGGCAGGCTTTCACAGTAAGAGCAGAATAGAGGCGCGGTAAGGGAGCGCATCGGGAGCCTGGGTTCCGGCTGCCTCCTCTCTCTGAGCCCCAGTTCCTCATCTGTAAAATGAAAGGGGAGGATGACTCCATCTCAAAGGTTATTCCCTGGTCTAACCCTCTGGGTTCATAAGGAGGGCAGTGACCTCCTGATATCTGGCAAGGATGGCAGACGGTGCCGGACATGAGAGGAGACTGGTAGTTGAGAGAAGAAATAGGTGCTGGGGCTTCCCTGGCGGCGCAGTGGTTGGGAGTCCGCCTGCCGATGCAGGGGACACGGGTTCGTGCCCCGGTCCGGGAGGATCCCACGTGCCGCGGAGCGGCTGGGCCCCTGGGCCATGGCCACTGAGCCTGCGCGTCCAGAGCCTGTGCTCCGCAACGGGAGAGGCCACAACAGTGAGAGGCCCGCGTACCGCAAAAAAAAAAAAAGAAAAGAAAAAAGAAATAGGTGCTGGCCTTCAGCAAACATAGCTGAAACGACTGATTGAAAAGCTCCTCCAATCCAGAACCCTCAGGAGCAACTATTCCCCAGGGAGGGTCAAACACAGGCTGTGAGGATTAAACTACACATCAGGGTGGGTTGCTAGGGCCTCAGTAGTGTAGGGTCTCCCTTCCTTTCTCCGTCCCTCCTTCTCCCATTTGCTCACTCCCACAGCCCTGGCTTCCCACAGGCTGTTTCCAGGCATCTGCTACTCCTTTAGAAAACCAACCTAGGAAAATCCCTGGCTTCTGCTCTGTACACTCGGCCACCTTTGAGGACTCCCAGAGCCTTTGAGATCATTTAGGTCAGTGCCCTCATTTTACAGATAAGGAAACAGGAGTCAGACAGGTGAGGCAATGTGCCTGGAGTTACACAGCACGTTACTGGCAGGTTAGGGTGGAACCCTGGTCTGCTGCTTCCCATCCCACCCTAAGCTTGACTGGGGTCAAAGGGTGGTGTCTACACACAGCTCGGCATCCTAAACTGCTGGAAATGAAGGCAGGTTGTTTCTGAGGAAAACTCATTTCTTTTCACCATTTTGACAAAGTTCAGACCTGTGGCCCACAAATAGTGTGTGATCAGCATGTTGGAGGAAGCTATGGTAGGAGGGCCAGGGCAGTGGCCCGTACAGGCCCCAGGGCACGGGTGTCTCTCCTGGCCTTGGACATGATGACTATACCAACCTCCCCCGCGCTCTTGGCTGTTGCTTCTTGTCTATCTTTATTTAAAACATGTGTTTTATATTATTACAGAGCAAAGAGAATGCTGAATATATGTTTCACAGCTGACCTATCCAAGTTCGTGGGCTTTCATCCTCTCCATCTTGCAAGTCAAGAGTCAGGGCAGGAGCCTAGACATGCTGCTCCCCAGCCTCTCGGACACTATCCCTCAATAACTAAGGGCCTTCTGGGTGCACACACCTGGCAGGAGGTGCCCAGACTTGAGGCGGCTGTTGTGAAGGCCCAAGTTGGAGTAATTTTTAGATGTTCAAGGTCAAGGTATGGGGCAGTTGACCTTGGGTTTTTTCAATTGTGGGTTCTACAGGACTTTCAGTTTTCAATGGTAAGAGAGTAGGTCAACCCTCTGTGGCCCCCACTCCCTTCCTTCATGGTACTTGGGGTGTCCCAGGCACATGGTTGTCTGTACAGGTGATGCACCCTGAATGGGGCAGGGCAGGAAGGAAATCTTTCAGGGCGGGGCGCACAGGACCAAATCCTCTGCAAATATGCCAAATAAGGCAAAGAAAGGAATGTGTTACCGCCTGAGAGAAGCGACAGCCACTGGGCCAGTCCGCGGAGGCACAGGTGGAGGGGGAGAGCCCATGACCATTTCAGGAAGCTGGGAAAACCTGTAGGCCTGTGAAAGAGACGAGCAAATAGAGGAAGATGTGTTAAAACCCGGTGCCCATCAACACACAGGTTCTTCTTACTTGAAAGGGAAGCAAACTTCCGAGGGTTAGACTTTCCTTCTTTCCTCAAACTTTCCCCTTCGATCTCCCTTAACATGTTCCCCGGCCCACTCTTCTATCTCATCTGCCACCATTTTCCCCTTTGCTGGGCCACTGCAGTCACAGAGTCCTTCAGTTGTTCTTAAAATCTGCCAAGTTCCTTCCTGCCTCGGGCTTTGTACATGCTGCCCCTTCCCCCTGGGATGCTTCTCTCCCAGTCCTTCCCGTGGCTCCTTCCTTCATTTCATTCATCCAGCCCCATATTCCCTGTGAGCCCCATTTACTCTGTCTCCATATTCTGTTTTATTTTTTGGCATAGCAGTTGTCACTCTGGTATCATATCATTGCTTATTTATTATGTGCCACAAACTAGATTGTAATGAGGGCAAGGGATTTGTTCTCAGCTGCATCCTCACGCCTGGAACAGTGCCTGTTATATCATGGATGAGCAATAAATATTAGATAAGGAATGAATCATTGATTGCGTTTACTTTCTCACTCATGGAAAGTGGGTTTAGTGGGGGAAGCAATGGGTCTGGAGTCAGGAAGTATGGGTGGAGGCCCTAATTTGCTAATGAATAGACTTTATGTCCCTAAGCAAGTCAGGTGACCTCTCTGGGCCTCAGTGTATTCTTCTGAAATGGGGACAAGGATACCTTGCCCAGAGGGGGTGGGTGCAAAGAAGATCAGGCAAGAGAGTGTATGTGTAAGTATGTTGTGATCTATAAAGCACTATTCAAAGATAAGGGATCAGAAATGCCACAAAAGTGAAGACTTTAATCAACATAGGAGGCGAGAAAAGGAAAATGGTCAGAGACAGGACCAGACAGCCAGGCCACAGCCTCTTTGAGCAGGAGAAAATCTAGAAATGCTCTCTGCGAAGACAAAGATTGGCTTGTGCTTCTCATTCATTTTTTTTCTTTAGGTATCAAGGCCTGCCAGATCTCTTGAGGAACAAGATCATAGGGCTTTAGACCTGAAGGCATCCAGACAGAAAGTAGCAGCAGAGAGAATCCATACACAGGATTCTTTAAACCGAATGAGGGCTTCTCCCTTCAGCATCATGGCAGACTACCTACTCATAAAGGCCTACCCAGTAAATAACAAGTAGATCCTGGATAAAACCTGGATTTTAATGCATGTAGGAATTGCAGGATATAAGGAAAATCTTAAGGACTCCACCCACTACCCACCCCATCCCTCTCACATCTCAGCAAACTAAAATAAAAACTGTGAGCTGAAATCAGAGGTAGAAACAATGAGTAGTAAAAAATATGAAAGGTGGGATTGCCTGGAAAACAAATGCCATACTGGTAATCAATTAAGAGATCAAGCCTGGAATAGGGCAAGGTGAGGCAGGTGAAACTGAGACCCTTACAGCCAACCTGGAAGGGGCTAACATCGGCTCCTCCCAGGGAGGAAGGTTGGTAATGCTCCCAGGCTCAGGCAGAAGCAATTGTAAGTCCTCTTTGGAAGAGATATTCCTAACCTAGGCTCTCGGGATTGGCACAGATTGAGATGAAGCAAAAAGGAGCTCATAATCAAGTATCAGAAGACACACCAGAAAACATAAGTGAAAGTTAGAAAAAACAACAAATTTAGACCTTAAAGGACCTTAGAGTTTGAAATTTCCATATACAAAATAGAAAGTAACAAGGTAAGAAATGTTTTAAGAAAATAACTGACCAGACAGAAACATCATCAGAAATGATCCAGCAGATTTGAAGAAGAACAAACAGAACTTTTAGAAGTGAAAACATCACTGAAATAAAACACTCAATATAGGCAAATTAAGTAATAGATTTATCACAGATGGAAAGAAATATAAACTAGAAAATGGAATTGAGATTACTAAGGATGAAACACAAAGAGACAAGAAGATAGAAAATATACTATCTCAACAAATGACCCAATTTCGCTCCTTTTTATGGCTGAGTAATATTCCACTGTATATATGTACCACGATGACTAATAAGAACCTGCTGTATAAAAAAATAAACTAAAATTCAAAAAAAATAAAAAGAAACTCATTAAATGGATAAAAAAAGATAGAAAATATAAAAGAGAAGTAAAAGATATAGAGGATGGTATACGAAGGTCTAACATGCAGTTAATCAAAGTCCCAAAGGAGAAAAGTTGGAGAAAGAAGAAACAATATTTGAAGAAGCAATGACTAAGAATTTTCCAGAACTGAAGAAATAATCATTTTAGGAAGTACAATATATAACAAGAAGGATAAATAAAACAAAATACACACCTACATACACTGTAGTGAAATGGTAGAATACCAAAGACAAAGAGAAGGTCTTAAAAGCAGCCAGAGGAAAAAAAAGGGATGACACCTGTAAAGGGATGACATCACCCAGTCTAAAGGGATGACATTTAGACTGACAGATGACTTTTCAACAGCACCCAGAAGACCATGGTATGCAAAGTGCTCAAAGAAAATAACTGTCAACCTAGAAATGTATCAGCAACAGTAATTTTCCAGAAAAAGAATGAAAAAACATTTGCCCAAATCTAGAGGTACTGGCTGAATCAATATGGAAAGCGACATCACCATGCTGCATTTTCCTTTTTAGCATCAGTAAGCTATTGGGTTGGCCAACAAGTTCGTTTGGGTTTTTCCGTAAGATGTTCCATAAGATGTTTTTTGGCCAACCCAGTATGTATGCTAAGGTAGTATTCAGGGAACCAAAATCTTAAGCTCCACTGGATCCTAAGCTCCTTGCAGTTCAGCAAGAGCATCTTTCTCATCCTGGCTCTCCCGCCTTACCAAGCAAAGTGCTTTGCACCTAGTAGTGCTATATAACTATTTGTTGAATGAATGCTGAGTGAACCAGGAGTCAGGAGACCCAGGCTCTCATCTTGATTCAGCCATTCACATTCTGTAGACATGTCATTCAGTCTCTCTGCATCTCATTTTTCTGTTTTTGGTTTTCCTTGTGAAATACAGCATTGGAGTAGTTCATGAGCTTCCAAACAAACATTACTTTAGCCATGAAACCATTCTGACATGACCTGAATACATAACCAGATTAAAGCAGAACTGCTCTGGTTGAAGTTGGGGGTAGGGATGCCTAGGTGACTTTGGCCCTTTGCTTACTTGCATGATGACACCCTGGGGACCTCCCTGAACCCTATGGTTTTACAGAGTTTGAAAATCATTGTCCCAGAGGTCCTTCCAGCTTTGCATTCCATTATTATCAACAAACCAACAAGTAAGGATATGTCTTTCCCCAAATAGAGAAAGGGGTGTATAGCCCCTCTTCTCTCTTCTGGCCTCTCATGATATCAGTAGAGGAGACAGACAACTTATTTTTATCCCTGGTTCTTGGAAGGCTTATTCTGTAGTCAACACAGTTTTCCAGCCAAGAAAATGCATTTTATGTCTGTCTTGTAACAGTTCACCGAGGAATTGATGAAAAGTTCTGAACTTTTGACAAAAAGTACCAAGGGAGTTTCCTTCTTTGGATGATTTTTCCAGGTACAAAGCAAGACTACACAGGAGATCAAGGTCTCCTTTTGTCTGTATCCTCGGGGCTCCCTGCAGCCACAGAGATCACATAAAAAGCAGAAAGGCTACCTGTGCCCTGTGCTAATGGCTGAGGAAAATCCCCCCAGGAGTGTCTTCCGACCTCCCCCTGTGCGGTTTCCCCATAGTTCTAAGTCGTCCTGGATTCGCATTCTGGCTCCCCTTTCCATGGGCTGCTTTGTGACTAGGATCCCACTAGAAGCTATTGCTCAAAACTGTTACCTAGTTCCAAGTTTCCAGTTCTGTGACAGTGGCCGTGAGGGGCCCAGTCTGGCGCCCAAGGACACCATCTTTTGGGACCCCTGGCCTCTGACTAGAAAGGAGATCACACACTCAGAACTGCAGGCAGTCTTTATAAATAGCTCTCAAGTCTCTGAGGTGGAAGGAGCCTGGATGTGACAAGGATAGGCCACTCTTTGGGCTCAGAGGTTTGGTTGTAAAAGTAGAAGGGAAGGTGACCACAGTTTGCTCAAAGCTCCAGTCCTGATGTCCCTGGGCAGGGGGCGAGGGGGTGGGTCAGGGCCATTCTTTCTAGCAAACCCAGTGGAGAATGAGCCCGGGTGAGACCCACTGTGTGCTGGACCCTCCTTGGGCATGTGCATCCATCCAGAGGGGGAATCTGGTGAAGATCAACCTCAAGGGGTAGCACTAGAGGGGTGACAAGTCAAAGGGGCAGGCTGCAGCTGGAGGAGCAGGTCAGGGGTCTCAGGCTTTGCACTGGTGGGAGCACGAGGAACAACAGGCCAAAGCCCCCCACCCTCATTGGAGGCCCTTGTCCTGTGACAGCAAGTCAGCCTCAGGTTAGAGCGAACGTGCCAATCTTTCCAGTCCTGCTGACAATGCTGGGTTCCACTGCAAGGTGCCCCTTCCACCGCACCGTGCTGACCCTGCGAGTACTGCTCCGGGCACAAGTGTCTAAGTCTGCATGCAGCTACAAGTAACTTTACATCCTGGTGCACAAAGTAGAATCTTCCAGCGGAGAGTTCTTATTTAGTTGAAAACAGAGCGCATTGTAATGGAAGACTGACCCCATGGTGCAAACCCAGTGCTTATCTTGATCTGTCAGTTCACCAGGAGTTACTGATGGAGCAACACTGAGGCTTCCAGGCCCTGGGAATCATAGAAGGTTCAAGTTGGAAAGAGCAGGAGACCACACCTCTTACCTTAACACAGGGAGATATGGAAGCCCAGAGAGGTGAACTGACTCGTTCAAAATCACATAGCCAGTTAAGGGCGCTATCTCGCAATTCTGAGCTAAGGGTGGCGTGATGCAGAGGGCAGGGGTTTGGAGTCAGACAAAACTGGATCTGATTCACTTTGTTGTACAGCAGAAACTAACACAACATTGTAAAACAACTATACTCCAGTTAAAAAAACAAACAAACAAACAAACAAAAAACTGGAGTTGAATCCTGGCTTGATCTTTACCAGCTGCTTGACCTCGAGTAACTTAACTTCTCTGTGTCTGTTTTCTCATTAGGTGATGAAAGGAACAGAATCACACCCCCATTTCAAAGGCTGTTTAGAAGACCCATTTTTATATGTTAATATGACATTTGGCACATAGTGGGTACTCAATAAATGATATTCTCTTCCTTTTGAGACAAGATAATATTTTGATATAGTAATTGTAGTAACCAAGACTTTGCCACCACGGTTCCTTGAATCCAGGGCCCTTCCCCTGCCCCAAGCAGTGAGGGCATCGCACCTTCCTGCCCCAGGGAAGGAAGGCCACCCCCACTAAAGATGGCCCAAGAGCCAACTCTTACGGGCATTTCAAAAGTCCAAGCTACTGAATTGCAAGCATTTAGGATTCTGAGTATCAAAAACCTAAGCCCTTAGAGCACTGAAGGCTGAAGGCTGATGCCAAAACAAGAGATTTGGAAGAAGTGAGGGACTTTTAGACCACTCTGCCCCCTAAACACCCTTAGGTTAGGAAGAAGAGGAGAGCTTAGATGCTGATGGGTCTGGAGAAGCGCCTCAGTCTGGGAGCACAGGGGGGTGGGGAGGTGAGGAGAGAATAAATATAAGGAAGATGCTAGAGAGGGGAGAGGGGCAAGGGTGTGTGTGTGTGCGCGCACGCCCGTGCACGTGGAAGAGAGAGACAGAGAGGGGGAGAGGGGAGAGGCAGAGAGAGAGGGAGAGAGAAGGCTCAAGCATGGGAGGAGGGGAAGGAGGGATCTGGAGAGAGCTTTAAGCAAGAGGACCAGGACACAGCTGTGCTCTACCTGGACTAACACCTGCAGACTAGATGGAAACAAGCAGCTCTCTGGGACGTCAGCCAGATGAGTAGTTAGATGAGAGCAAACTGGGACCAAGTCCTGAAGCCTCCTCCCCACCCTGACCAGGCTTTGCACCATTTAGCTCCCCCTCCCCCGCCCCCCCCAACACACTAAGCTTTAATCAGAGGTGGGGACGGAAACCCTGAACTGAGACTGAACTTTTGGCGCTGGAAGATTACAGGAAAATAAACTCACGTGTCTTGCACACCTGAGTTTGTGAGCTAAGATACATACTCCTCTCCTCCCTCCCTCTCTCCCTTTCCACACAGCCTTCCCGTACAAACTGGTTTTTACTCACTCGAACGATTAAGCTTAGAGGGGTATGCCTTTGCCAGATGCTGGGTACTCTGTTGGTTTTCAAGGGGGGCTTCCTTGGGGCAGTCCAAAGGCAAACAGCCCCAGCCCAGGCTGTCCCAGGTAATACAGAGCGACCCACCTTCGTGGACTCCTGGGAGCTGGAAAACGCTCCATTGTCTGGCTGCTAGCATAAATGATGCCATCTTGGACCCGTTCGGTTCCTCCTGTCCTTCCACTGACCCTACCCAAGACTGTACTGCGTGGTAAATCACTTCTCTGCCATCAAGGGCTTTGTAGTTAATAGATATTATTTAATGACCATTAGGTCCAGGTGGCCTCTACGCTCTGTTACTCTCCAATGATAAAGACCTTCATGATGTAGTCCCCGCACCCACAAGACTAATTACCCACCGTAAGTCTTGACGTAGGAATGCACTCCCTGTCTCCAAGCACATACCCCCATACCCCGGGTTAACTATAAAATTGTCCCAGTAGCCCCTCTGTGGTGTGGAATGCAGCCTGTGAATGCTTCCGGATCGCCATCTGCTCCATCCTACCCTGCATGTAAGTTACCCTATAATACACTGATCCATTGATTAAATGGAGCTACCTGCCTCATTTTTCAGTCTCCAGATACCTTCTCGGTTTGGTGGGTTTCCTCCATCCTTAAGCACCCATCAACACTGCTTGGGGTAGACCCTCTCCCGCTGTTCCACCTTCAGCAAACTGCCAATGACTTCTGTGCATAACTGACATTGAATTCCCATTCCCCCTCCCCCCGTCCTTTCCCGCCCCACCAAACTTGGCCAGATGGGAGCTCAGAACAGATTCAAATTTGATTTGGAGAAACATAAGAAATGCAACGTTTCTTGAAGCCAAGTGTTGGGGTGGATGCAAACTCCTGCCTGATATGCCTGCATATCTCATCATTAATGAAGGTTTCAGAAGGGGATTTTCGGTTTTGTTTTGCTTTGTTTTTGAGGGGAGAGGAGGAAAACGGGCTGTAATATTATTCTCAATTCCATCCTAATGGAGATGTCTCTCCTACAAGGGGCAATGATAGGAATGGACAAAATCCCATCAAACTGGATAAGCTTCCTTATAGGATCACACTCTGAAGTTTAGGAGATTTGAGTTCTCATCAGAGACTAGGACATCCTCTGGCTCACCTGGCCAGAGGGTGGAAAGAGCATGGGCTTTGAAGTTAGAGAGCCCTGAGTTCTAACCCCGTTCTGCCCTTTAGAGCTGTGTCAGCTTGGGCAAGGTTCTTCACTTCTCCAGGCCTCAGTTTCCCATGGAGTACACGGGGATAGTAATGTTGACTTCATAGGGTGGGTGTCAGATCAGAAGAGACAGTAGCACTTAGCTTAATGTCCTGTATACGGCGGGAGCGCAAGAGAGGGCAGCTGGTATTGTGCTATTATTATTGCTATTAGTTGCATCTGTAAGGCCTCTAATGGGGAAGATGCTTTCACCCCGATGCCTTTCTCGGAATCCCTGACACCAACAGGAAGGCTGTAGGATGTTTTCATTCCTCTTGGCACAGACTCATTACGGCTGCTAGCAAAATTGGATTGGTCATTAGGTGTCAAGTCCAATTTCCTCCCAGATTCAAGGGGTAGAATATGATCAAGGGTCTCCTGAACTGCAGTGCAGAAATCCCCAGCTGCCAGCAGTAACCTTCTCCACGATGTACATGCCATCAGCCTGGCCGAGTGCATTTAGAACCACCGGCTTCCCACTATCCTACAGCAGAGCTCAGAGTGCTTCCTTTTTGGAAGCTGAAAAGTAATCACAGTTATCATTCTAAATTGCCACCCTGTCCACTGATTTCCACATTATCATAGCACAGAGGGCTTGGCAAGAACTTGGGTTAAGAATCATCACTGCTACTGTGTATTGTTAGCCATTTCTCTTTTCATTAAAATAAGGACCTCATTTTTTGTTGGCAAAAGGAAACCTTAATAACGAAAGAACTGCCTTTGATGTTGTTCAGTTTGACGGCCCATCTCTCTGCTGTGTTATTTCTCAGTCCATTTCCATTTTTTGGTGGCTTCATTTTTTTAAGTATATGATGCTAATGTTTCTGCCCTTCCTGGCACAACCGCCAACCCTGAATTATAACAAACAGAACCATCCAAGTTTTCATATTCCCACAATGACATTTTTAGATGCTTTTGTTCAATTGAGGCATATGGATGTGGGTTGTGGCATCTTCTTGCCTGTCATTGGAAGACTCAACCCCGTTATTTCAGTTTTTCTCTCTGAAACCCAGATCTCTTCACAGATTCCCAGAATCTGGCCTCCAGCTAGAGAGGCCCAGTCATCCGTGAGAATCATCTTTAAGCAGAAGTGAAGCTTCCTGAGCACAGAGCATGCTCTTAAAAGAATGTAACAGAGTAGAAGGAAAAGAAGATGTCCTCTCAGAACTGTCAGGGAAAGGGAGATAACGAGTGGAACCCAGGGAAAAGAAGAGAATATTTTTATAACAATGACTACCATTTATCCAGTAATTTGATGCGCTAGGCTCCATATGAAGCACTCTGATTAATATCCGCTAACACGTGTTAGGTGCTTACTAAATGCCAGGACCGTGCTGAGCATTTCACACGAATTATCATCCTTTCCTCGCTGCAGCCCTCTTCTCGCCACCATTCTACGGCTGAGGGATCTGAGACTCAGAGTTACGATCGCTGGCTGAGGTCATTCAGCTGGCGAGTGCCGTTCCACTCTGGGCTGAGGGAAAATTCGGGGACATGGTTAATGTCTGGAATCAGGAAGAATGAGCCAATGACACTGAAGTCAGTGTGGACCAGTATAGAGTGGATACAGGTAACTCTCCCCAGGGGACGGCCACTTTAAGAGGTAGGTATAAATGTGGTAAGATTAGAGTGTTTTCTAAATCTCAGTGAGAAAATCCCTTCTTTCCCCCTAAAGAAGAGTACCAATTTAATGGGCAATTAGTTAAGAAAACTGTAATTGTGGAAACTATAATACGACTGTCATGGGAAAGTATTTTAAAGTAACAGATTTGCCAGGCTCAGTGAGCATTTTTCTAACTCTTTCTGAAAAAAAGGATATTTGGAATCTCATCTGATGGGAGCATGGCCAGTGGTGGCCCCCGAGTTGCTGACACTCTTCTGGAAGGCAGTGCTTCTTGAACAGATTCAGAAAAGTTCCATGATGGCAGAGGCAAACTCCTATGGCTGAGATCTGGGCATTGCCCCAAAGTCTTCTATTTTAACTTAAACATTATATTAAGAATTTTGCATTTTATTCTACCCATATCTCAGAAAATGGGATGCGAAAAAACATGTCCCACATTCACTCTATTTCCTTTATTGACTATGCTCTCTGGGTTTGCATATTACAGACTGAGGAAGATGACTCCAATACCAACCAGTTCTCCTTCTGATAATGTCGTACTTCCCCTGAATTGGCTTTTACTTAACGAAAGACCATTAACAGGAAAGACCAGGAAACAAGTATTCTGGCCCACCTGATCATTCAGCATCTCACAGCAAGTTTGTAAGTTAATATTCTTAATAATAAAGTAGTTTTTGTGAGTTTATTCAGCAAGATCTGATCACCCTGGAGTGAACAGACAAAACAGAAATTCTGCACCTGCCGACTTAAGGACAAACCCTTGCAGTGATGATGACCGCACTCAAGCACAAGTGTCCCTGCCCCAAAGGCTCAGTGAAATAAACTTTGGTCTCTCCTGACAGAGTTTTATCAACAGGGAAAGGCTGGGCCAGAGACTGACATTCAAAGAGAGGGCACCGACAGAAAGAGAGACTGAGGGGATTAGGAGAAGTGTGAAGGGGAGACATCTCAGGGACCTGGTCAGGAGGAATCTGGAGCAAAGAATAAGGAAATTCACAGTAGTGTGTAGATTAGGTAGTTATGTAGCATAACAGCAGTTTATTAAGTGCCACTGTAGTGTGTGCTTTGTGGGGGGGTGGTTGGAGTTATCAAAAGGCTCCACAAGCCCATAGGTATCCGGAATAGTCTACTGAAAATGAAAGAATACGATGGAGAGACAATGTAACAGCACAAGGCAGGTTGAGAACATGCACTCTGTCACCAGATGGCCTGGCTTTGGGTCCTGGCTCTGCCCCTTTCTGGCTGTGTGACTTGAACAAGCTGTGTAACCTCAGTTTCCTCATCTGTAAAATAGGGATAAAACTAGTAAACTAGTACCTGTCTCAGAGGCTTGTAGTAAGGACTAAATAAATGAGTTAACATACACATGACACTTAGATCAGTACCTAGTAACAGTGAAGCACTCTATAAATGTTAGCTTTTACTGGGTAATTACATATCACAATGACAATTTATAAAGCTCTATTAATGAGTAACCCTTGGGGATAGGGCATGAAGTATTACAAGGGTGGAATCTATACATATACAAAGCATTGCCTATTATGGTCTGTGGCTTATAAAACTACGTGGTTAATCTTTACAACCACCCTAGGATATCAGTTATTTTTCTTACCTGTTTACTTTACCTGTAGAAAATTTAAGTCTCCAAGTTACAAAGTCAGCTGGGATTCAAAGTTATGGCACCCGCCTCCAGAGCCTCTGCTGGGAGCCACCAGGCTACACGGCCCCCTAACATGGGGCTCTGCAACACGTTCTGACATTTAAACCAGGGCCTTTAAACATGGGGTTGTAGAAAACAACCAGTGCATGAAGAGTGAGGTCAGCCCTTCACAGGAGGGAAGGGAAAAAAAAGGGAAGTCATTCTAAAACATATTACGGTCGGACATAAGGGCTTCCTGTGTGTCTGTGTCCACAGGACTAAAAAGGCTTAGGCTTGGATCCTGGGTGGAGGACGTGTGAAAGCCCAGCGAAGTGTTTCCAAATCCCAAGGTGGCTCATCAGGAAAGTCCCCGCTCTGAAACCCCTGTCGGAACATCCTGGCCGGGGCTGACCTGATGAGGGCAGGCACGCAGAGGGATGTCTGACTTACCGGCCGGGGCAGACTGTACTGGTACATTTCTGGGCGGTAGGTCGGCACCCACTGCACCCCAGCCCTGGGCCGCGTCATGGTCCCAGGAGCGCTGGTCACCACCTCGGAGTAGGGCAGGTGCTGGGCGGAGCCATAGGCCTCTGGGTGCCGGCTCTGGCCTGCGTGTCCTGCGGATGCCAGGCTGAAGGCCTCCTCCAGCAGCATGTGCATCTGTTGCCGGACCTCGTCGATGGAGGGCTGCGAGCTCAGCGTGGAGGTCTCCGAGTGGCCTTTCACCTGCCTCGACCGGGCGTAGCCCCGGGGCTCATTCACTCTGTCAACGTTGGTTTCCTCTATGATTTCAGGCTCAGTCTGTGGGACCAAACAAATGCCCATTGATTTGTTAATGAACTTTCCTTCCCATTAACGATGTCTGTAATTTACTCTAAAACGTTCTGTTTAGGCGCGTGTCATTAGGCATTTGCGCTAATTTATATTAGACCCTAGGCGCCCTCTCCCGCCATTCACACTACAGGGGTAGTCAGCTAGCATTATATCAGTGAGGCCACACTATCTATGTGAACACACACAACTATCTCTGTGAGCTTCAGTTTTCTGGACCTTAAGGAATGCATCAGGCTTTGCTAATTCGCATAATGAGGATGAGAAATGGCTTTTCATTGATGACATTAGTGGTATCCTCTAAAACCTTTCAGAGATGTTCTCCACCCTTAGGCCTTTCAGGTAAAAGAATCTAGAGCATCTTGTAGTCTACACCCCAGGGGCTGGTGTTCTAGACCATAGACTAACCCCCTAAATGGTCCTGTGCCCCAGCCATTGAGGGAATGGCTGGTTGCCTGGTGCCAGTTATCAGAGAGAATAACAAAACCAGACCTCAAAGCGTAGTGCCCCCTGAGTCAGGAGCTCTGGGGTCAGGGCCCAGCAATCGGTGCTTTAACAAGCCCTCCAGGAGATTCTGATGCCTGCTCAAGTTTGAGACCCACTGCTCTAGAATGTTCTTCTGCCTTCTTCCAGTGAACTTTCCATTCGGGGAGCAGTTGCGGTACTCAGATGGGCAGAGAGCTAGGACTTGGTCAGCTTCCAGAGCAGGCTGCCTGGACTGTCTTATGTTTGCCTGCTAATGAACGCTTATTTAATAAGTCTGCATGTGTGGCACATTTTGGTCTGAGACTTGCTTCTGTGATAAAATGATAGTGAGGTTGCACAGACTGGTTAACCCACGTCCACTTCAAGTATGTCCATGGCTACCACTATCTGCTAAAAGAACCTGAGGGTTCTGTGTGAATAAACTGGCATAGATCAGTTTGCCACCCTGCTCTCCATCCATGACACAAGAGACAGCTGTCACTTTAGGAAAGTTAGACAATACAGATAAGCAAGAGGGAAAAAAATAAAGTTCATTTACATTTGGCGTAGTTATTCCATTCCTAAACCTATCTGATTTTGTGTGTACAGTCCTCTTCTGTGAACACATGCCCCTTTAAAAGGATTTATGTATTTATATCCTGGTTCTCGGTGCTTATAATTATTTTACATAGAGTGAATATTTTCCTACCTGGGTTTCACAGCTTAACTGCTGTGTGACTTTGAGCAATGTCTTAGCTTAGGTTGCTCCAAAAAGCAGAACCTGAGACGTACATTTATATACAGATAATTCATTTTGGAAAAGAATTCCTGGGGACTGGGGGCCTAGAATGAGTAAACTGGGGAAGGAAGAAAAGCTAGTCACGGTACTGAGTTAATGATTGCTGTGGGCCACAGAGGCTTAATCCCTCTGGGGACCTCCGAGGAATGAGTCAATGACCCTCCAGAGACTGTCCTTGCACTCTGAGATCTGTGCAGGAGCCAGGTGGGCAGAATGGGGCCCCACGGGTGTCCCACAGAATACTGCAGAGAAGCCTCAGGGCAAAGCCAAGAGATGGGGAACTGTTAGGGTAACACAGTCAAGCTGCTACCGTGCAGGGTGGATGCTGCTGCAATGACCAGATCTAAAAGGCGATCCGAAAAGGTAAAAGGGCAGAAAAGATGTTCCAACCAGGACAGTTACTTAACTTTTTGATGTTTCAGTTTCCTCATCTGTAAAATGAGGATAATAATAAGAACTGCCTCAAAGGGTTTTATAAGGACTGAACAAGATGGTAGAGGTAAAGAGTTTAGAACAGCAGCACATGGTAAAAACACAGGAATAGTAGCTTTTGTTGTTATCATAATTGTCATTATTATTACTTTTATTCATTCAACCACACGTTATTTCTCACGGATAAAGCACTCGGACATATAGGAATGAGCACAGCAAGAAAATGTCATCAGGGAACCCATTCATTAAAGGGACCCCTTCCCTCCTAAAAATCTAGATGTGGGGCTTCCCTGGTGGTGCAGTGGTTGAGAGTCCACCTGCCGATGCAGGGGACACGGGTTCGTGCCCCGGTCTGGGAAGATCCCACATGCCGCAGAGCGGCTAGGCCTGTGAGCCATGGCCGCTGGGCCTGAGCGTCCGGAGCCTGCGCGTCCAGAGCCTGTGCCCCGCAACGGGAGAGGCCACAACAGTGAGAGGCCCGTGTACCACACAAAAAAAATTAAATTAAAAATAATCTAGATGTGGAAGGTCAGAACTACATTATTTTTCATGTTTTAAACATTTATGTACTTTTCTTTGGTATTAATACACACACATTAGAGAATAAAAAATACAGAAAGCATGAAAAAGAAATTAGACATTTCCTGTAATCTTAGCACACAGAATTAGGGCTTGGCTATAGTTCAAGATCAAAAGACAAGATTTTCTGTGGACCTGCAAGTCTAGATTTATCAACGTACATCAACAGTAATTCAGAATACTATTTTTATATTAACGCATGCAAGAACAGGTTATGGAGTAGAGTGCAAAATTACCTTCATAATAATAAACAAGAACTCAAAGACATTTCATGCCTGGGTGTATGCCCCCAGACCCTGGGCTGGGGACGCCCCGGGGCCCTCATGCATCGGGGTTCTTTAGGGAAAGGCTTGAAATCCCTCTCCAGGAAACGTGCTCCCAGTGATACCTTCTAGGGTAGTGAATGCAACTTCTGCAAAAAATTTTCTTACAACGCTTAGAACATTCTGAATGGAATTTCAAAGCCGGAAGGGACTTTAGGAGACCATTTAATTCAAGCCCCATTTTACGGATGAGAAACTCAAGGCCAGAGCGGTTAAGTGACTTACCCAATGTCCACCAGAGGTGGCAATGGCAGAGCCTTGCTCTCCCAGCTCCTGTTCCTTGCACATCTTGCTGCACCCCATTACCTCTCACAGTTCCCTGTCAATGCTGGCTGCTACCCACACACGGCCCTTCCTCCTCACATCCCCAGCCTCCCGGATAAATAATGGATGCTTAGTGCTAAGCCACTCCCAGGTGGAAGATTAATGGTGCTGAGGACGGCTATGATTTTTTCCCACACCTGAGCTGGGCTATGCATTTCCAGTCATACTGGTGGATCGATTATTATGTGAATTTATAGCTGTGACTTCAGCAGGGCAAAAATATATTTCTTAGCAACAACTTCCTACTCACCCATTCTCCCAGGAGCCCTGGGGTGGGGCTGTACTGAGTTGGGGGAGGGGTTCTCCGAGTAAGGCTCAGGGAAGATACTATCTTGGCTGGAGAGGTGGAGACATTCTTCAGAATCCCATTGCATCTACCCCGTTAACACCCCAATGCAAATCAACCTGCGCTTCCCCCCGCCCCGAGTTTTCATTTTGCGTGGGCAGGGAGCTCCCTTTAACTGGAGGGCCAGAGTCATAACCCAAGTATGACCTCAACAGGTTGGTGCTAAAGAACTCCTTTTCCCACTCTTCTCACTTGCTTTTTTAGCCTCCTGATATCTACAGATGGAAACAAGATGAGCTCTCATTATATCCTGGGATTTCCCCTCTTCACACCTGATTTGCTTATTTAATCTTGAGCAAGTCTGGAAGCTCTGCGCCCATTTCACTTGTCTCTCATGAACTTAGCACAAGACACTTGGCATTCAAGAAAGCTTTGTGAAACTGAACCAAAATAAAAAATTCTGTCAATTGCCCATGGAGTAGAAAGAACTTGAGGTTAAGATAAAGAGCCCTCATTCCCTAACAGACTTCCCCCAACACTGCAGAGCCACAGGCGAGCCACGCAAATTCCCTATGCCTCAGGCTCCTCACCTGAAAAATGGGAGTGTTAACCATGGTCTGGGGAAGTCCCTTCTGGTTCTCACATTTACTGTGATTGAGGTTGATTTCTTGGATGCTATCTGCTCTAAGGGAGCCCAGATTCCTCCTACAATCATCGTGCCTGGGGGGAATCTGATGTCCACTCATAAGGGGAATCCCTCCCCACCCTCTGTATCACCTCCTCCCCTATCTCAAAATATCAATATATGAGTAGTGATGTTTGTTCTTTTACTTAACAGATAATCATTGATTTCAACCCTGTGCTTGGCCCTGGGCTGGGATCTGCAGATACAACAATAAATAAGATAGTGTCCCAGCCCTCAAAGAGCTCCCAGTCTATAGAAGGAGACAAATAACAACAACAACAATAATAACAGCGGCTAACATTTACTAATAGCTTATGTGCTAGACACTGTTATAAGTGCTTTATATAGATCCATTTTTTCCTTACAGTAATCTATGAGGCAACAACTATGCCTATCTTTATTTTACAAATGAAGACACTGAGGCATTGAAAGATCAATGCTGCCCATAATTGATGGAGCTGCATTTTGAACCCAGAGAGCCTGATTCCCAGCACCCAAGCTCTTACTCACCACATACATAAACAGGTCCATTACCGTACCACAGATATTGGCTCTGGCAGAGGGATGAACAGATATCTGTGACCAGGGAGACAGACTATAAAATAATAATTGAGGGCTTCCCTGGTGGCACAGTGGTTGAGAGTCCGCCTGCCGATGCAGGGGACACGGGTTCGTGCCCTGGTCCGGGAAGATCCCACATGCCGCGGAGCGGCTGGGCCCGTGAGCCATGGCCGCTGAGCCTGCGCGTGAGGAGCCTGCGCTCCGCAACGGGAGAGGCCACAACAGTGAGAGGCCCACGTACCACAAAAAAATAAAATAAAATAAATAAAAGTAATAATAATTGAGAAAATCTACCTTATTGATTACTATAAAGATGTAAAGCATCAATATGCAAATATCAAGCGCTTAGAAGAGGGTCTGGCAGACACTCCCATATTATCTCCTCCTCCCCACAGTCTGTGGGTTCCTTTAAGGCTGGGTCAGTGTCTTTTTGTTATATCCACAGCCTCCAATTCAGAGCTTAGCCCAAAGCTGAAACCAGTAATTGCCTGTTAAGCAAAAGAACTGAACAGAGCAGGTACTCACAGTTACTTGAGGACCTGTGATATGCTAGCCCTGTGCTGGGTTTTCCACTTGTGGTCCCTCACCAATCCCTGAGGGCCATATGGCTGTACCCGTTTTCCAGATAAGGCGTATGTGTCAACTGGCCTAACCTGCTCCAAGTCCTTCTTCCTAACTTGTACAATTTTGAAAATACCTTTTGCTTTTATTTGACAAAAAGAGGGAGACAGGCACAAAGACACATCTCCCAGTGTTGACTGATGGCTGGCTTGGGTAAAAATGTCAGTGGCGTATCTGGGACAGAGAATATATTTTTAAACCTCCTTAACTTGGAGTTTATCATACTAGCCTCTCCAATCTCATACTCCAGAGAAGCACTGGGGAACTTTTTTTTTTTTAATGATTTTTATAAATTGATCAAGATATACTTCAATAAAAATTCTAAAAAATTAATCAGGGAATGTCTGTTCATGGTAGAAAATTAGAAAACACAGATAAGCAAAAGGAAGAAAATTAAAATCCATTCTAATCCTACCACCAGAAATAACTAATGTTAACATTTTGACCTTTGTGCTTGCCCTTCCAGATGTTTTCTATGCATATGAAATAAGATGAAGATTATGAATGGTGGCACATTACGGACACTCTCCTCTCTACTCCCCCACCTCACCCATCACCCCACCCCAGGCAGCTACAAAGAATGCTGACTTGGCCCAAGTCAGTTTCTCCCTCCTCCTCTTCCAAGGAGAGTTCACCACTTGCCACAAGATTCTCTGGCTTTTGTGATGGAGAACAGGAAGTGGGGGAGGGCAATGAGGCAGAAGCGGAGTGGGCGGCAGGATTTTTTTAGTGAGATTTTGGAGAGAGATGCAAAAGCAGCAATAAAGCATGTGAATGGGAAAGGAATTAAGGAAGTTGAAAAAGTATTACTGGGCATGACTGATAGTTTTCTTGTATCAATATATGAAAATATGAGTAAAGAAGTAGAAGTATTTAAAATCTACTTTTGTCGACATAATTCTTTTGAGTTTAGATACTTTCTCAGAGCCATCTGGGTCATGATTTTATAAACAGAATAATCACACACATATATATTTTATAAATATATATAAATTGAATGTCCCATTATATAAAAATCCTCCTATATATATGAATATATATGGATTTACATATATATATAATGGAATTATATATAATATTTGGAAATCTTTTATACAATATTACAAATAAATATCTGTCAATAAAAATATGTATTTATAGGAAATAACCTTAAAAGAGTTCATAGCATTCTGCTATATCGAGTTTTCAACCTACTTTTTAAATTTTATTTATTTATTTATTTTAATTAATTTATTTATTTTTGGCTACCTTGGGTCTTTGTTGCTGTGCGCGGGCTTTCTCTAGCTGTGGCAAGCGGGGGCTACTCTTCGTTGCGGTGCGCAGGCTTCTCATTGTTGTGGCTTCTCTTGCTGCAGAGCACCGGCTCTAGGCGAGCAGTCTTCAGCAGTTGTGGTACATGGGCTCAGTAGTTGTGGTTCGTGGGCTCTAGAGCGCAGGCTCAGTAGTTGTGGCGCACGGGCTTAGTTGCTCCGCGGCATGTGGGATCTTCCCAGACTAGGGCTCGAACCCTTGTCCCCTGCATTGGCAGGTGGATTCTTAATGACTGCGCCACCAGGGAAGTCCCTACAACCTATTTTTAACTATCCACTATTTTAGGTGGTTTCCCAATATTTTACCATAGAAACAAAGCTGACATATGTATATTGTGATTAAAATTTCGCATATAACCATAAATTTAGCCTTAGGTTAAATTCCTAGAAGTAGAATTACTGGGTTAGAGGAAACGCCCATATTTAAGATTTTGGATATTTATGGTGTTAAGTGAGCTAGGCTGAGACCTGGGAATCTTTGCTGCAGTGTTTGCACCTGGACAAACATCTCCAGCAACAGAATACAAAGAAACTATAAGGGACTAAGAATAACTGCACACAAGTGCAGTTGGGACAAATGATGAACAATAAGATACAAAAAGGACACAAACCATTTCTGAGGGTTCTGCGGACGATCCCCGCACACGGGACCACCAGCGGGGTGGGCAGGCCACCTAAGCCACGCCTCCTGCCCGACCCATTGGATCCGCCCTCACCCTCACCCCACTTAAGGAACCAGCTCACGCCCCCCACCTCAGGGAGTGAGCAAGGGCACGTGTTTCTTGTTCTCACGCCCTCCTGCTGTAGCAGGAGTCCCAAGAAAGTCTTGCCTGAATTCCTAGTCTGGTCTCTTATCAATTTCTATTGAGTAAAGAGACCAAAGACCTGAGCTGGTAATCTAAGTATATCCTCAGCAGCAAAGGCCGCAGGAATTTAGAAGAAATTAACGTCATTTCTTCTTCATACCTGAACACACGGGCCTCTGGGCTTGAGCTTTAGGGTGCCCACCGGATGGAGTAAACATTTGCGATCCTTTCAACACTGTCTAAAAGAGCACACCTGTCTCGCACACCTAGGAAGGCCCACACAGTGGCTGAGTATTCACGTGACACACCATGGGAACAAACTTGAAGGAAATTACAGCCCTGCTAGGAACCCTAATTATCTTCTTTCTGGAAAATATTCCATCATATTGCCTGGTCCTAGAACACATGCTGTAGCCCTAAGACTTCATCAAAATTAAAAACCAGCTTTTTTTTTTTTTATCATACAAGTAATGAAAAGACAAGCCACCAACCAGGAGAAATAGTAGGATTTGTATCCAAAATATATAAGGAATTCCTACAAATAAATAACAAAATGACAATGTCATTTAAAAATTGGGCAAAAGGCTTGAATAGACACCTCATTAAGTAAGGTACATAAAAGTTCAATAAATGTACGAAGAAGTGTTCAACATCATGAGTAATTAGGGAAATTACATCATTTCACATTCACTGGAATGGCTAAAATTCAAAAGATTAATCACAAATGTTGGTGAGATTGAGGAGTAGAATTAGAACTGTCACGATGCTGATGGGAAGGGAAACAGCAGAAATAGTTTGTAAACCTGTTTGCAGTTTCTTAAAAAGTTAAACATACACCTACATTGGGACCCAGAAATTCCACTCCTACATCTTTATCCAAGATAAATAAAAACATATTGCCTTAGTCTGATCCGGCGGCTAGAATAAAATAACACAAACTGGGTGGGTTATAAACAACAAAAATTGATTTCTCATAGTCCTGGAGGTTGGAAGTCCAAGGGTGCCAGCGTGGTTGGGTGAGGGCCCTCTTCCAGGATGCACACTCCTCACTGTATCCTCACATAGAGGAAGGGGCGAGGTTGCTTTGCGGGAATCTCTTTTATAAGGGCGCTAATCCCATTCATGGATTCCACACTCACGACCTGCTCGCCTCCCCAAAGCCCCACCTCCTAATACCAACATATGGGGGTTAGAATTTCAAAGCCTGAATTTTAGGGGGACACACACATTTAGACGACAGTGCCTATGTTCACAAAACATATATGTGAAAATGTTTACAGCAGTTTTTTCCTAGTAGCTCCAAACTGGAAACAACCCAAATGTCCAGCAATAGGATGACGGAGAAATAGTGGTATATTCATACAATGGAATAGTACTCAGCAACAAAACAATCAACTACTGATACATGCAAAAACATCGATAAACTCTGAGCAAGAGAAGTCAGACACAAGAGTACATACCGAATAATTCCATTCATGTGAAATTCAAGAACAGGTAAAGCTATGATAGTAGATATCAGGAAAGTGGTTGCCATCTGAGGTTGTGGTGGTAAGGACTGGCTGAAAGGAGAAATGAGGCAACTTTCCAGAGGTGATGAAAATGCTCTAAATTTTGATTGCACTGGTGGTTACAAGGGTATCTACATTTGTCAAAGCCCATCCAATTGTACACTAAAGACCCGTATACGTTATCATATATAAATTTGGCTTAATGAAACAAACGACATGGGTTGGCATCATAGCTGGTTTGATGGGGATGGTAGGGAAGGCCTCTCTGAAGAGGTGACATTTATGGAGACCTGAAGGAAAATGGGGTGGCCATGTGAAGATCATAGGAAAGCTTATGAAAAGTCCTGAGATGGAAAAAGTTCACAGTATTTGAGGAAGAGAAAAGTAACTGTTATGGGCTGAATTGTGTCCCCATCCGTACCCTGACCCCACAAATTCCTATGTTGAAGTCCTAACTATGACTGTATTTGGTGATAGGGTCTTTACAGAGATAAGTTAAAATGAGGTCATTAGAGTGGGCCCTAATTCAATACGACTGGCAACCTTATAGGAAGAGGAAATTTGGACACAGACATGTAAAGAGGGAAGGCAATGTGAAGACAGGGAGAAGACGACCAGCTAGAAGCCAAGGAGAGAGACCTGGAACAGATCCTTCCCTCACAGCCCTCAGAAGGAAGCCACCCTGCCAACACCTTGATCTCAGGCTTCCAGCCTCCAGAACTGTGAGAAAATAAATGTCAGTTGTTTTAAGTCATCAGGTCTGTGGTACTTTGCGATGGCAGTCCGAGCTGACTAATAAATACATGGACCATGTGGCTGAAGCTCCAACTGTCAGGAGATGTGGCTGGAGAGGCAGGCAGGGGCCAGATCCTGTAGGGTCTTGAAGGCCATGGTAAGAAGGCTGGACTGTCTTCAAAGGGCAATGGGAAAGTGTTGAAGAAATTTAAGCCGGGTTGAAATGTGATTGGAATTTATGGGAGGTCAGTTAGAAGGCTCTTGCAATAATCCAGGCAAGAAGAGATATGGCAGGGGCTTGGATTAGGGTGGTCATGGACAAAGGCGATGCAGCTGAGTTCAAGATGCATTTTGGAGGAGGGCTGATAGGACTTGTAGATAGTGACATGTGGGGATATAGGGAAGGAGTCAGAGCTGAGACCCTTTACCAAGAAAGGGCATCTTGCTACACGGTCTCCTTGATGTTCTCTGAGCTCCTCAAGCACACATCTTCCTCTGGGCGCTTCAACTTGCTATACCTTCTGCCCAGAATGCTCTTCCCCTGGGGGTCAGCCTGGCTGGCTTCCTCACTTCAGGTCCCTGCTCAAAAGTCGCTTCCCCAGAGAGCCCTACTTTGGTCAACCTATGAAGAGCACCTCCTGGTAGTCTATATTTTCTACGTTCTTCTATATTCAATATTCCATCGCCTTGCCCTGCTTTAGGTCCCTCCATAGCGTTTCTGACATTGTGCTGTGTATCTATGGGCTTACGTGTTTGTTATCTGTTCCCCTTGCTGGAATATAAGTGTCATGAGGGTAGGGACTTTGTCATGTGTCCTGTTGCACCCCAGAATGGCGAATAGTAGAACTTTAATAAATGCTCATTGAATGAATGAATGGATGGAAATTAATCTTAAAAGAAGCCTGGAGAATTCCTGCTCAAAAGTCTTTAACAGTAAAAGACAATTCCAAACATCTAAAATGAATTAGGCAGTCTTATCTAGAAAGGAATTGAAGAGGAAGGATGAAGGACTGGGGAAGCCATTTATTCTAGAATTTCTTGAGTTATGAGCCCCAAAGTGGACAGATGTCTTACAAGGTCATACTTTCCAGGACACACAAGTGTGTACAACAGCACTTTGCCCCACCCTGGCACTTCATTTCTGAAGCACAAAAATTTGAAGGTTCTCTCTAAATTTTGTCCCAAAGCCCTGATTGTCAACTCAGTGCCAATCACAGCTCTATCTAACATGGAGAACAGATTCTGAGCAAATTCTGCATCTTCACAGCAAGAGCCCCAAGATCAAGCGTAGGTTTCAGCAAGATACATCTCTGGGCCATATGGCCGTGATGAACTGATCTGGCTCCATGACCATCTTTCTCTCCACCAACAGGGTCCCTTGGGCAACACAAAACTACTGCTTCTCTCTGTTCAATGTCTGCTCTGGCTATTACAGCCCCACTGCAAGTGCTGCTTGTCACTGAGTAAGCAGAGACATTTACAAAGCCACTTGTGAAAACCAAAGTTCAAGGAGTTTTCACTTCCCCTGTGGGGAGAAGAGCTATCACGACACAGGGTCAGCTTCCTCCTGAGCCTACATCTCAAAACCTTCTCTGACAATAGAGGGAGATTGGTATCCCTCAGAACAGATAGTGGGGTTCAGAATAATGGTTAATGATTTCTCTTCTGCAACAGGCTGTACAAAAAGAATTTGTTAAAAATCTCAGCAAAATTTCAAGTTTCACTTTGACTGTCTTCCAAAGGATGACCCACAATCACTTCCAAGCATGCTGTTTCTGTCTCAGATGAGTAGAAAAAACCTTACAGGGTCTCTCATAGATTTCTAAAGAAGAGGGACATTCTTTTTCTTTCTCATCTTCCAAAGAGTGACCCATAATTACACTGAAATTATGGGGATGGACAATCAAGGGTAAAAGAAGGTGTCCAATGTCCTCAGCAAATGGACAAGTCTCAGCTTTACTCGCTGCTCCCAAAGCAAAACGTCTTCATCCTGAAGCAGGAGTCTCAGGAACGGGCTCCATCCTCTTGTCTTTCTCCCCATGACCTGCTGCCCTCCACAGAGCAGTGGAAATTCAATTACTGAGCAAATCACATTTACCAAGTTATAACCACTGGCAACCCCGGGTCTGGCAAAGCGTGCTCTTAGAGGTCACCTCTGGAAGTCTGGCCTGTGTCAGGGCCACCCTTTACAAAGCCCTTCTCCAGCCCCATCATGCTGGAGAAAGGCACTCTTTGAGGAGTTGAGGAATACAATCCTCTCTTTAGTGTGTACAATTCTGATCACCATGTGTGAGTTTTTCCCCACACATCCAGTTCTTGGACATCAGCTGGGCATCCTACAGTTCAACTCAATTCTGATTCTACCTGGAGAAAGCATCAGATTCCACAGGTTAAGAGCTCAGCTCCACCAGACTGCCCCCCACCCCACCCCACCAACCGCTTCAGATGCCAGTCGCAAGTCCAGGTTGTCACCTGTGCTTCTGACCAGTCAGCTATAGACTGGAGGTTCCAACGACTCCCTCCTCAGGTTCAGCTGTAATGGCTCAGAGAACTCAGAGAAATATTTTACGTACTAGATTTCTGGTTTATTATTAAAAGCTATAAATCAGGAACAGCCAGATGGAAGAGAGGCATAGGGCAAGTTATGGGGAAGGGCAAGGAGTTTCCACGCTCTCTGAGGGTGCCACTCTCCCCAGTCTTCACGTGTTCACCAACCCGGAAGCTTTCCGAACCCAGTCCTTTTAGGTTTTTAATGGAGGCTTCATTACATAGGCACGATTGACTAATCACTGGAAATTGAACTTGATCTCTAGCCCCTCTTCCCTTCCTGGAGGTCAGGGGGTGGGAGTGGGACTGAAAGTTCCAACCCTTAATCACATGGTGGGCTCTACTGGCAACCAGGTGCTTTCCTTAGGTGCTTTCTAGGTCACCTCATTAACATAAAGGACATTTAATGCTCCCATCACTGAGGAAATCCCAAGGGGTTTTGGAGCTCTGGGCCAGCAACAAGGACTAAGACCAAATAATCTATTTCTTATTATAAATCACAATATCACAGTGGGTGAGACAATTCACAGCAGTCCTGCGATGTCTAAAGTGCTACAATGGAAAAGAAACAGAAAAAAGAGTATCCCTCTCTCCCTCATGTAATCTGTTAGCCACAGGTACAACAGCTACTGTTCACTGTGCATCTTCTAGGTGCTTTACCTGCATTAATTCATTTAATCCTCACAACAACCCTATAATGCAGGTTCAACCTGCATGCCCATTTTCCAGGTGGAGAAACTAAAACAGGTAGGTGAAGTAACTAGCCCAGCTTCACACTGCCAGTGTCTAGCCAAGCTGGACTGTGAACCCAGCTTAGCTCCAGAGGCCATGAGCATAACCATTACACAGCACTGATTGTGAATGTTGAGGACAATACATGAGCCAGAGTCAACTAATGACTAATACGTTTTAAAAAACCAACCTGAGGGCTTCCCTGGTGGCGCAGTGGTTGAGAGTCCGCCTACCGATGCAGGGGATGCGGGTTCGTGCCCCGGTCCGGGAAGATCCCACATGCCGCGGAGCGGCTGGGCCTGTGAGCCATGGCCGCTGAGCCTGCGCGCCCGGAGCCTGTGCTCCGCAACGGGAGAGGCCGCGACAGTGAGAGGCCCGCGTCAAAAAATTAAAAAATAAAATTAAAAATCCACCTCAAAGTAAACACACAAGAATGGCTTTCTCTCATGGGAAGTTATTTTGCTTTTTGCTCTTGAGACGAGTCATCACCTGCTTCTTCTCATCTTCTTAGCTGAGCTGGCCCTGCAGGCAGCAAGGGGACTCAGGCTCAATTTTGAGAGCCGACACGAATCCGCAGCCAAACAGGCTCTCCCTGTCACCAACTCAAATCTGCTCTTCCTCCTTCCGCCTCTTGAAAAAGCCAGACAGACCCACAAAATCCCTCTTGGTCACTCTGCCTCTAAAACACAACCTAGCCAGGACTCCCCAAGCCCACAGGGAGAAATGGTCATGGGCTTATCGCCATGCCGATCTTTCCCTTTATGGACGGTCAACCAAAGAGGTGTTTGTCCCACAACTGAGACTGGAGGGACAAGTGACATGGAGGACTGTGCTGGTTTTGCCCCTTAAAAGGCCCAAAGATTGATGTTCCTCAAGTCGCAGGTACTGTAATGGCCTCAGCATCCATCCACTCCTCTCCCTGGGTCTCAGACAGGGGCTCTGCTGGGGGGCCGGCAGGGACTAATAAGCCTGTCCCAGCTCTGCTGCTGAGGTCTGACTGGGTTAAATCAATCAGTATAAGCCCCCTCCTCCCCCCACCCCGCTTGATACAGGGGTAGGGTGGGCACTTGACCTACCGTGGCTCAGTTAGAGTAAAACCCATAAGCTTTGTTTCATGGCTGGGAAAAGAGATATCCTCTCTTGCGTTGGCCAACGCAGTATGTAGACACGAGGCCTGAGGCTGCTGCAGCCATTTCCTACAGGAGAGAATCAACCTGTAGATGAACCCAAGGCATGAGGGGGACAGCACTGCATAACGCAGAGAAAAGGAATGGGAGCATCAATCAGACCAGGCCCGGATTTACTGTACCCAACACATGCCCTTAATGAGTAGAGACAGTCTGAGTTGGGTTCAGTTTTCTGTTAGTTTAGCCAAAGCATCCTAACTGATAACCACCATTTAGACTGAACTTCAAACACTAACAGGCATTTGTCTACAGTGTTGATAAGCCAGTCAAATCAACTGTTTATCTGACTCAGAGCGAAATCTGCCCCATATTTTCAAGTCTCAGCTCCGGAGTCACTTCTGGTTGACACTTGCTTGTTCACTTGCTCAAAAAACAGAGACACGGCATCTAATATGCGCTGGTTCTCATTCTGAGTGCTGAGGCTCCCAGGATGAAGAAGACATGATTCCTGTCCTTGAGGAGGGCAGCGGGGGAAATAATATACATAAACCCACAGAGGGAGAATGGGGAGTAAGGGCTTTGATTGGGGTGAGTCCCAGGTGTTCCTGGAACACGAGGGATGGCATTTAAGTCAGACCACAGACGTGGGGTCAAGGAAAAGATTCTCGGGGAGATGATGCTTAACCGAGTTCTGAAAGCATTGCCTGAATAGGCAGTTCTCAACTGGGGTACCCCAGGGTACACTCAGCAATGTCTGGAGGCATTTTTTGGCTCTCACAACTGGGAGGTGCTACTGGCAGCTGGTGGGTAGAGGCCAGGGATGCTGCTAACCGTCATACAATGCACAGGACAGCCCTCCATACAAAGAATTATCCAGCCCCAAATATCAGTAGTGCTGAATTGAGAAACCTCGGCCTGCACTAAGCCAGAGGGAAGGGATGTTCTGAGAAGAGGGATGAGCACAAGCAAAGACGCAGAGATGTGAAATCACAGGGCAAGCCTGGGAAGGGCGTGTAGGGCCGCAGCCAAGGGCTGGGTTAGAAGCAGCAGCCGCAGCCAGAAGGGCAGGCCCAGGCCAGCCAGAGAAGATGAGTCCTGAGCCGGAAGCTTAGAGTTTGAGTCTTATGCCCACGCCCTGAGGAGGTAATGAAGGATTCTAAACAAGGGTATATGTTTTAGAAGGTTTCCTCTGGCAACCGTGGGACAGACAGGAAGAGACCTACCGGAAGACTTCCTGTTCCCATCCAAGTTCACTGGCACAACCGGCTGCATTTGTCTCTACCTGTCTCCTCCACTAGTCTGCAAAAGCGCCTCGGGGCAAGACTAGTTAATCTACCTTTCTCTTCTCCATAGAGCCTCACACAGGTAGTCACATGTGGGGCTTAGATGCCAATGCCAGCAAAGAAGGGAGAAATCATGTAGTTAAACCTTTGAGAAGTCCTTAAATCATCCATATGGTACAGCATGCATGGCCTGTGTGTACCATCTTACAGAACAATATGTAAAAAGAAACAGATCACCTGTAATGCATGATATGAACAGAACACAGACAAAAGCTATTTTTTTTGCAGTATTTAAAATTCTTTCCTTTGTCTTATAGGGTCTATATTACGGAATTTGCATATGTTAAACGCAATATGATGCAGCGGTTCCACTGCACGTGAGAAATGTTTGCTAGAGGAAATGAAGGGGTAGAAACTACCAAGGGGTGTTCTCATTTGTCCCCTGGCCTTCGGCTCCTGCAGGAATTCAAGGGCCACAGTGGGCCAAGGAACACCACGGTTGGGAGGCACTAGCGTGGGGTGGATGGTGCTGTGCTGCCCAGGACTCTAGGGCTCCTTCCCGAGCTGCTGGGCACGCCGCCAGCCCTCAGGTGTCAACTGGGACTCGCCCTCACTCTCCCCGGGCATTAGTGGGAACCGGCAGTGGCAACTCTCTCGCTGGGAATTGTCCTTGGCTAAAGAGAGCTGCCTCTCCCAAGGACACCTAGGGACTGGCCAGTGCTAGAGGATAAGAGCCCAGATGCGTCTCGAAAACCTGGGACAGCTCTTCGGGACCATGTGAGCTACAGAGCTCCCCGGGGGTCGGCTGAGGGCTTGTAGTTCCTGTACCATAGCCCGACCTTTAACTCTGTCCAATCCTGCTTCCTTCCCTTCCCCTACAGGTGTCCATACCAAGAGCATGCTAGGGACGCTGGCCTGCAGTAAGTGGCTGCCCTAGTCACGAGGCTAAGAGGTCTCAGATCTCAGAAGAGGCAGGGTGAGTAGGCGGGGAGCAGGAACAGGCAGCGTCCAGAGCACAGGGAACCAGAGAGAACAGGCAGGCAGATGGCACTTGAGTGCTCACTAAGGAAGGGAAGCGGTTTGTCTCCTGCCCAGTGGGAACATGCCGGCACGGGAGGGAAAGTTCAGCAGGGGAGGCCTGGCACCAAGTGGGGTCACTAGGCGGTCCTGAAACCTGGCCTTCCACCCCCAAAATCTGCAAACAAGAATCTACTTCCTGCTCTCCACCTGCCAAGAGGCCTCCATCTTTGTGGGATTAACGAGCATCTTTGTGGGCAGCCACCAGCCCGCTGGGGTCTGGACTACACCAAAAGGCTCACTTCACCACCAAACACCTCCACCTCTGCCTCAGCCTCAACCAGGGAGCCTGATCTCCCATTATCAGATATTTCCCTGGGATTAAAGGCCCCTGTTAAAACACAATGTACTATAAGTTAACTTGAGATAACATATCAAGCCAGGCTTATTAGCAGCTTAAACTAGCTGGCAGAGGCAGGAGAAAGAAATGAAAGGCTGAGATGGGAGACATCTGTAAGGCAGTTCTACGTGGGATGCTTAGGAGGTGATGGTGTTGGGGTCAGGGCCAACACAGGGCACCTAGTTCAGAGGGCAACGGCAGGTTGCTTCTGGTAAAGGACAAAACCCCCAAGTCCAACCATCTGCTTCCCAATGAAAGCAAAGGTTGGTTGTACCCTTAACTGGGCACATCAGGCAGTGCCAGGGCATCCTTGTGCTTTGCCTTGGTCTCTAACTATCATGCCAAAGCCATAAGACGCTGGGGGAGGGAGGGGAGAGGTGAGCAGGAGAGACTCCCATTAATAATAGGATTTACAAGTTTACTGAGAAGGCCCCAGACGTGCTGTATGCTATCTCAGGCAGTCAGGGGCCTTCCAGATCATATTTCATCTCCCTGAAAATGGAAACCGTCAAAACAACTGTTCCAATCCCTTGGCCTCCTTCCAGTAACCACTGTTCACCTGGAACAAAGGAAACTGGCTTCATTGTCAGCCGAGAGACGCCAGCAAGATAAACAGCCCATCACACACAACACAGTGCGCCCAGCCTGCAGCCTGGGTGGGTACTGAGCTCTGAGCGGTGTTTCCATCTTCCTCTTTGCTATGCTTTCCTCCACTAGTTCCCCCAAATGCTTCCCAAATATTGCTCTGCCTGGTAATTCTCTATCTTGCTTTTACCCCGTGCCACGGTAGGAATGTTGGACCAGGCCTTGGCAACCTCTTTTTTACACACTTTCCTGTAGATCGAAGGCTAACAGCTAACATGCACTTGGGGCCCTCCAGGAGGAACTGGCTGTGATTGAGACTTAGGTTCTGTCAATTAAATGCACTAGTGTGTGGTTTGGACCAAGGGAATGAGGCAGGGCCCATCTTTCTGCTGGTCAGCAGTTCCAGGGCAGCCCACTTCCCTCACCTTCTTGCTTGGGGCACAAGCAGTGGCCCCTCTGCAGGGCCAGCCCTGCGGTTTTGTTCTCAGTCTTTCCTGGAACACTCCTCCAGCCCTCTGATAATTGTGGGAGCACCTAATTCCTTACAGTTCCTTTTTGTCTGTTTAAAATGGCTCAATGTGAGTCCTCCTGCCGATGCAGGGGACACGGGGTCGTGCCCAGTCTGGGAAGATCCCACATGCCACGGAGCGGCTTGGCCCGTGAGCCATGGCCGCTGAGCCTGCGCGTCCGGAGCCTGTGCTCCACAACGGGAGAGGCCACAACAGTGAGAGGCCCGCGTATCGCAAAAAAAAAAAAAAAAAAAGGCTCGATGTTTTCTGTTTTCTGCAGCTGAACCTTGCCTGATGTAGCGCCCTTTTTGTAGGTTTACAAACTCTTCAGTTGTAAAATCATCTGGTTTCCGCTAATATATCAAAACATTTCCCCCAAGGTTGTAATAGTGCTGGTGAGCACTATTGCTGGTGAGCATCAGAGCCTTCGACATCACCTCTACTGAGATGCATCAATGGATCAATCATCCTTCTTAACATTTTCACTCACTGCCCACATGTTTGTTAAGGTCTGAGCACCGCCAGGGTGTGGAATTCCAGACATGGTGCTGGAGAGAAACTAAGGGAAATGCTTGTAAAGCTCTCTACTTCTGGGAGGTCAGCACTCATTTTCAACATTATAATTCAAACCATTGTTTCAGAGACGATCTCGTGGCCAAGGCACATAGCTGACCCTATTCCTGTCATAGGTTTTTGAAGTCCAAACGCAAATCAAGGTTGAGGAAGTACGTTTCTATTTCTGGGGAATGATTTGATTATCACTTGCCCTTTGGAAGCAAAGACTGATTTATCATCCACGTACAGGGGTTAACAATTTGGCTGATGTAGGAAAAAACAGTTGGGTCTTTATTCTGCCTGAGAAATCACATTTGGGGCATTTTCTTTTCCTTTCCCCACTGCTTCATTATTTTCTATATGACTTTAATTTGGAAAATAACATTTAAAAAAAATTTCAAATAGTTATTTTTGTTTTGAAATATTAGGCTGACATTATCTTTTCTACCCGCTTTCTGCACTTGGAGGAATTAATTTCAATTAATTTCAAAGTTACTTTAAAGATATGATCTGTCCTTGTTAGGACAGATCAGTTTTGGACATCCTTCTAAAATCATGCCTTCTTCTAAAAGGGGTGCCTCCTTCTGAAAATTACTATCCAAGTGAGCCCCAGTAAATGCCAGGAGTGTGTGGCATCCCTTAGCTGTTAGAGTGGCAAAGTGGTTGAGAATTCTTGCTGCAAAACACAGGGATTCCCAAACCCCTTGGAGCTAAGAGTCTCTCTTCTGTAGGCCCTCACTTTTCCTGTTCAGTGGAAAAATTCTGAAACAATCCAGGCTGCCATCAGTCCTGGGACTAAGATTTGCCCATGAAGAGTGTGTTTGTTGGCTTATTTGTTTATTTATTCATTTATTTTTACATGCAGGTGTTTCCTTTGGGACTCTAAAGCAGGCAACCTTTGAAAAATTCACACTTAACTCAACCTCCTGGTGCTTTTGTTTCTACCATGTCAAGGAGCTGGTGCTGACAAACCTCTTAGATAGCCTCATCCATCAGAGGGAAGACAGCCGAAGCAAGATGAACTACAATCCTGCAGCCTGTGGAACAAAAACCACATTCACAGAAAGATAGACAAGATGAAAAGGCAGAGGGCTATGTATCAGATGAAGGAACAAGATAAAACCCCAGAAAAACAACTAAATGAAGTGGAGACAGGCAACCTTCCAGAAAAAGAATTCAGAATAATGATAGTGAAGATGATACAGGACCTCAGAAAAAGAATGGAGGCAAAGATCGAGAAGATGCAAGAAATGTTTAACAAAGACTTAGAAAAATTAAAGAACAAACAAACAGAGATGAACAATACAATAACTGAAATGAAAAATACAATAACAAATGAAAAATACACTAGAAGGAATCAATAGCAGAATAACTGAGGCAGAAGAAGGGATAAGTGACCTGGAAGACAGAATGGTGGAATTTACTGCCAGGGAACAGAATAAAGAAAAAAGAATGAAAAGAAATGAAGACAGCCTAAGAGACCTCTGGGACAACATTAAATGCAACAACATTTGCATTATAGGGGTCCCAGAAGGAGAAGAGAGAGAGAAAGGACCCGAGAAAATATTTGAAGAGATTATAGTCGAAATCTTCCCTAACATGGGAAAGGAAATAGCCACCCAAGTCCAGGAAGTGCAGAGAGAACCAGGCAGGATAAACCCAAGGAGAAACACGACAAGACACATAGTAATCAAATTGACAAAAATTAAAGACAAAAATTATTGAAAGCAACAAAGGAAAAATGGCAAATAACATACAAGGGAACTCCCATAAGGTTAACAGTTGATTTCTCAGCAGAAACTCTACAAGCCAGAAAGGAGTGGCATGGTATACCTAAAGTGATGAAAGGGAAGAATGTACAACCAAGATTACTCTAGCCGGCAAGGATCTCATTCAGATTCGACGGAGAAATCAAAAGCTTTACAGACAAGCAAAAGCTAAGAGAATTCAGCACCACCAAACCAGCTCTACAACAAATGCTAAAGGAACTTCTCTAAGTGGGAAACACAAGAGAAGAAAAGGACCTACAAAAACAAACCCATAACAATTAAGAAAATGGTAATAGGAACATACATATCGATAATTACCTTAAATGTGAATGGATTAAATGTTCCAACCAAAAGACACAGGCTTGCTGAATGCATACAAAAACAAGACCCATACATATGCTGTCTACAAGAGACCTACCTCAGACCTACGGACACATACAGACTGAAAGTGAGGGGATGGAAAAAGATATTCCATGCAAATGGAAATCAAAAGAAAGCTGGAGTAGCAATACTCATATCAGATAAAATAGACTTTAAAATAAAGAATGTTACAAGAGACAAGGAAGGACACTACATAATGATCAAGGGAGCAATCCAAGAAGAAGATATAACAATTATAAATATATATGCACACAACATAGGAGCACCTCAATACATAAGGCAACTGCTAACAGCTGTAAAAGAGGAAATCGACAGTGACACAATAATAGTGGGGGACATTAACACCTCACTTACACCAAAGACAGATCATCCAAACAGAAAATTAATAAGGAAACACAAGCTTTAAATGACACAACAGACCAGATAGATTTAACTGATATTTATAGGACATTCCATCCAAAAACAGCAGATTACACTTTCTTTTCAAGTGCACACGGACCCTTCTACAGGATAGATCACATCTTGGGTCACAAATTAAGCCTCAGAAAATTTAAGAAAATTGAAATCATATCAAGCATCTTTTCTGACCACGACACTATGTGATTAGAAATCAATTACAGGGAAGAAAACGTAAAAACACAAACACATGGAGGCTAAACAATACGTTACCAAATAACCAAGAGATCACTGAAGAAATCAAAGAGGAAATCAAAAAATACCTAGAGAAAAATTACAATGAAAACACGACAATCCAAAACCTATGGGATGCAGCAAAAGCAGTTCTGAGAAGCAAGTTTAGAGCAATACAAGCCTACCTCAAGAAACAACAAAAATCTCAAATAAACAATCTAAGCTTACACTTAAAGGAACAAGAGAAAGAAGAACAAACAAAACCCAAAGTTAGTAGAAGGAAAGAAATCATAAAGATCAGAGGAGAAATAAATGAAATAGTAACAAAGAAAACAATAGCAAAGATCAATACAACTAAAAGCTGGTTCTGTGAGAAGATAAACAAAACTGATAAACCATTAGCCAGACTCATCAAGAAAAGGAGGAGAGGACTCAAATCAATAAAATTAGAAATGAAAAAGGAGAAGTTACAACAGACGCCGCAGAAATACAAAGCATCCTAAGAGACTACTACAAGCAACTCAATGGCAACAAAATGGACAACCTGGAAAAAATGGACAAATTGTTAGAAAGGTATAACCTTCCAAGACTGAACCAGGAAGAAATAGAAAATATGAACAGCTCCATGACAAGTAATGAAACTGAAACTGTGATTAAAAATCTTCCAACAAACAAAAGTCCAGGACCAGATGGCTTCACAGGTGAATTCTATCAAACATTTACAGAAGAGCTAACGCCCATCCTTCTCAAACTCTTTCAAAAAATTGTGGAGGAAGGAACACTCCCAAACTCATTCTATGAGGCCACCATCACCCTGATACCAAAAACAGACAAAGATACTACAAAAAAAGAAAATTACAGACCAGTATCACTGCTGAATATAGATGCAAAAATCCTCAATAAAATACTAGCAAACAGAATCCAATAACACATTAAAAGGATCATACACCATGATCAAGTGGGATTTATCCCAGAGATGCAAGGATTCTTCAATATATGCAAATCAATCAAAGTGATACACCATATTAACAAACTGAAGAATAGAAACCATATGATCATCTCAATACATGCAGAAAAGCTTTTGACAAAATTCAACACCCATTTATGATAAAAACTCTCCAGAAAGTGGGCATAGAGGGAACCTACCTCAACATAATAAAGGCCATATACGACAAACCCACAGCAAACATCATTCTCAATGGTGAAAAACTGAAAGCATTTCGTCTAAGATCAGGAACAAGACAAAGATGTCCACTCTTGCCACTATTATTCAACATGGTTTTGGAAGTCCTAGCCACGGAAATCCAAGAAGAAAAAGAAATAAAAGGAATCCAGGGCTTCCCTGGTGGCACAGTGGTTGAGAATCTGCCTGCCAATTCAGGGGACACGGGTTCGAGCCCTGGTCTGGGAAGTTCCCACATGCCACAGAGCAAGTGGGCCCGTGAGCCACACCTGCTGAGCCTGCGCGTCTGGAGCCTGTGCTCCGCAACGAGAGAGGCCGCGACAGTGAGAGGCCCGTGCACCGCGATGAAGAGTGATCCCCGCTCGCCGCAACTAGAGAAAGCCCTCGCACAGAAATGAAGACCCAACACAGTCAAATAAATAAACAAATAAATTTATTTAAAAGGAATCCAAATCAGAAAAGAAGAAGTAAAGCTGTCACTGTTTGCAGATGACGTGATACTATACAAAGAGAATCCTAAAGATGCCACCAGAAAACTACTAGAGCTAATCAATGAATTTGGTAAAGTTGCAGGACACAAAATTAATGCACAGGAATCTCCTGCATTCCTTTACACTAATAATGAAAAATCTGAAAGAGAAATTAAGGAAACACTCCCATTTACCACTGCAACAAAAAGAATAAAATACCTAGGAATAAACCTACCTAGGGAGATAAAAGAACTGTATGCAGAAAACTATAAGACACTGATGAAACAAATTAAAGATGATACAAACAGATGGGGGGATATACCATGTTCTTGGATTGGAAGCATCAATATTGTGAGAATGACTATACTCCCAAAGCAATCTACAGATTCAATGCAATCCCTAACAAATTACCAATGGCATTTTTTACAGAACTAGAACAAAAAAAATCTTAAAATTTGTATGGAGACACAAAAGACCCTGAATAGCCAAAGCACTCTTGAGGGAAAAAAACCGAGCTGGAGGAATCAGACTCCCTGACTTCAGACTATACTACAAAGCTACAGTAATCAAGACAATATGGTACTGGCACAAAAACAGAAATATAGATCAATGGAACAAGATAGAAAGCCCAGAGATAAACCCACACACCTGTGGTCAACTAATCTATGACAAAAGAGGCAAGGATATACAATGGAGAAAAGACAGTCTCTTCAATAAGTGGTGCTGGGAAAACTGGACAGCTACATGTAAAAGAATGAAATTAGAACACTCCCTAACACCATACACAATAACAAACTCAAAATGGATTAAAGACCTAAATATAAGGCCAGACACTATAAGACTCTTAGAGGAAAACATAGGAAGAACAGTGTTTGACATAAATCACAGCAAGATCTTTTTTGATCCACCTCCTAGAGTAATGGAAATAAAAACAAAAATAAACAAATGGGACCTAATGAAACTTAAAAGCTTTTGCACCGCAAAGGAAACTACGAACAAGATGAAAAGACAACCCTCAGAATGGAAGAAAGTATTTGCAAATGAATCAATGGACAAAGGATTAACCTCCAACTATATAAATAGCTCATGCAGCTCAATATTAAAGAATAAACAACCTAATCCAAAAATGGGCAGAAGACCTAAATAGACATTTCTCCAAAGAAGACATACAGATGGCCAAGAAACACATGAAAAGCTGTTCAACATCACTAATTGTTAGAGAAATGCAAATCAAAACTACAATGAGGTATCACCTCACACCAGTTAGAATGGGCATCATCAGAAAATCTACAAACAACAAATGCTGGAGAGGGTGTGGAGAAAAGGGAATCCTCTTGCACTGTTGGTGGGAATGTCAATTGATACAGCTACTATGGAGAACAGTATGGAGGTTCCTTAAAAAACTAAAACTAGAATTACCAGGTGACCCAGCAATCCCACTACTGGGCATATACCCTAAGAAAACCATCATTCAAAAAGACACATGTACCCCAATGTTCATTGCAGCACTATTTACAATAGCCAGGTCATGGAAGCAACCTAAATGCCCATCGACAGACGAATGGATAAAGAATATGTGGTACATATATACAATGGAATATTACTCAGCCATAAAAAGGAACGAAATTGGGTCATTTGTAGAGACGTGGATGGATCTAGAGACTGTCATACAGAGTGAAGTAAGTCAGAAAGAGAAAAACAAATATCGTATATTAACACATATATGTGGAACCTAGAAAAATAGTAAAGATGAACCAGTTTGCAGGGCAGAAATAGAGACATAGATGTAGAAAAGAAACGTATGGACACCAAGGGGGGAAAGTGGCAGGGGGTGGTGGTGGTGGTGTGATGAATTGGGAGATTGGGATTGACATATATACACTAACATGTATAAAATGGATAACTAATAAGAACCTGCTGTATAAAAAATAAATAAAAATAAAAAATAAAAAAAAATTTTAAAAAAATAAAATAAAATAAAAATAAATAAATAAAATAAAAATCAAAAGAAAAAAAAAAAAAAGGAGCTGGTCCCTCTGGTGTTTCCTAATCTGGCAGAAATGACTTGCAAATGTTGGCCTAGCTTCAAGGTCCCCAGACCCAGTAGGAAGCACGACGTGTTTCCAACTGAATGACCTGTTCACTGCTGAGCTAATGGATTCTTTTGCCAGGAGTGATTCAGGACTTTTGGAAAATCAAGATTCAGAAAACGAATGCGTGCATTGTTTAAAACTAAGACTCTTATTTTTCTACTTTATCTGCTGGTCCAGTTTTTGCTTGTGTGGGTTATCCATGCAAGAATTTTGTGAGACCTGACATCTTATAGAGATCAGAAATACTGGGCATATGTTATGAGAAGACAGATATACAGTGCTGTGAGGGCACATGCAGGTCGTATTGTGGTGGTTAAGGGGATGGGCTCTGGAGTCGGGTAAACTTATTATGTAACTGCTTGGAGCCTTGGTTTCCCATCTGTACAACGGACATAATGAGAGCACCTACCTGACTGGTGACTGCAAATTCAATGAGATTATACCCGTAAAAAGACTAGAATAGGGCCTGGTCTCGTGTGCGCAGTCAGGAGATGATAGCAAATACTTCTCATGGGATTAAAAGGCTCAGGAGGAGATACAAGAAACAATTTCATTCTCAGCATCAACAGTCTAAATTCCTAAAGTTGTTCCCTAGGTGATCATCTTCTCTAAAGGAAACATATTTGCTTATGTTTTTTGATCACACACACTTTTCAAAGAATTGTATATTTTAAAGTATCTATTGAAATGAAGTGTGCTTCCCCTAAAGTAATCTGTAATTGGAATATTTATACATGTTTGTGAGAGGTGAGCAACCGCCTTTAAAAAAATCGTCCCTCTCCTACTGTTCTACACAACATTCCAGGAGTATTAGGTGAGTACTGCAACTCCTGGCAAAGTGGTAAAAAGAAACCCTGCAGTGTTCTCTTTTCAAGACTAATAGGGAAACCTCTGGCCTATCTCCTCAAACTGTAAAAATGTCTGTGTCTAGAACCTCACGAGAAATCTATTAATACAAATCTTGAAATAAATTAAGAATGCTATCATACCTCAGCAGAATAGTCCCGAGCAGAAGAAGTAGTTCCCCAAACTACAAGCATCCAGGAAGAATACTCACTGTTAGTAGGGAGAGATTAATTGGAAATTTCAAACGCCCTATTTTTAACCACAGGCTGATTATCAAATTGAAGATCAAGTTTAGTATAAGAAATATTTGTATGGGGAGAAAATTTAACATTGAATAATTTAATCTGGAGGAGAAAAAAAGATTTTCCCAAAGCATCTGGAATTTTACAAAACTAAACCATCAAACTGTTTTCTATAAAAAAGGAAAGAGAAATAAAAGATAAGGGCATCATCACCAACACAAATATCAAGTTTAAATGTAAGGAAGGTAATTAGAATTCAAATTAGGTATAATATCTCTGCTTTTAATTGGACCATTAAAAAATCCCACTTTAAGTTTTTGTGGCAAACAATGACCAGTCCTGAGGGTGGAGAAATCCTATTGCCTTCAAATTAGCACCGGATGTTTAAGAAATCAAGTGTCATTTTCAAATTACAACCTCACAATTGTAACGAAACTTTATCTGGATATATTTGAATCATAACTCTTGTTACATAAAAATTTTTATTTGTAATTAGCGAAACATTTTAGGAGAAAGGGAAAGAAACATTTTCATAAACATAAGAGTATATTCAAGGCCATTTGAAATCTTGGGGCAGAATGAAGCATTATTGAACATCTCAGCATAGTACTGTTCATGTGAGCTCATGAGAGCAACTACATGTGACGGGATGTAAACAACGTGAGAGGAGGCACCAAATTGTAAGTCATCATCTGGGGACGTTTGATGGGATTAGAAACATTTTTACAGCTTGGAGCATCCTTGCACATAAGCATGTGCTTTATCACATGCCATCACCAAATCGCTCTGTTGGAAATCTCATTGTTTCCATGGCATATTGAGGAGTTATGAAATCAGGAACAAATCCAACTTCTCAACGGTGCTATGGATTAAAAGAAGCCTATGTTCAAATGAATTCTAACCCACAGCCATAGTTCCTACTGAGTTTGTAAGGACAAAGGGAAAAAAAATTAAGGGCATTTAGAATTGCTGTTGAGTTTAAGGTCAATAACGTACTATTCATATAATGGTTGAATTTAGACACTGAGCTCCTTTGAGCAATAATTTGTTACTCTGACACATTCCAATTAGTCTTACTTTGCAAAACAGGTAATAAATAATAAAACAGAAACCATTTTAGTGCATTTTAAAATTCCACTAATATGCAGTAAACTGAAACATTATAGGATGCTCTCTCCCCTCTGCATTCAGGACAAAGCAAAGCTGTATTCAGCTTGGCCCACCAGAGACTTACATCGTATCCGCTGTTACGGATTCCACGCCGAGGTCGCTCCCGAGTCACCAGAAGGTCCATCTCCGTCTCCCCCGGACTCGGGCTGTTCAGAGATTGCCGACTCCGGTAGACAGAGTTCTTCATCTGTTGCCTGAAGAAAATTCAACAACTGTTATGATGCAGCAAATGCCCTGACAGATGGAATTCTCCACTGATCCAAACTACAGGCAACCAATGAAGGGTTTGGATTTGCTTCACGAATCTCAGAATTGATGGTATTTGTTCCCTGGCCATCAGGGGCTGTAGAAAGAGTAGAATAAAGAATTTTCTTCCAGATGCTATAACCATTTGGCTGAATTGTAAACGCTCTTTTGTATGGAAACTAGGTAACTATAATCAATTGCAACACTGCAACCTCATCTAAAATTCTGCTGACGGCAAGGCCACGGACTCTCCCTTGACCCTCTAGGACAGCTAATGCTGGAAGAACAAACTTGCTTTTGTTAGCTTTGTTGACTTGGCAGCCTCCTATTCCTTTTCATCTTTCTGATTTCACATGCAGGGTTCCATGATGCGTTAACAAATGCTGTGGCTAATGAGCTTCTCAAACACAAGTGTTGATAGATTTTCTTTTCTACCTTTACCACAGTGGATTCCCTTCTGGGCTAAGGAGCTATAAACCAAAAGGCAATTTGGGGCCCATCCATCCATCCATTCATCATTCAGTATTTACTAAGTGGCTACTATGTACCAGGCACTGTGGAAGATGATGAAGATTCACAGTGAGCAAGACAGACATGGCCCCGCTCTCCTGAGCTTACATTCTAATAAGGGAGACAGACAATTCGCATGCTAATTTCCAAGAGAAATAAGGGCTAGGAAGAAAAACGAGGTGATGTGACAGATGGTGATAGGATGAGGGATGACTTTAGATAGGATGGTCAGGGAAGACCTCTCTGGAGAGGTGACATTTTGGCAGACACCTTAACAGAGCCAGCCACACGCCAATCTAGGCATAGAGCATTTCAGGCCCAGGGAGTAGCATGTTCAGAGGCTCCACTCAGCTCCCACTAGGAAATGCATCATCACTGTCTTGTTTCCACTTGTCATTAGAGGAATTTTTTGAGGAGGGGGAAAGAAACAGTAACATAGTGAGGGCTGTGGCTGTGCTTTTCTTCTTGCACAAGAGTCAATTCTTAGTAGCAGGGACTTTCACATGATCCTGCAGGGTTCATCCCACAAAGGTGGGATAAAATCACTGGCTACTTCCCTCTCATCCAACAGTAAGTTTCTCTCCGTAAATAACTTGCATTTCAGAGCATCTGCCTTCAGGGAACTCCCCAAACACCACCTATTTTGTGTCTTTGTTCTAAGATTCTATCCATTCATTGGTTGAAGGAAAAGAGGTTGCATTATTTATTCCCAGTGACTATGGAAGAAACCTGGGACATATAGATACCTTTTCATGATCCCACACCCAGTTTGTCACAGCATGACACTCACACACTGTTAGTCTAGAACAGACATTAGAACTCCCAAGGCAAGACACTACCCTTGCAATTAGTCTAGGGAATAAAACACACTATTAGACCGACTCCCTCACCATGAGGAGCTTATACCTGTTTAGAGAGCCTCTGTGGTCTTTGCTTCCCTGGCACCCAGGACAACCCTCTTTAGGTAAGAGCACTAGGATGTTCTTTGGGGGCCAGCTTTCCTCCAGGGATAGGCATGTGACTCAGGCTGGACAGTCATAGCATCACAACCCCATGGCCATAACAGCTGGTCAGAGGGTGGGCAATTGAGTTAGTCAAATGAGACTAAGTCTCAAGGCTTTTGCTACAGCAACCAGCAAAGAGGCATTCTCTTGGCATTGAGGTTTCTAAGAAGATAGGATATAAGTCTAGAGTTGTTGGTAACCAGTTTGCCACTCTGAGGTAAAAGCCTGCCTGAAAACCGGCCAGCAAAGAGTGAAGAAACAGCAAGGTAAACATGGAAGACATTCTATGACCTCTTAGATCTAGCCACTCCTGAAGCTTTGGCCTGTTCAATGGTAAATTCCCCTTTTATTTAACCAGTTTGTGTTGGTTTTCCATTATTTACATCCAAAAGAATCCTGACTAATATAGGAACTTACCACCTAGTGTTATCAAACGTGCCCTGTAGTTATCTGCAATTAGAGGCTTCCTTTAGGAAAGAAGCACAGCCTCGTGAAACAGAATCTCTTCTGAGTGATTCACACGTTAAAGGCAGATCCCAAAGAATTCTTACCCTTGACCTAAGTACAAATCATTTTTGGAAGAAGCAGACTTCACAACTGTCCTGAGATTGCCAATTACTAATAAAGGTGATGGAGGAGTAAATACTAGGATTAGCAATTGTCATTTAAGTAGTTTATTTTGGAAGTATTAGAAATACAATAGTGAGATTGTGTAAGCCCTTTCAAGAACCATGAACAGGGGTGAGCCCTTAGACACTGGCATACACCCCAGTCTCCTTTTCCGTCAAAGACAATGTTCTTTTATATACAGCTTAAAGACTGCTGTTTGACATGGAGCTCAATTGACCAGATCACCAATGTGTGCCAGATGTGCAAGCAACTACTTCGAGATAAATTAGGCTTTCAGGTAGAGAAATTACTTATTTTAATCAAATAGAGTTCCCTTAGGTATATTCATTTCCTATTGGTATTTTTGCTATATTCTTTAAAAGTTAACAAATTTTGAAACTTGCAAACTTGAGATATAAGCTTTTTAACCTTTGAAAATACTGCTGGGAGGATAATGATAAATATTATTTGGATTTTTTTGGAGCCTGGGATTAACCACTATAGTTTAGGAATGTAGTTTCCACACTGTGTTCTACAGAACCCTAGGGTTCCATAAAGATGGACTAGAGCCATTGAGAAGGAGGAGGACGCCCTGCTTCTATCAGAGAAACTCTGTCTTTATAGGTTATTGCCTTAGGTTGGGTTCCCCCAGAAGCAAGCTCTGTGATGATCTGAGTAGAAGTAGAAGTGGTTTATTTGGGAGAGGGTTCCAGGAAGCACAAGTTGGGAAGTGGGAAAATGAGAGAGGGAAGGAAAGGAGGCCAATAAAGGATACGATCCAGAGCAGATCAGTGTTTTGGGCATCTGGGGCTCAAACTCACTAGAGAAGTGTGGGAGACAGATGTTTTAAAATGTAGGTTTCGGGCTTCCCTGGTGGCGCAGTGGTTGAGAGTCCACCTGCCGATGCAGGGGACGCGGGTTCGTGCCCCGGTCCGGGAAGATCCCACATGCCGCAGAGCGGCTGGGTCCGTGAGCCATGGCCGCTGAGCCTGCGCGTCCGGAGCCTGTGCTCCGCAACGGGAGAGGCCACAACAGTGAGAGGCCCGCGTACCACAAAAAAAATAAAATAAAATAATAAAATGTAGGTTTCATTATTATTCAAGTATGGTAAAACCAACAGATCAGGGGATGACTGCCATTGAAAAGATAGCTCGTATACTCACAGGTCTCAAGAGGAAAGGGCATGCCACACTATGGAGGGCCACATGGAAAGCACAAAGATCAGTCACAAGGCAGTGGGAGTGTGGGGAAAATGTGGGCAAGAGCCTTTATTGTGGCTTTCACGGGAAAGAACTGGCAAGGCAGGGTAAGCAGGCTTAGGACTGGCTCACTTGAAAGATTCTGGCAGACTCTGGGACATGGGAGCTGTCCCTGTTTGTCTGGTACCTGGCCAGGGTGATTCGGGCAGGGACGCTGGGGGCTCAGATTGCAAAAGCCCTGTGTGCAAGAGGCAGCTGGAGTCTGGGCTCCAGCTTGTTTGGTTTGTGTCTAACAAGTGCACTTGCACGTGAGACTTACTATCCCTAAGAAAAGGCTAGCCAGCCCTGGGTGGGGCAGTTTCTCCAGGGGCAAGGTCCCAGATGTCAAATCATCAAACATAGAAACCAGGCAACAGTGTATAGTTCTTCTGCCAGGGGTCTTTATCCATCAGTTCCCATCTGTCAGTGACTACACCTGCTCCAGAGCACATTAACTACCTGACACTTCTGGTCGGGGGTGCACATCAGAGTCACAGATGAAGGATGCTGCTGGCCTATAGGGGGGCTGAGGGGACATGTAGGGGGCCTCTGACAGCACCTGCCTCAGTTATATTACATACTCTGTGTCTCTGGGTAAGAGTTTATAAAATAAAAAGGGGGGTGTGCTCTGACTTTTAAAAAAAAGCTGTGAAAACTCTTTTTTTTTTTTTTTTGCAGTACGTGGGCCTCTCACTGTTGTGGCCTCTCCCGTTGCGGAGCACAGGCTCTGGACGCGCAGGCTCAGCGGCCATGGCTCACGGGCCCAGCCACTCCGCGGCATGTGGGATCTTCCCGGACCAGGGCACGAACCCGTGTCCCCTACATTGGCAGGCAGACTCTCAACCACTGCGCCAGCAGGAAAGCCCTGTGAAAACTCTCTTAAAGGGTATCAGGATGAGCCATCATTTGGAATCTAAACTTTGTCTTTGATTTATTTAGGTCTCAGAGTAAGATTCTGGTTACTGATGCTACCTCTGGCCTAGAGAATGAGTCCCTTACTTGTGCCTTGCAGGGGTTAGGTCACTGAGAGCAGACCCTCTAACAAGTTGAACTGTGAACAGTAATTAACAGGCAAGTCTAACCTGTGATAACAGGTAACACACACAGCAGGTAGCAGTGGACAGTGCCTGGAGTCAACAGTGGGGTGTGACAAAAATAGCACCCGAGGGGCTTCCCTGGTGGCACAGTGGTTAAGAACCCACCTGCCAACGCAGGGGACACGTGTTTGAGCCCTGGTCCGGGAAGATCCCACATGCTGCAGAGCAACTAAGCCCATGTGCCACAACTACGGAGGCTGCGTTCTAGAGCCCATGAGCCACAACTACTGAGCCCGTGGGCCACAACTACTGAAGCCCATGCACCTAGAGCCCGTGCTCCACAACAAGAGAAGCCACCGCAATGAGAAGCCCGTGCACCGCAACGAAGAGTAGCCCCCGCTCACCACAAGTAGAGGAAGCCCACACGCAGCAACGAAGACCCAACGCAGCCAAAAGTAAATTAAAAATTATTTTTTTAAAAAACTTAAAAAAAAAAGAATAGCACCCAAGAGCTTACTGAGCCTCTGTTTCTCTCCTTTTCTCTCTTAAGCTTTCTCTTCTCATCCCAGTCTCTTGCTGACCCCATCTCCTTTCCTACCCCCCACCTCACCTGATTTGTGGTTTTCTCTATTTTTCCCTTAACTGGTCAAAAATTTTAATTAAATCATTTCTTCAACAGACATTTCCTAAAAATTACCTTTATCATCCCAGCATCAGCAGGCCATCAAAGGGCCTTAAGAATCTGGCCTGACCTTTTGTTAGGCAGTGGAGACGCACCTCTCCAGAAAAAAGTTTTGTTCATTCTCCTTATAAAATACCTTAACGGAAATTTTCATTTCTCAAATAATTTCCAAACTCAGTTCCTCTTACTTGTACAGGGCTTTTGATTCATTTTCCAAGTATCAGCAGGAAACCCAGCAAAAAAACTCCCCGCCCTCGTCTATAAAAGTCCCCTGAAGTAAAAAGCCCCAAAGTATAAAGTGAAGCTAAAGAAGCCCCAGCCTCCCAATAAAATCTACATATGTTCTTCTCTTTTTTTCCTACAGTTATCAACTTGGTGGCACACACATTGTGATCCCATCACAGTACGATTTTAGATCAATAGCTTGGTATCCCCACCAAGCCTAATGAGAAGCCTGGTAAATGAAGCACTGGCTTAGAATTCTCCCCTTTCATTATTAAAAATAAATTATGGTGATTCCATTCATAAAATGTAGCAGCTTGATTTTATGGCTTCCATCTAAGCCTGCCACATAGTCATTTTGGCTTTGAATAAATACCCACCCAGGCCAGGAACCATCCTGTCCTCCCCGGGGACCTCTGAAGGGGGTACGTCTGCCAAGGCTACAGGATGGGTTGGAGCACTGGCAGCTCAAAGTCAAGGGGCCACTGCCAAGGAGTATTTGAAAGAGATGTTCTCAAATCATGAAAATGCTTTTGGGGAAGTACCTCAGAGGGAAGGCAAAGAAGAAAGGCGGGCCTATCTAGCTTTGCTGACCTCTATCCCTTTTCCCAGCAGGTGAGGCCACTCCCTGCTGAATTAGCCCCAAAGCTTGTAGAGATGCCAATTCCAACCACCAGGCCTACCCGTCTCTTGCTAGGCCAGGCCCACCTTTTCGACTGTCACAGCAGCTCACATTTCAAACATCCATTGCACTTGTGAGTAATGAACTTTTGGGGTGGTGATCTTTCTCTCCCATCAGACCTTAAGTTCCACAAGAGCAGTGATTGGGCTGTCCTGTCCACCATAAAATTTGGAATGAATTGAATGAATGAACATGTGACCATGACAGTATCCAGGATCATGCGTGGTGCCCAATACAGAGCAGGTGACAATAAATGGCAAGTGAATGAACAAGTCTATGAATGAAAGAGGAACTCGGCATGGAGATTGGAGTAGTGGTACGGTAAATACTGAAGCTGAATGAAAAGGTGAGGCATGCGTTCTGTTTTTCTTATGCAAGAGCCACTAAAATAATTGACGAATACACTGTCCCTTGATCTGGAAGTTGCATAGCCAGGTGGGTGATAATTATATCTGAACCCAGCTCTGAAACAGCTACAGGTTTGAAAACATCATTCAGCTAAAGGACAATTATGGTTGTTTGCACAAGTATTTTTTTTTAACGGCTTCAATTTTATTCTCTTCCAGACTCACTGTGGAACTCCTGTTCGTACAGACCAGTGTGGCCCAGGCCAGCAGCCTGCAAAGACGATAGTCCTAAAGTAACAAACAGATCCAGAGACCCAGACTGTATTGCCCGAGGCACACCCTGCCCTCATCCCACTAATGGTACAGCGACCTTCAGAGAATCCCTTAGGGACTGCACCTGTTTTTAGCCTCAGTGAATGGGGCACACATTTCTGGGTCTGGATCCAAAACGTGCTCGATTTCCTTTGGGGCTTTTTCATACATCTTTTTTCTTTCCATCTGAGCCTTGCCCGCCTCCACCGGAGGGAAGTCGTAGTACCCCTTCCTCTTGGCTTTGAGGCGCAGCTTGTTCCGGTAATGCTCGATGTCTGACTTCTGCTTCAGGGCTTTGTTCACCTGGGGAGAGAGACAGTCTCAGGCCCACGCCTGACCAGGCCCAGCCCACAGACAGGAAGCTTCATCAGACAGTCACAACTCCTGGAAAAGCCATCCTGGGCTTCACCTCTGGTCCTCTGAGCCAGCCAGACCCACCTGCGTCCCATGCCAAGACCAGCCCTCAAGAGTGGACCACTAACAGTGTGGAGCCTGACACTTGCCTAAGTCACCTGAGACCTTCCCGCAGGGCCCCCTTGCCCATCTATTCGAGTCTACTCGGGTCTAGGCCTGACTCTGCACTTTTAGCTTTGTGGTGTGGGCCTTAGTCCCGCCTAAACCCTTTTGGTTCCCCTGTGTGGAAGACTCGGACTTGGCAACCCAGCTAGACTTGGGGTTCCGACTCTAGCTCCAGCCCTGAGCAGCCCAGTGGCCTCCCCTGGCGGTCTGGCTGCTGTCCAGCTGGATAAGACAGCCAGTTCCTGAAGGAGTAGAGTTGAGACGAATGGGGTGGGAAAGGGGAGCAGACACCCTGCTCCCAAGGTCTCCCCACTCTATCGACCTGCACTTGAGAGCTTATTCTTGTCAACCTATAGCTTTCTTGAAAGAAGCCTTGCATGGTCGCTATTGCCAACCAGTTCCTGCTTACCTGTCAAAGATACAAGCAGATGACTTTGCTAAATAAGTAACAACTGACGAGGATGTTACTCCCACAAACAGAGCTGAACGGTGAAATCCGCCTGACACTGAACAATATGGAGAACCATTAGTGCTGCTGGTAATCGGACTTGACTACATCTGTATAATCATGTATACTGTAGAGAGCATTTTCACAGCTGTAATTTCAAGGGACAATCATGGAAAGTCTGGTAAGTGTGGGGACGACTTCCACCTGACAGATGAGGAAACTGAGGCCCCCAAACGGCTAATTTAGTAAAGTGCAGAGTTGGGACCCCTAGCAAACTAAGTAAGAGCTCCCCTTATAGAATCTGTGATGTACAATCACTGGAGTGACTTAATGTGTGTGAAGTGAAGTCTTCTTAACCTTCGTGACAACCCATAGGCAGGTTATTTCATTCCCCATTGTACACATGAGATTAAGGAACTTTCTCACGGTCCCCACAGATAGTCAGTGGTGGGGTCAGGGTTTGACCTTGGACAGCCCATGTCAGAGCTCTGAGTCTGCACAGTTAGCTACCATGTACACTGCCTCTCAGGATGAGAAGACGAGGAAGTACAGAAGGTCCAAAGTCTAAGCCCCTGGACTGGTAGATTCCACCCCAAGAATGGCTGAGGGCTGAGGTTGGTGTGGGCTTGCCAGAGTTGGGTCTTTCCATTGGGAAGATGTGCAAGGCAATGGTCATCTGGCAGTGCATTGGCGCTGGATACAGAGCTGGCAAAAAATCCATAGGCCCAGACTCTACCCCAGACCTACTGAATCCGAATCTTCAAGAGTGGGGCCTGGGCATCTGTAGTTTGAAAAAAGTCCCAGAGCTGACTCTGGTCCAGCACCTGGGTGAGAAACCTCTGGCACTGGGCATTGGTTTTCAAATTATATTCCATGGATTTGTGTCATTTTGGAAGGTCGGCTGAGAATCTTACGAGAATTAGGAGTCTTGCCCTCCAAAAGCCAATAGCTTCAGCAAGTCCAGGGACCTGGGTTAAGAACTGTTACCCCAGAGCTCCAGGAGAGTCCTCAGGAGCCAGGAAAGTGTGGAGGCAGCAAGAAGACAGCTAATGGGCTTCCCTGGTGGCGCAGTGGTTGGGAGTCCGCCTGCCGATGCAGGGGACACGGGTTCGTGCCCTGGTCCGGGAAGATCCCACATGCCGCGGAGTGGCTGGGCCCCTGAGCCATGGCTGCTGAGCCTGCGCGTCCGGAGCCTGTGCTCCGCAACGGGAGAGGCCACAACAGTGAGAGGCCCGCGTACCGAAAAAAAAAAAAGAAGACAGCTAAGCTGTTGGGTCTGGTCCCCAACCAACAGAGCAGCCCACCACGCTCCTGTTCGTGTTCTATATCAGACTGCTACAAAACAGCGTGTTTGAAGAAAGGATTAGGGGGTTCGAGAAGGCATAAGGTCCAATGGTCTTGGGTTCAGAAACTTGAGGCCCCCGGGACGTGGCACAGGAGCTTCCTCACTGTTGCAGCCAATGTCAATGGGGCACAGAGGGAGGGAGGGGTACAGTTGTCTTACGCCATTTGTGTCCCTCCTGGACTTGAAAGTCCCCCAGGTAGCAAGGACCCACAGCCTGGGATGCTGGGCTTCTGGCCAGTCGGGCCCATGAATCCCTGACTCACTGCCCATGCTGCTGACGATACTTTAGATTAAGCTCTTTTTCTTCTTAAGGCTCTTCTATTTGGATAATTAACTTAAAATCTGCTAGAACATCAAGACTCCAAAAACGAAGGCCGGCAGTACTCCCTTCTGCTGAGGGAATTGCTCCCCTCTTTCCCCCAGTTCCCCCAACTGTCACAGGTAAGCATAGGAGCAGGGTCCCCACTTGAGCCAAACTTACTTGAAAGCAACACAGGGGAAGAATCTCCTTTTAAAGTCAATCTCTGTCTCTCACTCATTCCCAACTCTTCATGAAATGTTCACCAGAGTTCAGTGGGTTAATATGCAAACACACTTGGGAGGATAATACCGTTGCTTTCAGTCATTTACATTTTAATGATGGAGCAGCATAAAGCTGTGGCTAAGGGTATAGGTTCTGGGGACCAGATCAACTGCCTGGTTTAAATCCCAGCTCTGTCGTTCCCTAGCTACGTGACCCTGGGCACATTACTTAACTTCTCTGTGCCTCAGATTCGTTAGGTGAAGAGGGAGATAATACTACTGCCCTCGTTGGGCTGTTGTGAGGATTTGCATGAGCTCACATGCATGGCATGCTTGCAACATGACCATCACTGAGAATGACTTTAAAATGTTATTATCGCTAATGTGGGTTGTTTGGGGTTCCTTTACATCTAAGAGTAAGGGAGAGGGAGCATGACAGAGAGAAGGGGAAGGGGAATGAGTAGCTTTGGGAGCACAGAGCACTAAGGTGAGCAGACGTGGGTGGAGTGGGGCAGTGAGGGGGCTTTGGGCTGAGCAGCATGGGTGCAGCACTGTGGGAGTGGGTGTGCTGGGGCAGGGGCAGCATGAACAAAGGAAGGCAGACAGGCCACAGGCTGCACTGAAGTCTTAGAATGTCCCTGTTCCTTCCTCTTGCCCATGAATGAGGTTGGAATAGAAGTGCTCTATAAGTCCACAACCGGTTAAGTTCTTTTTAGTTTTATTTATTTATTTTTGGCCATGCCGCGCGGCCTGTGGGATCTTAGTTCCCCAATCAGGGATCAAACCTGGGCCCACGTCAGTGAAAGCACTGAGTCTTAACCACTGGACCACCAGGGAATTCCCAGTTAAATTCTTTTTAAAAGTTGATGAACCTCAACTCATCACACCTCTGGGCAGTTCGGTCTTTCTGTCCAGAAAACCAGAGGAGCTTCCTGAATCAGGTCTGTAACAGGCTTTTATACGTGGCCTGGATGGGGGATGCAGACAAGCCGCTAAAGTGCGCTTACAATACACAGCTGTATGGGGCTGTCGCACTGTCCTCCAGGTGTGATGGTAAAGAGACTTCAAAGCTTAGGCAATCTCCCTCCTGATGCAGGTAACCATAGCTGGGTATAAACTAATGAAGTGAAAAACCAACCTGACAGCTTAACAACAGAGAAAAATATATGAAAGTACGTGTGTGCGTGCATACATGTGTAATGTATTCACATGCAGGTTCCATATGCATGGCCTTAAAGGATCATAAACACCTTCAGCCCACTGACCATTCTGCTGCAGGAGATGGAGAAATGGCAGATAATTTTTACCCAATTTACTATGTTACTCTCCTCTAAACTGCCTCTATCAATCTATCTCCATCCATCCATCCACCGACCCATCCATCCATCTATCTGTTTTTCTTTGGTGGAATCATTATTCTCGTGTACATTAATAATTTTTTTCAGACTTAGGAAAATTGGTTAACATCATGATATCCATCGATACCCTCCTGTAAGCAGGCAAAGGGTTGTCTCAAGCTTGCTCAAAGGAGTAAAAGTCATTTCAAAGCCTAGATAGTGGGCCACATCCCGGTCTGGATCTCCTCCGGTCCCCTATCAATTCAAGTGCCTCTCACCACCACTGCAACAGACGTGCCATCCTGACCAGTTTAGTACCAAGAAAGACAGCAGGCTGTGTGGGTGAGATGCTGGGGAAGCAGAATTTCTGATGTTTCTCTTCACAACTACAGTTTTTAAAAAGTCCCCTTTGGGCTTTCTAATGAAGGTAGAAAATGCTCTGAAAACATCACTCAGCAAACTGGTTTGGGGTGACTTGTGCCCTGATTAGTTCTGCTGAGGCCCGCGCATGCAGAGGTAAAAATGACCCCCAGAGCCCCGTACACCTGGATGCAACCTGCACCCAGGACCCCCAGGTGCTACTCCTTAGTCCGCATCCACGGAGGCCTGGCTGCACCCGCTCTCTCCTGCTCTGGTCCTCAGGTGCTCACCTCGCCGTTGAGTACGACCGGCTCCTGGCTCCTGTCCGAGGTGGGGTGCACCACGGGGAGGGCTGTGGGTTTTATTCCGATGAGCTGCACAGACCCAGAAGACGTGTCAAAGGGATCAGCAGCCGCCTTGCCAGAGCTGTCAAAGAGGACGGCTCCTTCCTCTTCGTCGCTCGCCGGCACTAAAGCACAACATAAACACATTGATTTTCTGATGTGCGGAAGCTGCGCCACCGTGGGGGAATATATGAGAGGCTCACGGCCGAAGGATATGACTTTGCTCAAAATGACCTCAGGAACGACAGTGTCTGGTTCTGTGCCAGTAGCTCACTCCATTCCTTCAAAACTGTGACAGAACACACTTGAAAAAAAAAAGTAAATTTGTTCTCTATGTTTGAGTCGGAGGTGGGAAAAGTGCCATTTGGCCAAACCTGGCAACTATTCTTAAAATATGACAATCAAGAGAATAACAGCATTCAGTTTAGTCTCTGCCACCAAAGCTACCCATTTTGGCATCATGTGAAGGTCACGAGTCTTCCCTGGTCAACCAGCCACAGCAATTGCTCCTGAAACTTTTTCTTTCTTTCTAAAGACTGCTTCTTCAATGACTAGGGTTTGGTTTCTTTCATGTGACTAAAACAAAAGAAAGTTAAGAAATAACCACCCGAGAAATGAATTTAAAGCTACAGACGACTCCCCTAATTAAGTAGAGTGATTTCCACCTACACTCTGTTAAATTAATTCTCCCCTCTGACAGAGGATTCTGCTGTGATTGCTGAAAGACAGCCATCTGCCTGCGCTTCCACAGCTAAGCTGACGGAGGACGTTGGAGGGCCAGCGGTACCTGGCTGATTTACTTGTTCTTAAAGCACATTCCCATTAAGTAACCATACGAATGACAGTTTATTGAGCATGGCTCGGCAAGAGATAAATTAAGCCTGTTCAAACAACCAAGCCAGCCGGCAATTTAGGAGCAAAATAGGTGTTATATGAAATACGAATGTAACAGAAGTGTATTCATCTTTCCTCCCGTCTCGAGAGATTGGGATATCATTTAAATTATCGAGAAACATAGTTTGTACCGTTCTGTCACTTATCATAATCACAGAAGATTTGTCAAATTAAGCCAAGTAAATTGTTAGTTTGCAATGTGGCAAAAACACCTCAGAGTCTAACCATGGGTTATAATTGGAGTATTTTTGGGTTCTGTGGACTTATTTGTAAATAGCAGGCCACCAAGAAGCCAATGACAGAGGAAAATCTCTATTCAGATGTGTTACCAGAGGCATATATCTTTTTAGAGTGTAGTTTTGCTGGGCAATTCTTGCTTTCCTACCATTATCTCCCACCAGACAACTCCTATGAAACCCAGCCTCCAATATGGCACCCAGTAATTCCTGCCTCCCGATAGTCACAACCACATAGGATTAACCTGTGTAACAAAACAGGAAATTGCAGAAATGGCAATGTATCTCTTCCAAGGCTAGGTCGTAAAAAAGCATTGTTGCTTCCACCTTGCTCTCTCTTGGATCACTTCCCTCTAGGGAAAGTCAGCTGTCATGTTATGCAAACACTCAAGGAGCCCTATGGAGACGTCCATGTGGCAAGAAACTGAGACTCCTGACAACAATAATGTGAGTGAGCCATCTTATGAGTGGGTTCTGCAGGCCCGGTGAGGCCTTTCAATGGCTACAGCCCAGGCCAATATCTTGACTGCAACCTCATGAGATACTCTGAACCCAGAGCCACCCAATTAAACCACTTCTGAATTCCTGACCCACAGATACTACGTGAGATAATAAATTTAGATTGTCATTTCGGTTGCTAGATGTTGGGGTAATTTGTTATGCAGTGATAAGTAACCAATACACTTCCTAAACAATGCCCCTCCTCTGAGCTTCCACTCTTGTCCTCCTACCTCTAAAATACACACTCCACCAGCAGCCAGGATGGATTATCTTTTCAAAAGATAACCAGATCACAGCACTCCTCTGATCAGAACCCTCTGAAGGCTTCATCTCTCTCAGAATAAAATCCAGAGTCTTTACTGTGACCTACAAGGTCCTGTACCATGTGGCCCTGGCTACCTTGCTGAGCTCATTTCCCACTTCTTCCCTGAGCCACTCTGCTCCAGCCACAATGGCCGTCTTGAACACAGCAGGCTTGTTCCCACCTCCAGGATTTTGCATTTGCTCTTTCCCCAGATCTTTACATGCCTAGTTCCTTCTTATTTTTCAAGTTTCAGCTTAAAAAAGACTTTCCTTATCCACCAATCTAAAAAAAACTCACCTCATCACTCTGTTTTATTTTCTTCAATGCATTTATCACTATTGATTTGTTGTATTGATTTAATCGGCTCCCACCCCCTGCCACTAGAATAGAAGAGCTAAATTCTTGCCCATCTTTTTAAAGGCTCATGCCTTTGCATTTAGCAATGTCTCACATGCAGTTGGCTTTCAATAGGGATTTGCTGAATAAATGAATGAAGGAATGACTAAAATTTCCTGACTTGATAAAAGAGATGCTGTTAGTACCTGCAGAACAATTAAACATGTAAAAGTTAACCATTCCGAGGTTGAAGAGATGATACCTAGCATTCTTATTGCTTCTGGGTTGTGACACCCTTAATCCTCACCCCGTGGAGGGAAAGGGGGGAGCATAACTATAATGGGACAGGAAAAGAACACCCTAGAAACTGTATAAACTGCAGTTCCTTTCCACTATCACTCAAAGTCATATTCAGATTTGCAAAATAATTCCTCTAGGTTTCTTTAAGAGCAAAATAGTTATCCTCCCCCGAAAAGGACTGTATGGAAAAACTACATTAAAAGGCATTGCATTAAATATTAATACATTAAAATGTTATGTGAGTACAGCAGGTTCGTGGGAATATTTAAAGCGTAATTTGTCCCTAAAGAAAAAAGCATGGGACAATGCTAAAGAAAAGGGCCACAGTGAAATTGAGGAAGTATCCTAGAACATCATCACATCATCACAGTAAATGCCACCAGGCATCCACCCTGTATCTATTTGTGTTTTATTTGCATTGCTGGTGTGAACTTCAGTATATCAGGCTGGAAAGGGAGATTTCATTTCTTTATGTTTGAACTGGCATGGGGAGAACCTTCCCATGTAAAGCAGAAAATGCTCTTAAACCATTTTCTTTTGGGGGAATCTTTATTAAAGCTCAAAGACAAATAATTTACAACTAGAATCACTGCCCTCTGGTGTTGCTTATCAAATAATAAGTGAGTCTTCATCTCACTGGCAAGGCAAAGAAAGAATAAACTGAAACTGTTTTGGGGCTAATATTTCTGACAAATCCTCAAGGGCTCCTACTAAGAAAGTAGTGATTCATCCTCCAAGCTCTCTGATGCTTGTCCTCCTCCTGTGCCACCTGCCCCACGACAACTAGGAGGCAAGGTGTGATTAGATTCTGAAACCTGGTGGTGAAATCTTGGTGTCTTAAAGGAAGGTGCACCCTTAAGGGTTTATGGCGGTTCTTTCTTCTAAATGACTGAAGGTACAAATATGTAATGTTCTCACCTTGAACTCATTGTTAACTCTTTCCTGGAAAACACTATTTCTAAGGTGACATTGGTTTGGGTTCAGAAGTTTAAGTATCTGTATTTAGTTGAGAGAATGCCAAATTGTTTTGCTTTCAAAATCCTAGCTCTCGGCATCTATCTTTCCCACTTATATTTAAACGTCACCTTGAAACAGACTCTAAAACTGCCTGCAGTTATGGTAACTAACGAGGCCATTGTGCTATAAGGACCTCCCCCTCACCCACCCCCAGCCATGTTGCTAGTGGAATAGTGTCTTTTCCTTTTAAAGTTCTTATCTTCACAAAAAAGCAGAAAATTAGAAGCTACATATGCAACAAACCTGGTGGAAAACAAGAAGAGTTTTAGAATGACAGCCTGGTACATGAACATTTATTAATTAACCTCAGTAACCCTAACCTCTAGAATGGATACTAAGCCATAAAAACAACTTCTGATTATTCCGCACCAAGAGAATAATCTATTCTCAGAGGCTACATTCACACAATCAAGTACTTTTTGCAAGCTGACAATGTGATGGAACTACACCTTTTAGTTTTTCCACAATTCCATTCAACGTTATTTCCTTCCTCCCTTCCTTCCTTTCTTCCTTCTCTCCCTCCCTCCTTCCTTCCCTTCTTCTGTTCATCTTCTAATCCAATAAAATATGCTATTGATATTTTTGGTGAACTCTAACCTAGTATTGTGATAAAGTGGGGCCCTGTGATTAAAAAAAAGGACAAGTGTAGGTTCCATTGAAGGTCCAGTCTAGAATTCTGATGTGCTTCAGCATCTGTTGAATTTTACATTAAATGAGTTTGTCCTCTTATTTCTATTTGAAATGTTCAAAGTGAAACTTCACTGAACGAGAACGTTTGGGCAAAGAGAAGTGACCAAGTCTGAAAATTCACTGGGTTTACCTCTGGCAAAAATAAAATGCAATGAAGCACTGTAAACTTGGAGAAAGGATGGCTTTCTAATAAAACAAACACGTTAAAACCTCAACCTGGTACAGTAATTGCATTTTATTCATGCACCCGGCTGTTGTTCTTTCTGAACCTGATATTTAAATAATCAAAGTGACCTAAACAGAATGAGAAGGCAGGTAGAGAGGGTGGGAAAACAAGAACAGGAAGGTCAGTGGGAACATTTAGGGAAGTCAATGCCTCACCAGCTGGGTGGGGAGTGATGGGGTCTGAAACTGACCCCGCCCCCTCCTCTTCTACAGATTAAATGCGGGGCACGGGGAAAGGCATCATCTTGTCAGTGGGTATTTACTGACAGAGGAGTCTGTATATTGCATATTTTTAAGCAAGAAAAAGGGCACAGAACAGTGTGTACATTGATCCCATTGCACAAAGTAAAATAAGGCAATACAACAAAAAACATGTGTTGATACATGTGAAGATACATGTGTGTTGTCATATGCATAGTAAAAAAGTCTGAGAGAGACACACACTGAGTTATTCAAGGCCATTTGAGGACTGGGGTGGGTGATGGGGTATCTGGGGGAGGATGGACTTTGACTCGACTTTATACATTTCCTGGAAGAATATAAAGGAAGGAGGGAAGGAGGGAAGGAGGGGTGTGATGGGAGTAGGGGGGGCATCTCGGTTAGAGGCAATGGCAGTCACCGCAGTTGGTTAAAACAACCTTCCCCTATGGCTTCACTGCATTGCCTTTGGGTTGCCTCACTCCCTCTGACCACCTTCCTTAGCATCTCACACTGGGAGGAAAGAGGAGAAAGTGGCTAAGTTCACATCTCCCTTTATAAGCCACAGCTCCTGTGGCCCGCTGTGAGCTGCCTTGGCAGACTGCCGACGGGCAGAATTTCTGGTGGTCCCGGGTAGGGTGATATTCCAGGAAAACACCACAGGTCACACCCTGATTCTGGCGTGGAAAGCACAATCTCTGTGTGGCATGGGGGGGATCAGGAAAAGAAAAAATGTAAGAATCAAATCAGTTTGACAGTTTAAAGAAATGCTTTATACAATGGTTGGAAATGGGAACAGGGACCACATTTTCCATGCAGAAGACAAATGCATTGTGCCATTCTTTCTTTTTTGGTCAGAAAAAAGAAAGAAGTAAGTGACGTTCGAAAACAAAAGAATATTCTGGCACTAGTTTCAAGGGAGAGTCCTGAACCACACTTCATCAGATTCCTGTACAAGGGAAGCACAGCTAACCAGAGTGCCAGATGGTTTGCCTTTTCGCCCAGCATTTCTGTAGGACTCCACCTACAACCCTTTGATATCCAAAAGGAATTTTCCCTGATCTGAGTAGCAGCACTTTAGGAAGCCAGCATCACACACAGAAGGACCGAGTGGAGACGAGGCTCAGAACAAAAGTGGGATGAGGAGGAAGGAGGCTGCACAATGAGGTCTAAGAGGTGAGATCTCCAGGTGGTGCCACAGCACACTAAGGCAGCACTGACAACTTGGAAATAACCCCCAACACCAATCCTTTATAGGTGGTGAAAAGATCTGCACGAGGGAGAAACTAAACGGTTAAGTGTCCCTGGAGCATAAAGACAACCTCAGGCTGATTTTTATGATGAGAGATTTATTACTGTCTTGATTTTCCTGGGAGAGATGGATTTGTAATATCTGGACTCACTGGCACAGACTGAAGCCCTGAAACTTATCAAGCAAGTCAGGGCAAGAAAATGAGGGGACTCTCCAAGACAAGCAGCCTTTCAGAAACCTGCCACCCTCGTGGACCTGGTGCTCCAAATCAAGGCAATTCACCCCCAAATGAGAAAAATCTCTAAGCAAACATCAGCTCAATCCGTATAGGGTTTTTCTCAGGCCCTGCACAATTCCATAAGCACAGAGGGCAGACAAAGTGAAACAGAGTAATTCAGGCAAGGGCGTAAGGCACTACTACCTCAAGAGGTAGGTAGGACCTTTCCGGGACACAGTAGAGAGAAGAGTGGGCGGTGGTTTGAAGCACACTGGTGTGCGAGCCTGTGCACGTGTGTGCGTGCACGTGTGCACTGGGCTTGGGGGTGCTGCTTGGCAGGGAAGGCTTCTCACCATTTCTCTTCCATGCCTCCTCCTTTGTCACTTTCTGCTGTGCCATTACATTCTGGGGTGAGCGCCTCCCCGAGCTGGGCTTCCCTGATTCGTTGCTGATGACAGAGCCATTCTCACTGGGCGACCTGCTGGAGGTAACCATAGCAACAGGGAGACGGTAAGTTTCAACTAGAGCAGCCTCCTCTCAAGGTTATTTTATTCGCACAGTTTGTGTCTGCAGCCTTTCATTCCGGTTTTATCCACAGAGAAGACACGATACAGGAAAAGGAAAAAAACACACCCAACACACAGCATGGGTTAAGGACCTGGCTGTTGTGAAGTGTGTTTACCAGTGCTGGGCTCCTCAGAGAAGTTCAATGAGCGCAGCGCTCCATTCCCATCTCTTTTTCATGAACCCCCAGTGACCAGGGACAAGACAGTGATGGCGTTTGGAAGCGTGCCCTCTTTTTAAAATGCGGCACTTTGGATAGTGTTGCAGAGTGTCTGATTCACATGGCATCTTGAGGGACATGCATAAAACATCGTCCTCTTCGGCTGGTCTCTTTACAGAATATAGCTTGACTCCTAAAGATTAAGTCACTCAAGCTAACTGGCAACCACTTACATTTGAATCTACCAATTCGAGCTATTCATTCATTCAGGAAAGGCTTTATGTGCACCTCCTCTGTGGATTTGTGTCAGGTATACAGGTATATAGCGATATGAAGACACCACCCAGGTTCTCCAAAAGCTCCCCACCACGAGCACCTACCATGTGCCAAGGACTGTGCTGAATGCTTCCAAACTGTTAATGCATCCTTATGACAACTCACTGACGTGGTGACTGTCACCTTTGTTAGCAAGTGAGGAATTTCAGGAGGCGAGGTGTTTTGTCCAGGACAGAGTTGGGAGTGGCGAATCAGCCCTGGAAGCCAGGGCTCCCCCTGCGGGTAGGAGCTTTCGCCACAGGCCAGAGCCCCTTCCCTTTCTGTCTCCTACAATGTCCCAGATGAGGCAGGCCTTACACAGGGCAAGCCACAGGGCCTTCTCGCCTTCCATTGGGGCCACTCACTGGTGTTCTGGAACCTGTGGGAAAATGGGCTCTTGGGAACCCCTGCTAAGGCTCATGCTCCTTGGATCACATCAGCCTGTGGGTGGGCTGAGCTAAAGACCCACTGCCTTCTCCTCTGTGGGAGACAATCAGGAAGCAGCTATGCAGAGGTTCACCAAATCCCTTGTTGTTCTGATGTCAATTGTCCAAATTCAGCACCTACTGGCATCTGGCCCCTATAATGGAAAATTGACTGGAATAAAATGCAGCCCTTCAGAAGACCTACATAGACATTTCTCCAGAGAAGACACACAGATGGCCAAGAGGCACATGAAAAGCTGCTCAACATCACTAATTATTAGAGAAATGCAAATCAAAACTACAATGAGGTATCACCTCACACCAGTTAGAATGGGCATCATCAGAAAATCTACAAACAACAAATGCTGGAGAGGGTGTGGAGAAAAGGGAACCCTCTCGCCCTGTTGGTGGGAATGTCAATTGATACAGCCACTATGGAGAACAGTATGGAGGTTCCTTAAAAAACTAAAAATAGAACTACCATATGACCCAGCAATCCCACTACTGGGCATATACCCTGAGAAAACCATAATTCAAAAAGAGTCATGTACCAAAATGTTCATTGCACTCTATTTACAATAGCCAGGAGATGGAAACAACTTAAATGCCCATCGACAGATGAATGGATAAAGAAGATGTGGCACATATATACAATGGAATATTACTCAGCCATAAAAAGGAACGAAATTGGGTCATTTGTAGAGACATGGACGGAGACTGTCATACAGAGTGAAGTAAGTCAGAAAGAGAAAAAGAAATATCGTATATTAATGCATATATGTGGAATCTAGAAAAATGATACAGATGAACCGGTTTGCAGGGCAGAAATAGAGACACAGATGTAGAGAACAAACGTATGGACACCAAGGGGGGAAAGCGGGGGGTGGGGGTGGTGGCATGAATTGGGAGATTGGGATTGACATATATACACTAATATGTATAAAATAGACAACTAATAAGAACCTGCTGTATAAAGAAATAAAATAAAATTAAAAAAAAAAATGCAGCCCTTGACCCATAAGTAAGCAGCTTCTTAGGTGGAAGCCGCGTATCCTGGTGGATGCTCCTCTACCTCCTCCTCCCATCCCCCTCTCATCCTCTGGGAATTTGGGATTCTCAGTCCTGTACACTTTTGTGCACTTTAGCACCCTGAAAACCACGCACAATGAAGGTGCCTGCTCACAACCATGGGATAAGGCAGAGTCAGCCACGAGCGTTCCACAGAGCACCGCCGGGGCCACGGGAGATGCTCCCCGCCAAGGATGCACAGACAAGCACGAGTCTGGGAGATGTCAATCACTATACTCCCTCTTTGGATATTCCTACAGCACATCAGCATATCAAAGGCTCTCATCAGTCCTGTCAGAAAGAGACTCATCTTGTTGTGTTTAATTCAGCACTTCCCAGTTTGTTTGGCCACAATCTCTTTCACCATAAAAGCAATACAAAGAACGTAGTTCAGGAAAATATGAATGAGGCATTAACTATTTGATCACTGAGTGCTGGGTGTGCAGACACACACACACCTTTGGATCGTTTTCAGAACCTCACAGTTAATGATCCCTACTCTTCCAACCGGCTTCCTTGGCACAACGAGGCTTTCACTGAGGTCCCGAAGGAAAGGCTCCTTGCAACCTACTTCATGTGCACAACATATTTAATGGTTTTTGTAGCGTTTGCGTACCCTTTCCCTCATTTGATCCTGAAACGATTTGCTGGCTATTACTCTGGCTCCGAGGAAAGGTATGAATGAACACATTTCTGGAGGGGAAAAAAAAAACCCAGCTCGGCTTTATTCTTTGCATCAGCTTATAGACTTATGTTTACATGGACCCGTCAACTCAGAATTTCTGGTCAAAAACAGAGAGTGAGATCTACGTATGTGCATGTGTGTGTGTGTCCACTCATGACAGTAACAAAAATGTCTTTGAAATAAGTGTCCCTTGAGAGGTTGCAGTTTAAGTCTATTGAACTCAGTAGTCCCCATTCTGAGTATGGGTGCACATGGATCCTGGAAGAACAATCTTGGGGGTGGGGATTAATCAACTGCTGAACAATCATGACCAATCACTGCACTGAAGTACCCATTGCGAATGGCTGTTGCTTCTCTATCCTTGCTCATTAATCCCAGTCATGGAACAACAAAATAGCCATCGCCAAAAGCCTACATAAGGAAAAGGACCTGAAACATCATCTGGTTGTCTGCAAGTGGCTGAATCTTCATTTTTCCTTCAGTTTTAAAACAAAATTTTTAAAGATATCTTAATGACCACCAGATCACTGGCTTCCCCTATTTTTCACCTGCAAAACTTTCTGGACCATCTAACGGCCCCATTCTGAAGGGTCATGCGGTCCTGCTCTAGCAGAAATGAGGAAACTGAAGTGGCAAGTTGGGGAAGCTAGAAACATAGATGCGTGATGGGCTTGCTCTTGGATGTGGCATCCTAAAATCTTCCCAAATGATCAGAGATTCCTGTGATCAACTGAACTTGAACAGAGGTGATGTTTCCCCCACAGCTATGGCAATGATATAGCCAGTCTTTAATAAAAGTATATCGTTATGGTAAAGTTATGAAGCAAATGGAGAAATCATTCAATAGGGTAGGCATTGTTTTCTTTACTTGTATTTGTTTCATAAGCTAATATTTCTTAATAAAAATCTGAGGTTAAGTATTTAAATTTGATTAGCAAGAGTAGACTCCTTGCAAATTCAAGAAACAAAATAGCTTGTTCTAAAACAATTTTTTAAAAAGAAATCTTTGCACAATTTAAACCCTCAACTAGAATGGGTGGAAAAGTTTCTATTCTTCCTGGCAGTGCAGTATAATGTTAATATTCTAATTTTAGTAATTCTATTTATTTCTTTTCAGTGTCCTCTAAATAGGTGATAAACTGTTAACATGCCTTTATGGTGGTACTTGGCAAAGATCATGGGAATAATTACTATAGATAATACTACTTGCCAGTCAACTCAGGTAAATCATCTATTGCTTCTCTGTATGTTTCAACTTCATGCTGGGGTGGACTGTTGCAGTTAAGGTCCCAATTTGTTCACACCTCCCAGTAACCAAGCTTAGGGTAGTCCCCTCCCACACTGACTCTGGACTTGACTATGTGTTTTGCTTTGGCCAACAGGACAGTAGCAAACATGATAAAAGCAGAGACTTGAAGCTTGTTTGGGGCTTCTTTTCTTACTGCTCTTGGAACCCTGTAACCACCTTGTGAGAAAGTCAGTGCTAGCCTGCTGGAGGGTTCAAGACCACATGTCAAGAGGTCCCAGTTATCTGGCCACCCCAGACAAGGCTGTCATCAACAAGCCAGCCCAGCAGGCCTTCCACCTGACTAAAGATGCATGAGTGAGCCCAGCTGAGATCAGCCAAGCCTAGTTCAGACTAGAAGAACAACCCAGCTGAGCTCAGCCTAAACTGCTGACCCACCAAAAATCATGAGCTAAATAAATGGTTGTTGTTTTAAGCTGATAAGCTTTAGAGTGGTTTGTTAGAGGGCAACAGATAATTAATCCACATGCCCTCAACATTCTTTCCCACACAAGCTGAAATCCATCCCTGTTTCTCTGTACCTCTTTCTTAAGTACCAATATCTCCTAGAGAAAAGCACAGAGCCTTGCTGCTTGACTCCAATGCAAAATTTATATATTTGATACAAACAATCCTTCCTCCCTCCTGCAATGACTCCCTTCTCTTGGCTTCTCAGATTCCACTCTTGCTTCGCTCTCCTTGTGCCTTTCTTACTGATGCTTTTCAGACTCTTTTGCTGATCCATCTTCATTATCTGGACCTCTAATCATTGCAATGTCCCAGGGGTCAGTTCTTTGATTTCTTCTCTAGCTACACTCTCCTAGGTGCCCATCTAGTCTCAGAGCTTTTTATAACCAAACGCTGACAGCTCCTACATTTATATTTCTACTCTGGACCTCTCCTCTGAACTCCAGACTCATATGGTTAACGGAGCTCTCAACATCTCCACTTGCATGTCTCATGAGCATCTCAAACTTAACATACCCACATCCATACTCTTGATCGTCCCCTACGAACTTCTCCTCCAGTCTTCCCCAGCACAATAAGTGGCAAATTCATCCCTCTCTATTTCCATACCCCACAACAATCTATCAGCAAATCTTGTCAGTCCTTCCTTCTAAACATCTCTAGAACCCAATCACTTCTTCCACTCTTGCAATAGCTTCCTAATGGGTCTCTCTGCTTCTATGCTGCTTCTCTAGTCTATTTCCACACGGCAGCCATAGTGAACCTTTAAAATTGCAAGTCACATCCCATCACTGTTCCTCTCAAAACCTTCCAATGACTTCTGATCTTTATTCACAACAAAATCTCAAGTCCTGACTTTGGTCTATAAAGCCTGACATGCTCAACCTCAGGCAGCTCCTCTGGCCCACCTGCTACCACTTCCCCCCTCGTTCATATCAGCCTCTTTGGCCTTCGTGCTCTTCCTTAAGCAAGTCAAGAAGTTCCCTCCCCTGGGCTTTGTACACACTGTTCCATCTGCTTGGAAAGTTTTTCTGCAAGATAACCTCAAGGCTCACACATCATTTCAATCAGGTCTTCCTCAAATGTCACTTTATCAGAGAGGCCTTCCCCAACTTCCTGCTAAAATAGCCTCATGTTCCCCTCTCCAACTCTACATTCCCTTATCATGCTTTGGTTTTCTTCTTTGTACTCATCACCGCCCAACCTACTATATTTCTATTTCTCTATTTGTTTATTGTCTATCTCTCCCTACCAAATTGTAAGCACCACGGGAGTAGGAACTTTGTCTTGTTTGCTGCAGTATCCCTAGTGCCTAGGAGACAGCAAGCAATCGATAAATATGTTAGGTGAAGGGAGGGAAGGAGGGAGAGAGGATGTAGCTTTTCCAGCCGCCACTGTGGTCCCAGGCAAGGCTGGCAATGGGAGCTGGTTTAGCCAGACAACAGGGCTGGCCAGAGTTCATTACCTCTTTGTGAGCCTATTGCAAAGTCCTAACAAGCTCCTGCCCTCTAGCCTAACCTCTCCCATCTATAATCCACATTGCCGCTGGAGTAGCCTTTCTAAGATACAGGCTGGACATCACTGTCTCCCTGAAGAACTTTCAGTGCCTTACCAATGCCTAGAGAATAAAGGTCAAACTCCTTAGGCTGGCAGTTAAGACCCTCCACAGTTTTCATCTATCTTCTGGTTTAATCTTTCACTATAACCCAAGCACTGTGAGCTCTAAGCCCCAGAGACACTCATTATTAAGTGAGCATGGATGTCCATATCTCTCCTGGCTCTGCCAGCCTGGATGCCTTTATCTCTTCCCACCTATGGGCATCCCACTTGCCCTTCAAGGCTTGGCTACAACATAACCTCCTCCACGACGTTTTCCCTCATCAGAATTAAATTCTTCCTCCTCTCTTTTCCCCAGGACTTGGTTCAGACTCCACTGTGGGCACCTGCCCATCACGTGCGGTATTCCAGCAATTTCTTTCTGTCTTTCCATCAGGAGATGCTCGGGGTCAGGAATCAATCTTAAACCTTTTTGTAGTCCTCCCAATGCCTGCCAAAGTGCTCTGTTCATAGTAAAAACTCAATAAATGATTTTTGAACTAAAATCATAAGCTCTATAGAGAAATTGCCAGATAAAATACAAGTATCCTGAACCAAAGGCACTGCTCTTGAGATAAATTAAAGATATAAGTGTGACATCAGTGCCAAAGTTGTTATAAGAAATATAAGAGCTAAACCTCTTCCGTTGTGGTTGATCAGGCATCTAAAAGCTTACGAGTGGCTCATGAGAAGCAGGTATTGTGATTCTTATCATCTCCCTTAGTCTCCTTCTCAAATATTCAAAACAAGCATGAAGGGGAATTTTTAAAGAGAACAGAGGAATTAACTTGAGGGCTTCAGCTGTTCTCCCCATCCATTATTTTTCTTGCTGACAGAGAGGCAGAAGCTGGCCCCGTGCCTACCTCTTTCTGGTTTCGATGGATTTGGCCGTCTTGATAGTACTTCCATCCTGAGGGGCATCCCTTTCCTGAGAGGCAGGAGCATCTCTAACGGGCAGTGGGAGGACCACCGTTTCCTGAGTCACGGGGATGACCTCTTCGTCCACCCCTTGCTGGCCCAGGTGCTGCTTGGCATAATCAAAGCCCTGCACAGGCTGCAAAGAGGAAACAGATTTGCAGTCACGTTTCTGGCAAAGCAAGACGCTCACAGCAGCTTTAAGAGAAGACAGGTGGGAAAGTGCATGTGCTGGGACCATACTTAGCTTTCTGATGAACAAGAGTTAACATAAATCTCCATCATAATTTCTGTCTCTGCAAAATCAAAATCCGTGTTAATTCCACCTAGCTACAGAATCTCTATAGATAAGACTCAGAAAAATGACTAGTATAAACAAGATGCAAATATGTGTGTGAGAACAAATGCTTTCAAGGATTTTAGACCACTTATTTTAAGTCACAGGATACTGCTAATTAGAAGCTCTTAATTGCTTCATTAAACAGGTCCCGCATCTTCTCCTACCTAGGAATATTTTGTCATCCCTTAAATCCTGTTTAATAGCAGGTGTGTGGCCTTGCCAAGTCACTTGAACTCTGAACCTCAGCTGTCTCATCTGAGAAATGAAGATAATCATATCTGCTTTACCTCCACCACCCTTGAGTATTAAAGGGGATCACAGATCTGAAAACAGAGGGAGGAAATGTGCTACCACATGCGAGGCAGCACAATTATTAATAATAAAATGGAATTTATGGAATCACTCTTTAATCCAGACCTCTCCCTTAAGCAGGCTGGCTCTCCTATAATTCATTACTGAAAAATTAGCAAGGCTTTTGTTGTACAATGTCTGAAATCCCAAGTGAATAGGGCAACTGTGAGCAAAACCCAACAGACATTTATTAGTGGGGTAATGAAAAAACCAAGAAGCATATTTAAACAATTCCTGCGAGTGTCTCTATTCTGCTTGACACCCCAAAACAGTACAACACAGATTTGAGGCAGGACGATGGGGAGATTAAGATCAGCAGCTCCAAAAGCAGACAGCCTGGATTCAAATCCTGCCTCTGACATGTATTAGCTGGGTGACCTTGGGCAAGTTACTGAAATTCTCTGCATATGTTTCCTCACCTGTAAAATGGAGAGAATAACAGCGTAAGCAGGATCAAATGTGTATGTCTGTGAGCGTGATATTTAACTACCCTCAAAAGGAGGCTGTGTAGATTACATAAGTAAATTCAAGTCCAGCATTTAGCTAAGTACCTGACACACAGCAAATGCTCAATCAATATTAGTTAATACTGCTTTCCTGCCTACTAAATCATAGGCCAGGTGAAATGGACATCAGTGGATTCTCCTTAAGAAAATTTGGGATGAAACTTAACTCTATTGTTTGGGTTCTATCAGCACTTGATATGATCAGAAGTTCCTCTTTCAGCAGGTTACTTAGCTAAGAATTGTAACAGGAAGGCTCCAGCCAGATTTAATGGTCTAAGACCATGGCCCAACCCATCAAATAGTGTCTCAGAATAGGATGGAGTTTTCTTGCTAAATCCAGCAAAGCTTCCTTATTTCAAGCTGTCTGTAGTATAGCCACGGACAGTTCCCTGGATAACTCACTCTGGGAGGTGTGGTCACTGGTCCCTCTTCTCTGAGACACACTCTGACCCACGTGGTAACCACTAAAATTCTAAGCTAAGATCTGGGAATGTGCTTCTGAAATAGTGTTTGTTCATTTCCCTCCCCTCCCTTGGTGGTACATGAAATACTAAGGAGCCTTCAGATGATGTGCTGATGTTCCTAGAATACTGACTCACCTGCTTCTCCTACAAACAACTGATCACCAATTGAATTCAACTGAAATGTTTCTGGAAGCTGACCTTTTCTCTCCAGGTCCACTGTTGTACTGACCCTGCCCTGGTCTTGTTACTTCCATTCTGCTCCTTTCCAGGCCCACCCTTGACAAGCCTCCAAAGTTACCTCCCTTAGAACCATGTCAGGTCATCATCACTCCCTCATTAAAAACGCTCCATGGCACCCAAACCCTTTGGCAAGGCACTCAAGACCCTTCACATTCTGTCTGAACCCACGTGCCCAGCCTCATCTCCTGTTGGTCCCTTTTATGCCATACCCCCATCCTCCCATTATCCTATTCAGTTTTGTTCCAACTCTAGTTATTGAGCACTGGCTTGTGTCAGGGACTGCGCTTGGTGCTGGAAACATAAAGGTGAATAATAACTGGCCCCCTACCCTCAAGGAGCTCACAGTTTCAGCTTCACTTGATATTACTGGTACAGTATCGAATATGTTGCATAAATTATGTCATTTCATCCTCACTGTAGTTCAAGGAGGTACGTATTGTTATGGTTCCCCATTTTAAAGATGAAGAAACTGAGGTTGAAAGGTTCAGCAACTTCCCCAGGCTCACACAGCTGGTCTATGGTAGAGCCGGGATTTGAACCCAGTACTATATGACCCAGAGCCAGAACACCCAACCACTGCTTGATGGTTCTTCCCACGGCCTCTCCTCTCCTTCTGCAGCCTGCCATCTTGGTTGGGCATCTTCTACCACACTTGGCCTGGCTCCTGTGTTGAGACCCCTGGCCTGTGTGTGAGGTACTGGGAGTCTGCACTGGCGGCTAAGATGACCCAAGAACCTAGTGAGGAAGACGAGCTAGCTCTGGCTTGCCCCCCTCATCCTCACTCGCTCTGAACTTGGCCTCTCACCCTTCACACTGGGCTGAAGTTACCCGCTAGATACTTCAGGAGACTGGGTTGACGGTGGGTGAGCAGGGAGACATTAAGGAATGACAAGCTTAAAAGGCGGCCCTTGTTATTAGGTTAATAATAACAATCCCTGTGCATGTTCAGTACTTACAGCCTGCAAAACACTGACACCTCATTTCATTCTCACAACAACCACATGGGGAAAGCAGGGCAAACAGCACAGTCTTCACTTTATAGGTAAGAAAACAAAAGCTCAGAGAGGTTCGGTGACTTGGCCAAGATCACACAGCTAAGTGGTGAAAGGCTCAAGACTAGTACCTTACTCTTCTGACTGACAAGATAGTGGTCTTTCAGCCTCCAACTTGAAAATCACCTGAGATTAACCAACTGCCCACGGGACACACACTAGTGACCCCTAACACCGTTAATACAACATCATGAAACATTTACAGTTGCTTTAATGAGTTTTGTAAAATTATCAAATCAAAATAATCTCCAACAATTTCAAAGGTAAACATGTTACCCAGATCTTTTAAGAAGAAAGCAAGTGTAATAATAACATGAACTTATATATAATATTTATTCTGTACGAGGTACACTCAAAGTAATTCACATAACTCACTTAATCCTCACAACAACTTGTAAGTGAATACTGTTATCACCCCCATTTCACAGATGGGAAAATTGAGGCACAAAGAGGTTAAGTATGGTCATATAGATAATATGTGAGAAACAGGAGACAGCTGGGCATCTTTAGGGGGTGACTAAAGCAGACCCATCCCAAGCAGAAGGTCATGCCAACCAGTGCAGGCCCTCCAAGCTCACTCTGCACCTGGATATGGCCCTAACAACTTTCTCTTAAGGTGGCCTGTTCCAGGGGATCATGTTCTCTTCAGTTGAAGGGAAAACCTGGGAAAAGGCTATGAATCCAATGACAAAGAGGAGGGAAAAGTGAACTAGGAAGAAAGGAGGCGACAAAGGCATGACGCCTGGCCCTCCTCCTGCGCTGATCATTTTCTCAACCTTCTACCTGCCAAAGCCCGGATGACAGCAATGGTAATAGGGTTACATCTGTGGTACCTTGTCTCTGCAGAAGGGTGTGGGCGTGCACGGCTGGGTCTTGGCTCCCGGGACAGCCACACTCACCTCCTCTTAGGATGTTAATTCTATTAGTGAGGCTCAGCAAGGATCCCCAGCCATGTCCTCTGGCACTGCAGCCCGCATCCTTACAGGCACAGTGGTGTCCCTGGAGACTAGGAGACCACCCTCCCGGTCTCTGGATTGGTGGCGAAAGCTAACTTTTTCATCCCGCCTGGTCCCTTGGCGTTAAATGAATTCTGCTCACACACAACGGTTGTGAGAAGTGATGCAGGCGGCTCTCTCCTCTTGCAAACACTGCAGTGCCCCTGGGTTGCAACGGGCAGGACTGCGGTAAGAAAGAGGCAGTTCCACCCCGCTGGTCTCCCGTGATTAAAGGGCTTTGGAAATCAAGTGCGTAGCCCAGTCTCATTGAGAGAGAAAACAACCACCATCACCCCACACAAGTGAACTCAATCATCTCATGGAACATAAATTTGCTTGACTTTCCACAGCAGCCGGGTATCTGTTGAAGCACAATGCACCGGGAAGGGACATAAAAGGGGCTATGAAAACCCACACACATGAATCTGTTCCAGCCTCAGACAGCTTTCCAGCCAGAAGATATGCTGAAATCACGTGCTGCCCAACTCATCTCGGCAAATTAGTAAAATTTTGGCTTCATCTAGCACACAAAGATGGCAGTTACAACCTCAGTATGGCATGTTTTGCATTCCTGGACTCAGCTGCAATTAGATTCTGGTAATTACTGTTATGTCTGCAAGGCTCAGATTATAACCAAGCTAAGCTGGAAATGAAATACCCCTTCTCGGAATAGTTTCATTTTTCACTGCTTGGGTAATTACCAACATCATGCTGCGTCCGTGCAGCGGGTGGCTTTATGTCAACAGACACAGAACGACATTCTTTGGGGTTGGGCTCTTCACGAGACAGTGTCTCAGCAAGCTGCAGCTTCTCAACAGGTGACTCGGTTTAACAAACCATCAAATTCCTTTGATTGCTTTTGCTGAAGCAAGGTATGATCATCCAGGAAGAACTAGACATGCCTGACTCCCAGCAAGGACGATCACTACGTCATGCATCCCAGTGGATGTGAAATTCCACTCGCTGTTTCATTCCTGCACAGGTAGACCAAGCTCAGACGTTCAGGGCTGGAAGAGGATCCTACCCACCAAATCTCAGAGCTCAGGAAGGGATATAAAGTAGACACAGCCCAAAGACTCAGATATGGGCCTGAGTACCTCCCCCACTGCTGTGGAGTAAGTCCCACAGTCTCTTTCCTTTGGGTTTCTCTGCAGTAAAATGAAAATCATAAATGCTGCCCTGACTATAACCTACCTCACAGGGCTACTGTGATGAGCAAACAAGGTGACAGACCTAGGATAGCCCAGGATATTGTAAGGCATTATTTAAACACTGGGTATTACAGGTTATTATAGTCCCTTTGGGGACTATTGTGAAGGGAGCTATGTGACTGGAGAATTAGCCTTTGGAATTTCCTCAGTTCATTCCCCTTCCAGTACTGAAGATGGGTGGTACGGCCCTATGGAGGCTGTGGAAAGTGGACGGGGCTCCTGGCCGGTCCTCAGGGGAGCCACTGAACTGGGGGTTGATGGCTGCCCGGCCAAGTATCTGTAGCTCGCCCGTCATGCAGCCTTTGAAGATCAGACACTCCGGCCAGCGGAAGAAGGAAAATTTTGAGGGTCTGATGTGCCCCAAAGGGTATTGAGTTAGGATCCAAGAGACCTGGTTCTACTAACAGTTCTGCTACTTACTAACTGTGCCATTGTGTAGAAGTCACTTCTCTGTAAAAGGGAAGGTGTCAGATCAGATGACCTCTGAGGCCCCTTTCAGGTCTAGCTAGCAACTCGTTTTCTGTGCCTCTGTTTCCTCATCTGTAAAATAATGTTCTTCCTCAAAGGGTTGCTGGCAAGATTAGGGGTTGCTGGTATATGCAAAGCCCTGAGAAGCATTTAAGGCAAAGGGTGAGCGTTAGATGAGCATTAGCTATCGTGTCCTCATTATAAAAATAAAGGTGGCACAAGAATGCAAATATTCTAAAGAATACTGAACTGTACACTTGTAAGTGACTAAGATGGTAAATTTTATGTTACGTATATTTTACCACAATTTTTAAAACATTCAAATAAGTAAATAAAGGGTCTCCTTCAACATGAGGACTCATGAGGATGCTTCTGAAGGTACTTGCAAAGACCTCAAGAGCCATGAGAGAAAAGGCAGGTGGAGCCCCAAGGGGCCAGGGCTCCTGCCCCTCTCCTCACAGCTTCCGTCTCGTACCTTCGCTCTCTGGGGCAGGTTCATCATGGTGTCTGGCTTGAAGTCGTTCTTGTTCTTCCGGCAGAGCACGGCAGTGATGATGATAATGATGACCGTGACCACGGCAATGGGCGCCAGCACCGCGGCGATGATCCACAGGTTGTTGGGCGGGTTCTTCACCACGGCTGCAGGGAAGAGTGGGGGAAGCACATGACAAGGAGCTCGGGGAAGGGGAAAGCAAGCAGGAGAAAAATGCCCTCCAGTCCCAGGTCGTGAGATGGTTTGGGCTCAGAAAGGCTCTTGCCTTGGCAAGCTACTCAAAGTCTCTGAGCCTCAGTGTCCTCATCTGTAAAATGGGGCTATCACGTCGCAAGGCATCAGAGAGGCAAGGTACATGT